>NW_023425482.1:9366095-9996095 GCF_014108245.1 Pipistrellus kuhlii
GTGTCAAATGAATAAGAATTTAGAGGTTCTTTTACACTAGGCATTATTTTTTAAATGTGTAGGGCAGTTTTATTTTATCTTATTTTTTATCCTTTATATTGAATTTATTGGGGTGACATTGGTTAACAAAATTATATAGGTTTCAGTGATTGCTGGGGTGAAAAAGATAGGGGAAGTGGAGGAAGGTATGGGGTACAAGTGGTGATACATCAGGGATTCTTAATTCCCAGTATTGCCTGGTGTCCATGAAACCATATGCAGATTCTTTGGGTCTGCAGAAGTTATTTTTTAAATTATATCCTATCTAATAAAGAAGGAATATGCTAATTGAGCATCACACCCTCACAAAGATGGCAGTGCCATAGCCATAAGATGGCAGTGCTCAGTCCCCTTCAGACCTGCTGTGGTGGCAGGAGTGTTGCATGGCCAGGACCACCCCCAGGCAGGTTTGCCACTCCAGGTGCCGGCCTCTGGAGTCTCCCAGTCCCCTCAGCCCCCCAGCCACCCAGGGCCAGCCCAAGACACAGGCAAACCTCCGATGTCAGCTGCCCAATCACCCAGGGCTGAGGGACTACTGAACAAACAACTGAACAAGCAGGCTGTGTGGGGTGACCTCGCCAGTGGAGGGGGGGCAATTAGGAGCAACCAGGCTGGCATAGAGGGGACACTTGGGGGTGACCTGGCCAGCAGTGGAGGGCAATTAGGGATGATTACGCCAGCATGCAGAGGTATTGAGGGGTGATCAGGCCAGTAGGAGGGGCAGTTAGGGGCAACCAGGCAGGCAGGCAGTTGAGCAATTAGGAGCCAGTGGTCCAGGATTGTGAGAGGGATGTCCTACTGCCGGTCTAGACCAGCAGTCAGACATCCCCTGAAGGGTCCCAGATTGAAGAGGATGCAGGCTGAGATGAATTCATGGAATGCATGAATTCTGTGAACTGGGCCTCCAGTTTATTAATACAAAGATATGAGGGAAGCATTTATTCTCAAAAGGCTTAAGAAACACTTTCTTCAAACTCTTTTGAATAAATACCTTTTTCCTTTCTCTAGATTAATTCTGATCTTATAGTTATTTATAATGATTCATAAAACAAATACTTAAACACCTACTATGTGCCATGTACTATTCTAGATGTTGGGCATACAATAGGTAACCAAACAGACTAAAAAACCAAAAATTGCCCTGGCTTGTGTTCTCAGCCCCTGCATTGAAGGGTTGTGGGTTTGATTCAGGTCAAGGGCATGTACGTGGGTTGCAGGTCAATACCCTGCCCCAGTCTGGTCACATGCAGGAGGCAACCAATCAATGTATGTCTTTCACCTCTCTCTCTTTTGCCCTCCTTTTCTTCCATTCTCTAAAAATCAATGAAAAAACATATCCTTGTGTGAAGATTAACAACAATAAAACACACACACACACACACACACACACACACACACCACACCCCAAAACAACCTCACAAAAACAAAAACAAAATCTTTCCTCAATAAGCTAATATTCATTTCCATTTATTCTTTAGAATAATATCATGTGTTAAGGTATTAATATTTAAATTGCATATTTAGAGAAAAGTAGAAATAGAAAGAAGTGTGTAGAAGAGCAATCTATGATTTAGTGGCTAAGCTGAACATAAGGACCTGGTTTAAGCCAATTTAGTTTTTAGTTGGAACTCATTTCAATATCCCTCAGGACTGAATGCAGGTACAAGAGATGGGAATTAATATCAGAATTACCCAGTTTGCCTGGTAGATATAAAATGTGCTTAGGTGTCTTTCTTTGAGATTTTTACAGAAAATGAAAACATTAAACTGGTTTGGCCATTGGGCCTTTCAAACTATATCAAGGGGGTGAGGGATGCTCCTTCTACTGCTGGCTAAATATTTACCTAAGGAAATAATTCTTCGTGTTCCAGAGAGCTATCAGATGTCCATGGGGCACTGCTTTTCTGATAGAAGATGCAAAAGAAAGAAATACAAAGAGAGAGGAGGAGGTGGGAAAAGTAAAGAGAGAGAGAGAGAGAGAGAGAGAGAGAGAGAGAGAGAGAGAGAGAGAGAGAGAGAGAGAGAGAGAGAGAGAGAAAGAGAGAGAGAAATGAAGAAAGAGGGAAGAAAGGAAAAAAACAGCAACACTGAAATGTTCCACAAAAGAGAACTTTTTAATCTTTAGAAACATGTGGCTTGCCAACTAGAAATACTGTGCAGCCTTTAAAAATAATAGCACCATGTAGCAACACAGAAAGTGTTCATCATATAATAAGTGAAAAATTAGAGTACAAACTTGTTATATACTATGTGTATATATGTGCAATGTATTTGGATGAGAGACAGAAGGAAATGTTCACAGAGTATCTTGCATGGGATTATGAGTGATGTTTCTTTTTGAAATGGTTTTAATGGTGTTATAGATTTTATAACACAAAACCATAAAAAGCATATGTCCCAGATTTGTTTTTATTACTCTGTATTGTAATGAATGTTGAAGTCTGCTCTGAAAACCAAGTTTGCTTTGAAAATAAAAGGTCTGCTTATTGTTCTAAGTTTTAATCACCAGCTTGTGTAGTATGAGCAGACGGGCTAGGGAAACTTGAGTCAGGATGACAGAAATCCTGAGTGAAGAGTCTGTACTAGAAATGCTGCTGCCTTTTCCTACTTGAACTCGAGAAAAAGAAAAAAAAAGTCTTAGCATCTCTACCTGGGGTCTGCCTGGGCAGACTCTTCTGGGTTAGGCTGAGGGAAATTAAAAAAAAGAAAAAGAAAAAAAAAGAGGGAGCTAGACAGAGAGGAGAAGCAACTGGTACATGGGTAGCCCTTTATGGGGTGAGGATGACCATCAGCCAGTATCCAGTCTACATGGGGCCATCTGTTTCTGTCCACACCTGAGCTTGCTTGCTCAAATCCTGCCTTTACATTTGAGAACCCACACAGGCTCCTTGCTTCTAGCATTACATTTGAGGGATGTTAGAGGAACTTGGACCTGGTATTCTGCTACTTGTATTATGGTCCTCACAGCTCATTAGAAATGCTGAGCCCTAGGTCTCAACCCAGAGAACTGGAATCAGAACTTGCATTTTCACAAGATCCCAGGTGACTTGCATGCACATTTAAGTTTGAGCTGCTCTCCTCTAAATTATTCCTGAAGCCTGTGACTCTGCGTTTATGCTTACTCAGATCCTATCTCCTATTTCCAGCCCATGGAACAAAGTCATGAGAAGTGCATGGCAAATAAGCTATCACACCATATTTCATGATATCTCTAGTCTGTCTCATATTCTAAAAACCAAGAACATGCCCCACAGGCAATTTATCTCTGGACTGTGAACTCCTTTTCCACTAACAGGGAACAATCCAGCCTCACTGTTATAGCAGCTTAACTTAGAACAATATATGGTCACACTTGGTGAGCCAAAGTGATGGAGAGAATGGGTGTGATTAAGACCCTGGAGCCCAAAGATACATGCATAGCAGCCTAGGATGTAAGCTCTATGATGGCAGGAAGTCTTCTGTTAATTGCTGTGTCCTGATCACTAGAACAGTGTCTGCCACACAGGAGGTGCTTAGTGAGCAATGGTTTTATGATACAGCCTATCATATATATATACACACACACACACACACACACATATATAACCATATAACCATATAACTATATAACTATATAACTATATATATATAGTAGAGGCTGGGTGCATGAAATTTGTGCACCAGGGGGCAAGGGGAGTCTCTCTCAGCTCAGCCTGTACCCTCTCTAATCTGGGACCTCTCAAGGGACTTCCCAACTGCTCACCTGCCTACCTGTCTGATTGCCCCTAATCATTTCTGCTGCCAGCCTGATCACCCCCTAACCACTCCCCTGCCAGACTGATCATCACTCCCTGGCTGGCCCTATAGCCCCTAACTGTCCTCCTTTGTAGGCCTGTCACCCCCAAATGTCCTCCCCTGCTGGCCCTGTCACCCATAACTGCCCTCCCCTGCAGGCCTGCCTCACCTCCCTTCCCCAACTGCCCTCCCTTGCTGGCCTGGTCACTCCCAATTGCCCTCCTCTGGAGGCTGCTCATTTCCATTTATTCTTCTGAATGTTTTAGGTTCTGAAGTTTTAGGTTCTGAGTGTTTTAGGTTCTGAAGTTTTTGTTGGAACTATTCAACTTCACCCTTGCATCAAAGCAGACATAGACAATATATCAATGAATAGGCATGGCTTTGTTCCAATCAAACTTCACTGATAAAATCTGGCAGTGGGCCATATTTGTTTGGCCTGTGGGCATAGATAGTTAATCTCTGTTCTAAACTGTTTTTGTTAATTAATAATTATTATCCATCAGCTTCAAAATGTTGGCAAAAAATTTGCCATAGAGCTCACTTATGTGTTTGAAATATTTTCTAATCTATAGCTTTAAAATATCAGATGAGCATATACAGAAGTGCTTTAAACATGCTAATCATGTAGAATACCATGCTTCTTTGGAGACAATCTAATTATATAAGGCATTTAAAACTTTATTCTTATAATAATCCCATGAAGGAGGTAATAATATCTTTATTTTATTTATGTTTTCACTGATTTTAAAGAGAGCAATAGAGAGAGAGAGAGAGAGAAAGAGAGAGAGAGAGAGAGAGAGAGAGAGAGAGAGAGAGAGAGAGAGAGAGAGAATATCAATGTGAGAGAGAAATATTGGCTGCCTCCTGCACACACTCTGACTGGGTTATGTGGTCTAACAAGGGATCAAACCTGCCACCTCTTGTGTATGGGACAATGCTCCAATCAACTGAGTCATACCGGCCAGGGCAATGCCTTTACTTTTAAAGATAGGGCCCTGGATCAGAGAGGAAAACCAGTTTCCATTAGGTTGAACCAAGAATGGCTTTTAGATCTGGGGCTATAGAGCCTAGGTCAGATGTATTTCATGAAAACTCTGAGCTTTGTGACGTACTTCTGCAGGCAAGTGTCACCTGGAAACATGAAAATGTTAAAGGAAGAAAAATGATATTGCAAATTGTGTCCAAAAAATGCCAACAGCCTGCTTTTGCTCCTTTGTTACAGTGACAATCCTGACATTTAAAGTCATAGCTTTGTGAGTTATAAGCCTAATAGGCAGCAGCAAAAAGCACAAAACCCATAAGCTTTCACAAGACACCCTCAGCATAAGGAAATAACATGTCAGAGTTGAACGTGCCATGTGTCAACACAAGCTAAAGACCTTGGAATTCAGAAGGGTCTTGCTGTCACGAGCCAAAAGGGGAGTGCACATCTGAATAAAGGCGAAGCCAGAGGCAGGCACTTTCTAACTACTTCTGTGATACCCAAGTGCATGTAACAGCTGGGAGCTAACCATTAACAAAGGCCTCCTGGGCATGAGGCCAGTTTCAAAGTCAGTGTTCAATACAAGTAGACATGAGGCTCTGGCTGATAGTTTAATACAGGTAAGCATACTTCTTCTTTCTGATCTCTTATTAATGACATAAAATCATCCTCCTAAGCATCCCCCAATGTACAGATGAGACCATTTTTAATTAGTGCCCATCTTGTAGACAATAATAAATGGACTAGAGGGTGTGAAGAAAATGAATTTATGTTTAAAAAGCTCAATGAATACAAAAGTATGCTAAGAAATAATAATAGGGTCTTTTTATGCTGTGAGTGCCATGTTAAGCACTATACTTATAATGATTATAGAATGTTTTAATTTTGTTATTCTGACCTTTCCTCGTGATTTAAATATATATATATTTCAAAGCAGTTGAAGTGGATCGAAATTGTATCAATGATTTTTCACCCAGTCATCTTTTTCAAGCCAACTCTTTTAGAGCCAAATTCAGTGATTGTTCAGGTTTCTACACTGCATAAACAATTTCAAATTAATTTAATTTTACTTTGGTGAAATTATTTTTATCAGGAATGTGTTGTTATAAATAAATTTTATGCCAAATATTTGATTCATTGACTGCTTTTTTGCCAAATTAAATATTTCCAATGGCAACTCTGATTCATGGGTTTTGTTTTATGACTTTATTCTACCAAGTCCAATTTTGCAGTGGTATATTTTTTATATCCATTGAGCCAAACCGGTCTCGGCATAGCAGTGGTATATTTTTTAATAAAAGTTTCGATATTTGTATTGATTTCTAGTCAATAACAAAACTTTCCTGTGATTTTGGTCATTGTCATTTTTATTTTGTTCTCATTCTTTCTACCAAGTCTAATTTGGCATAGGACTTTTTTTAATGTGATTTTCTATGATGCTAGCAATATCTGATCTTTTAGCCAACTTTCCTTTTGCAACAAACTTTACTGTTTATAGTTTTAGCCACTGTTTTATTTTGTGTGGATTATTGATATTTACAGAAGCAATGTATTATGAATCAACTTTAAGACTATTGGTCTGAATTTACTTCTTAGAGCAAAAACTTATCAGTAAAGCAAAGAGATAGCTCCTGAGTGCAAAGCATGGTCCCACTGAGAAGGTCAAAAGCGCAGTATCAAAATATCTCACTTTGAAAATCAGAAGTTAAAGCAAGACCTTTTAGAATGGAAAGACCAGTTTAGACTTAACAGAGAGAGGGACTCAGTTTAGCTCAGTCCTTACAAAGGATCTGGGCTGAAAATGGACTCCTCTCTCTTGCAATGAGCACTTTACAATCCTTATCTTACAGTCTTCATTATAGCTCCACCAGGCGGAAACTATCCCCATTTTACAGATTGGGAAACCAAGGCACATAGTATCTTACTCAGATAACATCACTTATAAATGACAGAGTTGGTATTTGAACCCTGCAGCTCTTAGCGGTTAATACTATACATTGTCTCGACTTAAGATGTTACTGAGTTTTCCTGGGAAAATATAGTGACTCCTGTGCAGTGTCAAGGCTATATCTAAGAAAACCTCTCTCTTAATTTGCCTTAAACCTGATGTGAATTTGAAGACACTAGTAGCCCACTATCTGAGTTTGGTATTCTGTTAATCATTTTGTACTTGGGCCACTGTCTGCTCATCATAGGACCCGTTAAAGGCCCTGATGCCTTGCTTTGTTCTCAATTAGAGCAGCTAGACACATGGCTTTGGTGTAGGAGGCTGTGCTGATTTGAGACAAGTGTATTTTATTCTGCCAACAAAGAATGTGAACTAGAAAAAAAAACCCACAGTATTTCACTCAGAACACTTCTGAATTTACAGGTATTCTAAGGGGGAAAAAATAGGAGTTCTGTGGTTACTTTGGGAAAAATGCTGAATGTAATAACTGTAATAACTATTCTTTATCAACTGCCTCAATGTATATTAGCACGTTGAAAGCCCTGAGAAGTTCTGTAAGCCAGAAGACAAAGCCAGCATTCCCTAAATACATGTATTTGAGCAAACAACCCACAGTGACTTGGCTGACTGTCTCCCTAACATTTACTTCTCTGCTCCTTCTTGCTGTGAAATGTGGAGTTGGTTCAGGGCACCAGTGGGACAGACACATGCTTGCTGTTCAGGTTCTCTTGCGGCTGGAGGCAGCTGTGTGACAAGGTTTTTGCCTGTGAGAAATAACAGTAGACCTCTGGGGATTTCTGAGGAGAGTATCTTCACTGCAAAGAGGACAAATGTGGCTGGCTCATCCTTTCTCTCTTCACCCAGCCTTGCTCACACGATAGCTGGATATATAGCAGTCCTCCTGCAAAACCATGATAGGTCAAGTACGAGGGTTAAATAGAGCAAATTAAGGACAGTAGGATGAAACAGAGGAGTAGCCTGGCTTTCTCATTGTATCACTGAGCAGCTGAATCAGTGCCAACAATCATCTATTGTAGGACTTCCAGATAAGAAATAAAAACAATCTCTACTTATCCCAGCTGTTCTTTATCAGGCATGTTGGTTACTTGCAGCCAAACACATCCTGGACTAATACATGCTACATGACTGTTGAAGAAGTGAATACAGTTCCCCATATTATTAAAAGTTGAAAGAACTGCTTTCTGGAAGTGCGACATGGGTTCTCCACAGATGCACTCTGGGAAAATAAGTCACAGTCATTCCGCTATGCAGAGTGCCTGAACCCTGAAGGGAAGGTGAATACTTGTGCATAACCATGAAAGCATAAAGGGCAAGAAGAGGCGCACAAACTCCTGACATTCCACATCACAACTAAGTTTTCCAAAGTCACAGATCCTTTCCCTGACTATCCCTTGCAAAATTTGCCCCAGCACATAAATTTCCCCTAGTCTGTAATATATTCAATGGTCTCCAGTCTTGTTTATGTGACCATTAGTTCAAAACCAGAGACAAGCAATGTGTTGGGTGTGAAAAATGCCACCTCTGGCACCCAAATTTACATCTGAAAATTGATTTTTGTCACATTAAGATTTTAGAACAGCCTCTTCTGGAAGTTGGTGCAGGTTCAAAGCACAATAAAAACTATGATGGTTCATAGCAGCATGCTAACCTCACTGTAAATTTCTGGTCTCCAAAGAGCCCGGGAAGGTATTATTGATGAGATGGTGAGACTTATCTGGAGCCATCTTTCTTGATGATTTAATATTGACAATTTAACTTAATAAAACATAACTTGAGACAGGCAAAAGGGTGTAATAATAGCCTCGTGGCCTTTATTATGTTTAGCTTACCGATCAGATGATGAATATAAGGCATGTTAAACAACTATTGAGCTGCTAAGATTAAGGAAGTTCTAAGCATTGAGAGAGGGCCAGGCTCATCAATTCACCTCTTGAGGGGCAATACTGAAAATAAGTTTCCAACTGTAGTTATATTGAGTTTCTCTTTGAGCTGGCATCTCTTGTAATACCAATTTCATTTTTAATGTTATTGGAAAGTAGCAGAGTAGTAGAGAGAAAAACAGAGTTTCAGTAGGGCTGATGTGTTTTGGGATCTGTTACTCACTAGTTCTATGATACTGGGCATGTCAGTAATTTCTTTTTTGGTTAATCCTCATCCAAGGATATTTTTTCCATTGATTCTTAGAGAGAGCGGGAGAAACATCAATGTGAAAAACACACTTTGATTGGTTACCTCCTGCACATGCCCCAAACCAGGCAGGGATCAGGAGTGCAACCCAGGTATATGCTTGTTACTGGATATCAAACTGGGCCCTTCAGTCCAAGGGCTGAAATGCTAACCAAAGATAAAGACCTGTCAGGGCAACATGTCGGTAATTTCTTCAAATCTCCACTTCCACATCCACAACATGAGGGCAGTACCCCTGCTCCTCCCCCAGCGAGTGAGTAGGATTGTATAGGTGATAACTGTGTGCACTCATATTGCCTTCTTTCTAGCTTTCCTATCTGTATCCTCCTTTCTTTCTAATTCCATCCTTGTTTATCCTGTTTAGTATGGAGTTATTAAATTGTTCCAATGCTTATTGAAACAGGTGGGGAATGCAGTGAACACAGAAAAACACCATGGAGAGTTTCTCTCAATGATATTTTGAGAAGCAAGTCAGATACTGTATTTAAAACTGCATCCCATACCAACACATTATCATTTCCTCTTTAGTTATGGGAGAGTCTGATTCTTATAAATATCCAATTACTATATATTTAGTAAAGCTATTTAGAGAGCATGAAAGCACATCAGCTTCTATTATGGTTTTGAATCATTCTTATTAAGGATAGAGTTAATTGCCCCCAAGCTTATTACTTATTTCCCCATAAAAAACAAACCATGTTACCAGAAAAGTCTATTGAAAGGGAAGAAACTATTCAAAACATGCCATCTGGGAATAGATATAAAACATTTTTTTTTAATTTTCCTTTGCAAGCCTTGTAAAACAAATTGTGAATTCATTGTTGCTGTTGCAACAGCAATATCATATGCTTTGCTAATTAATATTAACCCTGTGTTGGAGGAACATTTTTCTGGTGTTTTCCACATAAATTGTTCTCATGCCAAATCTGATTCTGGGCTTACTTGTACATACTGAATCTACTAATAGAACTGAAGTTGCATCTTTATGGCTTTTTCTATTGCTCCAACTTAGTGAGATCTGTCTGAGTCTGGGAAACTTTCATCTCCTATACTAGCTGGTGCTCTTTATTTTCTTTTCAACAGCAAGCTATACCCTTTTCTTTAATCTCTAGAAATATGATCCTTAGTCTAGGTGGATGCCTCTGATGAATGTCCTAAGCACCCGGACCTCCTTTTTGAGCACAGCTATAATCAATCCCCTGTCCAGTGCCTGTCTTCACTTTTGTACTATCAGGCTCATGCAACGTGAACCATAGCTATGCCATTTACCAACATATCCTCCGGATCTGCCTTTCTGGTTCATACACAGAAGGTGTTCAATAAATACTAATCAAAGTAGTCAGATTGGTTTGAATCTACTTTAGTAAAGTTAAAAGACTCTATCGGGCTCCAAAGATCTTTATTTACCAATAGGAACTGCAAAATAGCCCACTAACTTTCTGCCAAGATTCCTGTACCATTCGTTCAATGATCTTTTCTGCAGGTTAGAATATAGTTCCTCTCATTGCTATTTATATGTTGAGAGACATGTTTTTCATTACTCAAGACAGTGCAAGACATAAGCAGACTTTTGGGGGGGAAATTGTTATAGTGCAAGACTCAGCATATTTCTACCAGCTGTGAACGCTGGAGCTGGTTACCACCTAAATTTCAGTTGTCTCATTTTAAAAACAGGGCTAATAACATGGTAGAGCTCACAGACTGGCTATGGTAAGTGCAAGAAAAGTGGCTGGTGGAACAACTGGATGCAGCAGCAGGAGGAGATGTCATGGGACCCTTCTCTCCATTGACCTGTCCATTCAATAAGTACCTGGGATGAGAGTGAGTGAGAGGGACACCAAATACCCCCTCCATGCTTCTCACTCACAAGCATTCCAGTTTTCCTGGATATGGATTTCTAGCTTCAGCTCCTCAGGAGCAAGCAGCTGGTTGTCATCCCCAAGCTGACGCTCCCGACTGCCCTGAACCATTTCAGAGGACAGAAACCAGGGATGAGAAAAAGGCTCGTCCCAGGAGGGTGATCCTGGAGAGAGCACTTGGCCATCACAGCACTTGATACTCGACCTGCAAAAAGCCTCCTTGACCCTCACCCCTGCTGCAGCACTGCTGTGGGGATCTTAATGAAATAAATTTGATGAAGCACCTCAATTTCCTTAAAGAGGGATAAGGCTGCTATGTCATTTTTATTAGTCGAAATATGAAAGTATTTTGAATGACTATTCTAGCTTCTGAAATTTGCTACTTGACTTTATCTGGTCGACATTATCTAGTATGTGCTAGATTTTTTTTTTTTTTTTTTTTTTTTTACAATTAGAAATAATGTCATTTTGTAAGCTTCTCCCCAGATAAATTTGAATAATGGCTTATTTTTTCAGTAGAGTAGTATGCAGCCATTAAAATAGTGTTCTCAAAAACAATTTGAAAACCCTCATATATATTTATGTACTTAAAAAATGAAAGAAATAGTTGATTATATGCCATTTGTTCTCAAAAAATTTATTTATATGATTATGTGAGATAAAAAAATGTAATGCAAGGATAATGATAACAACAAGAATAACAAATTTGAGTTGATTATGTGCCAGAGTAGTATGAAGTGTTGAAAAATATTGTTTCTTTATATTGCTGCTTGCATTTGGTGGAAATATTATCCTAACTTAAGTCTCATTAAAGCATATTTATGATTGCTATTTTTATTATCAACCCATTTTACAGAAAAAAAATACTTTGCTTTTTTGCTTTGGTGTTTCTTGCTTCAGTTCTAAATCAAGTATGTGTTCAAGTGACGTTAGTTTTATGTCAGAGTCAAAGTTACCATACTAGCAAATAATGCAAGTAATATGAATAGCTATCAACATAAGGTAAGGTTAATAGATGATGAAACATCCTTCCAATGGATTGTTTTGAAGCCACTGGTAATGTGCAGAAGCTTCAACTTCTAGTATAGCTGGATCATTTCTATTTGACCAATCCTTCTCTAGTAACAACCATAACTCTTGACAACATTTGATAGCTACCTGGAAAATCTGGATAGTGAAATAAATCAGGAAGAAAACGGAAAGGGAGTGAACACTTTGAAGAAGAAGATGGCAATGTGTAAGTTTTTACATTCTCAGTCCAGGGTAGAACAAACCAATCAGACTTTTAGGTGGGGAATGAAAAGTATGATGGAAATTCCATAGTGTTGGTAGCTTACAGAAGCAAAGGACAGGGCTCAGGGCAACAATAACCACTGAATAGTAAATGACAAACCCAGACAGAGTCCTGACTTCTGTGTATAAAGTCATAGAAAACAGCAGGAAAATATGACCCATTCTCATAAGAAAAGGCATCTGTTGGAGACCAACCCAAAGGGCCACCTAGATTTTGGAATTTGTAGTCAATAGTTTACCTATGATCAAGAACCTCAAAGAAAATAAGGTGAGAATAATGAAATGATAGAAAGTCTAAGTAGAGAAACAGAAACAATAAAAATGAACCAAGTGGGAACTCTAGAGCTAAAAACTCGAGTATATTAAATAAAATATTCAGTGGTTGGTCTTTGCAGCAAAATGAAGATGAAAGAAGAAAGTCAGCCAATGTGAAGATAAATCAATAGAAATTATTCAACATGAACAAAATGGAATGTAAAAACATGAACATATCTTTTCAGAGACCCATGGGACGATATCAAAAGGTCTTACATGGGTAATTTTGTTCCAGAGACTGGGGCAAAAATAAATGTTCGAATAAATAGCAGCTGAAGATTTCTCAGATATGGTAACACATATAAAATTACAGAATCCAAAGCTCATCAAATCCAAAGAAAGATAAATGTAAAGGGAACTACATGTCAGCCAAACTGCTGAAAATCCAAGATAAAGAGAGAATTTTTATAGTAGCCAGTAACACATATATATTTTTATTCATAAAAATTAAGTCTATTTGGGCCAACTACCTAAATGTAAATGTTAAAGCTATACAGTTTTTGTAGAAACCACAGGAGAATATCTCCTCTACTATAGGGATAGGCATAGATTTCCTAGACTAGATAGAGAAAAATATCAAAATTAGACATTTTTAGTAGTAAGAACTTCTGCCCATGGAAAAAACAACAACAACAGTCATTAAGAAAAGGAATAGAAAAGACATAGATTGGAATAAAATATTTGCAAAATCTATACTTGACAAGGAAATGGTACCCAGGATATATAAAGAACTATAAATCAATGACAAAAAGACAAACAAAAATTTTTAAAAATGGGTAAAATATTTGAAAAGATAGTAAAGAAAAAAATGTATGAATGTCCAATAAACATGAGTCATTAGGGCACTGCAAATTAAACACACAAGAAGATGCCACTCCACACCTACAAGAATAACTAAGATTAAAAAGATCAGCAACACCAAATGTTTGTGAAAACGTGCAGTGACTGACACTATCATTCATTGTTGGAAAGTGAAACCACTACTTTGGACAAAGGACTGTCAGGTTCTTACAATACTCAATATGAATCTACCCAGTATGCTGCAATTTTACTCCTAAGTATTTACTTAAGAGGTAAGAAAACGTATGTCCAGGCACAGACTTGTATGTGAGTGATTGTTTTTGGCAGTTTATTCATGGCTGCCAAGGATTGGAGCTAACCCAGGCGTCCATCAATAGGAGAATGGATTTGAAAATGTGTTACACTTAGGCAATGGAATATTACTCAGTAACAAACAGAAATAAACTTACTGTTACATGCAACAAAACGGATGACTCTCAAGATCTTATGCTGAGTGAAAGAAGTTAATTAAAAAATATATACACTGTATAATTTCACTTATATAGAATTCTAAAACAGACAAAATTAACTTATGATGGTAGGAATCAGAATAATAGTGGTTTCTATGGGGTGAGATTTCTGGAAACAGTCATGATAGACCTTTCTGAAGTGATGCAGATGGTTTCTACTTTGATGGGGGTTTAAGTTACACATTTGAATGCATTTTTTTTTTCCAGAATGCAAATGTTACATGTAAAATGTGTGGATATCATGGTATCATAGTATATGCATTTTACCTCAAAAGGAAAAGAAGAACCATAAATAAACATTGAACTCTAATTACTAATTGCATATAGATGTGTATTTGTCACTTACTTTGAAATGCATACAAATTAAGATGGTTTGATGGAAATATAGTGATGGATTGATGTGTGATAAAACTAGTAAGACGTGCATGATAGAATCTAGGTTATGAGTACATGGTTGTTCAGTATAAACACATTTCAATTTTATGTTTGAAAATGCTCATTATAAAATGTTGGGAAAATGATGGTTCAGAAACTATTTCATGAAACAGAAGGATGAACTCCCATAATGCTGCGAACATACCTGCATCCAGCCAAGGAGTCACCAGACTACAAGCTGCAGAGGAACGAGGGATGGTGATGGGTTTTGATGCAGACACTCAGCATATTTAGAGGACAGGATAAATGCTTTAGCCATATCCTGGGCTTATATGGAACATCTGGGAGACTTGGCACTATTACTTGCTTTTTGGAATATTATCAAACAATGTTCAAAAGCTCTTTGTACCAGAGGAAAGGCCTGGTCATTCCATCATGTTGAGTACGTATGAGCCACTTGGTTTCCCCTTAGCTTTTTTTTTTTTTTTCAGTTTTATGTCCATCGCGCAGGATGTCTGGAATCAGTAGATCCGAGTCCTGGCTTTGCCACTTATCAGCTTTTAGGCATCTTGCATACCTCCCTTAAAAATTTTGGGCCATCTTCCCCTTTCTTTCATGGTTTCATCACAAAGCTGATTCTGCTACTTAAAAGTAAAATCTAGCTGTGCATCTGCATTGAGGGGATTTTTGCAGCAATTCTGCCCATGAATATGTTCAGTATCCAAGAAATTTAACTGGTTTGACATCTAAAATATACCTTTCGTCTGCAAAGCTAAATCACAGATCTACAACTTTTGCCAGCAGCAGAGGGAAAATCTGATCAGGAATGAGAAGAGAGAGCTATCCTAAATAAGATTAATATGTCTCACTGGAAAATTCAGAAAATCCCACATATGGCATTGCCTTGCAATCATTTTGCAAGGACCCCTTGTGTACTTCAGTAGACACAGTGCTGAAGTATGCCTCAGAGAACAATAAAGGTAGTCTGAACCCAGGATTCTGAGAGTGCAGCAACAGGATGTACATCTTATTCAGTGCTAGAAAACTACAAGCCACTTCCCTTCACATCCACAACTATTGTATTGGACTATGCCTGTGTCATTCTAGCTCAAGCATGTTGTCATTCATCTCAAGGTTAAGACAGGTGAGAATGGCTGGAAATGAAAGGCCCAGCTCAGATGCCTCTGCTGAAATGTAACTTTAATGCTAAGATGGTAAAGTTGGTCAGGCCATTGTTGCAAGACGAATTTCACAGGATTGCTTAATTGTATTCTTTGGGAATAAGACACCAAAGCAGATCCTGAGGCAAGGGCTTGGGTGAAAGTCTTTTATTTGAGAGGTGATGCCAGGAAGCACAGAGAGGAGTGGGAAGTGAGGCAGGACAGGGAGACAAGCACATATAGGACTCATTAATGGGCAGGTTATCATTGTAGAACTCAATCTCACTGAGACCGTTTGAGTTACAGTGGCAAAGGTACCCCTGAATTGTTTACTAAGGGACAAGATGCTGGAGAGTTAATCTACAGATCCATTTCTGCATTAGCTGAGTATCCCCAGGGTGTTCCCAATTCAGCAAGCTATCAGGTCAGGGGCAGAGGTCAGCTCTGAAGATAGGAGGCTGTCATTCTGAGAGGTTGCAGAGAGACTCAGAGGTGAGTCCAGAATAAGAGTGAGCTCCCAACAGGGAGGGCAACAATCTCTTCTCTGCTCTTTCTCAAATTTAGTGTTTTTCAGACAATATGTAATATCTGGAATCAGCAGACTTCAATTTGATTATTGACATAACTAAATATTGATAACACTGAATATTGACTTATGAGCTACTCAAGATTTGACATTAGTTTCTTAATACTATATAATAAAACCCTAATATGCAAATTGACCAAATGGCCAAACAACCAGTTGCTATGATGCACACTGACCACCAGGGGGCAGATGTCAATGCAGGAGCTGCCCCCTGGTGGTCAGTGTACTCCCACAAGGAGCACTGCTCAGCCAGAAGTTGGGTTCACAGCTGGCAAGCTAAGCAGCAGTACTAAGGACCCCTTGGGGGATCCCTAAGGTGGCAGTCAGACATCCCCCGAGGGGTCCTGGACTGTAAGAGGCCGCAGGCTACGTTGAGGGCCCCCTCCCTAGTGGACAAATGTTGTGACCTGGGTCTCTAGTCTATAATAGAAGTATCTAATGAAGATTAAGTGAGTTGATGACAGCAAGAGAAGGCTCCACAGACTTTTGCACAAAGAAGTCAGTCAATGATAGGCAGCTGTTACATTATACTTTATAGTATCATATATATATATATATATATATATATATATATATATATATATATATATATAATATTAACCAAGTTATATTAATTATATTATCATATTTTAAAGTTAGTTTGGAGAGGTACAATATCGGGGTGACAGATAAAGGATCCTTTTGTAACCAGGCAGGCCCCATTTTTCTCTGCTTCCCTAAAAGCAATATATTCTCTTTAAAAGAATAAAATCTTCAATAGGAGATTCTGGAAGCAGCTTCCTTACATTTAGTTGGTGTGTTCCCAGGGAAATTCTTAGGAGGGCCAACAAGGAGGACATAAGGGAAATTTCATCACCGTATGGGTGTGATAGCTTTTGTGATAGCTGACTCCTAGTTAAATACATAGGACAGGTCAGCGTTCCAGTGCTCAGTTTACTAAAGCAAGGGAAGTAATATGGTGTAGAAATGGAGAAAGATTACACACATACACAAGGAAGAACCCAGCTGCTGGCACTGAGCACCCTGGGTCCTACCATGACCTGTTTTGACCAGAATATGGTTTAGTTCAAGCTCTGGAAACAGACAACTCGTACTCAAATCTCTGCTTCTCATTTGCTAACTGTGCAAGTCTGAGTTACTTACCCTCTCAGCTGTGTTTCCTTATCTGTAATCTGGGGATAACAACAGGATCTCACAGGGAAGGGATGATTGGATGAGCTGCTGCAAGCAAAGGGACTAGCACAGCCTCCATGCCCCCTGCCTCACACACAAGCTCACAGTACATCTTAGCATTATTATCATTTGAAATGTGTTTCCTTCAGATCCTAAAATATGCAACTACTCTCTGAAAGGCCACACCATTTAAAAATAAGTTTCATTCTAATATACATAAAAGCAGAATTCTAGATCCCAGGGAAATGGTAGAAATCCTCCAGTGCAGTTTTTCTCTCACTTTTCTCAGCTTGGGGTATCTTGTTCCCTGCAGATTCTGATTCAGGAGTGAGGCCTGAGATCCTCCATTTCTTATAATGATGGGAAGCTGCTGGTGCCCAGATCATGCTCTGAGAAGACTAATGTCTTCTAAACAGGACCCAGAATACTTGTGTTGACTAGTGTAAGACCACACAGCTAGTAAAAAAACACACACACAGAAACAAACAAACAAAAAAACCACATTCTTATCTTTAGGTTTTGTTAAAATATTTAACATGTTAAATTAATTTAACATTAATTTCTCCCACATGTTGTCACATTAAAATTGCTTTTCTATGTCAATGACAACATAAGACATGACTACTGAGTGCAACACTCTTGTACTTACTAGCCTGTTTGAATGGTGTGGGGAGAGGGCCTGCAGCTCCGGAAGTGAACATGCCTCCCTCCCTAGCTATGTCCCTTAGTGGATTAGTGAGGAAAGTAGGTGCCTCCTGCCCTCAGAGCACTAAAGGCCTGGCATTCAGCTGAGCACTGGGAGAAGAGCTGCATTATAGCACAGGTTTATAAATTGACTTACTACTTAATACATAATCTTTGGGCAAGATATTTAACCTTCTTGATTCCCAGTATCCTCTAGTGGGAAAAGGGGAATATGAAAGCACACACCTGACTGTGTAGTGAGAAGACTAAGTCACATGCTGTTGTAGAGACTTCACATATTGCTTCATACAGATCCAGCATTCTGGCTACTGTGATAAAGCTCATGCATAGTCAGGTCTCCTCTGTTCTGAGCATGTGGAGCATTACACATTCCTGTTCCCTTTGTAATTGGATGGGGCCATGTCATTATTATATTCAATGGATTACAGTAAGAAGTGAGGCCATTCATTTTTAGGACAGAGCGTTTAGTTGTCCATGCAGAATCCAGAATGTCTTTGTTTGCCATGGAGAACTCACATATTTGTGCTCCATGGCATCGTGAGAACAGTGCCCCTCTAACCAATACTGGTTATATAGCCTGAGCAATAATTAAACTTTTGCTGTTTATGCCATTAATATTTATAGGGCTGTTTATTACTACAGCATAACCCAATCTGATTCACATCCTGTTGCCTCAGGCAACTCTCTGCTGAACTCGGCCTTTTGAGATTTGGATTTACAAGGCAGAACTCCTAATGTACAACCTCTCACTGATAAATAGAAATACTTTGGCCATTCCCCCCAAAATAACTGAAGATCAATTTATTTTGGGTGTCTCATCTTCATCCAATCCCACCAACCTTTTCCTTTCTGAGCCAACTTGCTACCAAGATTTTCTTTTGATAAAGTAGATTATATAAGTCATGTTTGCTCTTCTAAAACAAATTCTCCTTCTAAAACAGCTTTTACAACCAAGATACTTTTTTAAAATACTGCACCAAGGCTATTAAAAAGAATGTAAACTACAGATCATAAAAATGTCAACAGTGAAACACTCATTTCCGTGCAAGCTGTGAAATAAAATCAATATATGTTAACCTATTCTTTAAGAATAAAGGAAGATAGAGGGAAATTTCAATATCTTTGTTACTATTTGACCCAAATTCATGGATATGTATTTCCTTATAACTAGAAAGGACCCAAAAGGTCATTATATCAAACACCCTCAAACTATATAAAATGTATAGTACTTCATGTCCAAGTATTTATAAGGACAAAGATCACATTTATTTCTAATGATACATTTTTAAAGGATAGTTAATGATTTTACAGTTTTCCAGAAGCTAAGAAAGCTGAGATTTGTTGCTGCAAGAGCAGAATTTCTTAATAAGCATGCCAAGAAGAAAGAGGATTCCAGAACAGTTAGTGTGATATTTTAGGTCATAGCAATTTTTCCATCCAGAGAAGCACTAAGTACCTTGGAAAAAAAGAGAAGTTATCCTTAAAAATTTGGGAATTTTTTCTTATTTTCTTACTTTTATTTCCATATCTAGTTCCTGTCTACCTCACCTGTATCTCAAGAGAGAGACCAAGATTCTACATATATTTCAAAAATATGTTTTCTTCTAAAAGACAATGGCTTGCTCCTGGGAGTGGCAGAACCCAGTGTGTTCTAACTGAAGCCTCAGGAGATAAGAGGCCCAGCCCTGCCCATGCTGACCAGGATTACCACTGGGCTGGAGTCAGAGTGAGCATGTGGATTTGGGGAGAGCTAATAAGGATGAGGACAACCCCAAGTCAGTGGTGCTGGAGAAGGTGGTGAGAGTGTTTCTGAGAGGCAGAACAGCCTCTTGGCTAAAACAGCCTCTTCCTTGGTTTGAATCCTGGCTCAGCACTTCCTAGATAGGTGGCCTTGGACAGTGAGTGAATCTCTTCATGCCTCAGTTCCTTATCTTCAAAATAAGCATGATAATAATGGTTTCTACCCAAGACAGCTGTTACAGTGATTAAATGTGCTAATACTTGTAAAGCACATAAAACAATACCCAGAGTATATTAGGTGCTACATCTATAGGGTTTCTTTAAAATAAAATAATGGTGTTGCCAAAGAGATATGATCATATTTACGAAGAGTATTTATAAATTGGAAATCTGAAACACACCTTCAGCTTCACAGTTCCACTAGAGAACCACATGGGTGAGTTGATGCCAGTGTTGAAATCTGATAAATACAAGTGGCCTTATCTGAATGAGATCCAGACTCCTGATTACCCCTCCAATGAAAGAAGCACATTAATACAAGTAATTCAAGATATGTGATTATGAAATCATTTCATTTAATATTTTACAGGATAATTTAAAGACATGCCTTTGGGATTCTGAGAATCTACCTTAAATTAATGCAGTTGTTGCTCCTTCTTTTTAAAAATAATATATTTTATCAATTTTTTTTTTTTTTTTTTACAGAGGGGAAGGGAGAGGGATAGAGAGTTAAAAATACCGGTGAGAGAGAAACATCAATCAGCTGCCTCGTGCACACTCTCCTCGGGATATGTGGCCACAACCAAGGTACATGCCCTTGACTGGAATGGAACCTGGGACCCTTGAGTCCACAGACCTATGCTCTATCCACTGAGCCAAACCTGTTAGGGCTGCTCCTTATTCTTGAGCACTTGGACACTGAATTGAGGAGCATGAGAAATATATAACTTTTCTTCCCAACCCCAAACCTTATTAATCTTTACAGTGAAAGAATTCTGATCAGAGAGTGGTGATCATGATGCAAAAGACCACCTTTCCTTTGGAAAGTTTAGATGCAGGACAGGAACTTACGAACAAGGGAATGGTGGTGGATAAAGCTGAAATAAAAGTGATGAGCATGTCCCCAATGAGCTTGAAGCGCTCGAATAAAATAGAGAAGTTGCAGAGATGTAAAACATTTCCTTCTCAACTGCCTGCTTAATTCTTGCAGAGCTATAGACATATTAAAAAATAATAGCATTGCAGACATAGAAATCGGAGGACAGTATCTGTTCACTGATGTCATGAGTGCTGTAAACTAGCTAGTCAGGAGACTGAAAGAGGCTGATTAAAATTAAAAAAAAAAAGAGCATTGAATGTGAGAATTCTACTACCTCATATTCTTGGTTTACATGACCTACATTTGCCAGACTCTGAATGCCACTGTGTAACTGAGAGCATTGTGCAAGCGAGAAGTTCCAGAGCCTGGAATGTCCCACTTGACAGCTATGTGACACCAAGTCTGTTAGTTTTCATTCATAAGCCTCAGTTCCTTTATCTGTAAAAGAGGGATGCAAATCATTATGACAATGTCTTTGGGCTCTTTAGAGATTAAGTAAGATAATACCTATGAAATGTTTAGGACAATGTCTGGCATTTAGAAAATGCATAAACATATTACTATTTCATTGGAAGTTGGCATCTGCTATGATTCGACTCATAAGATGTGACCATGGGTGCTTCTTAGCCGGCCCTTTTGCTGAGGCTGCTACATTGCTATGCCCAACTTGCATTCTCTGTAGAATGGCAGTGATATCCTTCAAGAGTGTAATGGGGAAGATTAATGAGATGATAGACTGATCATGCTCTGGTGGTCTATAGTTTAACACAAGGGTTTCCTAGATTGAGGCTATGTGGAAACTTCCTAGAAACTCATGCTAAGTCCTTTTTCAAGACTTTGGTTTGAGCAAGTGGTAGGATGGAGAAAGGAAGATGTTAAGGCCTGAGACATTCCAACATTTAGAGGTTGGGGAGAGGAGGAGGAACGAGTAAAGTAAGTGAGGAGGACTGGTCAGGGAGGAGGGAGAAGAACAAGATAGATTACTGCTATGCCTTTTCTCTTTCATCCAAACATCTTTCTTAATCCTGTTCTATTTCAACATTGCCCTACATATTTATGTTTCTCTTGACTATAATACATCAAAAGCACTAACATAGCATAGGATGTATTTTTTATCTCTAAAGCTAAATATTCAATGAGGCCCCTGAATCATTAATCTTGGTTTGTCTAGATTGTAAAACACTAAAGCTTCAAAATGTAACAGAAAATGATAGTACTTTTTATGGTTATTTGTTATAATTTATTAAGTATTGACTTTGACTAAAATACTGTATTAGTCCTTTTACATCTTTGGCATCGATTTATCCTTGACACAACCGAATTTGGAAGGTTCCCATTTTACAGATGTGGACTGAGGCTCAAAGGGATACAGTGATTTGCCCAAGTTCTCAATGGTAGTAAACTAGACAGTAGAATTTTCTCCCTTCTAAGTCCATGTTCTTACACAGCCTCTCTAACACTGAGCATGATTAATGAGGGGCATAGTGTGAGTTGAGCCCTGAGATGTGGTAGTAAGACAAATAATTAAGGCTGCTTTTTGGTAAGGAATCTGTAAATCAACAAATAAGGAATGAGGACACAGATAGGTGTAACAGAGCTGAAATGGCTCTGAGGGAAGTGAAACTTAGCTATCTGTTGAGCTGTCAGCACATCTATGTAAGGAGCCAGGCCTAAAGAGGGTAGTCACCAATGGAAACTTAGAAAATCAGAAGCCTCATGGAGGCAACATTGGCAGTGCCCATTCTAAGGCAGTAGAGCTGCTGAGGCAAAGGCCCCAGGGTTCAGATGATAAAGGCGGTCTGAGTCCATTGGTGGAGTTAGGCCTTCAAACACTCACTTTAGCCACATTTCATGCCCAATAAGCAGTCTGCTGATTACGATTTGCCTTTCCACAAAGGGTGGATCAGAAGCAGAAAATGTGCTGACCATGTGGACTTGGAGTATCCGGCCTGTTTGACAGTAATTTCTCTTTGTAAATTAACAGATCGACTCCACGCCAGGAGAGAATTTGCTGATCACTTGGACTCTGTGTAATTCAGTGCCTAGGATCATCATCCCTCTTTTTAAATTAATAGATTGGCTTTCTATAGGAAGAAAAAAAAATGCTGATCACATGGACCTGGAGTGTTCCGGTCCTTATCATTTTCATTCCCCTTTACAAATTCATCAACTGGCATTCAGGTTTTATAATCCCGTTGTAAGCACAACTGTAAGCATTGGATCTTCTTTCTGGGTTGATAATATCAGGAGGTCCTTGGTTAGCAGACCTCCCAGCCTGCTTGGGTGACTTATTCCTCCTTATTTGCCCAAGATTTTCCTGGTTTTAGTACTAAAAACCCACAGCTGGGGAAACCCTACTGTCTCAGGAAAACCAGGACAGCTTGCTTTAGACTGACTCAGTTTTTAAAACTGAAAGTTTTTGTTTGTTTTTTAAATTTTAGGAAGCTCCTCAGCCAGGCAAACTGGGGTGGTTGATTACTCTATAAACCCAGCATTACCACATAGATGAGAAAAAGTGCTTCGGAAATTACCATATGGGCCAAATTCAAGTTTCAGATCTAGTTTCAGAAGAACCTTTAAGCTGTTATTATCTTATGACTTCTGGATATTACACTGAAATATAATTCATGCGTACTTTATTTTATGGCTCTTATACTTAAGATATTTTACAGGAGGCAAGCTTTCCCCTAACATAAAGGAGTTAAGGCGATTGTTTTATTCCTGGACCACATCCAAACTGCAGTACCTTCCTGGCTGAAGACAGTCCAGGTTCTTAATTTTAGATCCTGAGGCCATTTGCCAGTTGCTACACGTGATACAATATGGCCAAGCAGAAGTTTGTAAGTGGCTATATTTCTGCTGTATCCTTTCTCCCGCACCCAAAGGACAGAGGAAGAGAGTAGGTGTGAGAGCCAGAAAAACATCCAAAGAATGGCCATCCACAATTAGTCTCTATCCTCTGATTCTTCTAATTAGCAGCATTAACTCTCTTGTCCTGCCGAAACCGATTTGACTCAGTGGACTAAAAGGTCCCAGGTTCGATTCCTGTCAAGGGCATGTACCTTGGTTGTGGGCACATCCCCAGTAGGGGGTGTGCAAGAGGCAGCTGATCTATGATTCTCTCTCATCCATGTTTCTAACTATCTATCCCTCTCTCTTCCTCTCTGTAAAAAATCAATAATATATATATATATATATATATATATATATATATATATATATTCTCTTGTCCCATTTCACTTGTTTTTGTTCTAGCATCAGCCTAGCTACCACACTCACTTCTCCAGACCTATTATCTCACCTCTGTAATATTCTCTTTCTTGGTTGTTCTTCTACTTTCAAGCTTCTTCTTCTACCCAGCCTCTAAATATTGGGATTTCTCCAGGCTAACTTCTGAGATCTCTTCTCTTTGTAAGGCTACATTTCCCAATATATAGCCATTAGCCACATGTGACCAATAAGCAACAGAACTGTGGCTACATTGAATTGAAATGTGCTGTACCACACTATATTTCTAAAACTTAAATTAAAAAAGTTATATAAAATATCTCATTGTTTTTTTTATATTGACTAAATGATGGAATGCTAATTATACAACTCATTGAGTTAAAATAAAATTAATTTTATCTGCTTCTTTTTATTTTTTAAATTTGACTAACAGAACATTTGAATTTCCATATGTGGCTCACATTACATTTCCATTGGACAAAGCTGCTAAAAAGTCTCCTCCTATATGACCTAAACAATCCTCACAAATATTCAGATTGAGAAATTCAAAGTGTGTATGTCAAGCTCTGAATGCAATACATTTATCTGGCTTTTTAAAAATGTCTCCACTTGGACATCACACAAATTTCTTCTACTTGGCTCATTTGAATCTTGATTACTTCACTTAAAAGCCCTCTCCCCACCCCGAGAAAGAGACAGACAGAGAGAAAGAGGAAGCAAGAGAGAGAGAGAGAGAAAGAGAGAGAGAGAGACAAATATCGATCGGTTGTTCTCCGTATGAGCCCTGACGATGGATCTTGCAACACAAGTGTACCTTGACCTGGAATTGAATTGTCAACCTTTCAGTGCACAGATGACACTCAACCAACTGAACCACTTCAGCCAGACAACTTGTCTCTCTTCAATTTATCTCACTGTTCCCAGGCATCTCCCCCAAAAGATGCTGCGAGATTGATTTTGAAGATGGAGCAAGGTGCCCTGAACAGCCTTTAGAAGCTGGAAGAGGCAATGAATGGATTCTCCCCCAGAGACTTCCTATAAAACCAGCTCTGCCTACACCTTCACTGTAGCTTTGACAGAGTCATTTTGGACTTCTGCCTCTAAAATTGTAAGAGAATGAATTTGTGTTGTATTAAGCCAATATGTTTGTGATAAAATTTTTATAGCAATAATAGGAAACCAATAAAAATAAATGGTATCACCTTTGTCTAACTGACCCAGGACAACCATTATCAAATCCTACCTCTGATTATATTTTAAGCCAATCGATTTCTCCCTATCTCCATTGCTACAACATTAGGCTGGGTTTACTATAACAACAGCTTAGTCAGTCTTTCCTTGTAATGGGTTCAAAATGGCTGTAAAGTATGTGGATCTTCACATTCAGAGGTGGAGTTGCTCTGGCCCACTCATTTGGTTGGAGCATTGTCCCATACACTGGAAGGTCATGGGTTCAATTTCCGATCAGGACACATACCCAGGTTTCGGGTTGGATCCCAGAATATATAAGGCAACTGATGAATATTTCTCAAATCAATGTTTCTCCCTCTCTCTCACTCGATTTCTCTCTTTTCTCTCCCTCCCTCTCTTTCAAAAATAAATTAAAACATAGCTATTGGGTGAGAATTAAAAACAACAACATCAACAAGTGGTGGAGTCTATTTCTCCTCTCCTTGAATTGGGGATAACCCACAGAGTACAGTGGAGGTGAGTGTGTAACTTCCAGGGCTGGCCTTAAGGGAGATGCAGCTTCTGCTTTCACATGCTTGGCCTGTTCCCCCACCATCATTGCACTCGCCAGCCGTGAGCCAGGCTTCTGGCTGAGTGCCACTCCCCCTATGGGAGACATGACCACCTGGAGGCAGCTCCTGTGTTGAGTACTATCTGCTCTCCCCTCCCTGCTCCCTCCATAATCAGTGCATGTCATAGCAAACAGGTCATTGGGCCAAATGTGAAGGCACAGGCCAGGCAAAGGGACCCCACCAGTGCATGATCAGAGACAGGGAGGGACTGGGTGGTTGGCCAGCTGGAGAGGGACTGTGGGAGGGCTCTAGGTTATGTCCAGCTCATCTCCCTCAGTCCCAATTGGCAGGACCCTAGCCACCAGCTAACCTACCAGTTGGAGAGTCTGTCCCCTAGTGGTCAGTGCACATCATAACTTGTTGACTGCTCCCTGGTGGTCAGTGCACATCATAGCAAGCAGTTGAGTGGCTTTAGATATCATTAACATATTATGCTTTGATTGGTTGAACAGATGACCAGATGACTGGACACTTAGCATATTAGGTTTTTATTATATAGGATAATATTATTTTTAACTAACTGTATAACCAGTGATCTCTGATTTCATTTAGTTGTGGTGGAAAAAGCAGTATCTAAGCCATTTGGTTCCAATTTTATAGTGGATGCCCTGGACCCTATAATGTTGGTCCCTTGGTACACAGGAGAGCATCTTGCCCAGCATAGTAATGCTGAGTGTGTGGGAGAAATTTTTAGCTGGAAAAGACATTGCATTACTCATTGTCTGCATCTGTTCCTGCCAGTTACTCATGCCACTGTATTCCAGGTTTGGCACAGGGAGAAGGTTCATTTTGCAAAGAAGATTTATATAAACCATGATTCTGGGAATTCACAATATGACTTAAGGGACACTGAAAGTCTGACCATCCCAATACAGCCTCATTGGTGCCTGGTATGGAGCCTCAGTTGTCCACCATTGAAGCTACCTCTTGGATTGCCTCCAGGAGATGCTTAATAGAGTGTTCATGCAATATAGAAACTCATCATACTCTCATAGATGGAAATACACCAGACCAGAGGCTGGAAATTCGACTTCTACTTCATGTCTCCTCCACCGAGTGTGACTTTGCATAAAACTAGGTTTCTCATGTGTAAAACAGAATCCATCTTTTGTCCTTGTAATCATTCTGGCAAAGAAGATTTTTCAAGCCCCCTCTAAGTTCCACCCCCTCTGCCAGATAGTGTAAGGATGGGAGGTCTTAACTTTAGGGTAAGCACCATGGTGGCAGGGACACACTGCTCTCGGGTGACAGGAATGGATCCATGGTTGGAACAATCTGAGTAGGTGAAAATGAAAAGAAGCTCCATAGAGACCACACCAGCATATGTGTGACACAGTAGAGAATAACAGTGTCTCAGTCAGGCTGAGAAAAAAGGAAGGCATGTTTGAGGTAAGCCATTTTCATAACTCCATTATTTTACCTAAACTATATAATATGTCTTGATCCAGAGGTCCAAGATGCCTGCACAGCAGGGTGAGGACAGCATTTGGATGGGTTCAGGATTGGACTCAGACCTGAGCCCACTGCTTCTTGGTAGTTTCATTACTTACAAGTTATGAGCTAATGGGCACATTACTTAACCTCTCCACATCTCGGTGGCCTCTCTGTGCCTCTCCTGTGAATTAGATAATATTACATGAGTTAATTTGGGAAAGTACTAGCAAACTTCCTGGCTCAGAAGAAGTAAAAAAGCCCTTCACAATTCTCTTCTTTATTCTTCCTCTTTTCAAAGGAGTCCTGCAATTCATAGTCCATGTCATCTTCTGTTCCTATATAAGAATGCTGGAATTCTAGGAATTGGGATTTATATATTTGGTGACAGATCATAATTTTTCATATGGATAAACATTTTTGTCAAATGCCCAGTTCTCTCTAGGTCAGTCTATTGAAGTTGTTGCAAAAAAGCATCAGTTCCCTATAGTTCATATAAAAAAAAGATTGTTTACCAATTTAAAGAACACTGATACACTAGAGGAAATCAATCTCTGGAGGAGGACTTGGGCTTTTCTGAACCCACAGCTCCTTTAGATTTTGAAGGCAGCAGTCTTGGATTCAGAAAGATGGTAAAACAAGGAGGTAACAGTGAGTTAAATCCCTGCTCACTGCACTATGGATGAACAGCCTGTCTCCAAGCTCTGCTATGGATGCAGAGTCAGCCCTCTCAACCTGGCTGTCCTCTGGATGACTTGTCATAAAGCAGCCTAGCTCACACCAAACTGGTGGCCAAACAAGCCTGTGCCCGCTCTGAATGACATCTCTGTGGAGGAGGTCCTGAAGGTGTGGCAGATATCCTGTGGCCAAGTCACACCCTCTCAGCCACCTCTCACTTCAGAAGCACCTGGATAGGTGTGTGTTAGTGCAGACTCAGCAGGGTATCCCAGGGTCCCACCCTAGGCTCAGGTAATATTTAGTCATTCTAACTAGACTTTCTAAGACACATGGAGGAATTTGTTCTAAACATGAGACAGCTGACACTCTCTGGGGCAAACTCTCAATCCATAGGGAATAGTGAGCCTATGGAAAAGGCTCCAGCCATTTCATTTATCAGGTGGATGATGCTGGGAGAGCCCTGGTATTTACAGGATTCTCAGAGGTCCTGGCAGAATTAAGGAAATGAATCATGTGGGCATCAATGGCAGCTTCAATAATGTATCTATTTCTCCATCCCTGACTCACTTTCCCCTTCACCCACTTCTGCTTCCTGGGACTGTCTCCCAGATAAAGACCCGGCATTCAAATCCTTGTCTCAGGCTTTGCCTTCCAGGGAACCCAAACTGAGGCAGGTACACTCCAAGCAGAACCTCCATCTCTGAATGAGAATGCAATCAGGGAGGGAGAAAGGCCAACTGCAGAAGTAAGCACCCTGGCAAAGCTTTGTCAGAGTCCTGGAGAGAGATAATCTCATCACAGGCAGTTTCTCTGAGATGTGTGTCAGCAGTAATTCTTTCCCTCTGACTGTACATTTTTTAGGACCATCCCAGATGCTGACTTCAAAGGTTTCCTAGTTTGTAATGTGCTATATAAGACTTTTTCGTTGTTGTTGTTGTTCTTTCTTGCATGTCCAATTCCATTTCTGCAGGAGACACTTATACAAGAACATTATTATCATGGAAATTCTCTACCTGGGTGGGAAGTTCAGGAGAGGAGACTGGCTCCTGAGACCCTGCCCCATCCTCCTGGCAGTCAGAACCCTCTGCTCAGGGTGGCATGGATAAAATGCTGACAAAGAGCATTTGTCAAAACAAAAGATCCATGTAAACTGTGAGGTCACACACATTGGGAAAAAGATAAATAAATTATTTGACATGCACACTTGAAATACAAAAATAACGGACCATCTCAAGAGAAACCCCACAAAAATTAAACAGAAGCTCTGATACACAGGCCTCTTCCTTTGATGGGTGAAGTGAAAACTCTGTTTTCTGTAATACATAGTAAAGATGAAAAAAAAATCTCCGAGGGTTCTGAGAAAGGGGAGTGGTGCAAGTTACCTAATTGATAAAATGCTACAAACTAAATTTATATTTAGGGCTTAAAAATATTAGTTAATGATTAATTCATGATTTGCATTCTTAAATACATGTATTTAATTTCAGAGAATAAATGAGAGGGAGAGAGATATAGAAACATCAATGAGAGAGAATCATTGATTGGCTGCCTCCTGGATGCCCCCCACTAGGATCCAGCTGGCAACCCAGGTATGTGCCCTGACCAGGAATCAAACTATGACTTCCTAATTCATAGGTCAAAGCTCAACTACGGAGCCACACCATTTGGACTAATTTTGCATTTTAAAACAACAAAGATTTCTTGGATTTAAAAAGAATTCTTACTTTTAAAAATAAAGTTGTTTGTGAGCCATAATAAACTAAGACATACTTTTTAAAAGTTATTTTTGTAACTCCTCTACCCCATAGGGGTGTCGAACTCAATCAGAGAAGGGGCCAAAATCTAAAATCCAGCCTAAATCGCGGGCCGAATGGTTTACTGAACAGTCATAAACTGTCATTGTGATGGAAACGCAGCGGAGTGCAGTGATGACAGCGCGGTGCGGGCCACATTGCAAGGCCTGGCGGGACGGATTTGGCCCGCGGGCCTTGTGTTTGACACATGTGCGAGACCTTAGGTATGCATCTGACATTTGATGCTAAGGGAGGACTATGTTCAAATATAAGTGGCAGTACTTCCTTTGCAGAATCAAAAATACAGAGATGCTGCATCACACTCAGGTCTCAGCGCCTGTCCTCTTCCACTTCTGGAGTAGATGTGATTTTATCTCTAGAGGTTTAAAATTAACATTGTCAGATCTCAAGAAGATTCAAGTCTAATAACCTTTGATATTTACTGTAGCATTTATTATATCAACTTATATTACTGGATCCTAATGTGATTCCTCTGTGCTCCACTTTATCTAATATGCATGTGTCTTCTGATACACAGGGAAAAAGTCTAAAAATGACACCCAGAAAGTAGAGAAGGGGAAACTGGGTCCTTGTGACCCCAATTAAGCCTATAGTAAACTTATGACACCTCCTTAGCTCCTGTAGTAAAATACAGTTGAAGCCAGAACTCCTTGCCCTGGGCATTTTAACTGGGAGCACCATATTAAGACAGAGTCTGTGCCATTCCCTTTGATAGTTAATAGTACTTCGTGCTTCATACTCACTATGTACCAGGCATAGTTCCAAAAACCTCCGTGCATTATCTCATTCAAGTTTCATGTGAACTTTAAGAGGTAAGTACTATTTTTATCCCCATTTCACAGATAGAAAAAGTTAAGTCTTAAAAAGTTTTTTAAAAATTGTCACAAATCACAAGTCTGATGAATTCCAGAGCTGGGATTTAAAACCAGGAAATCTGACTCCAGTGTCTTAGCTATTAAATGCCTAACTTTTTAACTTTTCCACCACGTTCTGTCTGGTATGGAGAGAAAAACCAAGATATCTTTAGATTGGCTCAATGTATACCACCTGGCTATTTATTTCCCCAAATACGATTTTACAAAATGTCTATTTTATTAATAATTGCTGATGTTCTGTCTTTTCTATTGTTCTTATTTAAGGTTTTATTTCTGGAAGTTCCATTTTTGCTTTTCTAAATGTCCTTAAATGTTTTATTATGGGTCTTCATAGCATATATTCTACAAAAAATATGGATTGCAGTTTTCTACCATGTGTGGCAGAATTCATGGAGGGATGAATATATATAAATTTGAATTATTAATCTTACATTTTATTTCTATAGGATGCTGTGCTTTCCCTCGCCAAAGAGATGTTGACAGTTTGGATTTATAACAATGCGTTCAAAAACCTTGAGGTTTTATAACAGAAAATAACGTGTCATTAGGCATTCTGAATGGATAATGAGGCATTTACTACTTCTTGCTCATTTTGGCAAAGGTTTCCTGAGATGAACATTAACTTGTATGGAGTTGGCATATGGATCATTCGTGAAGTAAACAGAGAATGCACAATATAGTTAGCTGCTTGAATTATTTCTCAATAAATTATTTATGCTTCTAATTTATCTAACCACTTTCTTTCTCTTACAATATTTGAATTATTCTCATTTCCACATGACAGGAGCACATTAACATCAACAAGGACAAAGTTAATAAAAAAAATTAAATAATTGACCAGGGAAGCTATATTCAAAATAAATAAAATAAAGAAAGTAGTCCTGGAAAAGAGGACTGTATTGCTCAGGGGAACCTATACAACTTTGGGTCTTAGTTTCTCTCAGTAATTTGAACACTTCATTTTTAAGGAATAATAAACTATGGGCTGGGCACTGCAAATTCTACCTACAGCTACACTGGGTGGTAGGTAGAAAGAGGCTCACATCTGGTTGTTGAGGTCAACCAGCAGAGATATCCTGAGAGATCTCACTCTAAGTGGTAACCCTACCACAACTGTGGCTCGCGAGCCATATGAGGCTCTTTGGTCTCTTGAGTGTGTGGCTCTTCCACAAAATACATGTACATATACAGTGCGATTCAAACTTTGTGGCCCATGCGCAGAAGTCAGTTTTTGGCCTGGGCAAATCTATTTTGAAGAAGTGGCGTTAGAACACTCAAGAAGACAAAGAGCCGCAGGTGGTTTGAGAGCCACGGTTTGCTGACCATTGCCCTAGTATGTGTGTAAAGGTTCTGAGCATCTTACCAAGATCCATATTATAGAGAACCTTCATATCCAATCAATGGGAAGTATTAATCTGTAAGACTTGCAAGCCATGTTTCATTATAGCATTATTTCCACCATATTAATTACAAACTTCAACAAACAACCACCAACTAGGAAAGGATTCACTTATTGGCATCAGTGCTTGTTTGGTTAAAAATATGCATTATTAAATTACAAGTCAATAGTTCTTCTAATATAATAACTCCTAATCTGGCCTTTATTTTTGTGAACCTATTGTGGCACATTTATACCCCTCTGAGAGATAGATGTAGAAGAAACATATCATTTTCAGTGATCATTGAGTATGAACATTTTACTTTGATGGAAAAATCATTTGAGTCATGGAGGAAAGTGAGGGGTGAAAATGACAAAGAAATTTGGGATCAATTTGAATGGTACTGGTGAGCATGAGAAGCCACAGTAGGACATAGTATGATTCCAGCTCTTTTGGCAGGAAAACAATTGAATGGCAATAGGTATATACATTTGATCAGAAAGAAAAGGAACAAAGTCAGATTTAAGAGAGATAACATTCATAAGATCCTATCATAGGTCACATATGAAGGTATGATGCTTAAACCAGTTGTGGCTACTATAATGAAGATAAGTATTCAGGTTAAAAACCACATGGGATAGAAAGAATGAGAAGAAAGAGAGAGGGGAGGAAGAGAGGAAGGGAGCAAGGTAACACACACACATATACAACTGAGAGGCAAGTAAGAAATACAAGTAGAGATGCTGTAGATAGGTAGACATGAAGAACCCAAGGTCAGAAATGAAGACATCCTATAGAAGGGCTACCTAAAGGTACTAGTTTAGATGAAAATGTCCAAAATGATAGAAAACATCAGAAGAAATCAAGACAGAAATCTGGACAGCACCGCCAATGGCAAGAATAGTAAGGAGAGGAGCTAGAGGAGGAAAAACATAACAGGTTATCATATAGAGAGAGTGGGAGAACAAAGACTATGCAGTGTTTTGGAAGGCCAAGTGAAGAGCATTTTAAGAGGCATTTCAAAACTGTTAAATTTAAATGCTCTGGAAGGAATACAAAATGGTTTAGCTGTGGTGGAAAACGATTAAATATAGAATTACCATATGACCTAATAGTTCAACTCTTAGGCATAAACACAGAAGGACTGAAAACTAGTACTTAACCAACTACACTGTATGTGCATGCATATATGTAGCAGAACCATTCATAATCACCAAAAGATGAAAACAGACCAAATAACCATCAATGGATGAATGGATAAACAAATTATGGACTATCTATACAATGTAGTATATTATTTAGCCATAAAAAGAAATGAAGTACCCGTGTTTCCCAGAAAATAAGACATCCTTCAGGAAAATAAGACCTAATGCACATGGAAAGATAAGACATCCCCTGAAAATAAGACCTAGCGCAACTTTGGGAGAAAAAATTAATGTAAGACACTGTCTTATTTTCAGGGAAACAGGGTAGTGCTACATGTTATAATGTGGGGGATGCATTTTAAAGACATTATACTAAGTGGAAGAAGCTAGTCACAAAAGACCATTTATTGTATAATTTCATTGATATGAAATATCCAAAATAGATAAATTATCAGAGACACAACGCAGATCTTTTGTTGCCAGAGATTAGGGAGATTAAATGTTTAATGGTTGTGAGTTTTTTGTTGGGGGGGGTAATAAAAATATTTTGGAAATAATTTGTGGTTACACATCATGAATGCATTAAATGCCACTGATATGCTCACTTAAAATGACTAATTTTATGTTATATGAAATTGACCTCAAAGAAAAGTTAAAACCAAGTTGCCAAATGCTTCAGAGAATTCAAGTGGGCTCAGGACTAAAAAATCTTTAAGAAAATCAGCTACTCTGTTTCCATGACCTTCAAAAGACCATAATTTTAGCAAAATATCAAGGTTTAAATTGCCAATTTTGGAATAGAAGGGTTGAGTTTGTGAATAAGTAAAGATGTTAAGTAAAGACTATGCCTTCCAGAAGATTGGTGAAGGGGAGGGCAGTGATATGAAGAAAAACTAGCTCTATGGAAATGTATTTTAACCTGTGAAGATCGGAGCATGTTTGCAGGCAGAGGAGGGGATTCAGAGAGAAGGAAACAGCTGAAGGAGTAAAAGAGAAAGAAGGAGCACGTGGTGAAAACAGAAGCAGAAAGCAGTGGGTTCAAGTGCTCCAACGAAAGGATGTGTCACAAAGAGGAGGTAGAGTTGGTCTTCCTTTGAGAGGAAAGCGAAAGATTAGAAGGGGGCACAGATGAAGATGGAATTGGGGAAGCTCAAGTTGGAAAACATAAACTTTTCAGCAGAGATATGCATTTTCAGCTGCAGAAAACCATAGGCAGTGAGGTAGAGTCTATTGTTTAAGTTAAAGGGAAAGTCCTGGAGTGGTACTCAAGGCAATGAGCAATAAATTAAGGATGAATAATTACAGGTAGCAAAAAGGGCAGGAACCTGTACAGAGGGAGTTGCTGTACTTTCATGAGAGTGAATGCCTCATCAACCAAGTCCTTGCCACCTCACCCTCATCCGTTTCCCAGAAACTGTTTTCCAATAGGTAAGGCTCCACATCTATATCTATTGATAAAGCCTTATTGATTTCAAACCATCCTTATAGATACTTGACTTCTTTTTGAATCTTGAATCTCTCATGCAATGAGGATCTCAAGGCTGTGAAAGTTACAAATGAAAAAAAAAAAAAAAACCTGTTTCCATATCTTCACTTTCATCATTGGGTTAAATTTAGTCAGAGCCATTGACTGCATGAAGAAGCCATTCTTTAGGCTGGAAGATTATTTTTCAGATCTTTTGGATGCATCTATTCAACCAATCTGAATCTACTTTAGTAATGTTTAGCTCATATTGCTCTATATTGAAAAAAATGGTAAGATATTTTGTTGAATGCCTTCTTGGAGTATTTGAAGACAAAGCATGCCTCTGAAATATTCTATGTAGTTGTTCAACCATGGGCAAGTCATATCTTTTCCATATCTTACTTTATTCATCTATAAAATGAAGATAACAGTTCCTATTTCACAGACGTGTTGTAAAGACCAAATGACTTAAGGTAAGAAATGCATTTAGAGTGGTACCTGGCACTGAGTTTGACTTAAATAAATGTTGGCTATGATCAGCATTATAACATCAATTTTCATTCCATCTCTGACATTTGTTTAGTCATTCAATAAGTATTCAATGACAGTTATTAAGTGCCAGATTTAAAGCAATGAACAAGTCAGTCAGAGCCCCTGTCCTTACAGGGAATTTAATTTTACTTCACCTAATAACCAACACTGAAATTATAAGATTCATGTAGAATTTGATAAAAATATAGGGGGGATTATTAATTTTAGCACCTTTTTTCTTTAATTCCATTTCTGAGTCTTCTTTTTTACTTCTTTTCCACTTTATAGAAAATATCTAAAGACCTGAATGAAAGAGAAAATTCCATGAAAACTAGGCAAGTAAGACTGATGGTCATGCTAGTGGGGGCTAGACTTTGCTAACAAGGTCTAAATTAAATAAGGGATTTGGAATAAAAAAGCAGTCAAGTCTCAGCTATCTGTTAACTGGAGTTTGTGAGAATGGACAATGAAAGGAAGAAAACAGTGCATCCTGATTAGCTGTTTTAACTCTCACAGTGGGGGCAAAAACAATAAAAAAGAAAAGAATGGCATCCACAGTCATCTGGAGTGAGAGTGATGGGCAGGGAAGAGCTGCAGGAAAAGCCTGGCTATATTTATTCAGGCTCTTCCTGGGTGGCTTGGAGATCTACCATTGTTTATAGCTTTGTAACTTCAAAGAAAGGGAGTTGTAGCTGCTGTCAATAGAAGCTTAAATTGCCTGATATGATGAAGGGGTTGGTTGACAATGCCAACCTTTTGTCAAAAGGTTTTGCTTCAAAAATAATTGAAAATTGAAGGAACTATCTGATTTCCATAAATAGCCAGAGGCAGGAGAACTGTGTTGATATCAGGAAGGAAAAACACCATCTTGAATCTCAGGTTCACTTTTTTCCTATTGGTAGGTAGAAGAGAAAAAGTGTAGAGAAGATTCTACACTTCCCCTTTTGGATTGTAAGGCTGGAAGGAAATCTGAGATCAATGGGGTCAGACCAATAAGCTCCCTCCAGCTAAAGCTGCCTTTCAATCAAGGATATTTTGGAACTTTTGCTTAGAGGAGAGTCTCAAATTTTTTGAGTTTGATTTACCTTGAGTCTCCCTGGAATATTCATATTACTCTATGCCAAGAGAAGCTCTTTCTCCTTCTGAAGGCCTCCCCAGTTGGTTGTACTCACCAGTCTTTGAAGAATGGGAATTGCTAAGAGCAAAAATATGCCATGTTTGTTATCGTTTTTCTCTGCCTATGTGTAAGTCCATTGATATGTCAAATTCTGAAATGCTATATGGAGTATTACTTACAGTACTTTTTATTGGAGAATTGATCTTCCTTTACACGATAGAGAAAGAAGAACAAGTGCTAACAAAGTCTATTTTCTGTTAAACAAATCATCATATTGATACTTTGATGAGCACACATACTATTTGCTTTTTGAGTGTTGCTACCTTCTTATCTTATTAAAAAGGATAGAAGCAATTTGGCAAATAAAAATATCAGTACTAATGTGGACCCCAGTAGGACATAGGCAGTCTTTGTTGTTATTGTAATTTTTAACATGGAATCCCTAGGGGTATAAACCAGAGGGTTTTTACTTCTGTTATAAGAGGAGCTTGAAAAAAGACAAAATAGACTCTGAGATCAGGCCCTGGCCACAGTTGAAAGTGCTTCCTGTTTTTCTGTGTGATACCTGAGGTACAAATTGGCTTTGTCTCAACAAGCAGTTAAATTTAGGGTCAATCAGCATCAACAGAGTGGCTCAAGAGGAGTTACCACTCTAGCACTTATCACAAATCAAGGCCAGGCCACAGAGACCAAGAGTCCAGGGATAACTACCCCATGCGGGTAGATTAGAGGAGATGGTTGGCTGGGGCCATAATGCTCTTCTTTGCTATTTTTTTTTTCTCCAAATGCTCAGACTTGTGCTTTAAAAGTTTGGGTGAAGACCATGTAATTTGATTGACCCTTGTGCCATGCGAAGAACTGAAAAAAAAATGGTACATCCTCTCCCTGTTCCTTTGCTACCTAATCTTAGAATATTAAGACCAAAGATCCAAATGGAGAAAATCATGGTCCTTATCAAAGATTGTGTTCTGGCCCTGGCTGGGTATCTCAAGTGGTTAGAGCATCATTCTGGTACGTGAAGATTGCGAGTTCGATCCCCAGTCAGGACACATATAAGAAACAAACAATGAATACATGGGTTGATGGAACAACAAATCAATGTCTCTCTCCAATAAATAAAATTCTTAAAGAAATAATTGTGTTCTGTTTTCAGTGGAGTTTTTTTGTTTTTGTTTGTTTGTTTGTTTCCATCAGAAATGAGAATCAGGTTTTTACAGAGTAGTCTAGGAGACATTCACATTTGGAAATCTTGTGATGTTTTTATGAGGTTCTGTTCCATGGGCTCTATTTGTGAGGAAAGTGTTTTAAAAGTGCCATGACAACACAGGGCTTGTCCACCTACATAAAATTTAACCAAGATTATCACTCAGCTTGTTTTTCCTAATAACTTTGAATTTTTTATGTCATTTCATCTCTAATAAGAGCAGCCATACCATGTGGCTAAGCCCATTGTGATCAAGTATTTCCACATGCCAGATAAGAGGGCATTTTAAAAAAGAGGTTAACACTTCAATATTTACACTGAGAAATCACTTACATTTGATTTGTGGTAATAATAAAAGGAGGTTAGAAGAATATCAGAGAAATCAGAATGATGTGCATTCTATTACATTATCTTATGCCATCAAAGGTACAAGGTGAAAATGCATGTCTGATGATGCTTTATTCCTTTTACTGGAAAAGTCCCAGAAGCTGCTGGAAAGCTAGCTGTGGATGGAATCCTAGGCCAAGGGCATTGCTGTGGATTTGCATACTTAGGTGTACACCTGACCAGCCTGTCATCTGAGAGCCACCCCTCGACTTCTGTTCCTCTAAGATCCATGACTCATAAAAACAGGAAAAACACCATCTGCTTCAAGGCAGTGTTAAATCCAAACAATGCTTATGAAAATAAAATTTTATTTTTAAAAATATAAATGCAAGGTATTTTCCCTATGCTCCACAACTATCAAGATGAGTAAGATAAGGTCTGAAATTAGGAAACTGATGGCTTGAGAGACATTTCCATTTGGAAACATTGTGCTGTTTTCATGAAGTTCTTTCTCAAAGATTTTACTCATGAGAAAAGTTTTTATAAAAAGTGTCATGAAAATACAAGACTCATCCAATATCTAAAATTTCTTTAGGTGTTTTGCTCAGCTCCATGTTCATTTTTTAAAAAGACTCTAACCACTTGTTATTTTCCTCTGTCATTTTATAGTATTTCCAGGGGAATAGGAAAGCACCAGTTCTATTTTAAATGTCAGTAGTGTTACTTAAAATAGCAGTGGCTGCATAAAGTCAGAAGGCTCAGGCCAAACTCCCAGTTCTGCCATTTGCTGGCAGATGGAGACTAGCTGACTTACACAACTTCTCTGGGCCTGAACTACTGCATCTGCAGAGTAGGAACCATATTACCAACAGAGTAATAAGATTGGCCATGAGGATCCGAGAATGGACATATGTGTGACAGCAGCTAAGAATGCTCTCACAGATGGTGGGCACTCAGTGAATGACTCCATCTCTCTTTCAAAATATATAAATCTTCCATAGGATGCTAGGGCAGCCCTGTCCACTCAGTAGCCATTTGCTATCTGTGGCTATTAAGCACTTACAATTTGGCTAGTCCACATTGAGATGCGCTATAAGTGTAAAATATACATTGAATTTCAAAGACTTAGTCTTAGAATGAAAGGAAGAATGTAAAAATCATTTCATTAATAATGTTCACATTGATCACTTATTGATATAATATCTTATAAAATTACTAGAGGTCCGGTGCATGAAATTTGTGTATGGGGGGAGGGGTTTGTCCTCAGCCCATCCTGCACCCTCTCCAATCTGGGACCCCTTAGGGATGTCCAACTGCCTGTGGGTTTGGACCTAAATGGGCGGTAGGACATCTCTCTCACAATCCAGGACTGCTGTCTCCAAACAGCTCACCTGTCTCGGCCTGATTGCACCTAACCGCTTCTGCCTGCCAGCCTGATTAACACCTAACTGCTCCCTAGCTGGCCAAATTGCCCCTAACTTCCCTCCCCTGCTAGCCTGGTTGACCCCAACTGCCCTCCCTTGCTGGCCTGGTCACCCTTAACTGCCCTCCCCTGCTGGCCTAGTCACCCCTAACTGCCCTCCCCTGCAAGCCTGCCCCCAAACTGTTCTTCCCTGTAGGCCTGGTCCCTCCCAACTGCCCATCCCTGCAGGCCTGGTCACTCCCAACTGCCCTCCTCTGCTGGCTGGCCTAGTTTACCACAACTGCCCTACCCTGGTGGTCATCTTGTGTCCACATAGGGGCAGCCATCTTTGACGACATTGGAGCAGCCATCTTGTGTCTTGAAGTGATAGTCAATTTACATATTGCTATTTTATTAGATAGGATGTATCCTAATATATGTTAGGTTTTATACGTACATTGCTTTAAATTTATAACATATAAATATACAGATAATATATATATATATAAAATTTAATCCAATATACACTAATAAAAGAGAAATATGTAAGTTGACCATACCTCTGCGACACTCACCAGCCAATCAGGAGGGAATATGCAAATTATCAGGACAAAGATGGTGGTGGCCCCACCCCCAGCCTCTCCAGGGGCTGAGAAGCAGGGTGAGATAGGATGCCAACTATGAGGGGGAGGGTAGGGACTGAGGGAGCTATAGGAATAGTGCTTCAGCCAGAGTGAAGCCTGTAGACTCTGGTGGGAGTGAAGGAGAAAGGTGGCAGCCAGAGCTAAGGCCTAGGTCCTGGGTCCCAGAGGAAAACTGGAGCCAGCAGCCAGGTGAAGGAAGGCATATTGCATAAATCTTCATGCATTGGGCCTCTAGTATGTATATATATATTGTTTGTGTGTATAGTATAATATATGCATACATTGTGTGTTAAATATAAATATATAGTTAAGTAATATATACATTATCATAATTCATTTCATCTGTCTTTTTAATGTTACTATATGGAAATTCAAATTACATATGTGGTTTACAATTTTTCTTTTGTATTATCTGGTGCAAATGTGAAATGTTGGGTTTCTACAAGCCAAAAAAAGCTAGTTTTAATTATCTAGACTTTCTACGGGATCAATTATTTTTCCCCAAGCATTTCAATTAAAATTATTCTTTAGAATATAAACTTATTAGATTCTGATCCACAAATCAATCTGCTATCTTCTTAAATTAATGAATCAAATTATTTATTTTTATCTATATTTGAACAGTATTCTGGAGCCAAGAATCATAAAGATAACAATTTAAGCATGTGTCAAAATATAAAAGCCTAATACCCTATTCCAGGCTCAATTTTTGGAGCTATACCATAATTTTTTGAGATATATATTTTCCCTATTTTGCATGACAGTTAAATGGATACCAATTTTCCCTAATAGTAACTTGGGAGGATTTTGCCATGAAAAGTGGTGCTTCACAGATTTTTGAAATTACCCCACTTGTTAAATCGGTGCATGTTAAGTAGCTACAGCTTTAAACTCCTCATTTCTTTACAGCCACATTCAGTGCACAGAATGGTTCTCCACTTTGATTGTTGTGAAACATATTTCATGTGAGCCAGATCAATATCATTGACCAGCTCAAAGAACTCCACACCACGCCCAGTCATTGTGATAAGGTCTTGAGACAAGGTGATTAATTATGCCCCAACCTGGTTGCTCTCATACTCATGGTGCTTTAACAAATGAAGTCAAGTCACCTGCAAGCAGCATGACAGGTACGTTGGAGGTGAGATGACAAAATGGACAAACGAACAGAAGTGATTTCGATGGTTGGCTCAGGGTTGATAAAAATTGGAGTTTATCTCAGTAACAAATGTGCAACGATATTTTTGTCTAGAATGTGTGAGATCAGAAAAGGTGAAAAAAACATACAGAGGTAGTAACAGCTCACAGGGTATTTCAGTTAAGAAGAAAGGATGGTTCTCTATTTCTCTGAATCTGTTTTTGTTTTATTTGTTCGTTATTTTAAATTTCTAGATTCCATAGATAAGTGAAATCATACAACATTTATCTTTCTCTGCCTGACTTATTTCACTTAGTATACTGCCCCTCTAGGTTTCTCCATGTGGTTGCAAATTGCAAGATTACATTCTTCTTCTTCTTCTCCTTCTTCTTCTTCTTCTTCTTCTTCTTCTTCTTCTTCTTCTTCTTCTTCTTCTTCTTCTTCTTTTAATATATTTTATTGATTTTTTTACAGAGAGAAAGAGAGAGAGATAGAGAGCTATTGTAGAAACGTCGGTGAGAGAGAAACATCGACCAGTTGCCTCTTGCACACCCCCTACCGGGGATATGCCCGCAACCAACGTACTTGCCCCTGACCGGAATCAAACCTGGGACCTTTCAGTCCACAGACCGACGCTCTACCACTGAGCCAAACCGGTTTCGGCTACAATCTTCTTTTGATTGCTGAGTATTAGTCCATTGCTGAGTAATAGTCCATATCTTTTTTATTCACTCATCTATAGATGTAATTTTTGTTCTAAGTCTCTGTTAACACTGGGTTAGGGACAATATATTTTTTACATTCTTAGTACCCCATTATGACATCAAGTTAAGACTGGGGTATTATTGCCATTGTACAGATGAAAATTGAAACTCAAAGGATGAAGATGACTTCTCAGTGCCTTGCAACTATATAGTAAGTCCTAAGTGTGTAATTAGATCCCCATTGGGGTCATCCCTTCAGATCATCTTTAAGAACTCACCTAAATGTCCCAGAGCATACATATACATATAGTAATGAAGGGGCATCCAGAGGCTGATTTTGAGGTTCAGGCCCACCATTCCCTAGAGGTTCTTACCAAATACAACTCTAAGACTATGAGAAGCAGTGGGTGAAGTGGTATAATCTCTCTAAGGGTCAAGATACATGATTAGCAGCAATTATAATATTGGCTTCTGAACAATGGATGGCGTGTTTTATATTTTTAATTAAAACATTAAAAACAAAAACAACTACTTCTCCAAAGTTGTTCCTTTCCTAATTGCTCATTTTATTTTATTTCTTTTGGAACTATTTCTGTCCTGATTCTTGAAACTGAATTAGGAGCCAAACTACGTCTTTTAAACTGCATGTTTACTTTGATGATGATCATCAAGACAAATAAGTCTTAAATTTAGCTTTTTAAGATTCTGTCATAACATTCTCTATTCATTTTACTTTCTCTGGGATTTTAAATGACAAAAAGGTAAGGATACATACATATATTTGCATTTAATTTGATTGAGTCCCGTGGGTACACTATGTACTGGCTTCCAGTTAAGAAGTGTAAATTGTTAATAATTAACTTTCCAATACTGTCAAGTTTTTTGGTGGTTTTTAAGTGGACCCATAGAAATAAAGAACGATCTCTTAGAAGTTTAGTCAGTGTTTTACATAAAGTGGGTACCTGAGCAATAAGAATCGTTATGATTCAAGTTTCCTTGTAATCATGAATTCTCTACAGATTGTAGAAGTGAGGAAATTTGGTCATATGGAGAAGGGATGAAGGATTGGGTTATCTCAATCTACCTGGTTCATTCATTTAGCATTTATTATAGTCCTGGCTTTGATGATACAATGATGAGAAACAACTGGCATTTTCACTTACCTTGTGCTGAGCACTGCTCTAAATCTTTCGCATATGTTTACTTATTTAATATCTGCATTATCTATGACATTGATATTGTTATGAACTGGTTTTACAGCTCAGAAAGGAAGGAAAGAAGGAAGAAAGTTAAGGGAAAGAAGGAGGAAGTGAATGAGAAAGGGGGGGAGGGAGGGAGAGAAGGAGAGAGAGAAAGAAGGGGAGAGGAAGAGAAGGAAGAAGGGAACTAGAGAAGAAAGGAAATAGGATGGGAACAAGGGAATAGATTATATTCTTGCCTTCAGAGAGCTGATAGCCTCATCAGAGAGCCAAAGTGTAAAACAAGGAAGTAGATACATAATTACAAACTGAGAAGTGGCCATGAAGGTACTGAATTGGTGCTGGAGGGAGATGATCAGGGTAAGACCCTTCTTTGGAAAGGGGACCAGAAAAGGTCTTGGAGGAGGTAACAGTCCAGCAGGTCAAACCACTTAAGATGAAAAGGAATCAGACTTGAGGGAAGGCTGCAGAGACCTGCCAGGCAAGACTGTGAAGGATATTTTCAGACACATAGAAAGACTTCAGAATATATTCCAAGGTCCCTATGGGTGAAGAGGAAGCAGGGGCCCATTGAGTGAGAAGGGTATGATCAGACTTGCACTGAAGCAGAAAGCCAGATGCATGCCCACAGCCTGTGGGTTCACACAGCTCTCCCTCTGTTACACTGTGTGTCTCCTGCTTTGTTCAGGAGCCTCAGAAGCTGGGTCACTGGGATATAAATGCTACAGTTGCTCAGAATGTGGACTCTCACACTTCAAAATGAAGCAAGTAGGTCCAGTGTCTTTGGCTTCCAAACTGGAATTTAAATTTAATTGCTACAAGCTCCCGGATGTTCTTACTTCCCAGCCTGACTCCATAGAGTTCAACTGATATCAGAATTTCTTGCCATAGCCTACAGTTATAGAACCTATCATTTCTTTCAGAAATACATACACATATATATGCATGTATATTTCAAAAATTAAATCAATTATGCTTTTATTGGGGGTGGGGGGCAGGCTGAAAAATGATGTTGATGAGTCACACAGCAGATAAAGGCATCTCTGCCAAAGGACTATAAAGAATGAAGCAGAACTTCTCTATGCAACTTTGAAGCTCTCTATATAAATGAATAAATGAAATTATAAATAAATACATGGGCCACTAAACACCCAGTTGTCTTCCTGCTCATCACTGCCAGGCAGAAGGACAGCAGACAAGCCACAGTGCTGTCCAGACATATGTGAGTCGGGTTCATCATTACGCTTCTCAGGCTAGGAAACTGCTCTGTGCACGCATGGTTAGCCCTGACCCCCCATAACAATTCCTCCTCGCCAGTCAAAAGACCAGGATTAAACTGCTCTCCCACCTACTCAGATCTAAGGTGATCTTACACAGCCCAGGCAGGTACTAGCATCTGGGCAGCCCACTAAAAATGTAGAAAGAGCTTGAGAGTTTATAATTAAACCATTAACAATCAGACTTCACAGATTCAGACTATAGACTTTCCAGGTGAAAGGAGGTCACAGGTAGCAGGTAAAAATAAGGGACACATCTTTTTATTAGCACACTGGCTCTAGTTCCTGCAGCTGAGCTGAGCTGTGCTGTGCTTTGCTGGGGTTGAATTTATCTTACAGAATTTAACCATGGGGACATCACTCCCATCTCTCCTGTTTTGTTTATGCTGGGTTCTCCACTGCCCTCTCTGAGAACAATTTTTCCTTCTTCTTCTTCCTTTTTTTTTTTTTTTTTTTTTTTTTTTTGGCTCTGTTTTCTCTTCCTGCCCCCAATCTCTGTTCTCAGTGAGGACACTTAGTCTTCAGTTGCTTATCCTCTCTCTAGAGGTTAAAGAAAGATAATATTGATGGTTATCTGTTATCTGGTGCTGTGTGAAGTCTAACAATTCTGTGATATAAGCTCAATTCTTATCCCTGTGTCATACCTAGAGATGTTGAGGTTTAAAGAGTTGAATGCATTGTCCGAAGTCACATGATCATGGGGGGAGGAAGCCAAAACCCTACCATCATGCCTTTATTTCCCCTGAGACCCAATCCCAAATTCCCTGTTGCCTCCTGGACACCTCTATCAAGATGTCACCAAGAGCTACCAACTCAACACATTCAAGCCTGATTGGTCCAATACCTCTCTGTCCTCCGAGGCTGAACAATTTAGAATCATCGGGATGCAGAATTGTGGCTCTTTCTTCTTTCAAACAACTTTCACTTGCTGTTTTTTTCTGTCCCTTCTATGTTGCTCTAACTCATCCTGAACAATGGACAGTAGCCACAGCCATTCAGGTGGCATAGCATCCTGATATGCCAACTGGCAGAAAGGAAATGGGTGTTTGAACAGAAAAGTCAGAATCTCAATCCTATTTCTGTCCATTTCAAGCTAGGGGATCTTGGCCAATTTTTCACACCTACAGCAGCCTTACAGGGAGGTAATGAGGGTTAGAAATAATACATGTTAAATGTACATTGAGATGCAGACACATAAGAGAGTCCTACTAAGTAATAGAGCTATGCACTTGCCTCTGAGTGCCTCACTTTCCCCCACATATAAAATGGGAGCAGTGGTATATGCCTCATAGGTGGGTGGGAGATTAAATGAGTCACCATTCATGGCCCATGAAGCAGCACTGGCACACAGTGAATGCTGTGAAAGCATCGTTGTCACAACCACCTGGGGTCCCTGCCCTCTCCTCTCTCTGAGGCACAGCACACTCACATTGCCTCCCTGCTTGATACATAATCAACATACACATTTTTCTCCTCCATCTAGAAGTGAGCTGACTTGCATACTCACTGATTTCTCCCTCTAGTTTTTGGTCTGCTTGGCTACACACAGTAGGGCCTCAAAAATACCAACTGAATATCTCTGAAGGACTGTGCTCTTCTTACAGGGATTCTTTAAATAGCCATTTTGTTTTCCTACCCTTTTCTTTCTTTCCTTTATTTGGATTTTATTATGGACACATCTGGGCGGTCTCACAGGGTTATTTCGAACCTTGTAAATGACTGGAGGGGGGAGATGAACATCCTGTTCTGCTGGAGTTGAGCAGACTGGATGGCACAGCAGCCTCCACCGTGCTGTGTAGAAGCAAACGGCCACAGTGAGCTTTGTCAATAACGTGCTCAGACAGCAGCAAATGAGAAGCGGCCAGGCTCCAAGGGCTTGCCTCTGGATCAGTGTCTCTAAAGCCGAGTCTCATGATATTGAACCCTGACCTCTCAACCCCTGGAGTTCGCCCACAGAAGTGCCCAGAATCCCTTCTGCTCTGCTTTAAGATAAATACATAACATATTCCTTTCCGGATTTAAGAATGGGCCACCTATCATGATGAACAATTTTTCCATCTAAATACAGTCCATCCCACATACAAACCCCCTTTTGTGAATCTCTGTACCATTTACTTGTTCCTAAGAAGCACTTTGTGCTGCACATCTGGCAATTTTATTGCTTTATGTACTTTCTGTCATTTATATCATGAGTTAGTGAGATGCTGTGAAAATGACCATAGCTAAGTAAGAGGAAAGCTTGCTTTTGTGGTACCAATGGGTTTTCGAAATAGTATATGTTCACCAATACCCCACTTTATTTGAAAACATCAGTGGCACACTGTGGATTCATTTTAGCTGTCTATCTACCCTTAACTCACAGATTCACAGAAATAAAGGAGAATTATGGAGTTTGTCCAGCCCAGGGATGGCAAATAGATTCCGTATCCAGGAACATCTCTAAGTGATGGATAGGTGGCAGCTTCCAGAAGAACGGTATTGGGAAAGATTCTCAGGCCACGCCAGGGATAATGTGTAGTATTTGCCATGGTTGTTGTGACAGAGTAGGACAATGCTCATGCCACTGGTTTACCATCCCAGACTGTTTAACCCTCTAATCTACAAATGAAGAAGTTACATGATTCTTTCCAAATCACAGACCGCACTGGCAGGTAAGCAATACTCACACTGCCAATTGTACTGTCTGCTCCCCAGCTGTGGAATGTGTTACTCCTCCACCCATCCTCCACCACTCAACAAAATTAGCAAAAATCAGGGTATGGAAAATGTGGCAGATGGAAAAAGGCAGTGAGAATCACAGGCTTTGAAAAACTGGGTAAAAACCACGCCAGCAGGTAGGAGAAAAAGCTAGGGGTACCGAGCATAAGGCACATAATTTTTATTGATACTAGAGGTCCAGTGCACGGATTCGTGTACCAGTGGGGTCCCTCAGCCTGGTATGAGCCCTCTCACAATCCGGACCCCTTGGGGGATGTAGTAGTGCTTGAAGCAGCAAGTGGTGGGGGATGAGCCCAAGCCTGGGTGGGTGCTGCGCTGCTCCCACTCATTCTGGTTCCACTGCGCCTGCCACTGCTGCTCCTCTGGTGCCCTTCAGTCAGCTGAGTGGCACTCCCACTGTGGGAACACACTGACCACCAGGGGGCAGCTCCTGCATTGAGTGTCTTCCCCCTGGTGTTCAGTGTGTGTCATAGCGACCAGTCAAACGGTCGACTGGTTGAACAGTCAACCAGTCGCTTAGGGTTTCATATATATAATTTTGCCATTTTTCTAGGTGCCTTCCTTATCTATAATCAAGAAGCCAGAGTCTCTGAGCTCCTGGTGAAGGAAAAGTAGGTGAATCCATGGTAGCAATGGATGACATAATCAGGATGCCTCAAGGGAAGCTCCTGGCATTCCTAAAGTATGTGCAACATGTATGCAGGTGCAAGATTAGCATCCCAGTGCATCTGGAAAAGAATGGGCACCAGTGCAGGCAAAGGAGCAGTGACCTAAGCAATGAGCGCCTTGCTATACAACTCTAGTGGACCACTGTGGTTCTTGCCTGCCCAACATCCATTTTGCTTCCTTGGATAATAGGTTTCTAATTTATTGTAATAAGTAACCCCTTTTCACCCTCAGTCTATACATTTTAGGTGAGGCTGATTTTGCTCTGGGTTTAGTACAAATCATGTGACCCAGACTTAACCAACCAGAGAATCACGACCAAATGGGCACAGTGATTATTACATGGATATATGCATGATCTAATGAGAATCAATAAGATTCAATTTCAAGCTTTTGTTGGAAGTATCAGGAAGAGATTGTCTCTCGGGTGACTTCAGGCTAGGAGAAAGGCATGGAGCTACCGAGACCTCCACATTGGGTAGCAGGGAGGGAAGTAACTGTCTAAGAGTGAAGCCAATAGAAGGAAAATGGAACCATGAGATAAATAAGAACCAACACTGATGCTATCATTTGGGAACTGGCATATAGCCATTCCCAAAGGCAGAGCTATCTCAGAAATATCACAATTGCCTGAGCCCACAATCCCCATCCCCATCCCCCATAGTCTCCCACAAATTTTTGAGTTGGGTTTCTGTCATATGTAACAACAAAATAATTTTGGCCAATAATAAACCACATACTTATTTTCCACATACGACATGTAGACCCCAAGTTCCTCCTTGGACCCAAGTTATCCCAAACATCTGAGTTACCTGCATGGAGCCCTGGATGTCTTTCCCCCCGACAATCACGAGTTCTGCCATGTCTTCCGCATGGGGAGTCCGCGCATGGACGAAAAGTGTCTTGCCAACCGCAGTTACGTTCCTCAGGGCAACTAAGCCACCTTCATCATTCACTTTGAAGTATGGGCTTGAGACCTCATAGTGAAGCTTGTCATTTCCCTTACAGTCACTGAAGTTCACTGGAGAAAACAAAACCAAACAAACCAAAACATAAGGAGTGTGAGTAGGTTGGGCAGCTTAGTCCTAAAGATATCTCTGACCATTAAATGTGAATTATCATTCCCATCCCAGATCCACAAATGCTGCCCCTTGTCCCATAGCTTCTCCTTTGTACCCCCGTGACTTTGATCATGCTGAAGGTCTTCACTTCATCAAGACACATCCTTGCTCACCTCCCATGTCCAAGGCAGGTGCTAATCAGTGAAAACAAAGAGATAAACAGGACCATATCTCTGCCCTTGAATCTAGTGGGTGAAGTACACAATAATGTTTAGGAATGTGTGAGATGCTGTTGCAGAACCAGGTTGCTCAGGAGACTTGAGGCACAGCTCCATGGAGACAATATTTGAGCTGGGCCTTGAAGCTGTGTTGGAGATTAGAAGCCCCCAAGAAGTGGAGGGCACGATAGGTTATTCAAAGGCGTGGGAATAGTGGTGGTGAAATAACAAAACAGACTCAGAGAAAGAGAACTAACTTGGTGTCTTTGAGGTATAATTGAAATTGGACAAAGATTTTGGGGATAATGAAGGAGAGGTTGGAAAAGGAAGTTGAAAATGTTCCTTTGGAGATACATTGGGAAACGCCACTGAGTTAGGGTGCCTTAGACTATTCTTAGTGTTGACATGGTCATGGTCAGGTACATGTTCTGGTTCCAGTGTAGGACAGTGCTTCCCATGGGTTGGAATGCATCAGAATTCCACAGGAGCTTCTTAGAAATCCCAAAGACCCAATCTAAGGAAGCTAATTATTGGCTCTGGGTTCTGGAGAGTGGTTTGGAAAAAGTGAGGAGAGGCTAAGAAAACCAGTTAACTCAGTGCTGTACCAATGATGCCTGGCCCAGATGTAGGCAGTGGCTGGATGGCAGTGAGTGAGATCCCTGTAGTTGAATGCTAAGTCAAGTGTGCGAATGAGGGAACAGGGAAGAGCAACCCTCCTGAGGAAACCACATAAGCACAGGGGCATTGCCAGGAGCAACAGCTGTAACAGCTGGTCACGTTTCCCTCTATGGTGTGCCTGTAGCTGGTACATGATTCTATTTCCAAAGGCATCACAATCCACTGTCTGCACGAGTTTGCCTGCCTGCCTTTCTCCATAGGCTGCCAGGCCCTTGGGTGGAAGCATAGTATTACATGTACTACTTGCAGTCCTCCTCCCCCACTTTTGTTTCTTAGCTCTTTGCTGAACTGATTTGTCTAGAAAACCTTTAATTGAATCACAGCATAGGTCTAGAAAAGTACATAAATCAGAATGTACATCTCAACAAATTTTCAGGAAGTGGGAACACACTTGGACCCAGCACCCAGACCTAGACACAGAATATTACCAGTTCTCCTCTTTCTCCCCCTTCGTGAGTAAAATCCCTGCACTCCTCTCCAGAGGCTGTGCTGTACTGACTTCTGAAGTCATAGTTTGACCTGTATTTGCACTCATACAAATGGAATGATGCAGATTGTGCTCTTTTGTTCTGGATTCTTTCACTCAGCATTATGTTTGTAACATTCAACCGTGTGGCTGCAAGGCAGAGCTGTTTATCCAAATCACTATAGAGTAATTTAGTATGTGGCTATGCTGAGTTTATTTATTTATCTGTCCTCTTGCTGACAGGCACTGGGCTATATCCAGTTTAAGTCTCTTAAATATTGCTACTAGGAACTCTCCTGTGTCCAAGTACACTGTTAAAGCCATATAAATTTCTGATGAACTGAGCTGATTTTTCTTTCCTGGGAAAATAATTCTTATGGTGGCAATAATCATATTAGCTGATAATAATAACGGCTAACAAAAATTGAACACTTCCTGCATGCCAGGCTCAGTGTTAAGCAGATTATCTTATTTAATCTTTACAACAATGAAAGAGGCACAATTTTGATTCCCTTCCCCCCACTGATTGTAGATCAGGCAATTGGGGCTCGAAGAAGGCAAGGGGGAGTGCCCAACCCACAAAACCAAACCTGGTCCCTTTGCCCTCCACCACTATACATTCTCAAAACTGACAAACCCCATGTAGAATAGATCCCTCTTGGAATCCCATGAGAACCTGAATATAATGACCTGAGTACCCTGTTTGGTTCTGCTCCCAAGTTCCCACCCAGCCCTGTTGCCTGTTGCATGGCGTTGCCACTAGTTCCCTCTGCGTTGGGGCTCCAGAGCCTTTCCTGGCTACCACGTCAGCTTCAGGGGACTCACAAGTGGACTTTTGGGAATCTGCAGTTCCCAACACTTGCTCACTTCCTCTGACCATCATGTTTGCCACGGAGTAATGGGGCATGCCCGGTTTCAGTTTGTGGAAGTGAACTTGAAGCAGGTGACCATTGCTTTCATGGTCATCAACAATTAAGCATTCATCCCCTGGAAGCACACTGCTCAAATGGCAGGCAACTTGTTGGCAATTTGTTGTCTGAATTGCTAAGATGTTGACTCTGGACCTGGCCCCTGGGCAGGATCAGAGCAGGTGATCTCAGCTGGGGAGAGGTGGGAACAAGTGCAAGTACACAAAAGTCTGTGGGGATTCTAGTTTCACACCTAAGTCTCTTACTTTTCCTTTTTTTTTCTTTCCTTCCTTTCTCCATCCCTCACTTTCTTCCTTCTTATTTTCTTCCATTCCCTTCCTTTCATTATTCCTTTCCTCTTATATTTCTTCTACAAATATTTACTGAGAGCATATACTAAACGAGTTGCTTGGATTATAGACATTAATCCAAAACCTTATAAGTGGTAAGAGACCTATTCCAGGCAGATCAAAACATAAGGTCCTGTGGTAGTCGGGGAGCTGTAAATAAGCCAGTAAGAAGGGCACAAAGAGCAAGAAAGAGGTTTCTATTTCAAAATCGGGACTGTTTTAAAATGCCGCGGGACAAATTGTTCAAAATCGGGACTGTCCCACCAAATGCGGGAGATATGGTTACCTTACCCTAGTCTCCCTAGTCTTGGTTGAGCCCAGTAGGAGAGATGAGAAGGAAATGAAGGGCTTAGCCTTGGTCTCCCTGTAGTTCCCCAGTCCATAGATACATCAATTCATGAAAGCACAGCCTCCCATGCTTAGCTTGGGCTTAGCTCATTGGTAAAGTCAGGAGTGGTGGCTTACCTTTCCCCTTGATTCTACTAAATCTTCACACAATCCTGAAGCATAGTCAAGATCAATGTGTGCATGTTGAATGAGGGAATTGTGGGGCGCAGCTACAGTGTATTGGACAGTCTCAAGCCTTGGACTGATGAGAGGGCACAGTCCTCTCATGGCCACGTGCAAGTCCCAGCTTGGAGGACAGAGCCCTCCCAGCACAATGATAGCCAACAGCTGTGGTTGTGAGCTTGAACCTATAGTTCGAATATGTGCAGGCGCCCCCCCCCCCCCCCCCCCCCCCCCGGGTGCCTGAGTAATGTAGGCTTGATTGAGACCAGGTGAATGTAATTGAGTAGGATTGAAACCCATGAGAATATTGTAAACATCTTGACCACACCCTTATTTGCCTCGGGGAAATCTGGCTATAAAATAAAGACATGGCTTGTGGGTGCTGGCAGCATCTCAGGAAGCAGCTTCCCACAGAGACCCAGCTTTCATTCTCTTGTCTGACTTTTCTAAGACTTTCAGCCACCACCACTCAGGTTCACCCTTGGCCTTATCGGTGCAGCACAATGAATGTTTTGAAAAATAAAGGTAGCATCTACCGTTTCTTGAATGGCGTCTGAGTATCAGTCTCTGTGCCAACAACTGTGCATTCAGGCTTTCCCTTTAGCCTCATAGCAATTCTGATCTGCAGCAGCACTTCCCACATTTAAAAATCATCTTCCTCCCCCGACCCTCTGTCATTTTAGATATTTTTGCCTAAATGCCACTACTCTCATGAGATTTTACTGGCACAGATAACTGTTTACTTTAATGTCACTGTAATTGGTTTATTTACTGTATGTGTATCTGTACTTTGTTCACACACAAAACGTACCAATTGGGCCTCTCTCCAAGAACCCATGTCACCCTTTGGGGGCAATACAGCTGCACTAGAAAGTACAGTCTATAAGCATTGTTCCCATTTTACCAGAGGAGGGACCAAGCCTTGGGGAGGTTGACTAACTTGCTCAAGGTCACACCCTGAAAAGGCAAGAACCTGTCCCGGGTCTGACCTGTCTGCAGTTCAAGTTCACATGCACATCCTAGGAATGGATACTTACTTGAGAGGGAAAGGGGCAGGTGTCCCATCCCGACCCTCCCAGGACTCTCACTAATCACTCAGGAATCATCAGAGGTACCAGGTGAGGACATAATGAGATACCAAAACTACATCTAGGACCTGGCACAGAGGGCTGCTTAGTACATCCTAGCTTCTTTCCAACTGGCTGTATCAAGTAGCTAAGGGTTGCATAATTGGGTATTTTTATGTTAGGTATATTTTCCCAATTCAAGAGCAGGTGCATTAGACTGTGGCTCTTTTTCAAGGCTATGATAATCACCTGGAGAGAATTTTTAAAAAATATAAATACCTGCCCCAACCCGCAACCAAGATTCTGATATACTTGGGCTGGGCTTGAGTCTTGGCACTGGTATCTGTTTAAAGCTCCCCAGGTGAATCTAATGCAACCAGGACCAAGAACCAGGACCTTGGACAATGAATGGCTTGTCAAGATGCCAGGTGTCCACATTTTCCAGGCACGGAGAGGAGATTGGAGAACTAGCATGCCAGGAACTGCTATCCTCATGCTCTTAGAAAAGCATTTTTAATGGTAGGGTCTTCTAAGCCCTTTCCAATCCTGGTTATATGTAGCAGCAACCCTGTGACCTTGGGCAAAACACCCATCCTCTTTGTACCTCAACGTCTTCTTCTGTAAAGTGGGACAAATACTAGTACTTCCCTCACAGGTGCTAAAATTCTTATGATGAGCATTCAACATCATAATATGTACCTACATAAATAGAATGTTTAAGACGTTGGTGCTCCATGCATTAAAATGATTATTATCATTATTCCTGTAATCCTGGGCATTAAGGAGACTATCTTTTTCCTTTTCCTATATAGCTTCCTTCTTCCCGCTGGGAATTTTCCACCTGCTTTCTGCATCCTTCCACCTCTTTCCCTCTTTCTAGTCAGGTACCTGAGCTCCAGCCTGCTGGCTGTGTGCGGTTACCATGGAGATGGTTACTATAGGCATTTCTTTGGAGGTTAAAGGAGCAAGGCAGATGATTCTGATCCCACCTTGCCCATCTTTGACTCCCCTACCCCCGACTTGTCTTGGCAAAGCCCTACTTACCTCACATCAGAGGTTGTGGAGGAAAAATATCATCAAAGGAATGAAATTATGGTGCCTTACCCCTAGTAGATACAACAAAGTTTTGTTAAATATTCTTCAAATGGATCATTTAAAAAGTTCCTACAAATCTAGGTTATTGGTTTTCCTAAAAGAAAACTACACTGAGAGCTTTACATTGGTGATTGCAAGAGTTTCTCATTATCAGATTATCAGTGTGAGGTAGGTACTTTTTCTTTTCTTCTCTGGAAACAAACTTAGTGAGGTGATGAGGTTAAGGTCACACAGACTCTGCTAAGCTTCCTAGGCAAATGCATCCTTTCTTCAGCCAATCAGCTTCCAAATTCACAATTTTGCCACACTTTCATACCTGATGTATTATTCACTTAATGTTTTTCTTTTAATTGAATTGTATTGTTTATTTATAAGACTATTTGAAGATAATATTATTAATATGTGCTGAATTGCCAGAGATATTTTTAAAATAGTCCTATTAATAAATGGCTAATATGCAAATAGACTGAATGTTGGAACAATCAGCCACTATGATGTACACTGACCACCAGGGGGCCGACACTCAATGCAGGAACTGCCCTCTGGTGGTCAATGTGCTCCCACTGGGGAGCGCCACTCAGTCAGAAGCCCTGAGCCAGGTTCATGGCTAATGAGTGCAGTGGCTCCAAAGTGGCACTAAGGATGTCTGACTGCCGGCTTGGGAGTGGGCCTAAGCCATCAATAGGACATCCCTGTAGGGATCCCATACTGCAAGAGGGTGCAGGCCAGGCTGAGGGACCCTCTGAGTGCATGAATTTCGTGCACTGGGCCTCTAGTGTTAAGTAAATCTAAGGAGTCAAACAAAGACATATATTTATTCTTGTATGTACTAAAACCCTCACAATAATGTGCATTCCACCTCCATAAATGCTGGCCTATGCCACATTCCTCTCTGCCCATCCCCACTTAAATATATTCTTGCCTGGCTTCACCCTACCCAGGTTTATAATCTAGGAGGGTTCTGGTATACTCTAAGAGGATTTCTGATATTTGAAATGATATATCTAATATAAATAATGCAGACTTGAGAAAGACTTAGAAAAGTCACAAATTTAAATCATGCAATTTTGGCAATATATAAATGACAAACCTGAAATAGAATATCTAATAATAATAAAAAGAAATAATTCAACATACTGTTATTCTCTGTAGGAGAAAAAAGCCTTTACTTCAAACCAATTATATATCACCTTATCTTCCCTACCAAAGGGTTCCACTGATAGCATCAACCTGTATCAAGATCTCAGATTATGAACCTTGTTGACACAATATGTCAATGAGCCCCAAATTTTAAAGAGATTGGGCCAGTGCATGGAACATATTAAGGATAAAATTAAATCATTTATGTCTATCTATTTTAGAAATATTTGTTTCTATAGAGACAACCTCCTAAGTAGCTAAGAATGATTCTATGAGATTGAATGCAAGGAAAATTCTAGCAAACAATTAAACTTGCGAGCAATTATTGAAAACCTCTATCTGAGTGGGGAATGTACTATCTATACTACTGGGAACCTACAAAGGACTTCCTTACACAGTTTATCACTGTGGCATTTACAATAGCTTCTGGAAAGAAAAAAATATCCATATAATACAGTGTACATGGAGATTTATTGGAATCACTTGCACAACATCATTCTTTGAGGTAATCTTTGAACACCCCAGGAGAAAGAGGGAGGAAGTGAAAACTCCCCACCTGGGGGAAAAATGCAAATTAGACAAATGGCACCACTCAGCATTTCAATTATGCTTTCAGCATGTTTCCACTCAAAATGTCCTCTGGGCTTAATGCAAATGTCACAAAAAGACAAACTTTAGCTGGGAGACAAAACCACAATTGAAATGGGAAGTTTGGCATGTGAATTAAGGGGTTTAATCTTCCTGACCTTGATTTTATGCTTTTTTATTTCTTTCTTTTGAATGTAGTTTTTAGGGATGAAAACCCGAAAGGCATGGATTTATTACCATCTAGAAATGTGTGAGGGAGCAAATTAAGCTGTATTAGGTTCCCAGGAAATATGAAAATGTTGATGGCTTTAAATTTAGCTGCAAAATATAGAGTAGTCCTACTCTATAGGTATGAACTAATATATGAAATTTATTCTTACAAGTGTTTTGGGTCAATCAACTCACATCTTAGATGGGCAAATGGTCATCCTACATACATTTTACACACACACACACACACACACACACACACACACACATATATATATATATATATATATATATATATATTCATAGAGACTTGCAAATTGATTGACACATAAGTTACAGGGTCTCTCAGAGTTGGTGCTTGTACAGTTCTGTGAGGATATGTGAAGATCAGTAGAACCATAGATTCTGAACCAGTCATCCTGGAAGCTATAGCCATAGACAGATACTCTTGGCTCACTTCTAGGAATTCAAACTCTTACACAGAAAAACTTGGCTTTATTTAGCAGTATGCTCATTAAAAAAAAAAAAAAAAAAAAGTCCTGATTTGTGTTATTTGCCATTGCTTATGGTGTAAATATTCTAAACATAGCTGATATAAGCTAGCAATGTGCTTTCAACTGGCTTGCAAATTTCTAAAAACTTAGCAAGCAGCTCTCAGGAGTGTAAGTACTAGCTGGCTCCAGCACACCACGGAGACCAGGCAATGACTGTGCAGAAGAGTATAATGCTTTGCTCTCCATCAGACTATACCAAATATCCCAGCACTCCTGACCTAGTTAGTAAAACAGAATTTAATTGCTTTATCAGTAGGGAGGGCTGATCTGCAGAATCTTTGCTGGAGCATGGAAAGCCATGCCTTTCTGACAACTGAAGTAGTATTTAGTTCAAAAACGTCAGATGGACTCTCCCCAGGATACAGACCATCACTTAATTGTTTCTCACATCTTCGGTATCCCACTGGCACCAACAGGGCTTAGTCTAGAGGCTCTTTGGACTTGCCCAAGTGAGAAAAACAGAAAGCATTTCCTTTGGCTCCCCTGAATACCCTCATTTCTCAAGCACTCTGATCAATCAAGCTTTCATGAACATATGTTCAGTTCTAACCACACGGGGCCAGATGCCTGTATGATACAGTAAGCACATCCTCCAGCTTTGATTCATTCAACCCTCCTGATTCTTGAATGCCATGAACTGAATCCTGTGTTCCATGTTTCACCTGGAGTCAGTGTTGATATCCACAGAGCTTCTGTAAGGCTTTGGGCACATTCCTAACTATGACTGATTAATCCTGGAGTAGATTTCCCTCCAAAGCTTTTCTAGATTTGATAGATGCAGAATGCACATAAAATGGTCTTAATACCATGTCATGTGTCAATTCCAACTTTGATAAAATAGAGTTTCAGTGCTATTGTGTCAGCCAAAGATACAGTGAATGATTCTGTCAAGTGATCTTCAACAGAAACCTATTTTATGTAAACCCTTAAGAGCTTTCTCTTGGAGAAAAGACAAAACCACATCTGCTTTCAGGGAATTTTCTCTGATAACCATTAAAAACTGAGCTGCTAGCTCTGAATCCAGTTTTTTCTGACAGGATCTTATATTTTCCTTTTGCTACAAATTCCTTAAAACATGGCAGTTTGTTTTCTGGAAGAATTCTGTGCATTGTCTATCTCATGGTGGTTATAGTCAGCATGAATTTGTATTTCAAATTGTAATTACTTAATATGGCAGAGTGCCCAACACAGTATACATTAACCTTGTTTGTTGAATGAATAAATAGCAGAACTGCAACTTGGCAGCTAAGTAAATTTGAAACCCCTCAAACAAAACTGAGAATGATGGCCCAAACTCATGTGAATATTTGAGTGAGTCGATTTGAAAGGCACCTGATCAGATCAGTGAAACCAAAATCACAAATTCAGCAATTTTGAGAACCACTAAGTCTCAGATTCACATAGATCCCCTCTCAGATTTTTGCATGACTAGCACAATGTCTCTTACAAATCCCTTAGGGTTTTTATTTTTATTTTATTTATCTACTAATTATGTGCACACATGTCTTCCTCCCTATGACTGTCAGCATGGTAGGTTAGTGAGAAGAGAAATTTGCTCTACTATAACTTTCCAGATATTTAGTTGGAATTGTTGGAGACAGAGTGTAGGCAAGTGTTCTCTCTGAGCCTACACTGAGACTCAGGTCCTGATTATGTCTGATGCTCTGGCAGTCTCTGATTTCCCCAGCACCTCTCTACCACATACGGAGGAAGGAACCTTTAAAGAGAACCACTTCTGTATGACCACCTAGAGAGATACAGAACTGGAAGTAAGATGGAGAGGAGAACACAGTATTTGTTTCTTAGTCCAGCCCCATGGGTGTGCAGTGCAGAAAAAGAATAAGCTAAAAGAATAAGAATAAATAAGAATAAGAATAAGAATAAGAATAAGAATAAGAATAAGAATAAGAAAGCTCAAAGATTCACAAACCACAGGTGATCTGGGTAGCCTCAAGCACTGTTACTCTGGTTTCTAATTACAAAATATTATGGTGAACGGTGACTGGCCCTATTTCTGAATGAAAGACAGCTTGGTTTTTCTCTGTTGCAATGAAAATTAATCAGCTTACAGCCTTTTGATATTGTGAAATGTTCACAGTTTGGGGGATCCTTAGAGATGGACTTTGAGAAGCAGCTTTCCTACAGAAGGCAATGGGGAAGCACTCCCTTCAAGGGCTTCCCAGAACCATTAATCAATAAAGAAGCCAGAGGAGAGATCATGGAAGAATTGAATGTGAATTTGTATTAGATTCCCTGGGTTCTTCCAGAAATAATTAGAATAAGATTCAAGAGAGGAGGGCCTGCTGAAGGGGAGAGGAATTATAAGCAGGTGCAGTGCACACTTTAATATTTGCATGGCCTCTTTAGTGTCCAAATATTGGAAAAGCCTGAAGAAATTCAGGACCATTTGGAAAGTCTTGTTCTTCCTGAGTGAAAAATTTGCTTGTCACTGGATACTTTCAAGTGGAACTGCAATGACTATTCAGCAGAAATATGGAAGAGATTCTAGTATTGGATGATGTCTCTTACAATCTAAAATTCTATTATTCTAAATCTTAACATATTCATCCATTATCCTATAAAAATATCATTTGTTCACTTACAGTGTGCAAGACATTAGGCAGCATGGGATAAATGCCAACATAAAGATAAATAAGGCATACTATCTTCCTCCATGATATGTTCAGAATCTAGAAGGATGGGCACACAATCATTTGGAGGGGTGCCTTTTGAAGGATGGTTATCCATTTCTACACTGTGTTAAAAGGCCAAACAAGCACCTTAAGGTAGAAATTACAAGCAGGCAGATCATAGTCCAATATAATAAATTATTTCTAGAAATGAGAGAAATTCAACAAATGAGCAGGGTGATCATTACCAGATGCATTCTAGGTGATGGATTATCAAGTATAACTCACTTTACTGAGGAGTTGTACTCTCAAAAACTTGCTTAGAAAGCAAACTTTTGTATAGTTTTACAACATTTTATTATAAAATTGAATGTGTTCTTCTAGACAATAGTTGGCCTTATGTCATAATAAAATCATATTTAAGAATGCAATAACACAATCATATTTAAGAATGTAATTAGAAACATTTGAAGGAAAGAACTATATAACTTTTCAGGTAAATGTTGATAGAAATCTATAATGCAAATAGTAAAAGTATGCAAATAACATGGGCAAGTGTTTAAATTGATTCTGAGTGTTTAAAGATCTAATTATAATAATGCCCATCTGCAAAACTGAGCATTGCAGATCTAAAGGTCCATTAGTTTTTACTTAATCTCTCCCCTAGAACTCTAGGCAGATGATCAGCTCTTCTCTTCCTAGGCTCTGTAGGAGCTCTTGGGCTTTAGAAGGGATGAGGATGATTTGGGGATAAAGGCAGGTAGGAGTGCAAGTAAGTTAAAACGTGGAAGATGTGTAAACAAACAAACAACAATTCTGCAAAAAGAGTCTTTAGGAGATATATACTGAATCAATTTCTGATGTATTAACACTAAAATACATGTATAAAGTGCTATCATGAATAGAGAAGACACAGTCCCATCTCTCAAAGAGCTTTTAATCTATTATATGAAGCAGTACTAAGTACACAATGTTCTGTAAACTTTAAAAATGGAAGGAATGGAAATCAAAACCACAATGTGGTGGTGCCATCTCACACCTGATAGAATGGCTGTCATCAACAAATCAACAAATGACAAGTGCTGGCGAGGATGTGGAAAAAAAGGAACCCTTGTGCATTGCTGGTAAAAATGTAGACTGGTATATAGCCACTATGAAGAACAGTATGGAGTTTCCTCAAAAAATTAAAAATGAAACTCCCATTTAACCCAGTGATCCCACTTCTAGGAATATATCCCAAGAAACTAGAAATACCAACCAGAAAGGATATATGCACCCCTATGTTCATAGCAGCACAACTTACCATAGCTAAGATTTGGAAACAGCTTAAGTGCCCATCAGCAGATGAGTGGATTAAAAAACTGTGGTACATCTACACAATGGAATACTATGCTGAGGTAAAAAAGGAAGGGATTCGTACTATTTGCAACAGCATGGTTAGAACTGGAGAGCATGGTGCTAAGTGAAATAAGCCAGTTAGAGAAAGATAAATATCACATGATCTCACTCATTTGTGGAATATAATGAACAACATAAACTGATGAACAAAAACAGATAAATAGTCAGGGAAGCATCAATCAGACTATTAAACCTCAGAGGGAAGGTAGGGGTAGGTGAGTGTAAGGGGGGGAGATCAATCAAAGGACTTGTATGCATGCATATAAGCCTAACCAATGGATGCAGACACCAGGGCATGAGTGGGGAGGGGTTGGGGGGGGTAATGGAGGGATAAGGACACATATTTAATACCTTAATCAGTAAACAACAACAACAAAAACCTGAAAGAAAATGGGTTCTGGGAGAGGAGGAATTTACATCAAGCTTTTAACAAAATATCAGAAGCACAACAGATACTCAATAAGTGATTTTCCCCACCCAGATCTTCATATGATGTTATGATATTTCAACATTTTACAGAAGGGAAATGACGGGTGCTTGGATTGGCTGATTTACCCATGATGCAAAGGTTACTGGCAGAACTGTTCAAACCCAGTTTTGACAAACTCCAAAGACCACACTTTTCACTGCAATACACTGTGTCTTCTGATTACTTTACTTGAAAAATTCTCCAAGAAATAGTGAGTGGGAAAAAAAAGTATTTTTCACATAAAATTTAACAAACCATTCTTTACTAGGTTAGTTTCAAAACCCAATTAATCCACACAAAAAATGTATGAATTGTCTGGTTATCAAAAACTTGTAAAATATCAAACTTTAGTATGTGACCCAGCTGACAATGCTAATAAGGCATCTCTTACACTAGTTCATGCACTGGTTCAGTGAATGTAAATGACTGTGGCAACAAAGAGAAAAGAGTGTTGGTTCATATGGATAAACAGAAATTATTCAAGGTACTTCCCTGGATCTTCTACTCTCTCTACAAAACCATAAACATGCTGGTTTTCATGTTTGATGTCTGTCTTATAAAATAGTAACCATTTATGGAATATTTTCTAAATGCCAGACAGTATGATAAACACTTGACAAACATTATTTCTTTTAATTCTCCAACAGTCCCATCAATGCAGTGTTTTAGAGGTGAAGAAATCAAGTCTTTGAGAGATTAAGAAAATGTCTTAAAGCCACACATCTATAAGTGGCAAAACTAGAACTTCCCTTTTTACATCTATTTTAGAGGCCTATCCTAGGTCCTCGTGGAAGAGGAAGGGGTGGATAATTTTAGGATGGTGGACTCCAAAGTAAATGTTAGAAGCTATTCCATAGCCTCGGAGTACATAGTTTAACCAGAAATTAAACAGTTTGTGTCTAGAGTTGAAAAAGATGTCAAAGATGGAGTTGAATGGAATCTTGAAGTGTTAATTCCATCAGGGGAAAACCAGAGGTCAGAAGTCCTTGTAACTCAAAGCTTTGGGAACAGTTAAGCTTGAAAAAATGCATGAATGGGGCTCAGCCAGATCTTTATGCAATTCCAGAACATATAAAAGTATGAAGAGCTTTTACTAGTATGAATTCTTTAAAAGTTGGAGAAAAAGCTATGTGTGAAATTCACTATCATTGATCTATCTATAACTTTTATTAAAGAATTCTTGAAATTTGGACCTTCTGCAGAACAATGCCCCATTATTCTACTTCAAAATAATCACAACTCTCCAAATTACAGCAAACAAAACACCATAGGGGAGGAGAAAACAGCAGAGAAGTTTATCTATGATCTTCAGAATGGATTCATTTTCATAAGACCCATAGGTGATCTGTCACCAGTGTGTCGATGACCATCTTCTATATCAAAACTCCTGAGGCATTTTGAATATCCCACCCTTTAACCCCCTGGGGATACCTCTAGTGCTTCTAAGTAGAGATGGCCTAGTAGGAATTGCATTCTTGAGAAGGTCTAGAAATGTTTCCAGAAGACAGAATAGTGTTTGGGAGCTGAATTATATGGCCTGGGGTATCAATGGCTATCTTTCCTAAAGGATAAATTTTCGGTATTAACAAGGTATTGTGTCTTGATAATAACCATCAGGGATGCCAATCAACTGCAACAAGGTGCAGAACACCAACTTCACAATTTCCTCCTGACCTAACCTTTGGGAGCTCTTTGAAGATAATGGTCTCATACAGCTTCATCCCTATCTCTTTGGCTATTCTCAGAGCTAGCACTGGCAAGGGTTGGCAATCAAATATATTAGTTGACTCTTTTTGTTTATAACTAGTTAATTAATTCACCTCCTGCCTGATTCAGTGGATGAGATTAAAATTTTGTTGCAACTAGTTGACAGGACCTTATCAGGAAATTAAAATAAAATGATCTGGCTTATAATACATGAACCATAATTAATTCTTGTATGCATATTTGAGTTTCTGATGTAAGCAAGAAAGGGATCAACCCTGTGGGTCATGCCTATTCATCCACCAATTCCCAAGAGAATTTTGCATCCTTTATGCTATATGGCATCATCTCTAGCTTTAACCTCCTGGGAATGTAGGAGGATGCCTGCCAAGAGTGTCTTGCTATTTGTTAAAGGTACCCCAATTTTCAGTAATTTTTTTCTCTCTCAACAACAATAGCCCACATTCATTTCCTTAAGAAGTAAAAGCCAATGCAGCTGAAGACTTTATGCTGCTTTCCACCTTACCTGCCTTATCACAAGAAATGCATGAGCCAAATGTAAAATGGTGACTTTCTCAATTGAGGTATTTTTATATAGGATCTCAAGTTTATTGCTGTGATAACAGAAGGCCTCACATGTCTGAAAATATTCTTTTTGCATATACACATGGTAAGTCTAAGGTTCCTGAGATTATTTCTCTCTCTCTCTCTCTCTCTCAATATATATATATATATATATATATATATATATATATATATATATATATATATAATCTGTAAGCTGAAGCATATGGTTCCACACAACTGTGACATTTATGATAATGAATCACAGATGTTTAAATGGATGTAATCTAAAAACATTTTAGTGCTAAGATGCTGGAATCTTACTGCAAACATTGTGAAGTGAGGACCTTTAAATTATGTTGGTTTTCAGATATGATCACTAGAAATACAACTTTACATATCCTGGAAAAATATCAGGCAGAAAGGAATGACTCTCCCCCACCCTTTAAAGAAACAGTGTTCAAAGTAATCAGGAACTCCAAAGGTGTGAATTTGGTTACTCTATTGATAACTGAATCTCTGTCCAACATAGAATTAAGGGTGAATTTACACAGTGGGATATCCTTTTGACTGTGTACCCATCCTATATCACATAATATTTTAATGGTAATTGTTAAATTCTAAAAATAATTTAAAATTTCAATGGCATGAAATGGAAAATGTGTCCATTTATCATCTCACCCATCCCTTACTTATTCCACCAACCGTAAAATTCGATGTATAATATAATCTACAAAACTATATCTACACACACTGTTTGCCACTCTGTTGACTAATGAGTTTGCAGACCCCTGTCATATACTACCTCTTATCTATTTACTAAGGTGACCAGACGTTCCACTTTAGGCAGGGTAGCCCCGATTTTCAACAATTTGACCCGCGTCACGCAGCGTTTTAAAACAGTCTTGATTTTTGGAAACTGAGACTGTTTTAAAATGCTGAGGGATGCGGGACAAGTTGTTAAAAATCGGGATGTCTGGTCACCTTACTCTTTACACATAATATTATATGCCGCAATTGCCTAATCTTCACAGTTTCCAACTACAAGGTAACATTTAGTCTAACAGTGGTCGACAAACTCATTAGTTAACAGAGCAACAAACCCAGGCTCGGAAGCCACATGTGACTCGCAAGCTGCAGTTGGCTGGTAATCAGCTGACCCACAAGCTCTTTGTGTCTCAGTTGATTTTAGAACTTCACACCAGCCTATGTGAGTATGGATTCAGTTCATGGGTTCAGCATCTCAACTGGACTCACTCTCGCAAGGTTGTGTGCAACTTTTTCTATACATCTGCCATAAAAAAAACACAACAAAATGCCAGGACAATGAAGGTTAAGGGATTAAGAAAAGCAGAAAGTACAAAACTCCAGTCCACCTTTCCCAGTTGTGTGCCAGTGTGGTATCTGGTATAGAAACAGTCTGACAGGTCATAACACAAAGATTGATTCACTTAGAAAACATTTCCTGAGTGCCTAGTACATGTCAGTCTCTGAGCCAGTAATGGAGATACAGGGTTAACAGGCTGCCACGCCCCTGCACCTGGCTTTATTCAGAAGGAAGGTAGAAAGGGAACTTAGGAAGGGAGGAAGGTGTTGAATGAGTTTCCTCTTTGGAAGGGGGAGTATGGTAAGCAGCTGTGTAGTAATAGAAAGAAACATTAGCCTTCACCATACAAATATGTATTCATTCAACAACACATGTATGTCTAGTCTCTGCAAAATATTGTGGTTAGAACAAACGGTTCTTTCTTTCAAGAAGCTTGTAACCTAGTGAAGAGAAAAGGAAGAAAACAGGCTATGGGAATTTGAATCCCTAATCCACGATGAAATTCATAGTAAATAAAAATGGCTGACCCATACTGTGAGACAAGACCTAACTTCACTATTCATCAAAACTATGTACATTAACAATATACCTTTTTCTATCAACTTCGCAAAAAATATAAACATAACATTATATTATATTATCCTCTGTTAGCATGAGGAAAGAGAACTCTAATACTTTGTACTAGAGTCCAAATTGATATAACCTTTCTTGTAGATGATTTGTCAGTGTCTAACAAGATTTTAAATGTCCATTTCTTTTGAGTCAGCCATTTCCAAGATGAGCCTCAACTGCAGAGACATATTTGCACCTAGGTACAAAGGGGAAGATATGAAGGTGTGAACCACTGCACACTTAGTAATTATGAAACAGGAAAACTCTAAGTTACCAGTAATAGGGACTTCTTTAATGATATCATATTCATATTAAGAGGTATTATGCAGCCCTGGAAAAGAATGAAACAGATCTATATGAACTAACATGAAAAGACTCTAGTAGATATAAAAGCAAACCAATTAATCCTATCTGTATATAATAAAGAGGTAATATGAAATTAACACTCAAACCTTCACAAGATGGCTGCCTATGATCAGGCTGGCAGGGGTGTTAGTGAGGGACAACCAATGACTAAACAAACGGGCTGTGTGAGGAACTAGGCCAGCAGGAGGGTTAGTGAGGGACAGCTAAACATCTCAACAGCAGGCTGCATGGGGTGACCAGGCTAGCAGGGTGGAGTAGTTGGGGGTGACCAGGCCATCAGGAAAAGGGGGGCAATTGGGGGTGATCAGGCCAGCAGGGGATGTAGTTAAGGGCAACCAGGCAGGCAGGCAGGTGAGCAATTAGGAGACAGCGGTTCAGTATTGTGAGAGGGATGTCTGACTGCTGGTTTCGGCCCAATCTTGGTAGTCGGACATCCCTCGAGGGTTCCTGGATTGGAGAAGGTGCAGGCTGGGCTGAGGACCACCCCCCTTCCCGCCACATGAATTTCATGCAACTGATCAAGTTGATAGAAAAAAGTATATTGTTAGTGTATATAGTTTTGAAAAATAGTGAAGTTAGGTCTTATCTCACAGTATGAATCAGCTATTTTTATTTACTATGAATTTCATTGTGGATTAGGGATTCAAATTCCCATAGCATGTTTTCTTGCTTTTCCCTTTACTAGGTCACAAGCTTCTTGAAAGAAAGAACCGTTTGTTCTAACCACAATATTTTGCAGAGACTAGACATACATGTGTTGTTGAATGAATACATATTTGTATGGTGAAGGCTAATGTTTCTTTCTATTACTACACAGCTGCTTACCATACTCCCCCTTCCAAAGAGGAAACTCATTCAACACCTTCCTCCCTTCCTAAGTTCCCTTTCTACCTTCCTTCTGAATAAAGCCAGGTGCAGGGGCGTGGCAGCCTGTTAACCCTGTATCTCCATTACTGGCCCAGAGCCTGACATGTACTAGGCACTCAGGAAATGTTTTCTAAGTGAATCAATCTTTGTGTTATGACCTGTCAGACTGTTTCTATACCAGATACCACTCTGGCACACAACTGGGAAAGGTGGACTGGAGTTTTGTACTTTCTGCTTTTCTTAATCCCTTAACCTTCATTGTCCTGGCATTTTGTTGTTTTTTTATGGCAGATGTATAGAAAAAGTTGCACACAAACTTGCGAGAGTGAGTCCAGTTGAGATGCTGAACCCATGAACTGAATCCATACTCACATAGGCTGGTGTGAAGTTCTAAAATCAACTGAGACACAAAGAGCTTGTGGGTCAGCTGATTACCAGCAAACTGCAGCTTGCCAGTCCCATGTGGCTCCCAAGCCTGGGTTTGTTGCTCTGTTGACTATGAGTTTGTCGACCACTGTTAGACTAAATGTTACCTTGTAGTTGGAAACTGTGAAGATTAGACAATTGTGGCATATTATGTGTAAAGAGTAAGGTGACCAGACATCCCGATTTTTAACAACTTGTCCCGCATCCCTCAGCATTTTAAAACAGTCCCAGTTTCCAAAAATCGAGACTGTTTTAAAACGCTGCGGGACGCGGGACAAATTATTGAAAAACAGGACTACCCCGCCTAAAGTGGAATGTCTGGTCACCTTAGTAAATAGGTAAGGGGTAGTATATGACAGGGGTCTGCAAACTCATTAGTCAACAGAGTGACAAACAGTGGCTCGAGAGCATGTGGCTCATGAGGCACAGTTTGCCGACCACTGCTCTAAATCAAGAGCCAGGAATCCACAATCTGTGGGCTAAATGTGGCCCACTACCAGTTTTTGTAAATAAGGTCTATTGATACATAGCCACACTATTTGTTTACATATTGTCTATAGACACTTTGCTCTACAACTGCAGAAGTAAATAGTTACAATGGGTACTTTCTGGTTCACAAGCCTAAAATATTTTTTATCTAGCCCTTTGCAGAAAAAGTTTGGTGATCCATGCTATAGATCAAGGTCACATTTTCCCCAACACTCATTTTTCAAGAGCTCTGCTCTAAGCTACTTGAGTGCTAAGGCAAGTAAATTCACCCACATGCTTTGTGCATTTCAGTTTGGTGATTAGCCACAAAGATAATCAGCAGAGTGGGGAAATGACTCAAAAGCACTCACCTAAATGTGATCTCAATGCCTGGTGTTCTTTAATTTTCAAAAATAAAATTTACTGGGAGATTATTTTTCATTCAAAACAAAATCTCAAGAGATTTAGCTTTTAAAATACACTTTTAAAATTCATAATCGACACTCATTAAATCTTTGGACAAGCACTATTGTCCAAATAGGGATGATGAATATACACAGAAGAGCACAAGGAATTATGTGTATCTATATTTTGTATGTCTCTAAAGCAATAATGTAATTTAGAGCAAAAAAAAAAAATTACCAGAGAATCATGCTTCTGGTCAAGTTCACACACAAAACTATTTGTCTTCAGAGTCTGCTTCCCACACTTAAAATAAGCTGTCATCAATGAATGTGATTTGTCACTAACTTTTGTTTCTTTCTTATAAAGGGACTGTCATTATTTTCACCAAAATGCTTAGGATGTCTACTGGTGATTTTCTGCACTCTCTAAGTAAAGCTATTTGAAAATTTAGCTAAAAAAAAAAAATGAAGTGGGAATCATCCAGCCCAAAGATGATGAGAAAATAGTGGTCTTTATCTCCCTCACTCCCCACACTGGCAAGGGCATTGAGCACCATCTCTCTCAGTAAAAGGGCCAAAAGAAAAAAAAAAAGACAGAAACCAGAAAAAAAATCACTTAAATTATTTTAACATTTCCATGAAGTTAGATTCTCTGTTGGAACATTTAAAAGAAATAGTCACTGTGTACTTTAAGTACATAAAATCCAATGAACTCGTACCAAACAAAAAAAGTACCATATTTAAACGATTGCAAGTATTTCCCCTGTAATTTTCTAAGTTGAGCTGGATGGTTGCCTGTGTGTCATAGATATGGATTCTTTTTTCACCATGTAAAGGGTTCTGGGTAAGAAGGCCCATTTCTAAGCTAGGGACAGAGCATGAAAATGAAATCTAGCCCAATAAAAAGTTAACTCAACAAGAATGGGTAAGATGTAAAAGAAAAGGAGGTAGAATCACTTTCTCATTCTTACATCAGTAGCAACTCTGAAAATATTCATACTAGCTGCAATGCATAAAACAGTTGCTATGTTCAACCCCCACCCCCTCTGAGGAAGGTGGGTCCAGCAAAAAGCAAGACCCTTGTTTACACTAAGCCTCTCACTGGATTTGGGTGTTGAAGCTGAGAGGTATAAAGTGCAGTGGTTACTGAACAGCTCTTCATAATAAAATATTAATTGGGAGAAAACAACAATTCAGGCAAGAAGGTGTGAGGAGCAGAATTGAGAGGGAGAGGAGAGGAGAAAAGAGAAAGCTGAGAGATGATAGAAGACCATGACTGTCTCCCCAGTAAACTATGGGTGGTGTGTGTGTGTGTGTGTGTGTGTGTGTGTGTGTGTGTGTGTTTCTTCACCACTTGATGCAGGGGCCATGTTTTGTTTTATTTACTTGCCAAGGTCAAGACTGCCACTGTCAGTCTTTGTGGCACAGGGCCCAGAAGCAGAACAGTCTATGAAGACACAAGCCCCTAGGAAGCAATATTAATTAGGGGAAGGCTTTAGATTTTCACAGCTATGAAAGTCAGGAGCTCAATTTTAGTTTTACTAACCCATCAGGGGTTAGAATGGGCATGTGAACATTTGGTTAAGTTTACTATTTATTCAGCTCTTCCGTGAATCAGGCCTTGTGTTAAGATTACGTGTATTAAGATATTTTTTTTCTTATCCTCAACTGAGGATGTGTTTTTATTTAATTTTAGAGAAAGAGTATGTGAGGCAATGAGGGAGAAAATAAAGGAGGAAGATGAGGGAGGGAGGGAGGGAGGGAAGGAAGGTGAGAGAGACATGGATGTGAGAGAGAAAGATTGATTGCTTGCCTCCTGTATGTACCCCAACTGGGGATCAATCCCACCGCTTTTTGGTGTACAGAATGATGTTCCAACTGGCCAGGGCCATGTCAGTATCTTACTATTTTTTCACAAGACTGTGTAATATTAGTATTATGTTCCCATTTTACAGAGAAAGAAACTGAGCCTAAAGGGAAGCTGTGTGACAGATATATTGGTAAAGTTATCCCAGTGTGACAAGTAGAGAAGAATCTGATCTCCAAAAAAGTCTGCCCGACTTTAAAGCTCACACCTTTGCTGTCTCTCACCTATTTGGCAAACTGAGTTTCAAGGATTTTGCCAGGTTCCACAAGAATTAGAAGAACATTCAGCTCCTGTCCTTAATTATAATGAGGCTGGCAGGTGAGCTAGCCATTTAAGATAAAGTGACCATGCTACATGACGGGAAGACAGTACAAGTGTGAACTAAGGCCTCGGAAAAGAAAACAAGAGCAAGTGTCTTGGTTTGTGCCTGAGCCACAGAAGGCTTCACAGAAGAAATGGCATTTAAACTTCACCTTGTAGGATGAGGAAAACCAAACAGTTGTTTGTTACAAGTGATTGAAAGTAAGCTCTGTTACTAGTGACCAACATCAACCGCGGACAGATGGGTTTCATCAAAGGATGATTCTGGTCTCAGGTAAACAAACCATCTCAAATTCCTTTAAAAAAGCAGTATCCATGCCAATCTGTCTATTTTGTTTGTCATTTTGTTTTTGTTCAGTGTTGACAATAAAAAAGAAAGAAAATCACCAAAACCCCAGTATCTCTTTGATTCGGTAGGGTCTGAGTAGCTATCTCTAGAGCCTTCATCAGCCCTTGTTTGTAGCAGATCTATCCATGAGATAACGTCTTTGAGAATATTCTGAGGAACTATAAAACACAACACAATTTTCAGAGTGAAAATGAAAAGAAAAAGGACAGGATAAATGGAGAACTAAAATGTGTGTGAGAGGGAGCAGGACTCATCTTGATGAATTTTTCAAAAGAAAATGCTATTAAAAACACATTATCCAGTATTAAATATGCACTATTTAATGCTATTTTTCAGAAAAGAATATCCACTAAATATAAAGAGAGACTATCAGCTGTGTAATATTCAGAGGTGAAGTATCCTCCCAGGTGTATGAGATTTTTGCACAGAATCTCTGACACTTAATTTCCTGATCTGTAAAATGGGATCAATGAGACGTATTGCTTAGAATTGTCTCCAGAAAAAAAAAAAGAAGAGAATGTGAAGCATATATTCCAAATGAAGACATCTAAAATAGTCAGATGTGTAATTTTATTAAAATAATGGACCAACCCATAGTTGGTTCCTTGCCCCTCTCTTTTAATAAACATCATAATCTAAAAATATAAAAATAGCTCTTATTGATCCACTCTGCTTAAACTGAAAGGGTTGTTTTGTGCAACACTGTCTTCCATAGGAGATATATCTCTCAGAAAGTACAATATAATATACTAAAGGCCCGATGTATGAAATTCTTACAAGGGGCTCAGCCCTCATAGCCATCATGGCTGCTTTGGCTTCTTCCAGAAGGTGGTCCAGAAGTTTTCTGGACAGTCATTCCACTGTTCAGTCATCTTGTCTAATTAGCATATTACACTTTTATTGTTATAGATGCTAATATCAAAAGGGCCAATTAAGTGTTCTACAGTCAGTCATCCCCTTGAATGAATAGACATGAAGGAGGGAGGAAGCATCATTGTGGGCAGGCCACCACACCAAGGTCTTCTGTCTGAGCTGCTGCAGTGGGTTCTGCACTGGTCTCCCAGTTTCTCTCTCCATCCATACTCGCCTCCCCTCCCTCCACTGGTCTCAACAAAACAAAGAGAGGTCCAGGTACATCTTCTTGTTTATGACACCCCTCAAAATAATCTCATCTGGAGTCAAAGCCAAGTTCTTAGTCTAACCAAAGACACCCTACATAATCTATTAGTTCATGTCCTTCTACTCTCCCCCTCACAATCAATCCAGCATCAATGGCCTCCTAGCTCTTTCTTAAAGTCCAAGGTGTGCTCCAGCCTCAGGATCTTTGCATTGACTATATCCTCTACCTACAGTTCTCTTACATCACATATCCAAGACTACCCCCCTATTGTCTAAAAAATACCCTGTGGTAAATGCCTTAAAATTAATATGTATTTAATTTTTGATGGGACTGAAGTGAAGCTAAAATGAGACAATGAAATATTCATAGGTCACTTGCCACGATGTCCAGAATAGAGTAAAGGGTCAATAAACATTACCATAGCCATCGCTGGAATTTAACTCACTCAAATATGGATATTCTGGAGAAAATGAAATATGTGAAACATTTTAATACAAGTCATCCCATTACTATTTAAGTGCATTTCAGGAACTGGAGTTATTATATGGTAATTCATCCAAACATGGTATTGAAATGAAACTAAGTTTTGAAAATAAAGTTGCCACCATTTTGAAAAGACACAGTTTTTAAACATCTATAATGGCTCCCGATTCCCCCCAAACTCCATTGGAGTCATGGCTCATGTCACTTATTCTCTTGTTTAGACACTACCAGAAGCAAACTAGTGATTATAAAAGTGAGTACTCCTCATTGGGATCTGGGCTGCCAACAAAGTCTGAGCAAATGACACCACAGGGAATGGTGCTATTAAAGCTGCAATGAGCAGCCACACGCTGGGCCAGCCTTCCCCAACCAATTCCATCTTTTTCAGCCTTAGTTTTTTATTTGCCCAGAAAGGCAGACTTTTGAATTTTTGTTTTTACAAAGGATCCACCTTGGGGGAAACTAAGTTGTGTCAGTCAAAACAATTTATGAGGCATGTCTGTATTTTGTTTTCTTATGCACCTGGGAGAAGAAATCTCAGATCACATTTTTTTTCTCTCCATATTAACAAAAGATTGTATTATCACTTGGTTCTAAAACATACTCCTAACATGGCAATAAACTCCTCCATAGTAATTAGCTATTTTGTTGGAGATTTTTTTGTATTTAAGATGGTATTAAGACTAGAAAGTATCTCCATTGAACACCCAGAAGATGAAAATTATCATAAAAATTCAAGTTAAAAGAAACATGAGTTCAGCTTTGTGCTTCTTGAACACCAACCACCTTAAGCTATTGACCTCAAGGACATTAAATGCAATAATGACCCTGGACTGAGTACATTTCATGAAAATTTTAAATTATGCTGTAAGTTGCAAATTAAGGACTTTTGCCTCATTTAAAATGAACAAATAACAAACACCAAAACTAGGATAAGTATGTTTTGAATAATACAGTAAAGGTCATATTTTAAACTAAATCTTTCAGTGTCTGCTATTTATTTTGAACCAATATCAATGAGGATGACCCTACAACCTTGTATAATTTTTGTCAGAGTTCTTAAATGCCCTCATGGTAATTATTATTACTATTATTATTTTAAACAAATGAACCCACCATTTGCATTTTAGAAAGAAACAAATAAAAACAAAATGAAGCAAAGCACATAGGAGTCTAGCCCCCTATCTGAGATAGAGAACCAATTAGAATGTTTCTGGTGAGAATGTAAACATGAGCTGTCATAAGAAGTCAGCTCTGTTAATTTAACCAGTTTGGCTCAGTGGACAGAGCATCGGCCTGCAGACTTAAGGGTCCCAAGTTCAATTCTGGTCAAGGGCATGTACCTTGATTGTGGGCACAATCCCATGTAGGGGGCATGCAAGAGGCAGCTGATCAATGTATCTCATAGATGATTCTAATTTTCTATCTCTCTTCCTTCCTCTCTGTAAAAAAATCAATAAAATACATTAAAAAAAAAAACAAGAAGAAGAAGTCAGCGCTGCTTCTAAAGCCAACTACACTGTGAGACAAGTCCTGTGTATCTGAGAGGAAGAAAAGGTGAGCACTCTCATAATTAAAGATTCTCCTCTGTCTGCCTTTGTCCTTCAGGAATAGAACACACTGTTCAATTCTCTCTGATGTCCTTCAGATGTCCAATTTCCAGGTAAAACATTGTGGGAGGAACAATGAAATATGGGGGGAGGGATCTCTTGACTGCACCTAAGGGACTTTAGAATGGCACTTTAGCATATCTATGTGTAGAAAAAGGTAGGGAACTAGAAAGAGATGAGATTTGAAGAGTCAGAAAGAGTGAGAAGAGGCTGGTGCCTGGAGTTCATGGGCTTTGGTTTAGAAAGTCTCTCTTCACCTGACCTAGTCCTTAACTGGAGACAGCAAAGTATTCATCCAAACTCCTACAGGGAAAGGTAAAAGCCCTGGTTGGGGCTCTAGAAGAAACTGTCTTCCTCTTGTAATGGAATCTCATCTCCTATCCTGGGGGTTTACCTGAGTACATGGCTACTTGCCTAGCAACTACATTTCCCAGCCAGCTTGCCACTGTGTGTAGTCGTGATTCAGCTCTGGTTAATAGTGAATGAAGGGAACTGAGAGGAGAGCTTGTAATCCTTTCAAAGAAAAAAATGATTCATCTCTTCTTCCTCTCTGTCCTTTATGGCATGGATATGATGTGGGACACAGGAAAAAAGACAGCACCATAGAAGATGTTGAACATGTCTGATTAATTACCAGTCTAATGCTTCCTGGGGCCACAGGGCTGAATATACCACAAGAGATGGCAATCCACAGCCCTTAGTCTTTATGCAAAAGTGGGTCCCTGAACGACATTGCAGAGCAGAGTCACCTACCTGCCTTGTACTAGTACACTTCTATGGTTAAGCTTCTGTTTTCAGAGGGTCTTTATTATAGCTATTAGCCAAGGCCCTAACTATTTTGGATGCCCAGGTCTGAGCTGGCATGATGGGTTAATTCAAAATTCTTCCCTATTCACATTTTGAGCTGATAGAAATCTTTGCAGACTTCCCTGCCCCTTTTTTTCTTCTTTCCCATCTATATCCCTGCCATCTACAAGAATGGCTATAAGAGAACATCAATATTCACTGACCCTGGAATGAGGTAACATACCTGTGAGTATGTTACTTATATCAGACTCAGTATTCTACAGTATTTGTTAATCTATGAACATTTTGTCACTGAATCACAATTTCCCTTTCATTAAACAAGATCATTTTTTTTTCCAGAGAGCATTTATGGAGTGTCTACTATAGACTGACTCATTCAATTATCCTGCCTATTCTCTTATTAACATGATAAAGAAGTACAATATTTACATGAAGCAAATCCACTTGGAATTTGCCCCAAAACACGCCAAATGAGAATATAAAAGAAGTAGCAGAGAGGCATCACAAATACATAAGCTTCTGCTTACATAGAATTAGTTAGGAGATGGAGTACGCAGGATAAGCACTCTTCACAGATCTTTACTTTCATCAAACTGTCCGAGGATCCTTTGCATGGAATAGAAGTTTGCATGGGCACAGCAATCCTAGCCTCTCTTTCTCTACTTTCTTCCTCTAACATCTCAGAGCATGACACACAGTGATCAATGTGAGAGGCCAACATGATCAAGTGGAAGAGATTTGCAGTTGGGTTACATACTTGTGTCTCTTTCCATGTTCAGTGGCTGTATCAATGATAATGTGTGACTATCATGATTTGATAACTATTTATTCTCTTTTCATTTTGTCCCTGTTTATGAATCTGGTTTTTTGAGATATTAAAAAAAACACTCACATACACACTTAAGCAATCTAAAGACATAAATTATAAATCCAATGCCACTTGGAGTCACAAAGCTACTGCAAGAATCTGAAGACATTGTGAGAGTTAGCAATTTGCAGCTCTTAGCCTTTGCCAAAGTCAAGGGCAAGTATCAGCTCAAAACACATTTGTATTGGCCTCAGAAGCAAGCTGGACTTATCCACATGATCATATGGGGTGAAATAATTGCAGATAAAATTTAAATAAGATAACAAACATTCACATGTAATTTACATATTGGGGAAAAAGAACTGATTCGGGGTCCTTTTCCAGTGCTACCACATATAAACGGAGTAATCCTGAGCAGAGCATCAGTGTTTTCATGTATGAAGTGGGAATTTTATACCTACCTCTCAATGCTATTGTGAAAATGTCTTGAAACAATACAGATAGTATTGACTCAATAAATATGTGCTAAGTAAATGGATAAACACACAGAAAAGTGCTATGTGCCGAAACCGGTTTGGCTCAATGGATAGAGTGTTGGCTTGGGAACTGAAAGGTTCCAGTTCGATTCCGGTCAAGGGCATGTACCTTGGTTGCGGGCATATCCCCAGTAGGGAGTGTGCAAGAGGCAGCTGATCAATGACTCTCTCTCATCGATGTTTCTAACTCTCTATCTCTCTCCCTGCCTCTCTGCACAAAATCAATAAAATATATTAAAAAAGAAAAGTGCTATGTGATCTGGTCTTCTCACCCTTACTTCCTTAGAGTTCCTTCAATATACTAGGCACTATTGACCTTGCACTTCCCTCTGTCTACAGGACTTTTCTTCCAGACACTGTGTGATGCGTGACCTCAAGTTCTGTTTGAATGCCCCATTCTCAACACAGGCTTACCTGATGATCACTTAATTTACAGCCACACCCCTCCCCCCAATCCCAGCCTCCTGTCCAGCTTTGTTATTCTCTATCACATTGATCACAATCCAACATCCAATACATTTCATTTGCTTATTATGTGTCTGCACCCAGCTAGAATAAAAACATCACAAAAGCAGGAATATTTGTCTGTCAATCTGTTTAGTTCATTGTATTACTATGTTAGGGTTGCCATAACAAACTATCACAAACTTTGTGGCTTGAAACAACAGAAATGTATTAACTACCATTCTGAAGTCCTCAAAATTCAAAGAATTGATGATGTCACATTTCACCCAAAGGATTTTGGGGAGATTCCACTCTTTGCTCTTTCCAACTTCCAGTGACTCCAGGTGCTCCTTGTTTGGGGCTGCATCTGTCTCTGTCTCTGTCTTTTCTTTCTTCTCCCTGTGTTGCTACTTAGTGTTTTTATTAGGATACCTTACTTTGGATTTATGGTGCACCTAGATAATCCAGGAGCCTCTTGTCTAGAGATCCTTACCTCAATTAATCTTGCAAAGACCATTTTTGTAAAAAAAAAAGGTCATATTCACAGGTTCTGGGGTAGAATGTGGACTTACTGTTTAGCAGGCACTATTCAACCAACTATACACACAATTCTGTCTTCAATGCCTATAAGAGAGGCAACATTGAGGTCACAAAATATCCTTCTCATCAAGTGTCCTCTGGTTAGATCCAATCATCCTAAGGCCTAAATGACCACACAGAATCCTTTCTGATAGGAGAAGCAAAATATGAGTACTCTTTTCTAAGAATGGCACATCCATTAACATGGTCACCAGATAACTCCTCAGAACCTTCCTGATTTGCATAAATACCTCCCAGTCAATTTCTATTTTTCTTAATTTAAAACGAAAGTGCCAGCTTCATGGCTGAAGCACTGGACACGGTCTATCGGCTCCACATTGAATGAATACTGAACCATTGAAGCAGAAAGAGATGAAAAATATCCATTATCAGCATTGGTCACTACTTGCTTGAACACAGAATAACCCTTACTTGCATGAACAATAAACTCACTTAAATGGGATACGAGAATTCAAAGCAATGCAAGATTACTTGTGCTAAGTGGCCTAAATAGAGAGTTATAAATGCATTCTCAATTGCAAGAATAATAAGAAAATGGAATTGCTATGTGCACATCAACAAACATAAATTGCTTGCTCCTTCTGGGTAGGTTTTTATTCTGAGCAGGCATTGCGGGGGTTTTAAGAATGAATAGAAAGTTATCTTTTTTTTTTTTTTCTCAAGGGACTTACAATCTATGTAGAGGAATATGGCAATAGTCTCACATAAATAGACAGATTTAGTTTACCTGAGATTCATGACCACTATCTCACACAAGCAAACAATAGTCTCACATAACATTTTGACAAACATTTAAGTCACCTCTGTGTAGATACATGCACCAAGATTTGGGAGTTTGGGAACTGACAGGAAAAAAAAAAAAGAAAGAAAATAGCCAAATATCCTATGTAATAAAAGGCTAATATGCAAATAGACTGAACAGCGGAACCACTGGTCACTATGGTATGCACTGACCACTCAATGCAGGAACTTCCCCCTGGTGGTCAGTGTGCTCCCACAAGGGGAGCAACCGCTCAGCTAGAAGCCAGGTGCATGGCTGGCGAGCGTAATGGTGGTGGCAGGAGCCTCTCCTGCTTCTACACCAGTGCTAAAGGGAGCAGGTCTAAGCTGTCAGTGGGACATCCTCCAAGGGGGCCTGGACTGTGAGAAGGAACAGGCTGAGCTGAGGGACCCACCCACTGAGTGCCAGAATTTTGTGCACTAGGCGTGTAGTTAGAAAATAAAATACTAAAAAAAGAAGATAAGTAGTCCCAAAGTAGAAGTTAGAGTCGTAAGAATTCACAAAGAAAGTTGTCTGAATTTTGAAAAAAAGAGGTGCCACATCTTGTTGTTCATAAAATCCATAAATTTTGGAAGGAGAAGCTGGAAGTTAAAAGCACCAAGGGAATGAAGAAAAGAAAATGGTGCAGAATGAGTAAGGCATACCTCAAATTGTTTTCTGTCCTTAAGGAGAAACGGTGGGGAGTGAATGCACCTAGGTTCAGGCCATGCATTCAGAGGTATTGGTAAGAAGAGACATAATGAAGACTGAGTGCTTACTATGTGACAGTACTCTGCAACATTTTCCTGTAGGATGTCTTAATAGCATATCTGACTAGTACCCAATGGACTCTAGTAGCAATCCCAAGTTATGACAACCAAGATTCCCATTAGACACTGCCAAATGCCCCCATGGGGACAAAATAGCCTTCAGGTTAGAACCACTGATAAATACTGTTTGGTCCCATCTTCTTCTTATGAGAACTCTATAAGGCAGCATTACTAGCCTCATTTTACTGATGAAGAAGGAAAGATATGTAAAGGTGAAAGTATATGCTAGGGGACACACTACTGGAAAGGGATCCTCATCGTTTGGGATATGTACTATATGTATGCTGGTATTCAATATATCATTTGCCTTCATACTTAGCTACATAATATTTCTTTACAGAGCATTAAAATTTCATGTAATCACTACATTAAATTTTCAGCTTACAATTTGGACTCTTGGTGACATGCTTAAAGTCTAACTAAGCACAAAAATTATAAAAATTCTACTTCTGATTGATTTTTTCCAGTTTTTCTTGGTTTCCTTGAACACATATCTCAGTATTATCAGGAATTTATTTTGATATGAAGATATGTGTGTGCCCATAAATATGTATTATGTTCCTATATATGATACTTGTTCCTTATTTAAGTATCAAAGAGAAAAGGGTAAGAAAAATTGGTATTCTCCTGAATCCTATTATTTGGAGATAGCTACAAACATTTAAAAAATTATCTTAAAGTCACCTCTGCTATAGGTACATGCACCAGGAGTTGAGCCAGAATAGTTCTGAGACTGACTAGAGAGAAAGTAAAATAGCCAATTACTAGTAACAATGGGTAATATTTATAAATGAGAAAAGAGAAAAGAGAAAAGGGGGTTAAAATAATTAGAAAGTATACAGTTAAATAAAGAGGTAATTCAAAAGCATATAAAATAATGGAAACCAAGAAAAGAGAAAATTTTATTTGCACAATAGTAACACTTCAAACATCAAGTGCAGTGGTAAAGTTACTGCTGATGGAACTGCAAAGAATGAGCAATTTGTGTCTGAAAAGACACTTTGGGGAGAATGAAGAAGAGTAACCAATATGTAACCAGATTAAGATAAGCAGTGATGTGAAGGAGAATTCCAAAGGCCCAAGTAGAAGCTTCATCATCAGAAATACACTAGTGAAGAAATGACAGGGGCAATAGCTTAAGGGGAAAAGGATCCAGAAAAACCATGTAGTGAGGCTTCTAATCTTGGGCTCCACCAACATTTGAGGGTTGTAAATAGTATCTAAGTGACTGTAATGACCTTAAAATTACATTGAAATTTTGTGTATACATTTATGTTATTCAGACAATACAGAATGTCTTTTATCCAATTATCACTAAGTGCTGAGAACTACTTTGTTAGAGGATAGGGCAACCTTTCTGACCCAATAAAATGGCCTATGTTGGGAAGTTGAAAGTGGTAGGAGATATGTGATCGAATAACGTCCAAGTTGAAGTAGGAGTAGATGGAGTCAATGGTATGCCCTGGACAGAATAGACAAGTCCTGAGATATTTTGTTCTTCTATCACCATTTTCTATTATCACTAAGAGGAGGAGCTGTCCATAAGTAACTAAGAACTCTAAGCAAAACAAAACAAAATAAAACAAAATTTCTTAAAGTTACCAAAATTGCATTCGTAATTATTTGTGAATAGTGGAAGCTCTTTTATCTTTGCCCCTTTTTTCACTATTTTCCAAAATTTCTTCAGTTAATAAATGCCAGTTTTAAAATCATATAAGATGCAAAATGTTATTAAAATCAATGCATTAAGGTGTGTGTGTGTGTGTGTGTGTGTGTGTGTGTGTGTGTGTGTTTTCAAAGTAATTCTATGGAAAATTATGCATGATATAAGCAAAATGGATTTCTCCAAGGAAGGTTTCTATGCAAAATATGAATAGCACTGGGGATTAAGTGACACATGTGGCCAAGTTTCTCTGGCATGAATTAACTGGCTCTGCTCGATTCTGAGATTCTGTATCACCATCTATGAAATGGAATAGTGATTCCATCTACATAGAATTTCTAAATGGGTTAAATGTATTACTTAAATGAGTATATGTTTAATAAATGCACATTATTAGATTTCTGTATCAGTGTCACCTTAGCTGACATCTTCCCTGATAAGAGCTGTAGCTGGTGGTTCATCTCTTTCTGCTCTCCACCATTTATTTATTTGTTTGTTTGTTTTAATCCTCACCCAAAAATATGATTTTTTAAGTTTAATTTTAGAGAAAGAGAGAAAAGGAGGGAGGGAGGGAGGAAGAGAAAGAGAGAGACATTAATAGGTTGCCTCTCATAGGTACCCTAACTGGGAATCAAACTCACAACCTTTTGGTGTACTAGACAGCTCTCCAACCAATTGAGCCACTCTGCCAGGGCTCTATTCACCTCCTTTTAAGTGACCCAGAAAATTACAGTGTGTGTAGTTATGGGATACAATTAATTTTAGAAGCCAGGTACACTGAAGGACAAAACCTGGATTTCTATGTTGGGTAGATGGGAATTAATCACAGGACTTCTACATATAAGCTATTTTAATTGTGAAAAATCCTCTTAAGCCTCAGTATTACCATCTATAAAATAAGGATAAAAACAACTTGGAACCAGCCTTGTAGGAGGATGAAATGAGATTAACATCAGAGGACAGATTGGGACAGGATTAGGGGATGTGCATGAGGCAAGCTGTGTAAATATAAGGTATAAACTTTTGTTTACTTAAAATGTTGATGTTTTGTTTACCATGGATTACTACGTTAATTTTTATTTTTATAAAACATCACATTAAAATATTATTTATTTTGAATACTGAATTTTTTGGCACCCCTTCTTAAATTCTGAAGAGAATACTTCACTTGCCTCATCTTAGTCCTGCTCATAAAGCTGGCAATTACTGCACACTGCACTGAGCACTTTCATTTTATACAGTTGCTTGAAAGTAAATGTTTAGAATGGCACCTAACCTAGAGCAAGGCAACATTAATGTTACTATCACCATCATCAACACCACCACAACATCAACACCATCGTTAACAACACCATTATAATCATCATATCATCACTACCATCGTTATCAAGAAACCATCACTATTTTCATCATCATCACCATCAGCATCATCACCACCATTATCATCGTTATCCCTATCACCATTCTTACCATTATTTTGTCATTTTCACCATCACCATCACCCTTATAATCATTCATTATGATTTCCTAAATCATCTTAGTGAATTACATATTTCCCAGTTATAATTCCCTCATTTTTTATTATGAAGCTAACAAGATCTCCTCATAAGGCATAAAAATTAAACAAGGTTGTTTTTGTGGTTGCTATCATTAATGTTATTGCTGATCCCAATGTATGATCTGGGCCAGTGAGTGCTTGCTAAGAAATCAGATGACTCTAATTAACACGGAGACTAGTCGGGCAGAGTAAATAGGGCAGGTCCACTCTGAGTTCTGGGTTGACTTTTGTAAGGCTGCCTATGATTTTCACACAAAGAAGCACACGGTGTTCTCAGAGCTGACATTTCCATACTCATAAAGCTCAGTGTTGTTCCAGTTCAGGAAGCTGATGAGTCATGGGGCAGAGGCAGTGGGAAAAGGAAAGGGGTTTACACTGGTGTTTATTCATGTGTGTGCTTGCAGTTCTGATGATTTCTCAAATGATTTTATATATATAACAGGAAAAGACTATAATAGCCCCACCCGGAAAACCTGGAGTCACTAATTGCATTTTTCCTAAAATGGAAGTTATTTCATCTGCCCCAAGGTTTCATTTTCCTTTGCTATGCTTTGCTCTGTAAGCCTTTTAATCTTGTAAGGTATAGTCACATAAACAAGGGAGGAAACAAAAAGATTTCTCTTCAGTTTCATCTAATTTTGAATCCCACTTGACAAACACAGCAGCATGCAATTTTTATAATGGCCTGGAGAATTGTGATTTGACCTTTCTCTTGCCACCATATGAAATGTAAACATAGTGTGCTTTCTCATAATTAAATGATATTGATTCTGTCCTGGCCTGTGTGTGTCAGAGGGTTGAGAGTCATCCCATGCACCCAGAGGTTGCTGGTTCAATTCCTGGTCAGGCACATGCCTGGGTTGCAGACTCAATACTCAGTAGGTGTGCAGGAGGCAGCCAATCAATGTTTCTCTCTCCCTCTCCTTTCCTCTTTCTCTTAAGTACAAATTTAAAAAGATTTTAAAAAATATATATTGATTCTCCAGCAGCACATGATGGGGCTCGGTAATCTTTCCTCTCAATAGATGATGTAGCATCATCCCTATTGTCATCCAGTTATATCTAATCAGCAGTAAGCCATGATGGTCTGATGTGGCTTTGTCCTGCAGGAGGTTGTAGAATGGGAAAGAGTATCAGTTCTACTTTGAAAATAGTTATTTGCTGTGTTTTTAGGACACACTGTGGTATAGTAATAAATTACCACAAGATTCAGTGGTTTAAAGCAACAAAGAGGTTCTTTTCCCCTCATGTAACATTGGGGCTTGGTGGTCCAGACTTGGAACAGTAATATTGATAGTACTGGTGATCCATCTTGTTCCCATGTCACCTCCAGCACATGCCCTCACTGACTTAGCTCAGGATGACTCACTGCTATGTCTGCATTCCAGCTGGAGGGGAGGCAGGCAATAGAAAGGGCGAACATGTTTCCTTTTTGTCAAGGACATGACTTGAAGTGCATCCATCATGTCTACTCAATCCTCATTGGCTATCACCTAGTTATATAGCCATGCCCACGTGGAAAAAGTTTTATTTAACTATTGCTATTGAAGAAGGAAGGATGGGCACAGTGGGAATCCCAGAACTCTCAACCACTGTTGAGCTGAATGAATATTTTCCCAAAAATAGAGAGAGGTGTTCCTAATTGGGGGACCCCTTCCTAAGCTTTGGTTTGTGATGATGACTAAAAGTGGTCATAAAAATTATGGAAATAAAGACAGTAATAACAGCATTTACTGATTTCTTGCTTTATGTGTTTTTATACTAAGTGCTTTGTAAACATTATGCCATTTTATCTTCATGAGAACCCTATAGAGTAAAAAGTATAATTAATCCCATTCTACCTATGAAGCAACTGAGATATATGAAATTCAGAAACATGCCCAAGGTCATGAAACAAATATGAAGCCAAGAAGAATCTAAATCCATGTATCTCCATGTCCAGTTATTCTCTTAACCACTTTGCTTAGATGTTAACGGTGATCTGAAATGCTTTAATATTCATTACAAATAGCTGAACTAAACTTTGAACTTCTCCATATCAGATCATCTGAACTTGCTAAAAGGTGTTTATTTAGGACTTGAATATAATCACTTTAGAATGGTCCGTCTATTTATCAAAGACTAGTAAGAACTTTTGGACCTTACATAAACATTGATTAATCTTTAAAAATTAGAAAAAATGAATGAATGATGGTTTAATAAATGCAATTTGTTTGGCTTCCAGAGTGACGGGGAAATAAAGAAAGGGGTCATTAGTTCAGTAAAGACTGGGAGACAAGGTTGCAAAGGCTACCCATTGCAAGGCCTTCTTGCTGGTGCTGACAGAAAGGGTGAGCCAGAGCAGGGAGACCCCTGACAGTCCCTGAGGGAGGAGGCCTCAAACACCCCAATTAGGCTCATGGCACTGTATCTATGAGCAACATGGAATGCAAGTCAGTCAAATGCAAGTGTCATGTGCAGAGTCAAGTTGAGGGAGAGCTAGAGAGTTAGTGTCCTGCAGTTATGACCAAAAAATGAGGGGAATAGCTCAGCCAATTAGTGTGATGTGCAAAGGGTGGGCTTTGAGGTGAAGCTGCTGTTGTCTTCATATATCAGCACATTAAATGTTGGAAAGGGACTGGGAATAGAACATTGCTTCCCTCCCCCACAAACAGATGGATAATTAGATGGAGGGTGGGAGCCAGATGCTACACTTCCTCTGAGGTCAGCACCAGAGGGAATTAATGGGCTGGCTCTGCAGAATGTATTTCCATTCCTGAAAAGGGAACTCATACTGGGGAAGGAACTAGAGCTTCTGGGGTTCTTGGAGGGAAGGGTAGCAGTGAAGGAAAGTGCCTCTTCCTTCCATGCTCATTTCCACGAGCTTCCTCTCTGTGCACAAACAGAGAGTGCTAGGTAAATGCTGTTCTTAGGAGATTCTGCCTGACCATGACGCTGTCAAAGGGCATTTCAGGAAAGCTGTCGAGTTAGCGCCTGTCGATAATTGTTCCTGCTGGTGTTTGTTTCAAGGGTCTGCTTCTACGTTTTACAGTACAATGATACAGATGTTTCCCCTGATGTGATAAGAAGCACTCAACTGAATCAGAGCTGAACAACAGCACCCTCTGAACTATGAGCCACAGTCTTATATCACATGTCTGTGACAACAATTCAGCTGCAATTGTTTGCTTATTATTAACATAAAATATGTTTTGTGGGAAAAGTCCTTCAATATCACCCAAAACATGACTTTGTAAGGATGATGGATTTGGGCTTGACAATGAGGCTGGCAAGAAAGTCAAAGATCAATTCCTAGAGTCTGCACAGGGTCAATTTACATCTCTCTCTCTCTCTCTCTTATTTTTTTTCTGCTGGGTCTAAAGCCAGTGTTGACTTAAAATTTGCAACGATTTAAAGCAGCATTGACAGGATAATGAGTAAAGGTGTTTATAATATGTGAAGTGCTCTCCAGATCCAAGGAGCAGTTGTGCAGGCAGAGCCAGTGCACTGTGGTCAGAGATCGGGAGGCCTCTGGAGGGGATGAGTGGTGGGGGTGGAGGGCAGTGCCTGCCCTTGGGAAATAAAATGTAAAGTTAAAGCAGAGGCCTGTAATGTTAACACAAGGAAAGAGACTCCCAGATCAAAAGGAACGTAGGTGGTTATTGAGTAAACTGTATTAAACTTATCTAAGAACCAACATGTGAATCAGAAGACAGAGCCAGGTAAGTCTTATAGAAAGAGAACAAAGTTGACATAGTCCATCTAAGTTCTGTCCAAAGAAGATATCTCTTCTGACCACTAGACCATGAGCTCCATGGGGGAGTCTTAGCATCTACAATTCTATTAATAATTTGATTAGCACACCAGCTTCAACTAGTATTCTGTTCCTTAACTCCTATCCATTACTGTCTCCATGAGGGGGAGGGGTTAACTACTTATTATTTTTTCATTATTTCAAAGTAAACATTAATCTCCCTATGACAAGAACCATAATGCAAGTCATTTTCTGTATATAACCCTCTTAGCACCTATACTAAGTTGAGCAGTTGTTTTACAAAATGTACTTATAGATTAATTTGTTAAATCAGACCAATTTACTGATCATGCAAACATTTGGTTGCAATTTTTGACCTAGGGGATGTAGGTCTGGAACCCTGCAGAACCCTGGTCTCCTATAATGTGAGACCATCTCTCAGATCGACATGCCATCTCCACCCTGTGCCCACACACACACTGATTCTTTCGGCAAGCAGAGAACAAAATCTCATTTACATGTGAATCTAGCCTGAAGATTGTTTTTACACTTGCATGTATGTAACCCTAATTGTAAATATCAGAATCCCCACTGGATGAAGTCAAGAGAATTGACATCATCCCCGGTGATTCCAATGCACAGTCCAATTTGAGAGCTACCTATTCCAAGCCAAGCTCCTCATTTCACAAATGATGACACTAAAATGTAGATAAGTGATACCCACACTTTCACAGCTAGTTTGTGACAAAGTCTGGGAAGAACACACTTCTGCACAGCATGGAATCTGGTCTGATGTCTGAAGATGACCACTTCCTACTGCAGCCAGAGGAAAGGTGTCTCAAGGAGGCTTATCAGTGGAGTTTTGCTTCCACAACCTGCTCTTCCAGTCCGCAAGGCCCCTTGCCTACTGCCCGTTTCAGTGCAAATGTACTTTTATTATATGATTTACTAGAAATAGTTTCCTCATCCCTGTCTTATATTTTTGTATAGATCTATACAATATATTTCTTTTGATATAAAATTCTCGGGTAAATTTGGATAGTCCTCAATTTGCATTCTAGATAATGATATAAAGTGGGTTTGTTTAATTGGCAAAATTAAAATTTTATATTCTCCTCCCCTCTTCTTATACCAAATTGAAGGCTGAGATTGGCAGTGTTCAAGCTTCTCAATCCCCGTGCTGTAAGTCACACTGTTCCATGAGCAATGTCCGCATCAGTAGTTCACTGAGATTACCATGACTCTGGATATGCTTTGTCCCTCGTTAGCTCATTTCAGCCACCACAGGAAAGTGTTATAAATTATGCCCTGGAGATGGCCTTGGGATGAGGAACTGGAGTGCACTGGTACCTAAGTGATAAGTTGGACTTGAGAGAAGCAGGAAAAAGACAAAAGCTGGAATAAAGAATAGTTTTGCAGCAGGTGGTATCTGAAGTAAAGGTGTTGAAATCTGAGTGATTTGAAATCCTGAAAAGTGCAGAAGGGTTCCAGGTGAATCCTCCCAGGTGATGGGACTAAGGTGGGCAAAAGAGAATGGGCATCACAAAAATATATTCCTGCTTCTTCACTGCTGACTCATTCCAGGGAGCATAAAAATATGCTATCTTCCTTGAAATGAAGTTTGCATATTTTTCTAGATTCCTTGCTTTTCTATAGAACAAAAGGCTACCCAATCCAAAGGTGAACTTTGGATATAGTAAATTTGGCAGTGATTGGCAGTTAGCTCCTTGACTTCCAGCCCCAATGGGTTGGGGGTGGGAAGCAGAGAGAAAGGAATAGTTTATGGTGAGGGGAAGTGGATGCAGAGAGAAAAAAAATCCAGATGTGATCCATTCACTGGGAAAGAGGGCAGTCATAGTATTTCACTGGGCGGGCTGAAATATGAGCATTGGCTGATGAGATAGGGAAGTGGGCTGTAAAATCTTGAAGACAGTCAGTAGCTGTTGAGGGAAGCTGGTCAAGGGAGATTAGGGCTAAATAAGAGAAAGTTGCCGGACAGTTGTTGAATGGAGACTGGGACTAGAGAGAAATTCTGTAATAGAATCCAAGGGAGTTTTAACAACGGCAGTTTCATCTGACACTAAGGGATTAAACTAAAGTCTAACTGTAAGTCACAATGCTTGCTTAAAGAAAAAAAAATGGCCATAAAATATATCAGTTCTACAGAGATGGATTAAGCCAGGACACCTAACATTAGCACAGAAGTGGCATTATCCTGTGCCCTGCATATAACATGAACGTTGAGACATCTTCACACTGCACTAACAGAGTGAAAACACCTCTGTAACATTGCCAGCTGGGAAGCCTTTTTCTTTTTCTTTGGGCCTTTTTCTTTTTCTTTGGGCTATGTTCCAGGTACAGGTTGAACATTCATTCATTCAATTTCTCTTTTCTTCACTCTTATCTGTGTATATTTTTGAAAGTTGATCTTTTCTGTGTAATTGCAAAGCTCACCCTAGATTTCAATTTCTAATTAACTTAATAATTCATGAATTAATTAATTTTTCAATTTGTTGTCTAACATCCACAGGGCTCATGTAGGTGCTGCCCAGTGTCTTCGCATTGGAGATATAAAGAGGAATGAGACAGTTGAGTCCTCATGGAATTTACAGTCTAACCTTCTAACCTATAATGTCCTCATCTGATACCATTCCTGTATTCATCTTTAACCTACAGAGCACCTTCTGTCTTATGAGACACAGCAATTGAGTGAGCAAACATCTGATTGCAATCCTGAATTTGTCCTTAATTATTTGTTTTCTGGACCTTTGCAACTTTGTTCTTGAAGCTCTGTCCCCATAGCTCTGGCCTCCAACTTCTCTACCTGATACCAGGAATCACCATCTCTATCTTCTCATTCTCCATTGATCTGTCAAACAAAAACTGATTGCTTCTACTTTCCTCACCTTGGAGGGTTTTAGCATGTTTTCTTCTCTAAAAGTAGTTTCTTATATAAGAGAGAGGGGGCGGGGGGAGAAAGAGAGAGCACTTTTGTTGCTTCAGTTTGACCCAGCTGCCTTGGGTCTCCATCAGTTTCAATGACTTAAGATAATTACAAACAAAACAAAAAAATAGCTCTGCTTCCATAGGCGGGCAGTGCAATGTTGTGAAGGGAAATGCTTTGCTGGGAGAACTGGAGTTCCAGCCAGCTAGTGGTAGAAAATAATGAGATGAGGGGCTGTTGGCTGGCTCATCAAATTATGATTAGCACTTCAGAGGGAAAAAGAGCTATCTGTGCTGGAGAGAGGTTATCTTTTCAAATCACAGGATGAATGTATTATTATAAAGAGAGGGATGAGGCAAGCCAACACAAAGTCCTTGAGTATATGTGACAGCTGTAGCTCACAGATCCCAGCTGATAACTATAGCCATTGGGAATTCCTTGCATGTTCCTCACCATTCTTTGTGATTGAACCAGTGAAGAGCAACTTAAACAGAAGTCATTATCAGTTGGCTGAATTGTGCCAACATGAGGCAGCATGTCAAGGTCTCTACCCAATGGATTAAAATATGGCTAATTAACTCAACAGAATCCTTCCTCTTGGAAACTTAAGGGGAAAAGGCAAAGTAAAACAAGAAGCCATAAAGGAAGCTAAGTCATGAGTATGGTGATGACTAGAATGGAGGCAGTTTCTTGGAAAATGGCAAGGTAACCAGTCCCCTAAGGTGCTTCTGTGGGATTCATTTGTTTGTTCTTTTAATAACATTTACTGAACAAAGATTTTGTGCAAGGGGTAGGGGGTGGGAAGCAGAGATAAATCCTAATCCCATCAAGCTAAGATGGTGTCTAGTATTTCTTTGTATGTTCTACCTAATCTTCTAATAGACTTAAGGCATTTGAAGCACCTTAGTCTGCCCTACACAACTTGAAAGTACTAATTAATAAAAGCATAAAAGAACTTAGGAGATTTGGAGTTCCAGGTACAATAGAATTGAAATATGGTCCCAATTCTTTATTTTTATATCATTTGTGCACAATCATCCCCCTGCAATGGTCTAACAGTTAGGCTTAGCCTTGTGACTTGCTTTGGCCAATAGGTACAATTAGATATGACACAATCAGAGGCTGGCAAAATGTTCCCAAGATAGGGCTTGCCTCTTACATTTCCACTATAACCTGAACATTAAGAGACACAAGTACACCCAAGCTAAATCTAGCAGCTTAGATGAACCACAATCAAGATGACCCTCCAATTGATGAGCAAAAATAATAAATGCTTCTGTGATGGAGAACTGAAATTTTGAAGTAAGTTTTATACTAAGGGCAGTGGAAATCTTATAGAACTGACAAGCTAAAGAGTCTCATGAAGGATTTCTGTGACCACAGACTTCATATGTCTATGGTAGAATAGCAGATATTAGAAAATGAAAATGAAAATGTATGTTTTCAACAAAGCATTCTTGTTCATATTGCATCAAATGCCTAAGGCTTGTCATCAAAATCAACATAAGAAAATTCTTATATATATATATATATATATATATATATATATATATATATATATATTGATTTTTGCAGAGAGGAAGGGAGAGAGATAGAGAGCTAGAAACGTTGATGAGAGAGAAACATCAACCAGCTACCTCCTGCACACCCCCAACCGGGGATGTGCCCACAACCAACGTACATGCCCCTGACCAGAATCGAACCAGGGACCCTTCAGTCCACAGACTTACGCTCTACCACTGAGCCAAACTGGTTTCAGCAATGTAAGCAAATTCTGTGACTCACTCTGGTTCCAAATTTTGTGAAGGCTCATATGTAACAACATGAAAACTCGCATCACCATGCAAATATCACTAACATCTACAGAATGTGTGGCTGAGCTCTAACCTGAGTACATAGTACAGTATTTATATATTGTCACAGTTTGTCCCACAGCAACTCTACAATATGTGTAAAAGTGTTATTGATATTTCAGAAAGGAGGGGGTCTAAGGTTCAGAGAGGGTGAGGGTCTTGTTCAAGATCTCCCATAAAGGTAGTAGAAACTGTTCAGAAACCCAGCGCTATCTCTAAAAACCTGTGCACTTCTCTCTGGAGCACTGAGTGAAAATTTATCTGCAAGAAAAATGAGGGGCAAAGCTGCAAAAATGTCTAATGAATATAGTGATCATCAAAGCACCACTTATTATCCTCTTGGGAACCATCATTTATAAATTTGATGGTCCTTTTTTTTTTTTCTCCTCCAAAACTAACTCTGCAGTTCTTACTGATGTCAAGATCTCTGAGTTCTGCTTTCCCTACAGAATAGGATGAATCATCTTCTAATTTCTCTTTGCTGTAACAGAAATGTCTTTCAACTCCCCCTCCTTTACACAGTATTTCAAAAAAGTTCTCCTAAGGTCTAGTGAAACCGACTTCTGTGTGTCCTACAGAAGTCAAAGAACCAAAGGGCTCATACTTTACTTCTTTAAGGACTCCTCTTCAACACTTAGGAGGAATAGAGCAAATACTACTACTTACTGACCTTACTCAACAGGAATAGGTTTTGAATTTAATGTCCCCAGTCTCAATCTCAGTCTCAGTAAAGCTATACCTTAAGGCCTGTCTTGCCATCACCCAGTTGGGGCTGAGCACACAAAGAGGGCCAAGGAGACCCAGGTGTTCAGGCTTCACAGACCGATATGGGAATAGTGCAGATGCTGAATGCCCCAACTACACTCAAAGCCTCAGGGTAAAGCAATGATTACAACATTAGCTAAGAGCTAATTAGCTATTAGTTATGGAGCACATAGCATGTTCCAAACTCTGGATAAAGTGTTTTATACACACATGCCATAGCAAAAATAGTGCATACAAAACTATTCTGGATAAATTATCTAGGTCTAAATTTCATCTCTCTCCCTTATTATTAAATATGCAATCTTTTGTGAGTTATTTATCCTTTTGATGCCTCAGTTTTTTCATCTGTAAAATGAGAATCATAGTTGAACCTTACTCAGAAAGTTGTTAGAAAATATAAACTAATCAATATAAATTGCTTAAAACAGTGAGTGGCAAATATAAAGTTGAATATGATTGTTAACTACTCTCAATACCCCATTTAATTATTCAATAAATGTGAGAAGGAGGTACCATTACTGCTTTTATCTTATAGCTAAAAAAATAAATAAAACAAAAAAACAAAACACAAAAACAACAACCTTGAGGTTCTGAGAAGTTGGATATCTTACCCAAGGAGATAAGAGCCAGAATTTAAAGTCACCCCAGTTATGCACATTAAAACAGACAAGTGAACTTCTGATAGCATAAAGTGCTTCCACTTCATGTGGAAACTATATCTAAAATCTGGGGTGGTTTTGTTTAATTCGGCAGAGTGGTTTGCAAATTGGGCAGGCCAATGGAATTGCAAGGGGAATACTTTGTTACAGTTTAGTCCAGTTAAGATTGAGGACCCTATTTAAAACATTTGGGTTGTGTTTTAATGGCTTCCTATATGATTAAGAGAATTCATCATGTTTGGAAAGCTGCAGAAATTGAGCAGATGATTTTTGAATCTATTCCAATCTCCAATATGGACAGTCTCAGGGCTTCCCAGTCCAACCTCCTACCCACTGCTGGAGACCCTTGTGTCTTTGTCAGAAGTACCTCCCACTATGAGGTGTCGATGAGAAAAGCCCTCAAATGGACCCAGGTTTGTTTTCCAGCAGCTTCTACCCATTGTTCCTCCTACTGGAAGCTCAGTGAACAAACCCATGCCCCTCCATCAGTCCTCGGTTGGGGCAAGATGAAGATGCAAAAAGTGGACAAGGGCAGTTTAGTTTGGAGAGACCTGCTCTGAAGTGAGCACATGCACTTATCCCCATTGTTCAGGGTATGCACATTCCCTCTCATACACACCCCTCTGCTGAACTGTTCCAAAATCTTTAGTCAATTAATTGTCAATTTATGTCATGCATGACATCAGTTCACAGCAGTCCCCTTTCCAGGATCCCTCTGTTGTTTCTAAAACATATCATTTTCCTCCCAGCTTCTCCTCCTGGAGCTGGGGAGCTTATGTTGTCTGGATACTCCCTAACTGGCAATTGTACATTCTCTGTGTAGCCTAAGGAGGTGGGCTTCACTGAGGTCTTGAACTTTCAGGCCTCCAATTCAGATCATTGAGAAGCAGGTGCAAGATGGGATTCAAGACCAATTATTTTACTAGGGAAACACCTGGTGAGAGAAAATGGAGAGGAAGCAGAGACAATCTAGGAGACCCATCAGACTGACCCTGAGTGAGGGAGGGAAAAAAGAAAGGTTAGACAGAAATGTTCTAGAGTCTAAGGAAGTGCCCTGCAGTCTAAAGAAAGAAATGCAAGGCCATAGGGGAGTCTTGTGGCCAAGGTCACCTGTCAGCTCTCTTCTTGACTCTTGGGGACAAGTCTGTCGGAGTCCCTTTCTGAGTCATTGATGAGAACAGCTAATAACTATGGTCTCACCCCAAACATTGCCATGGACTTCTAAGTTCAGCAGCTGGAGCCATTGGTCAGTTATGCTTCCTATGGTTAGAGGTCTGCAAGCATATGTTCATGGTTGTCTCACTTAGTAAATGTAATAGTTTCTATTTAAAGTAATACCCCTTCCACTCAGGTTGATGGAGATCTCCACCAAACCTTTTTTTTCTTCTTCTTATTTCTGCTCACCCAAAGTGAACATAAAGATTCCTCATTGTTCAATAAAAATTAAGAAACCTGGGCCATTCATAGAAAGAACTGGATTGATTATAGGATTCTGATGAGTTTACTTGTATTTGTGTAAAATGCAGCTAGAAGATGTCTTGCAACTAACTGAGGTATAAGACTGGAGTGAAGACAGAGACTGGGCTGGAAATCTTGTGTATAAAATTAATAGTTTAACCCATTGAAATTCAGATGCTTATTCAAAGAAACCATGTAAAGGCAAAATAATTCTTAAGAGTAGTAAGCTAGTAGTAGTAGAGCAATGGTTTCCCCAAACAATGTCTATCCTAATTCTGAAAACTGTGACAATGTTTGGTTAATTAGGTTACCTGCTGAAGAAATTAAGTATGCATATAGAATTAAGGTTGCTAATCAACTGTCCTTGAGATGATTACTGGATGATCTGGGCAGCCCCAATGTGATCACAAGGGTCCTTGTGAAAGACAGAACAGAGTCAAGAGAATATTTAAAGATGCCATGCTACTGGTTTTCTGTTTGTTTGTATTGTTTTTTTTAAATATATTTTTATTGATTTCAGAGATAAAGGGAGAGGGAGAGAGAGATAAACCATCAATGATGAGAGAGAATCATTGATTAGCTGTCTTCTGCATGCCTCCTATTGGGGATCAAGGCCACAACCTGGGCATGTGCCCTGACCGGGAATTGAACCCTGACCTCCTGGTTCATAAGTCTATGCTCAATCCCTGAGCTACACATAGCCTAAAACCAGGCTATGCTGCTGATAGAAGAGACATAAACCAAGGAATAAGGGTATCTTTCAAAGTGACCAAATGCTAGAACAGGCTTCCCCATGAACCAGGTTGGAAAGACTAGCTTCAGGGGTTAAGCCTTAGCAAGAAAATACATTCTTTCCTCTTATCCTCTGAGAGAAGAGGAGGGACCCAGGGTGTTGTGGAGAGAAGGATGAGGGCATCCCACAGAGCTGACCTGATTTAACACATCACCCTCTGGGGTCAAAGGGAAGCTTCAAAACTGGAAATCAGAATTGGAATTGTGGTATGTGATCTGGGGAGCTGAGAAAAGATGAGTGCAGAATTCTTGAGGCAACACATTTATCAGAATACAAACTTTACTCACAAATGTTGAGAATTTAGTTTTGAGATATGCTGGCAAAAAGGCAAAATGGAAGTTTATTATGATTTCCCTCCCTTTGAATCATTTTTAAATGACAAGTAAAATTCAGCTACCAGCTCAATGGAAAATACTCCCATGGAAATAGAGTCTCTCTTGAAAATTGATGTTTGTATGTAGATAGGCGAGTCACAGGAGGCTGAGCCGTCCATGGTGGAGTTCCTGAGGCTCCCAGCCTTCCTTTGTGCTGAAATGACAGCATTGAGGGAGGGGAAAGTTACAGTCCTATTTTGTCCTGAAGCACTAACTACAAAGGCCAGAGTGGTCTCAATGCACTCAATTAAGGAGAGAAGCACCCAACAGGAACTTTCTGACATAGATTTCTGGAGACAGACATCGGTTTTACCTTGGAAAACAGATAATCCCTACACCTCGCCTGACCCACTAATGGCTAGGTCTGGGCGACAGAAGGCCTGACTCCTGGTGCCACACCGCCAGCCAGCTGAGGAGTAGGCACTATAATTTGTTCACTAATCAACTGCTTGCTGAGTCCATTCTTTGTGCCCAGCACCACACCTGGCTTTGATGATAGGAGAACCTCACAGCTTTACTAAGGAGTAGAGAGAGCATCTGAGTGCATGTCCCACCTTCATCACCCACCCCTTGTGTATCTTAAACAGGCCTCGAGTTCCACCTAGTGCATTTCCATATTGCAAAACAGACATTCGGGTTGTCACAAGGCAGATTTTATATAATGCATGCATAGTGCTTACTTACTTAGCACAGGGAGAGGGGAAATGACCAATAATTATTATTTTAATCCATCTAAAAAAAATGCCTAAAATACAATCTTGCCAGGGACTCGGTTGAGTAAAGAAAAGAAGCATAAATCCTCACTCACAAGTGAGAGTAATCCATTGTAGAGGAAAGAAGACAGTCGTGGGCCCGGGGAAGAAGAAACCGCCTCCACGTGGGCAAGTCAAAGAAGGCTTCAGAGGACCTGGGAACGGGAGCTCCTGTTCCTTAACTTCTTCAGAGCCCGAGCTCTTCAAAAGCCGGGTCCCGCTGGGGTACCTCATCAGAGCTGGTGTCTAATGAAGACTCCTCCACTGTCTCCCGAGCCATCTGCTCTCCTACTCCTGACAAATCTTGCTTGAAAAATGCTTTTCTTTCCTCCCTTGTCAATGCCTTTGTGCTTCTCTTTTACATTGTTACTGGCCTTCTGACCAGACACTTTCATCTCTTCACAACAGAGAATCCTCACAGCGCTGTTTTCCCTGCTAATACAAGCCCTGCTGTTCTCTCCTCTCATGCATTATTTAGCCCTGAAAACTGTTGGGGTAGAGAGCGTGCAGGATAGCTGTCAGAAAAATGAGTCTAATTTCTTTATGCTGTGAACAACCCACAAGACCACGACTGTTTTAGGGGTGAGGAAGAGTGAGGGGAGCAGTTGAGGAGAGAAAGATTTACTTGAAAATAACATACAAAAATTATTTACATTTAAGTATATGAAAATTAATCATGATACATTATTCTCCAGAAATGTCAGCAACAAATACTATAAGAACCAATTTGAGAAATATAAGAAACAGTGGTTATTATTATAATTATATAATGAGAATGTTATTATTATTATTTCTTTAATTGGTGCTATCTATTTACCGTTCACTGTTAGAGCTTTACATTCATGGCCTCAGTAAATGCTCAGAGCAGTCCCATGAGGAAAGTGGAGTTATCATCCCTGTGATACAGAGTGGCTAGGGATTTGCTCCAAGTCACACGCCAGCTGTGGAATGGGAATGGTGCCCAGCCCTGCCACTGGCCACTACCCCAGACTGCCTCCCCACCGCCTGTGGTTCTGTTTCATTGAGTCCCCAAGCTCTGTGTCCTCATGAGGAGTAGTGGTTTTGTCTTCACCTACTCTCCGGGAAGGCCCCTTGGGAGCCCCACCTCTGGTGTCCTCAGGACTTAACGTATTTTTTGGACCATAAGATGCACTTTTTTCCCCCCCAGAAGTGGGGGGAAAAAGTCCCTGCGTCTTATGGTCCAAATATAGCCTACACATATACTTTTTAAAAAAAAGTTTTTTTACTTGCCCGGCTCTGTGTGGTCTCTGTGTGCTTGCCCGGCTCTAAAATGGTTCTAAATGCTGCTGTTTACTTTACAGGGTTGATTACATGTGTTTATAACTGTGATGTTGGGTTTTAATGCACATAAAATATTTTAGGACACTATTTGTTTCAGAATCTTTTTTTCTTCATTTCCCTTCTCTAAAAACTGGTGCGTCTTATGGTCCGGAGCGTCTTATGGTCCGAAAAATACGGTACATGCCCCCCACCACCATTGCCCTCAAACAGGCAATCCAAGCACAGCAGCCATGGGCTCAAGGCCATACCTATCCCCCAATTCCTTGGCTTATGGCCATTCCTTCCTCTTGAAGCCAGCAATGTACCATCTTAGATCTCTGACCCTTGGCTCCCCCTTCCTCTTATAGGGATCCCTGTGATGGGCTCATCTAGACAATCCAGGATAAATCCCTCATCTCAAGACCCTTTAACTTAATCACATCTGCAAACTCCCTTTTGCCACACCAGGTCACATTCACAAGTTTTGGGAATTAGTAGAATCTTTGGGGGGGGGGGGTAGTATTCTGTCTACAATATCTATGACCCAGAAACTCTATCCCTGGGTGTACATGATCCATGGAGTATCTCACGTTAATCCACAAATGAGTCGTAAAACATGTTCCTGAAGTTATGTGGGGTACTGGGAACTACAATGGATGTTTTACATTCAGACAATGGGAAGGTGAAACATGGAAGCACGCAAAGTCCAGAGGAACATGCAGCAATCAGAGACAGCCCCTTAGATGTCCACACACTGGCATAAACTCATCTTACAAAGTATGCTTAGCAAAGGAGAGTGAGAAATAGAATAAGGTACATAACAGGATCATTTACATCAAATTTAAAGTAAATACGTGTACATAGAATGGCAATACGCATTTGGCATGAATAGTGTACAGTTAAATTTGTACACATCATTAATGGTGACGTGTGGGTCTAGAGAAGGGAATGAGGTGGGATGGAGGATAAAGGGAATAAAGGAGAATAAAATAGAAGACTTGCTCAAACACTACCTCCTCAGTAAAGCCGACCTGATTCCCTCCAGCCACAGATGGGGTGCTTGGTTCTGCCTTGTAGATCTTTAACAGAGTTTTTGCCCACTGTCTTGTATTTCTCTGTTTGAATCTCTCACTTTGTCACCAGCTTCCTGAAAGCAGGAACTACATCTTGTTTCCTTTGTATCTTTGAAGTGTAACACAATGCCGGCCTCACAGTGGGTACCTAATGTGTTTTTTTGTGTAAGTGAGCATTGAACAGTGGGAAAACAAGACATCTGGAGTGGGACATCTCGCATGAACTGATGAGTAGAAAAATTTCTAAGGACACCCAAATGGGCTTTAAAACTAAGTTTAGAACAGAAAGTTAAGTCATAAAGTCTGTTTCTTTCAGGTGAGCAAAAGGGGGGGAGGGGGGATGGCAAAGGCCTCCTGAGCATCTGGTTTTGCCTCTAACTTCTTTAGACAAAAGATCAGGAAAATTGAGTATCAGAATGAAAATGCAGAGTTAACAACACTAGTAGGAGGAAAAAGAACCCCCACATCGGGTAAAGGGATTCTGAGACAGCACCTGGCAGCTCTAAATGAAGTCCACCCAGAAGAATGGGGAGTGCTGTGATGGGGTAGAGCAGTGGTCGGCAAACTCATTAGTCAACAGAGCCAAATATCAGCAGTACAAGGATTGAAATTTCTTTTGAGAGCCGAATTTTTTAAACTTAAACTTCTTCTAATGCCACTTCTTCAAAATAGAATCGCCCAGGCTGTGGTATTTTGTGGAAGAGCCACATTCATGGGGCCAAAGAGCCGCAGGTGGCTCACGAGTTGCAGTTTGCGGACCACCGGCATAGAGACTGTCTCCAAATATCTCAGAAGATGGCAGTGGGTCCTGAGGATCTGTAATGGGACTGACATAACTCTGGATCAAGACTCCAGCACTGGCCATTGAAAGCATCAAAAGGATGGTTCACTTAGAGCAAAACCACAAAGGAGTGACCTATAGAAGCCTGCAAATTCATTAAAATCAAGTTGTGCCTGGTTTCCTTCATGGACATTAAAAGGAAAAATACCGATTTGTGGAAGATCTTTTGTATGAGTTTCAGAAAAGAATTTGATAAGCTCTTACTTAGTGGTTTTAACTACAAAGTGGATGCTGGCCTTGGTCACCACCTCAAAGATCATAGCCACATGGTGTTGACTTGTGGAATGGTGCCAATCCTGATGAATGTTTCTGGAATATTACCACCCATAATGTTAAAAATGGCTGACATGTGATGAATGCTTCCCTTATGGATAGGCACTGTGAGAAATGCTCACCTGTCTGAATTCAAATAACAGACTCAGTGACAGAAGTATAGAAAAAACAAGACTTTTAGTACATTCTAGAGAGTGGGTGTCCATCCGCTTGTACAGGCACACCTGGGGCAGGGAACACAGCCTATGTGTTCAGTCCCCTCTTCGGTTCCTCATTGGCTGAGTACCATGGGGTCTCTGTTTCCTCACATGTCGCCTAGCTCTTGCTGTCTCCTATTGGGCCATTTTTTAAAAAAATTGGGCTGAAGCCTTTTTCCAGTTGTCTCCACCTCCCCCTTTCTACTGAGGCAGGTGCCTCGGGTTTCCACACTGATGCTGGCCCACATCCACAGTTCTTAGTTCCTACATCCTCTTCCTTCCTCTCTACATTCTATTTGCCTCAGGGAAATTCAGCAACCATTTCCATCAAAAGCTGACCATGCTGGAGATGGATCACAGAGACCCATTTTCTACAGGCACTACCTTTGGTAATTCACTTAGAGTTAGTCTTTTCTCCTCCCACCAACTCTATGGGGAAGGTGCTATAATTATCCCATTTTTCACATGAGCAGAGGGAGACACAGACAAGTAAAACATTTTTTTCCAGCTACCACAGCTAGCAGCAACTGGAGACTCAAGCTCCAGAGACTGTTAGCCCTGAAGAATCTTTACATTAGAATCTACAAACTAGAATGGAACTAAGCAATACAAGAGCCCTGCAGAAATAGAATACACATTTCTCTTGCCTTGCTATGGGACCACACTGTTTCTCACCCAAACACAGCTCCACACTCAGATTCCATCTGCCTGATCCATTCCTCTGTAGTAACTCTCTGTGATGAAGCTTTCTCAGTGACTGTTTTTCTCTCTTCTAATTGGTCTATTTCCACTATGGTTTAACCTCTGGCCCTGTCCTAATCAATGCCCCTAAGTGTTGGTTTTGGGATTCAACCTCAACCCATGCTGCCCCTCACCTAGACTGCACCATTCAAAATCCACCTGTGCAAGTTGCTTAGAGTTGGGTACAGCAAAATGGAATGTCCTAGACTAGAAGGTTAATGCCTTAAACACCTGAAGGGCTTTCCCTCTCAGGTAATCCTCCTTAAAGCAGAGCAATCACTGATAACAAGGTTAATGGCCACAGAATCAATAGCTGCCAGATGGGATTCAGAAGATACTTCCCTGTTCAAATAGGATCTGGAAGAGGCAGCACCTAAGGGCACAGGCAGGTATGGGGCAACCATCTGACATAAATGTCTGTGGGTTTTTTTGTTTTTTGTTTTTGTTTTGCATTTTCTTCTTATCTAAAAAGAGAGAGCTATTTGGCATTGTGTTATGACAAAAAAAAAATCCACAATTGAATTCAGGGTTGTTTTGGGGAAGATGAGTTCATATCAGAACTACATTCATACTTCCACTAGGCACACTTCCACTATCTGTGAGAATAATGTGCTGAACTGGATCACATATATGCAGGAGTCAGGAGTCTGGGAGTTGGATTCTAACTCTTCCATGCACATGATGGATTGCCTTAATCCCTCTTCCCTGCAGCTCTTAATTTTAAAATACAGGTGAGAGTATATACCCTAAAGTAGACCCTGAAACAAAGGTTCAAGCACAAGTCATTTACTTGGGAGGCAAAGGGAGCACCTATATAGAAATAGTAATATAAAATAGGCAAGGTAGTCAATTAAAAGGTTTGTTTTCAAATTCAATGTCAGTGTAGAGCACTAGAGCTGAGACCAGCTGAGGGATTCTAGAAGCCTCAAGTTATCACATATGAGTGGTAAGGAGCTGGTTGAACTTGCTCCTCTAGTCTTTGGTTGAGAGCTATTCCTAGATGTGTTTGCTCCCAAACAAGTCAAATGGGCCAGTAGGCCCTGGAACAGTAAGAAGCAGGGATGTGGGTGGGGTACCCGTAATGTCTGCTATAGATTGTGTAAGCTACTCTGATTTTGGTTACTCCTGTATGCATTTCATGTTAAGAGAGCGCCTATATCATGAGGCTGTTTTTCCTGGGCACAGGAAGTGAATGACCTGCTCTTGTGACAGTTTCACTATTGAACAGTGAAGCATGCTAAGGTAGGGAATGAAAGGGGGAACTATGGAAAATGCAGTACCAGAACTTTATTATACAGTCAGTGAGCTTCTCTCTCCTCCCAAACAAGTGAGGTTTCAGGTTGGACCTTAAGGATATGCAGGCATTCACTAAGGATAACTAGAGGTCTTCAGAGGCAGGGGATCAAATACTAAAAAGGTCTTGAAGTGGGAGAAAACAGAGTCAACAAACTGTGGTCCTCTGGCAAAATCCAGCCCAAATCCTATTTATGTAAATGAGGCCTTATTGAAACACAGCCACATTAATTTCTTTAGGTATTATTGATGGGGACTCTCATACACAGTGACTGCGTTAAGGAGTTGTAAGAGAAACTGTATCACCAACAAAAACTACCTGGCTCTGGGCATAAAATATTTGCTGACCTCTGGTGCATATGATGACCTGGTAGTAGATGCTAATGAATTTTAAACCACTGGGAGATTTGACTTGGTGTGGTGAACACACAGTACAGTATGCAGATGATGTATTATGTAATTGTACACTTGAAACCTATATAATTTATTAACCAACTAGAGGCTCAGTGCATGAAATTCATGCACAGGTAGGGTCCCTAGGCCTGGCCAGTGATCAGAGCCAATCTGTGGAAAGACTAGCAGGGCGTTTGGGGAAGAGCCTCACTGGCACCCACCTTGGCCAGCCTGGTGCCCACTCTCAGGCCTCACCCCCTCCACCACCACCACCAGTCAACTCTCTCTGCAAAGAAACTGGCGGAGCAATCAGGAGCCCCTGCTCACACCTGCCTTGGCTGGCCTGGGGCCTCCAGGCAGGCCCCTCACTTCGCCTCCTCCCCCATCTCTTCCTTTCCATCTCCCTCTCTCCTTCCCTCCCTCCCTCTCACTCTCTAAAAATTAATTTTTAAAAAGGCTATACCAACAGCATATTAAGCTGCTGCAAAAAGAAAAATTAAATACGCCTAGGGAGTTGAGATAGATTTACAGAGGAAGAGATCAGTCTTGAAATTTGAGTCCATTTCTGGGTTGATAGAGGGAGTTAGGATTAATCTGGGCAGAGGTTAGGAAGTGTTCAAAAGTACAGAAAAATGAGAAAGCAAAAAGTGTTCAGGAAAGATTGTCGTTTACCTCCCTCTGAGCAGCTAGCAAGGCCATGAGAATGGCCTCCTGGGAGAATTGCCATTTAACTCCCTTCACCTCTACCACTAGTTCTAAAAAAAAAAAAAAAAAAATTTCAAGAGTTAGTCAGCAAGAACAAGCTGTAACTGGATCACTGGGCCTGAGGACTTCTCAGAAAATAAATTTTCTAGCTAAAAATTCAAGACAGGAAAGTGGGAGGTAGAGGACTTTAAGTGAAGCAGTAAGAGTTCAAGTGTAAGAATCCTTGGGTATAAAAGCTATATGTTAGTTCACCTACTGGCCAAATTGTAGCCAATTGGAGAATGGGAATACATAATGATAGTGACAGATTGTAACCCCATAGAATAAATTAAGAATCATAAGCTCAAACTTACATAACTTTTAAAAATGAAAATAAGTTAACAAATGGGAGAGAAGAAAAGGTTTTTTCTTAAAATAGAATACCAACTAGTATATGTAGAAGGAATCATGTAATTAGAAAAATCACTATTTAGCAATCAACCATGCCAGTAATAATTGTTTTGGGCAAAGATTATCAATGAAGGCTAGAACTATGGATGAAAATATATAATCTGGAAATATTTCCATACAAGATGATTGTTAACTAAAAGGGAAAATATTGCCTATATAGGAGAAACATGACAGACATGACCCTCACTAAGAAATTAAAATGAATGTCACAGCAATGACACAAACACATCTATGTACTTTCTGGTCTGCTGCATTACGAGGACACAATGATGACATGTGGTATTTTTTGTTTTGTTTTTTGGTTTTTTTTATAATATTTTATTGATTTTTTTACAGAGAGGAAGGGAGAGGGATAGAGAGCTAGAAATATCGATGAGAGAGAAACATTGACCAGCTGCCTCTTGCACACTCCCTACCAGGGATGTTCCCGCAACCAACGTACATGCCCTTGACCGGAATCGAACCTGGGACCCTTCAGTCCGCAGACCAACACTCTACCGCTAAGCCAAACCGGTCTCGGCATGACTTGTGGTATTCTTGCCATAAATACTTACCTGGACCTGTCACAGGAAGCAACCCACTCACCCAAATTGTGGGACAGGATATAATCTTCAAATGTGGCAAGTTCATGAAAGACAGAACAAGCTGAAGAATTTTCCCAGGCATTAAAGGAGGCTCAAGAGACAGAAGATCTGAACACAGTGCAAGATCCTGGATTGGATCTTAGATCAGGACTTTTTGTGTGTGCTGTAAAGAACATTGGTGCCATAACTGGCTAAGTTTGAACAAGGTTTGTAGACTAGATAATATTACTTCAACAGTGTTAATTTTCTGACTTGATGATCTATGCGGATATAAGAAAAAAAATCATTGTTTTTAAGAAATACCACTCTGTTGCTTAGAAGTAAAGGGGCAAGAGGTCTGCAATTTACCCTCCAATGGTTGTGGGGAGGGAGATATAATTAAGTAAATAAATAATGAAGTGATACAACGTTAACATTCAGAAATCTGGCTGAAGGATTTAGTGGAATTATCTGTATTCTTTTTGCAACTTTCTGCATTCCTTAAAACAAAAACAAAAACAAAAAGCAAACAAACAAACAAACAAAAAACCACACACACACACACACAAAATACCAGATGTTTTGAAAGACAGGTTTCAGAACAAAGGGTCTAGAGTCAAACCAATCTGGATTGCAATGTTTGAACCCATCCATATTGGTAAGCTATGTGACCTTGAGCAATGTAGTTAGCCTCTCTGAGCCTCAGTTTGCTCATTAATAAAATATAAACATTAGTACCTACTTCTCAGGTTGTGTGTAAAGCACATTTCACAGAGCTGGACCACTTCTGAGCCTGTGTCCCCAGGTACCTCAGGGGGTGGCCAAAATGCTCAGGCCCTTGTTCACTGATTGGCTTATGGGGCTCTGTTCATGCCCTACAGCTCTCAGGCTCTATCTATGCACTTGGCTCCCTCCATTGGACTGTCATGCTATAATGTTCCAACTTTCTCTTTAAAATAACACTCCATAGAGAAATCAATGAATCATAATAAAGTTAAACTAAAACCTTAACACCTTCCACTCTCCCACCACAGCTACTTGTTTTCCTTCAGCTGAGAAGAGCATTCTCTTTGCTAACCAAGATCCCCGAGGGGAATGTGAGAGGGAAGAGGAGTAAAAACAGAAGGGGCAGTTGGTGTGGGAAAATGACTGCTGTGAGGGTTTGGGCTGGGGTAGAAGCAGAAGTGGGGCAAGGTCATTGCAGAGGAGACAATATGAGGAAGTCTCGCTCTGGGTTTGAGAGTGGGTCAGCTTGAACACTCTTGAAGAGAAGAGTGCTACATTTTATTTATTTTTGAAACACATGGGGATACTAAAAAGTCTTTGTTAGCTCCCAGTGAGGTGATATTCTTGGGAAATAATCAAGAATGAATTTTCCTGTCACCTGCCCCCACCCTATATTCTTCTTAAAAGGCATTGAAAGTTGGAACCACCAGATCCTAACCAGGACCATAATAAGCAGAGAACCTAGTGTCAGGCACTTTGGCAAGAAGGGAAGTGGTATTTTAACTATTGGATAAACTGCAGGTTGCTATGTTTTACTTTTTTAAATTACACTGCTACCCCTGACCTCCATTAAACTCTGGAAGCTTTATATACATTTTCTCCCTCAATGAAGAAGTTTATATATACCTCCTATTTTAAATGGGGAGAGTGATGTTGATAGAAGTCGTTCACTTAAAGTCACCTGGTGGATGGAAAAAAGCCAATGCCCTTGTTAATGCAAAAAGCCCATGGGAGTCTTACCCAATGGGGCAATTATCTTCATTCCCTTTTTACTGCTCTCCAAAGGTTAATGGAATGAGCTACTATGTGCTTTTCAAGATGGCTACCTGCTCTCACAGAGTCCCCAATCCTTACCACAAAAGCACATTATAGTGGTGCTTTGAGATGGCCATATACTTGATGTTTCGCTCTTGAATAAAATACTTCACAAGGGACTTGAAGAAAATGGCACTAGTCTCTGCCTCTTCTTTCATGGTGCTCTGCCACCGAGATGCTTTTGCAAGGAGAGAGTGGGCCACTGTGGATCTATTAGATCCCAGCCATTCCCATTCCTCTTTCTCTTCAGCATGTGTTCCTTTCCAGCATCTGGAGGATTACACTATGCAATCTGAGAGGCAGAAATTTTGTGAGCACTGTGCACACAAAGTGGCTCAGGGGGTCTCAGAGGCCTGCAGCTCACAGGCGCTGTTGTTCCCTGTGTGAACAGCGGAGTGCAGACCTCACAGAGGAGCCTGGGGTCACGCTGCCCTGTCCAGCTGTGAGAATGAGCTGCCTGTCTCTGCTCTTCTATGTGGCTTTCCAGGGAGCTAGCTATCACCCTCACAGGGGCAGGACTCCAAGGGCTTCAGAACAAGGCAGAAGCAGCTACTAGCATGGGCTTCTCGCCAGTACCTGCAGAGCATTCAGCTAATTTTATGGACACTCACTGTGCCTTGGGGATTATTCTAGGAGCTGGAGAGTTGCTGGGTAAATACAGATCAGATATGGGATATGTTCCCATGGAGCTTACATTCTGATGGGAAAGTCAGTGTTTAAATCAATCACCAGAGAATGTATTATATAGTTACAGTTGTGATTAGAGATAGAGGAGAAGATAGATTATGATAGGAATATAAGAGGGAACAAATTCACCTAAAATGCTGAGTGCAGTGAGTTTGTGAGGCTCTGAAGGGGGAAACCACAAGGAGGGGTAGGGTCATGCAGGAGGTGTTGGCATAGAAGTTCTCAGCAGAGCAGACAGATGGGTTGGAGGTGTGTGTGAAGAGGAGCTTGATGCACCCCAGGAGCTCAGTGCTGAGGTTTATGGAAAGGAGGGCCAGCCTAGGGGAACTTGTAGGGACTGGGTCTTTCTGGCAAAGGGGATCAATTAAAGGATCTGGAGTCCCTTGCTGGCACCTGCCTCAGCCAGCCTGGAACTGCCTGCTTGCTGGCCCTGACTCCTTCTGCCAGTCACCTCTTTCTGCAGGGCCAGTGGCGGGGCCTTTGGGGGAGGAGGGGTACTCACACCCGACTTGGTTGGCCTGGGGCTTGCGGGCTTGGGGAAGCTCCTGTGTTGAGCATTTTCCCCCAGTGTGCATCATAGTGTTTGGTCATTCTGCTGTTTGGTCAATTTGCATAGTAGGCTTTTATTATATAGGGTAAGTTAGTGTTTTCCTGAAATTTTTTTGCTCTAATATCTTTTTGTTTTCTGATTTCACTATTTAAAGACATTTGTCCTGAATATCAGGTCATTAGTAAATATTATTATTAAAAAAAATTAAATTTCACAGGAAACCAAGCTCAGCACTATTATAAATTCCTATACCTTGAGATTAAAAATTAAAAGACTTTAATGAAAGAACCCATTTTCAGAAATGAAGTGTAGACAGAAGGGGAATTCCCAGAGGTGGTATTTGGTTTCAGTGCTTCATCGCCTTGGCCAGGTGTTCAGAGTTTTACATACACATTTGTCAGCTTCTAATTGTAAACCTTCTAGATCACCACTCTGCTCTGCTTATCTCTCAGAAATGCCATGTATCCCTCCCCTTCTCATTTATCTCATCTCTCCTAACTTCCTGTCTTTGATTGTGCAAATTGGCTTAGGCCTCTACATAGTTTCCTAGAGCTGCTGTAACAAATCTCCATCAACTGGAGGATTTCAAACAACAGATATTTATTCTCTCATAGTTTGGAGTCCAGAGTCTGAAATCAAGGTGTAAGCAGATCCTGTTACCTCTAGATGTAGAAGAGAGGAGGAAGACACGCATGACTTGTGAAGTAGAGGCTCTCTGAACAATGTGGGGGAGGGGGGTGGAGAAGGGAGAAAGGACAGTGTCTTGTTCTTGTATATGCCCTTGCTGTGAAAGATAATTAATCAGAAAGGGAAAATGTCAGGTATTAGTTACAGCTGTCAGACCATGACCACAGCTGGAGAGACTCATTCCTCGCCAAAATACCAGACAATGTAGATTTCAGTAACACCAAAAAAGTAGAAAAACATTTCAATTTGATCTTCAATCTTCTCTTTTGTAGAAGGCAGTTCCTGGGGTAGATTTCATTCATTTCAAGCACTCAAACATCTGCCTGGGTGGAAGGTCACATTTAGCCTAAAATTTGCTCATTGGCCCAAATAAAAACATCAGAAGCCTTCAGTAAGGTGTGCCCTGCCTTGTTGGCTCCAAGTCAACCTTACCATACACCTTACTGCTGCTGGACCCTGAAGATTTTGTGACATTATTTATAACAGCCTGTGGATTTCTGGGTTGAAGTGGGAGGCTTGAGCTTAGAGTTGACTATAGAGTCCAGGAATCAACTACCTAATGCCTATTCGATATGTCATGCATGATCATTTGGCCATTTAAATTCAACATGTCTAAGGTTGCACTCATTGTCCTCCTCTCATACCTGCTCCTCCCCATCTTGGTGAACCATTCTGTCAAATAATCAATTTTATTTTGATACATTTTCTGGATTTCTTTCTCTGCTATACCCCCAACACCAAGCCATCACCAAGTCCTTTCACTTCTACCTTTTGAGTTTTTCTTTTCTACAGCTCCTCCTCTCTATCCTTAGGTCGCTGCTGAAATGCATGCTCAATAGGGCAAATTTCAGTCCACTCACATTTAAGGAGCATGAATGATATGCTATATACTGTTTTAAGCACTTTTATTTAAATTATCCCAGTGATTCCTCGCAGTATCTTTACAAGGTAGGTATTCATATTATTGTCATGGCTAGAAGCTAGAGAATGATGCTAAGGAAGGTCAAATCTCTTTCCAAGGCCTTATAGCAAATAAATTGGAATTCCAGTGTAGGCATGCCTCACTCCTGAGCCTGAGTACTTAGTTACTAACCTGTGAATTTACTGAGAGTGGCCTCTCAATTCACCTCTGTCATCTCCTAGACAAGTGTGAATTTCTTGGGCCAGACAGATTAAGGAGAAATGAAAAGAATTTTGTTACAAGGCTTCTTTTGTCTTACTTGCTTCATGAAGAAACACACATACACAAAGGTATAAGCACCCAATTCCTGGCTGTCTCCAACAATGGCAATAACTTATAACAATAGTGACAATGTTGAAGAAACATCAATAAATTATAGTAGCTAATATTAGCCATGATGTATTACATGATCAAGTATTTTCCTAGGCAGTTTCCATACATTGTCCTACTTAAAACATATAACACCTTCTGAAGAAATGAAGCTAAAAAAAAATAAGGAACTTAATTTTTATCACAGTATCAATAAGTGACTCATCTACCATTCTGAGCCCCAAGCTGATGTTCTTAACCACTATGATGTATTTCCTTACACGTTTGTTCAGCTCAGGGTCCGGATTCAGAAAATAGCAGGTGAAATGTACAAATTCGGTGTACTGAGACAAGTACTTAACATTTCTGAGCTCTATTTCATCATTTGTAAAATGCAAGTGTTACTGACAACCTCCTGGTGGTCTTCATTTCTCTTGGAGTTTGAATATCTGACACCACTGGCCGGAAAATTTGTTCAGTTGGCAAAAATATATATAAATACAGTGCCCACAACTCTGCCAAGATTGCACATGACTGGAAAGAAAATTTACTTATTTTATGAAATAGTTTTATATAAAATACTGCACCAGAAATTGTTATTTATTCCCAAAGAAAGACCAATATTTGCTGATCTTCTTTACAGCTAAATATAAGTGTGTGGCCAACTGACGGCCAATGAGATATGAATAGAACAGGTGGATGAAGCTTCTCCACTGAATATTCTGAAAAAAGGAATATGAAATTTGCCCCTTCCCTCACTGAGTGGATGAGAGGTGAGATGGGCTATCTCATGAGGGCAGAAGTAACATCCTAAAGATCCCCCCCACCCCCCACCAAAAAAAAAAAAAAAAAACTACAAGAGAGAAGCTAGGTCTTAAAGATTCAGATTTGCACATATCTTTTGGACAGGCTCTCTTCTCTCTACCAGAACTCTAAGTAACTGTGGGGCCACTGCTTATACCTGGTCTCTCACTTGAGAGAGAACTACACATCTATCTTACTGAAGCCATGGCCATTTGGGATCTTTGCACTGGAATCTGAATCCACATCATAATGAATATAAGGAGAGAATGGAAATTCACTGAGCCACTAATTTTGAAATAGTACTTCTAAGGTCCAGCTTCTGCAAAGTCCAGTTCGAATATCTGACACCACTGTGCAAAAGAACCTGGCACATTTTAGAGAGAGTAAAGGTTTGGCTTATCTCAGCTCAACTTAGAGTATCCATGGGGGAGAGGTGAAACTAAAACTGGAGGAGCCATCAGATGCCAGGTCATGAAAGATGTTCCCCCGTGTTAAAGAACATGAACTTGAACCTGGGGACAATGCATATCCACAGAGGAGTTTTATAAGGACGTGGCATGATACTTCTGAGCTTTAAAATGATCTATCACTGTCCTCACAGTCAACAGATTTTATTTTTATTATTCTAGGTAGCAAACTCTCCAAAAAGTATTCTCTCACTTTGTTTAAATTGCAAGCCCCTCACAGGGAAGAGATTTTCCATTTCTTCTTGGGCGGCTTATACTTAGCCATACAATAGCATTTACTAATGATGCAGCTGTTCTGAGCAGAGCTTGCCTCAGATTCAGGATGAATTACAGGCACACAGGAACTGCTTGCTATGAAGAGGACCTCAACAATGACTCAGCAGTGCATCTTCTCTAAGTTTATTTTTCTGTAACTGAATTCTGTCTGTTTTTGTCCCTGCACTGTATTCCCAGCACCTAAACAGCGCCTGATTCACAGCAGGTAGAGAATAAAACAAATGTGTGTTTAATGAATTACCATTGTATATACTTTAAATGCTAGCTATTCAAAAAATGCAGGCCAAAAAATACTCTTGATGAAAGCATGCATCACTACACCCAGTGGGTTAACCAGACAATGCATAATAATAAGCTAACTGAATGATGATGATGCTAAGGTATAAATCAGGTATAAGTAAAAAGCAAGAAGTGAAGGCCTTGAGGTCCAGAACCAACTAAAGTCAACTCTGATAATACACTTTTTGGCTGGCAGGTTCCTATTGCCCAATGGCAAACAGGAAACCAGAGGTGGGTGGTGGTGGACATGAGTGGTCCTAGGCCAAAACCCTTCCCCGCAGGTCGCCCCATACACAGAGGGCAACCATGGCTGAGGTGGGCCAGCAAATGGGCAAGAATGGATGACCTTTCAGTCCCTTTCCCCGGCCATCAGGCTCCCATCACCCAATGGGGAACAGGAAATTGGGGGTGGGAAGTGTCGGGCGGCAGGGAAGATGGCCCTGATTGAAGGCCAGGCCTGGAGACATTACCCTCACATGAATTTTGTGCACTGGGCCTCTGGTAGCTCAATAAGGCTATTGTAAGAAATAAAGTCCAAGAATAAGAATTCATTTACTAGACTATTGCATATTGGTAGGCTTTAGTCATATGGTAGGTAGCACTAAAAGTGTACGAAAGAGCACATCATCACATTTCCTCTGTGACTTTGGACAAGTTATTTAAATTCATGAAGTTTTGGCTTCTTGGTCTGCAGGACAGGGATTTGGCAGATGCTATTTTACCTTCTCCTATCCTTGTGTGTCACCAAAGCATTCCTTCTGCAAGACTCTATGTCTCTCCACCTGGGGGCTTTCTTCAGCCACGGAAACATGCTGTACGAACCTGAAGTACTTGGGAGTCAGTGCTCCAAGAAATAGCTCTCAACCAATTACAAGCAGGAACTTGTGGATCAATACCCCATCTTCTCAATGATCATGTGGTGTAACACAGCAGTGTTCTGTGTGTTAAATGACATACCGAGGAGAAGCAAGCCCCAGTTATCCCCAGCAGCAATGTATCCTATTCTGCTTTCCCTCACTCCTCCATTCCGTACCAGCACACCTCCCAAATAATCTACCTGCACATAAACCCTTGTTTTTGAGTCTGGTTCTGAGGAAACTCAACTTAAGACAAGATATAATTTGAGTGCCTTCTTTTAAGGACTATTGGCAGGATGAAATAAGACTATACACTGAGCATTTCAGCCCTATGCCTGACCACTTAATAGCTATTAAATATCACCACAAATATGATTGTTTTTATTATTGAAAACAAAAAAAAATTAACTTGTAATTTTTATCAGATCTTGGTCCATCTAGCAGCCTCCTTGGCCTCCCTACAATATATGAGATATGTGAAGCCAGTATGTGCTTGTAATTTCACTATTGAGCTATTGATAGATCTAGTTAATTTTTCCCCAATTGACTCTAGGTTATCAAAACCTTATCTAGAAAACTGCATGGATTCAGTAATAATTCATATGCTCTCCATGTTTTATTAATCAAAGACACATATAACTGCCAATCAGCTTCTATCAGCATGAAATTACTAGGGTCACTACACAGAGCTAATGCAATTTCAGTAAAAAGCAAAGACTCCTGATGTTTTTGTTAGTTTGTGAAGCTTCATCATTTGTTAAAGTATGATTATATTACATTTTCTGAAATATTTAAGATATTGTGCAGACCTTCATTGCTACCATTATGGTTTCCTTAGACTCAAGAACCCCATGTTGGCAATTGCTGATCTATTAAACAAATATCTATTAAGAAATATGCTTGTTTTTGTTATAAAAATGGCATCAATAAAATGTTTATGGCCATATTTGGCAGTAATCTTTCCTTAAATGATGAAAAAAATAAAGGATAAATGGATTTTCAGTAACTGTGTGTTTTTTTGTTTTTTTCATCTTGACCTTTCACAATAAAGTAGTCTCAAATCTAAGAGTGGCTGGATTCCTTTAAGATGCTGAGCCATCTCAAATTTTCCACAATATTTAGAGATCACAGACACTGAGGAAAATAATATGAGAAAAAGGAAGAATAAAATAGCAGTTTACAACACTAGAGCAAAGGGAATATCTATTTTTCCATTGTTTAAGGCAAATATCTCTTACTGGTATTGTGCTTATAGGCAGATGTGCTATATATATTTTCTTGTCTCTCTGAACTCACTCTGCATGCTCTACCCTGCCCTCTCCTTAGGTATTTCACTGGGAAGCCTTATACTGAGGTCTCCAGCTGAGTTCAGCAGATGAGGAGCCCCAGTGGGAGATCAGAGATAGAGGAGGGACAAAGGTCACAAAGGTTGGATGCATCCCACATCTGAAGACCACAGTCGTGTCATAAGGCTGCCTTTGCCACACATTGTTCCTTACCTCATAACTTTTGTGGTGATAATGATGTCCCACCATTTCTGGGCCCAGGAAGCAGAACAACCTTTTGTGATTTCTCTATACATTGCCCAGTATCTTTGCCAGTAGTTATTTTATTACATTCTCTGTGATTTAACCAGGTTAACTGTGTCATCTGTTCTTTGCTAGGATTCTCATTGATATACCCAGAGAACCTAACTCCAAACTGGAGAGCAAAAGAGCCATATGGATACGGTCCATGCAGGCCAGCATCTTATAGTGCATGAGTTTCTGCAAGCGCCAAGGTGCTACCTCTGGTCACAGAGAATTCCTAATATGTAAGGTAGATATCTATAATAATAAAAGGGGTAATTTTATTATTATAAAATTAGACCAGATGTTCTTCTGGACAAAGTGGTGGCTGCAGCCCTGGGATCAAGGCAGCCAAACGGCCTGCGACAGAGGGATCCAGGGAGCTGTGGCTGCAAAGGCCTACTCTTGCAGAATTTTATGCATCAGGCCTCTATTATAACATAAAATTCATAGAATTGATATGAGAACTAAATAATATGATTCATGGGAAACAGTACACTGCTTAGCTATTGTCATTATATTCAAGTGTCTATAGAAAAATCCTGTTCATTTTTGCTTTGCTTTCCCATATGCTTGAGATCTGAACTCACATTAGAGCCATCACTGCAGTTCAAAAGGCAAATCACCTGCATGAACAATAGCCAACACTCATTAAGAGGTTACTATTTGTCAGGCATGGTGCTAACTACTTTCCAAATGTAGTCTCATTTAACACAACAGTACTATTAGGAAAGTAATTTAAAACAATTCCTTTACAGATGAGGAAACTAAGTAGGCCAATAAGATTAAAAAAGCTTCCCAATCTCACATGGTACAAAATTAGTAGATGTGACATTTAAACCCTTTGCTAGCTATCTATTAGGTCTAATCAAATAATGGAATCAATTTCCCTTCCCCTGGTAAACTGACCTTTAGATCATTTCACAACTGACATTTTCTTTCACTTAGACCACATTCCATTTGCTAAGACCAGTAACTTCCCCCTCCAGACTTGCCCAGGATTTAGACCTGCCCAGAGAATTCCCCTCCAAAAAAGCCCATTTAGAGTCCTTTAAAATATCTGACACACACCCTGAGTAATGATACCCCCAACTAATCCTTCCTAATAAAAGAGTAATATGCAAATTAACCACCACTCTGCTACACCCACAAGCCACGCCCATCTGCCAATAAGAGCAAGTATGCAAATAAACCCAACCAAGGTAGATACAGCCAGAAAGATCAGGAAGGAGGCTTGGGTTTCCCAGGCAATGGAGGAAGCCAAGCTTTTTGCCTGCCTTTGTCAGCCTAGGCCTCCACTCAATGCTACAAAGTTTCAATTATAGAAGGTAAACATATCCAACAGAAATGGTGGAGCCACGGAGCTGGAAAGAGCAGGAGGCTAGGTTTGCCCCTGGCAATGGAAGAGCAAAGCTTTCTGCACACCCTGGCTGGCCCAGGCCTCCACTCCAGGCTACAAAGTTTCAATTATAGAAGATACATAAGTTCCAACAGAAATGGCTGCTGGCCACAGATTGAGTAGGAGGCTTGACTCCACTCCAGGGTACAAAGTTTCACTTGTAGAAGGTAAATAAATTCCAGATATCAGGGCCTCTGCTTGGGTTGCGAGAGGGCATGGATGGCCTGCAAACCACCACAGGCCCCTCGCTCAGGCCATCCCACACCCCAAGGGAACCTCCACCCTGATCTGGGACACCCTTCAGGGCAAACCAGCTGGCCCCAACCCTTGCACCAGGCTTCTACCCTATCTAATAAAAGAGTAACATGCAGATTGGCCATCACTACAACACACAATATGACTGTCACCATGTGGTCAAAGATCCTGCCCCTATGTGGACACAAGATGGCCACCACAAGATGGCCAGCAGGGGAGAGCAGTTGGGAGGCACCAGGCCTGCAAGGGAGGGCAGTTGAAAGGAACCAGGTTTGCCGAAACTGGTTTGGCTCAGAGGTAGAGCATCGGCCTGGGGACTGAAAGGTCCCAGGTTCGATTCGTCAGGGGCATGTACGTTGGTTGCGGGCACATCCCTGGTGGGGGGTGTGCACGAGGCAGCTGGTCGATGTTTCTCTTTCATTGATGTTTCTAGCTCTCTATCTCTCTCCCTTCCTCTCAGTAAAAAATCAATAAAATATATTTTAAGAAAGAAAGAAAGAAAGAAAGAAAGAAAGAAAGAAAGAAAGAAAGAAAGAAAGAAAGATATAAAGAAAGGAACCAGGTCTGCAAGGAAGGGCAGTTGGAGGTGATCAACCTTGCAGAAGAGGACAGTTAGGGGTGACCAGGCCCACAGAAGAGGGAAGTTGGGGGCAAACAGGCTAGCAGGGGAGCAGTTAGACATCAATCAGGTTGGCATGGGAGTGGTTAGGGGGTGATCAGGCTGGCAGGCAGAAGCAGTTAGGGGCAATCAGGAAGGCAGACAGGCGAGCAGTTGGGAGCCAGCAAACCTGGATTGTGAGAGGGATGTCCGGTGGGATCAGGTCTAAATGGGCATAAGGCAACCCTCAAGGGGTCCTAGAATGGAGAGAGTGCAGTCTAGGCTGAGGGAGACACCCCCTACACGCACACGCCCATGCACAAATTTCGTGCACCGGGTCTAGTTAATTTATTTTTTTAATTTCTTTTTAATATATACTTTATTGATATTACAGAGAGGAAGGGAGAGAGATAGAGAGCTAGAAACATTGAAGAGAGAGAAACATTGATCAGCTTCCTCCTGCACACTCCCCACTGGGTATGTGCCCACAACCAAGGGATATGCCCTTGACCCGAATCGAACCTGGGACCCTTGAGTCCACAGCCAAAGCTCTATCCACTGAGCCAAACCAGTTAGGGCTCTAGTTAATTTATAATTCTTTACCACTTTCAGCCTCATGTACACTTCCTTTGGGGTCTCTAACAGTTTCCACAGCAAATATCCAGTATTCCCTGCTTACAAGAGACTGATTATTCAGAGCAAATCCCTAGCAACTTGATGGGCACAGAATCAGGTTGTCTACAGTAAGTGCTGAATAATGTCTATGCATTTATCATTGTCCAAACTCCTTTGTACATTTAATTCAACACAATGTTCTAACGAAGTGTTCAACGAAGTGGCATGTGTTGAGATTGTGATTCTGTTGGGAGCGAGTCTTATAAAACCTGCACTAAAGAAAAATGACAAACAAAGAGATGCAATGTTTATGGCCCTCTTGGTGGTACCTCTGTGGCTCCACTGAAGACAATGGAATACTTATAAAGACACACTGAGCTCCCCAGACTCCATGGCCATCTGATAGCTGTACCAGCAAGAGGAATTATGTCCTTAAATATTCACCAAACTCTTCACTGGGGAGACAGTCATGAACACACGAGAGTGTGTATCAGTAATGGATGGATCCCCTCTCTGGAATCCTCTGGGCCTCCCTGCACTGTAGCCAGGCCTGTGACTATCCAGGGAAGCAAAGGAGAGTTGTGCAGATTTTGTATATGGGGAATTGGGCATCTTGGCACAATGAGACTACCTGCCATCGACTGAGCTTGTGCAGTGATCTAGTCTCAGAAAAGTGAATGTGGTTACTTTTGGTGCTGCTTGTTAGAGTCCCAGTACTTTCCTGGTGAGCTGTGTCCTAGGCTTGGGTGGAGATGGAAAGAACTGCCTTACTTCAGTTCCACAAGTGTAAATGGCTAACTGATATCGACCATGCTCATGTCTACACCTACAGTGTAGGGTGGAATACTTCTTAGGTGGCCAATTAATGTTTGTTGAAACAAGGAAAATCCATCCCTTCTTTGAGAGCGCAGAGACTTGGCAGGGGTCAGGGAAGTAGAAGGAGATACCTTGCTGCCACTATGTAGTCTCACAGTGATTCCAGTACATAGTCTCACACACTCTAGGACAAGATTACCCTGTGTGAGCACACGTGCATGTGCATACACACACACACACACACACCAAACATGATTATTTGTCCTGTACCCTCACCTGGCTATAGGTGATTTATCCAAGGAAAGATACCTGAACTAAAATGGACCAATAAAGTTATCCTCAGTGATGTGAAATTCAGAAAATGTAAACATGGTCATGGGCAACCCCAAGCTAAAGCATGTCCCTAATTGACTCTAGGCTATCAACTTGGAGCACCCAGATGTGTTTCTGTATCCTTCATTTATTAGTCAGTCCCTAACCTTGATCCCATGCACATACCACTATCCCACTGTCATAGACTGAATTGTGTCCCCTCAAAAACATATGTTTGAGTCCTAATGCTGAGTACCTGAGAATATTGCACCCCCCCCCCTTTTTTTTTTTTGGAAAATAAGGTCTCTACAGAAGTAATCAAATTAAATTAGGTCATTAGGGTAGTGCTTAATCCTATTTGACTGCAGTCCTCTTAAAAAAGGAAAACTTGGGCCCTGACCAGTGTGGCTCAGTTGGGCATTGTCTTGTGCACCAAAAAATTGCTGATTTGATTCCTGTCTGGGCACATGCCTGGGTTTTGATCATAGGTAGTGGGTGTACAGGAGGCAGCCAATAGATATTTTGCCCTCATATCCAAGTTTCTCTCATCTCCTATTAAAGAAAATACAATTATAAGAGTAAATGCATTCACTGAAGTATTAACCTTACTAAGAATTGGCAGGAGATTTTCTGTTATGAGTTAAATTGTATCCCCTCCAAAAGATGTGTTGAAGCGCTATTACCCGGTTCCTGTGATTGCAACCTTTTTTGGAAATAGGGTCCTAGGAAATGTTATATAGCTAAGTGAGATCATTTGGATGGATCCTAATCCAGTATGGCTGATATCCTTCTAAGAAGAGGAGAGAGGAGAATTCCCCGTGAAGACACAGACACACAGAAAAAACGCCATGTAAAGGTGAAGGCAGAGAACAACGTAGCTCAACCACAAGCCAAGGAACATCTGGGGCTCTCAGAACCTGGAAGAGGCAAAGTCAGATCCTCCCCTGAAAGATATGGAGGAAGCATGGCCCTGTCAACATGTTAGTATAGAACTTCCAGCCTCTAGAACTGGGAGAAGATAAATTATGCTGCTTGTCGCCCAATTTGTGGTACTTTGTTATGGCAGCCCTAGGAAATTCATACACCCACTCTCTCAGAATCTTGCTCTAGGTCATAGAAAAGGATTACTTGGGGTAAGGTGATAACAATTTGTAGACTCTCTAACAATGTAGAGTTGAAAGAAATTCATAGTAACTTAATTTCTTACAGTGACATTGGTAATACTGAAAGTGACACTAATTACTTAAAGAAAGTCTAGATATAAGAGATATGGAACACTTTTTTCTCTCTATTTCCAGTCCTCGTTAAAATATTTTCAGTAAGTTTATGATAAAATACAAAGTCATAGTTGAACACTGGTCTGATTTAAGCCATGAGGATTAGTTATTTAGCACCTTTGGGTAAATTTCCAATAAAGGTTACTTTTGAGTAAAGAAGACAACTGAGAAAATTCAAAGAAGGGTGGAGTATCCTCACCAAAGTCTTTGAAAGTGACTAACGTAAACTTTGTCTTTAAACTCTGTTATTGGAAGAAGAAAAAAGTCACACATTGCCATCATACTTGATGAAGAAATCTTCCTTCTCTTTCCAACAAATATTCTCATGACTTTAATCATGTAGTTGTTCACAAATAATGATTTGTTTTGTCTAAAAATAATTCTTCTGCAAGAATAAAGCAGATATTTACCCTTGAGACTAGTAAAGGAAGCACACTGAATTCTAAGAGGGAAAAAAGATAAGTCTATTGAAGATATGCCATGTGTTAAATTTACTGCTGATGTCTCAAGAAAATTTTCCTTAATATTTTTAGACAAAGATTAATGTATTTGCAGATAAGTTTAGAATATAAAGAATCTAAACTGAACATCTGTTTCATTATCTTGGTCATAGAATCAACCTTCTGGCATAAAAATTAAGAAAACAGATTTAAAGGAGTAAATACATAATTTTGGAATATCCAGATAATTTGCTCATGTGCTTGGAGAATCAAAATGGTTTCTAATTTCTTTGTTTTGCTAGAAGATTAACTTTAGAGGTACTGGCTTTATTAAACATTGCATGACAATGTCTTTCAATGTCCATTAAATACTGATTAGTACAGTAAATGTTAAATTATAATGTTCTATCTCCATAAATACATGCGAAGCCCATATGAATGCCAAATGAGTTCAATATGGTCATTTCTATAACAATAAATGCCAAATGAATTCATAGTGATGAGGCACTTAAAATGTTATACACTTCCAACTACCTATCATGAATTCATTACTGCCATGTGACACCCATTCTTGTCAGTGTTTCCATTTTAACTACTATTATTAGCAGTTCGAAATAAAATTCCATTTGAGGAATTGATTCTCATTGGAAATATAGAAAATGAACTCTTAAGTCTGAGAAGGTAGTGCCAAAATAACTTTTGGTAGATTGCAAAAGTCTCCACACATTCAATCCACAAGTTTAATATTTGAATAAATCCATATACACTATCTGGTTATGGATTTTTGAAATTTTATATCTAAAGGAATTTTGAATTTGATGTTTCATCCTAAAACAAAAAGAAGTTCTGTTATCATGCATCTTTGTAAGAATTTACTTAGTTTTGTAACATTCTTATTAATTGAGGTAGATGTGTCAGAATCACACATAACAGACACATGTGAAAACCGAGACACTATTAGGTAACTATTTTAGTCAAGACACAAGCATGGAGCCAGTATTGCTCAATTGGTTGAGCATTATCCCATGCAACCCTGATACCTGGTCAGGACACATAACTCAGGTTGAGAGAGGGAGCCCATCAATGTTTCTCTGTTTCTCTCTCTCTCTCTCTCTCTCTCTCTCTCTCTCTCTCTCTCTCTCTCTCTCTCTCTCTCTCTCTTTTTCTCTCTTCCCTCTTCCCCTCTCTCTTAACCAATAGAAACATTTAAAAAAAGGAATGTTTTTTACAAAAGATACAGGCATGAATAATATCTGATTTTCTGACCTAGTATTTCCAGAATTATCCAAAAATACCAAGTCTACAGCTACTCTTGATCACCTTTCTGTGGGTGGAAAATGGAAGTAGTTAGAAAAGTAGAGTGAACATAGCCAACATGAGGAAAGAGAACTGGAGGAATACAAAATACAGATTGATGCACGTGACATTCAAATAGGAAATAGGAATAACAGCTGACTCTGGTTGAGGAATTACAGATCCTTACAAGGGTAAATATAAAATTAAAATACAAACTCTGATATTGCTGATATCAGCCAGCCACCAGTGATAGTAATCAGAGTTAGGAATAAAGAAAAGAGACAACCTTAAACTTTCTTATAACATTTGATATATTTTAATATACATATATACTTATACTTTGGTCTAGTGTTATCAATAATTCAATTGTTTTTATATAACCTGTTATAGCATATATATATATATATATATATATATGTATATATATATATATATATATATATATATATATATATATATATATAGGCTGATGCACAAAATTCGTGCAAGGAACTGCCCTTGCAGCCCCTGCTTCATCCAGAAGGTTGTTTGGTTGTCTGGCCTAATTAGCATATTATGCTTTTATTATTATAGATATATAAATCAACATAATATAAATGTTGATTCTGCTTAAAACACTTTGAACTTCACTAGTGATTATATATAAAAATCATTTTGACTTTCAATGAATTTTTAAAGATGTATTTCATGTTACTGAAATATAAATCAGATATGTTGACTTGAGATTTTGTTTTGTAATAGAACCAATATTAAGATTAAATTAATATGAGGAGATGGGACAATTTTAGTCAGAGTGTTTGAGTTTCAATGAAATATTTTATGAGTAATACTGCTACTTATGCTTGAAATTACATTTTTTAGAAACTACTAATATCCTTCCATCCATTATTCTAGCAGTCTATCCCTCCATCCCTCTCTCCATCCATTCATGCAGCCCTCCATGTGCCCCTCCACTCATCCATCTATTTTTACTCACTCACTTATGGTGTCTACTTCTTACTAGATGTTGCAACAAATATGGGGGGAGGCGCAGTAGAAGGTCAGAAAGACATATACTCTTCCTTCAAGGAGTTCAAGCTATTGTTGGAAAGAGAAGCTGCAAGATACCCAGAAAAGTGCTATAAAAGGTGGAAGTACAAATGAGATTATTTCCTTCAAGGGGCCATAGAAACCTTCACAGAGGAGGTGATAACCAAGCCGAGGCCACCAAAGGAACTGAGACTGTCCCTGGGAAAGGGCTCGGAGGTCAAGTCTGGAGATACCTATTTTATTATAGCCACTCATCTGCCCAAATCTTCAGAAATATTTAGAGGATAATAATACTATTCCTTGTCACAATGTCTTACCTCTGTGACTTTTTAAAAAAATATATTTTATTGATTTTTTTTTTACAGAGAGGAAGAAAGAGGGATAGAGAGTTAGAAACATCAATGAGAGAGAATCATTGATCAGCTGCCTCTTGCACACTCCCCAATGAGGATGTGCCCGCAACCAAGGTACATGCTCTTGACCAGAATCAAACCCAGGACCCTTCAGTCCGCAGACCAACGCTCTATCTACTGAGCCAAACCGGTTTCGGCCCTCTGTGACTTTTAAACATTCAGCAAGATGAAAGGAGCAAAGTGTATCTTTCTTCCTTTACAAGTGAGACTTATCAGAGAGGAATTTTTATTACACCAGTGTAAATCTACAGCAAAAAAGGAGGGGTCTGGCCCAAGTAAAACTAAATGAAAACAAGTAAAAAATTTGATATATATCACAGTAAAAAGTCAGAAGTGGCTTTCTGCTGTTGTAATAGTTCTTCCATACTTATAGGAATTGTGAATGGTGCAGAAAGTCTTACTTCACATCCCATAGGGTGATGCTCCATTGACGATGAAGCATTATCTTAAAGCCTATTTTCACTTTACCTAAGGGTATTGCTGAGCTCTGCACCAAGCATCTGCAAGCCATGGCCCAGAGCTTATTTTTATAAATAAAGTTTTATTAGAACACAGTCACATCCATCTGTTTATGTATCATCTATGGCCACTTTGTGGAAACAATGGCACTACTGAATGATTGAAAATCCAAAAATAATTTTCTATCTCTCCCTTAACAGGAATATATTTGTTATCCCTGATATATAGTAAATTCCAAGTGAGAAATGTCTTTGAAATACTGAAAGCTCTGCTTAATGTGTTTTTTTTTTCCTCATAGGCAAAACAATACAAAAAGCACAAAATACTATGACTGTTTTCTTTTTTTGTTTTAGTCACCAGGAAGTGCAGTGAAAGTTGAAGCAACTTTATAAATCATGATTGTCAGATTACCAGTTGTCATATATTTTCTATAGTCAATACTACTGACTTTAATTTATATTGTTCCCATATATTTTTAAATGTATTTTGTTTAGATGTAATTTTAACTACTTTATTGAATGTGCTTTGTATAAACTGCGTAATACGCAATTTTGTAAAATGAAGGAGGGAATGAGTAAATAAATAGTAATAGATGATAGAGCTATCTATGCTTCTGTATCTCACTAATCAGTTAAAAACAAACGAATTCAGAGGGGCATAATATGTGTTGCTATAAAAGAGGACAGTAATGGACAGGGTTTCTCAACAGCAGTGCTGCTGACATTTTGGGCCAGATGTTCTGTTGGGAGGAGGGGCAAGGGCTGTCCTATATATTGCAGGATGTTAGCAGCATCCCTGATCTCTGCCAGTAGATGCCAGTGGCTACTCCTTCTCCACTAAGAAAACAAAACCTATCTCCAGACATTGCCAAATGCCCCCTGGGAAGTAATACCCCCCTCTCCCCCCCACCGAATCTAGAGGAAGCAGCTCTTTGGTGCATTATCTCTTGATATACTTTTCAGTTTGTTTGCTAGGTCCTGTTAAGAGAACAGCAATCTCATGGAATTCACCAAGCTCACTGAAGACACGAATATTGGTGACCATGTGAGGCAACAATCCTCTGTGCAGGAGGTTAGGCCAGAACTCTGTGAGCAGCCCAGCAGAAGCCCAGGACTGAAGACTGTAGGTAAAACCACATCCCAGAGGAGGATTTTCATAGCCCTCACACAGCTTGCTCTTAGTGTTGGACAAAAAAAAAAAGAGGTGAGGTTTGTCACAAACTTGCAGCCCTGGTAAGCTGTTCCTCCTGATCTCTAATGACAGTAATGAAGTAAATAATGGCTGAGTAATGAATTAGGTTATTTCCTAAGGCTAGAGATCAAGAGAAATTAAATAATCTCGAGGGGTGTGCGTTTTTAAAGGGCGATTTAAGTGCCTCACAGCAGTGGAAGCAGGACATGAATAAGATGCAGAGACTGATAACACTGCCTGAACCCTCTTTCTCAGTAGACTGTGGGATCAGATGAAGCTGATCATTGCAGAGGATGCAAGGAAATGTGAGATTACCTCAATGATGCAGAAGACATATCCCTTGACAAAGGAAACTTGGTTCATTATTAGCACATTTGGTCTTGTTTACACCAAAGCCTCCAGAGACTGAATTTAGAGGCATCTTGTGTAATTGATTCTAGCATCTAAATTGTATCTCAATTGAGATAGCCTTAAGGGTGAGGGCAGGCTTATATTTCTTGTTTCCCAAAGTGTCTTGGACATAATAAGAGCTCAATAAATATTTTATTTACTTGAAAGAAGCTAGAAGTTATATCCACGGATACTACATCAAACATATATAGTCTGATAACAGCCAAGCCACCAATCAGTGTCTCAAATAGAAGGAAGGGGCTGCCTACTTCACCCAGAAAATATTTTTAGAATCTTATGCTAATAATTATACATCTTATCGTAATTTTTCTCATTTAAGTCTTATACACTTTCACTATTGGATACTTAGTTTTATATACTAAAAGACAAAATATTTCACAAACATTTCAATTATTCTGATGAAATTATACTTTAGAAAGTCTATTCTGAAAAGGGTACATTATAAAAATGGATCTGTTTTATACCATCATCTGGCTCATGCTACTAAAGTAATGTATACATTCATGTGACAAGAGGAAATATTTCCTATGCATAAGAAAGGAGTCTGCAACACAGACAATTAGGATGTAAGAACAGAAGATCAGTAATTGGGAAATGACAATAATTCTAAATGCTAAACTATCAAATCAAATAGGTAATTAAATGTATATAATTCAAACGTGCAATTAGTCATGCACCATAAGGTATTTTAGACACATATTGGTAATGTTAGAGCAGAGTTATATTAAAATGAGAACCAATTAACTCATTCTTTCTTGGGCATACAAATAATTCCATTTTTCCAGGGAGGTAATCAAGGATACTGGGTAGAGCATAGACTTGAGAGCTGAACAGAAGAACCAAGTGCAAACTTAGGGATCACTACATTCCAGCTCAATGACTTGGGCATCTGACTGGAGGGAATGTGCTATCATGGGAAGAAGATGGATCTTCTGGGAAACCCTTGTCCAATCTGGACATCATCACTCACCAGCTCAGGGACCTTTGGCAAATCACATATTCTGTCTGAGCTAGTTTCAGGTCCTTACCATGAAGTTATCCTAACTCTACCTGTGTATACTCTTTGTTTTATTGGCATTGCCCAGGCCAGTGCATATACAACATGGGCTATATCAACCAAATCGTTGCACCCATCACACAGTGAGAAAACTGCCAGTGAGAATGCCCTGGATTGCAAACACATGATGAGCTTCTCAACCTAAATGACATATCCACTGGGAAAGCCATTTCTGACTCTTATTGGTGGTCCTCTGGCATGAGTTATAGAATGTATTTCTACTATTAGTGCACTTAGCACGGGGTGTCTCTATAATAATAAAAGTGTAACATGCTAATTAGACTGAACAGCAGAAGGATGTTATGGACATCCTTCCGACATCCTTCTGGACGACCTTCTGGATGACCTTTGGGATAAAGCCACAGCTGCGAGGGCTGAGACAAACTGCTGCAGCTACGAGGGCCAAGCCCCTTGCATGAATTTCATGAACTGGGCCTCTAATTTTAAATGACTATGTAAAAGGGAAAATGATTTAAAATTACCATCCTTGTCCTGGTACAAGGATAGATATAAAAGCCAGGTAGCAGAACATGCAGAAATAGACCACATATATGTGGCCATTTGATTTATGACAAAGAGATTATAATAATTTAAAGGGAAAAAGAATAAATGGTACTGGAGCAATTGGGGGGAAATCAATCCTGAACCCTATCTTATACTATACAAAAATTAAGTTGAGGTGAAAATTAATCATAAAAGCTAAAAAAAAAAATCAAGCTTTCAGAAGACTTAATAGAAAATGTTCATGACCCTGGGGCATGCAAATATTTCTTAAACAAGACACAAAAAGCAATAAGTAAACAGACAATTTAATAGAAAACATCTATTTATCAAAAACACCTATAATAGAGTAAAAGACAAGCCACAGTCTAAGAGATCATACTCATGATGCACACATTTGACAAAGACTTAAATTCAGATTATACAAAGGACTCCTTAGCATAATATTCTCAAGATCCATTCATATTGTTGCAAATGGCAGTATTTAACTTATGACTGAGTAGTACTTCATAGTATATATGTACCACATCTTTAACCAACCCTAAGGTTATCTCCATGCCTTGGCCACTGTGAATAATGCTGCAATGATCATAGGGGTGCATATATCTTTGCAAATAAATGTTTTTGAATTTTTCTGATAGGTACCTAGAAGGATTGCTGGGCCATACTAAATGAAATAAGTCAGTTAGAAAAAGCTAAGAACCATATGATTTCACTCATATGTGTGATATAAAACTGAAACTCATAGACACAGACAACAGTATAGTGGTTTCCAGAGGGAAGGGGGGTTTGTAAAGGGTAAAGGAGACCAAATATATAATGACAAAAGATTATTTGACTTTGAGTGGTGGGCACACAAAGCACTATAGAGATCATAAAAATATACACTTGTAACCTATGATCCTATTAATCAAGGTCACCACAATAAAGTCAATAAAAAAACAAACACAATAAAACACTTGGAAACAACAAGAGAACTCCTTAAATTACCATGAAAAAAATTTATTTTATGTGGAAAGATTTTTTTACTCTGGATAGCATCTTGTAGCTGAGACTGGAACTTGGTGAAGGAGCAGGAACAGAGAATATGCTCATAGCATGTAATAGGCCCAGCATACTTAGCAGAGAATTAAAAGGAGAGATGGGAAGGGAAGTAGGAAAACAAAACTGTGAGATGTGGGAAATAAAGAGCTGGGTGTACAAGTAGGCAGCCAAAGAAAATGTGTCTGGTACCTAAAGTACACTCAAGAATAGTCATTTTAATACTATATTAGGAGTTGATACAACCTCCAAATATAACTTTCCAGAATTTCAGTAACATGGAAACCACACAGGGTATAGGCAATTTTTTGTGTGAAAGTAAAGGGAGGGGCCATCTCCTACATGTGAATTGTGGAATATGAAGAGAATGGTAAGGAAAAATAACTAAATAAGCAGAGCATGATGTTTGAGCTAAAGGTAAACATTGGTATGTGAGCCCCCTGAATTTCCAAACATTTTTCAGATATCTGTGAATGTTCCCAAGGCATGGAGTGGAGACATGCACCAATGCTACTTACATTTAAATAGGTCAGGAGATCCCCAGGGACATGAGTTTCATTATTTTATTGCTCCTCCCCTATTAAGCCCATTAAGCCCTTTGAGAGCAAGGTATATAATAGAAACTCAAAAAATATTTGATATAAAGTGAGTGAATGAATGAATGGATGAACATGTTCATAAATAAAAATTTGGTGTTTTGTTCACCCTGGTCAGCTTTCAGAGTTTTGATTACTATTTTACCCTTATTTTGCTGGTATTTTTTCATTTGTCCATTTTTCTACCATTTGCCAGGAGCTCCCAGTCATACACTTAGGGTATTGTCCATCTACAAAGCAGCATTTCAGCCCTAATGTGTACCCTCTCCTCTTGAGAGATGAGTAGCACTGTAGCATGCATCCATTCAAATGCATTGGCAAAATAATTGTCTTTCATACCCAAGGCTTGTTATCTGAATAAATGTTTCCCTAATAAAGCTTGCAGCTGGGTTGAGTTTGAGAAATACAACAATTAGGAGTCAAGGGACAAGAACTCAAAAAAAAAGTTCCCTTTCAATAGCAGCATTCGCTTCCTCCATCACTGATTAGGAGGAATGGGGCTTGTAGAAGACTGCCAACACAACACAGTGCTGATTGCTAATCAAGTGCCATAGTATGTGCGAGCAAAAGAAAATTAGGAAACAAATGTAGGTGCTGATTAGTTTTCTGCAAACATCTCGCAAGATGCATCAAGTAGGAGACAGCTAAGGTGAGGCAAGTAAGAAGAATCCAGCTCTCTCTGCTTTGTCGACCTCACCTGGAATTTAAACAAGAAACTATGGAACAGGGCACTAAACTGATTGCAAAATCCAGATGAATCTATGGGGTTAAGTAGCAATGACAATAATAACCACAATTATAACTGTGAAGACATGTACCTTAGCTCATTCTAGCTTATAATTACTCCACAAATTGGCTAATTTGGCTAATTTGCCTTCTCCATTTTATAGGAGTAAAAACTGATTCATCAGGAGGTAATCTGCTCAAGGCAATATATATAGCATTTTTACTGAGATTTTCATTTCCAAATTTTAGGTATAGCATCTAACCTATAGTAGGAAAAACAAATAAACAAACACACAAACTAAAGACTCATAAATGTTACCAAAAATGCCAATAACAAACAGAATTTGAGATAGATTTTAAAAATTCAGAGATTCTGGGACATGGGGCAGCAAGTGGGGCCAGGGAAAAGAAAGTTCTTCTGAAAACACTCATTCAGGAACAAGAAACAACCACAACCACAGAGGAGACTGACTTTTACCTTTCATTTCTACCTTTTCATAGGTTCCTACCTTTTTACAGCATCAATTCTGTACTTGAAGGTGTGTACTCAGGGATCTCACCTGAATGTTGGTGTCGATACATGAGTAACTGTTACTGTTCTGTCAGTTGCCACTCCTGTAACTCACCTACCTGCCAGTGTTTTGGGACATTTGGAAGAAAATACAAGTTTTTACCCCTCATTTTACCCATGGAGATTTTTATGACTGGCACTTGACTTTTATGAGGCTGGTTATCTTTGCGTGGCACCCAGTGGTGCAATGGAGCTGGCTCATTCTGGCTTGTGAGAACCAGGAGTGCACACTCTTTCCAAGTCCAAATTCTGTGAAGTCATGTTGGAAGCTATTTCTGACTTGATGATAGTATTACACCCCAGAAACAGGCAAATGCTATGAATTATAGATATTTTCCAGAGACCTAGCTGTCAAACATATATCACCACATCACTATAGATGATATAGATATAGATATAGATATAGATATAGATATAGATATCATAGAGGAAGGAGAGGGAGATAGAGATAGAAACATCCATGATAAGAGCGAATCATTGATCAGCTATTTCCTCCATGCCTTATTGGGAATCAAGCCTGCAACCCAGACATGTGCCCTGACTAGGAATCAAACCCTGACCTCCTGGTTCATAGGTTAACCGTCAACCCCTGAGCCATGTGGCCAGGCTATACACACACACACACACACACACACACACACACACATATATATATATATATATGTCATTAATTTCTTTCTGTACATTTACTTTCATTTTTTACTTAAATACATTTATTTAAAAAGGAAACCACATTACTGCTATAGATAGAAAAGCATTATGGTCTTATATCAATGGAAGGTACATTTACAGATAAATCCCAGCTGGGGGGTGGCAATGTTAGGACATTCTTAACTAGATAATGGTGTTTGCAAAAAATAATGATCTTGACATCTACATTCTCTTTTATAAATAAGGAGATTAGCAACTGTGGGGAAGTGTTGAAAATACACAGAAACTGGCGAGATTTTCTAGTTGTGGTGAAAAGAACTGATAGACAGGTTGCTGTGATTCTCTGGTCGAGAACTGAAGCACCGCTTTATACAGTCCTTTTCCACACCAGAGGGGGAGTGCCAGTGTCCAATCCAAACCCCAGACTCCCACCCATCTCCCTGTGCTCAGACCACTTCTGCTCGCAGGCTCTCAGCTCTGTGTCTGAGGACTTCCCCAGAACCACAGACCGCTCTGCCTGTGTGTGTGGCAGTCCGGAAGCCCCTCTGGTGGGAGGTGCCCTGAAATTAACACTCTTTCCGTGGGCGTAACCCTCTAACCAAGGAAGCAGGAGTGAAAACACTCAAAGGGAATTGATGTATCAGTGTCCACTTTCCCTCTTATCTCAGGTTGGATCATTCTGAGGCATGTCTTCTACATTGTTTCCAGAGTTTTCTTACAGGATTCAACTTTAGTTACTCACCACAGCTTAATATTGTACCCTGCATTGCTTGTCTACCATTCTCATGGTCTCCTGCCCATTTCTGGTGAACCCGAACCTCCTTAATAAAGAACTTGCACTCACACCTTTGTCTCTTCTTGAGGAGCCTACCTGCATGGATCAGTTGGTTAGAGCATTATCCTGTACATCAAAGAGGTCGAGGGTTCAATCCCACGGCACACATATAGGAGGCAACCGCACAGATGTTTCTCTCTCTCTAAAATCAATAAACCTATCCTCCAGTGAGAATTTTAAAAAAATACACAAGAATTAATGTTATTTCTCATGTCCCCACTATAGCAGTGTCTCAGGCTTTGGACAGTGGTTGCCCTCACAGGCCACCACTGACACAGACCAGATGAGGTTGAAATTGTCATCTTTCCAAACTTTCCAACTTCACAGACTTTCCAAACTTCAGATACTCTGTGGATCGCTTAATATTAAAATTGCCTCATTATCTCCTCTAAGGCTGGTGAGGACCATTGATATATGAGAGGGCTAATCTGAAAGAAGCATTGATTATTTAATCCTCTCAGTTCCCTAAATTCCCTTCCTGAATCAAGTCCCACCACCAGAAGCTTAGCTCTCCGTGGGATGCAGTCACCTTGTCATGATCCCTTTTCATGTCTTTACTGAGCTAAAATGCACAAAGTAGCCAGGCGCAGAATGTTTTCACAGATCTGGCAAAATAGCTGCTGAAAAAGCTATTCCTGTGTAACTCAGAGCTTTTTTCAGTAAAGGCTCTTATGTGGCTACCAGAAACAAATGCCAAAGGGAATCATTTCTCTTCCCGTTAATTGGCATGCTTTAATCAAACAATGAGAACTATTTAAGCCAATGCATTTTCATTTTTTTCTGCTGTTATGTGGGAACTCAAAGCCCAATTTAGTACTAAATTGTAATAATTAAACTCCATTATTGTTTTTCTGCATTATAGTTTATGTCCTTTTTAATATATTTACGTTTGTGCAATTGGACTTTAATAAACTATTTTAAAACATTTAAAAATAAATGTGCTGGACATGATCAATGGGTAAACAACATTAAACCTATCAACAATCAAAATGCTATCTTTGCTAAAAAATAGCTTTAAAGAAGGGAATGAGTAGATATTGTTGAAGCTTGACTCAAAATCATCTGCATTTGATTCACAGCAAAACAAAGTTTCTTCATGTTCGGGGATGTGATGTGAAGGATCACCAAGTAACCTCCAAGATCACTGGCTGGCAAAGATATATACAGTTATTCATTCAGTCAGTCACAAATTGTGTGTATCTATGATGCTCCAGGTGCTGTAATGGGGTTAGTAATAGATTGCTGGGAAAATAGATGCTGACCCTGTTCTCATGGAATTTATAATTCTTCTAGGTTCTCTCCCTCTCTCTCTCTCTCTCTCTCTCTCTCTCTCTCTCTCTCTCTCTTTCTCTCTCTCTCATTCTCGATTTCTCTCTCTCAATGGCCTCAATTAAAGACTGCTTCATCTGACCACCAATGAAAAGAAAAATAGCCACAAGTGGAAATGAGGAAACGGCTTTGGAAACATGATTGTAAATATTTATATAAATAGGTCTCAATATCTCTGAGGCTGGCACATTGCATGACTCATGGCTTGCATTATAGCTGCTCAAAAAAAAAAAAAAAAAAAAGGAAAGCAACATAACAATGAGTTTGGCCATCCTATCAACAGGGAGCAGGCATTTATGCATTCAGTCTCATGCCAGTTATTTTTATTTTCACAAAACAGAATGGAGAACTCCGCATGGCCAGCTATTTAGTGATACATGAGGTCTTGACAAGAAACGGAACCCCATGGTGTGGCCCCACGTTGGACATGGTGATGCCGTGTTGGGGTCAGGTTGTGGCATGGAGGCCCTGCTGTAGGGGCATCTCTGCTCCTGGCACTGTTTCCATGGGCTTCAAAGGTGAACACTCAGAGGAATCAATGGAGAACCACAGAACTTGAGGGACCAAATGGGAAGACCAAGCCTCCCTCCCCATCTATCCTTGCCCTAAATGGACATAAGTCTGACCCCATGTGAGTGTAATAGACACGAATAGTATATTCTATCCATTCTCAGAGTGTGGGACTAAATTTGTCTCGGTCATAGACTTTTATAGTAGGGACAGTAACTTTGTAACATGAATTTATGGCCTGTGGCAGAGGTTTGCAAAGTGAGATCCCAGGCCAGCAGCAACTCCTTTGCTAGAACTCATTAGAAATGCAAATTCTTGGGTCCCATTCCTGACTTTCTGCATCAAAAACTCCAAGGGTGAGACCCACTGTTTTTGATGAATCCTACAGGTGATTCTGATGCACACTCACATTTGAAAACCACTCACACAAGAACCAGAGTTTGCCGAATTGTATTTCCATGTAGATCCTTTAAACTTTTTTCTTCAATTGCTCAGTGCTAGGAAAATACAGAGAAGCAAGTGTGCCTTATTTATCCAAACAGCACACAGTTCTTGGGACCAAAAGCACTTTATATAAATAGCAAAGAGCTATTTTACCACACAAATGAAAACAGGCCCCTGAAGGTTCCTACAACCCCTCACTCAAAGGCCTGCCATGACAAGAGATAGAGATAGGGAAGTAAAGAAAGTTGATCTTACAATTAAATTTAAATGCTAACTCTTGCTTTCATTTCTGCTTCTACTAAGTCATGGCTCCTCACATATTTAACGAGTGGAATGCACTGTTTGGACTCAAGCAGAGAATTTTACATTTGTTTTTACTTCATTACTTGCTAATAATTCAGCCCACTATTTCAGCTACCAAATTATTTTAAATTCCTGACTGTTATCAAAAGTATCAACCAGAGTTACATGCCATCAATATATTAAATATTTCTACTCATCATAACTTCATTTTACCAGTTATAAAATGTAATAAAGATATAAATAGTGGGCCTGCCTACAGCAACCTTCCTCAAGCAGCCATTGTCCTATGAAAAATCATATTTTCGGTGAAGGTTATACACATCACTGTGAGTTGATCTTACTTGATGAGCATGCAGATACAGTCTCTGTTCCATCCTAAGTATTGTCTTGAGAAGCTCCATCAATTCTTAACAACTGGGTCACCCTCCATTTTAATAATGTTAAGATTTTTGCCTTATAGCTCAGTGAGAATAGCTAACTCACATGACTCTTGAAAAACAATCCCCTTCACCTATTTAGGAATTACTGCTTGAAAACTAAACATAAAAATGAGACTAGCAGGACTGAGTTAGGGTTGGGGGAAAAGCCTAGTTAGGTTAAATTTGAATTTCACTTAATAAATAAGAAATAATTTGAAAAAATAAGAAATACTTTTTAGTATAAGTAAGTCCCAGATATTGCATGGGACATATTTATGCTAGAAATATACTTTTCAATTACCTGCCTGTATTTCTGTGACCTGTGCTACTGACCACTAATGTAGAATGCTTTCCTTGATCTCTTCCTTCAAATAGTGAATCCACAGGCAAAGCAGCTGTGTTCTTTTTATGAACTTAAATGATTTTCTTTCAAAAGTTAGCATGGAATTCAGCAGGGGCTCCATGCTAACCATAGTGCAGGTGGAGGGGAGCTCTCTGTCCCACAGAACTTCCATGGCTGTCTTAACTCCCAATACCAGAGAAACCCTTGAGGCCCAATTCATGCTTCTTTCTACATTTCTCACTATCTGACTTCTGTTTAGGGCCAGACCACCAAGGTTCGAATGGTTGAGGCATTTTGCAGTGTGGTGTGGATTCAAATCTTTCCCAGATCAGATGTCTGTTTAGACCTGAAAATTAGAGTTCTCCATAATTACTAAGGACTATAACCATTTTTTTCTTGTTTGGTTGGGTGTTTTATTGTTATCAAATATCATTTCAAAATAGAAATTAATATTATTTCTTAGTTATTTGCATCTACATGATGAGAAAATGCTGAGTGGGGAAGTCTGATAAATGGGTTAGATAGACCTGTTAACACAGAAAGTGAGAGCAACCTAAGTTTGTGTGAGGTTGAAAGCAGGTATCTTGGGCAGAGTCACATGTATAAACACCTCATCATAAGAATCTCTTTAAGATTATCCCCCAGGAGGTCTTTCATAAAGGGTGATGAGGTCGTCTTTGTCCAAATTTGCTTTGATAGAACATTCAACCTCTTAATAAGAGAAACTGAACAGGACTACTCTCTGAGTACTATCAAAAGCTACCCCAGTGGGGAAATGATAAAGCCAGAGATCTAATATCAGGGTCTTTAGGTAAAGACACATTTTAAATCTCAGATTTTTTTTTTTTTTTATCTAACTTGGGAATAGGGGTGATTTATGTTCTCTCTGATAGACCATCATTTCCTGGAAAGGAAATGGACAAAGTCACTGTTTAGCCCAGACTGCCCTTCTTGCCTAGGGTGAAGCTGGACATTAATTTATTTAGGTACCTCCAAAGCTGATAGTAGCTAAGTGTTCGCTTTAAAATGATATATTTCAGGGCATGGCTGCTTAGAATCACAGTACATCTTAACATGTTTGTTAAAGGATAATTACAAACTTCTACCGCAAAGAGAACTCATGGGGAACTCTTTGTGCAATTACGGCTCTGAAAAGTTTCCTAATTTTAATAAATTACTTATTAAAAAAATAAAATATATAAATTGGACATCTGAAAAGGAAATATATACCTTTGACATTTCTATATCAACTGGAGCTACTTCAAAGTAAAACGTAAAACACCCAAATATGATCCATACTAAACGTGCCTGTGTTTAATGTAATGCATATAAATGCTTAGAAAAGAAACTGACACATTTTGAGTGTGTGTTAAGTGTTACCTATCAATTTACCCTAATATTTTAAAAGGTAGGGTGCCAGCTTGACACAAAAGAGAACATGCTGTATGATTCTACTTATATGAAGTATAAAACAGGCAAACTAATCCACCCTACAAAAGTCAGAATAGTGTCCCCTGAGGAAGAGTGAATGGGAGGGCAGAGGGACTTCTAGGAACTGGCCATGCTATTTGTCTGGGCGCTGGTTATATATGTGTGTTCAGTTTGCAAAAATTCATCAAGCTGTAGATTTGTGACTTACACTTTACATGTACTTAAATAAATAGTTAATACCACAGTGTCAACCTAATTAAATTATAGCAAAGCTATTTCTTAAAGGAGATACAATAATTTAAACAATGAAAATAATGAAAGTCAACCATACAATCACAACTCAGAAATCTGTAAGAGATCAAGTGCCTTTAAAACACTAACAAACGTGATGCTATTCAGTTTGGTCCTAGATTGATCCTAGATCGATATTGCGTGGGGGCTTTTCCCATCCCAACATCAGAAGAAATGAGGCTTATCAATAACTGGAAGAGGAGAAGAGGAGAAGGAGTCTCTGTTAACTTCAGGAACACATTGTTCATCCCAATCTCCAACCTTTCCAATGACTTCTCATTAAATGTCAGATATAATAAAAAGGGTAAGTTCTTTATAGATTTCCCATTACTTCAGGATTTAAAAAACAATAAAGAAGTTCAACCAATTATACTTGGAAATTATTAAAACCTGAGGGTGGAGGTAAAGAACTTTTAAATCTCATCTTGGACAATTCTTATTTATGTAGGAAGAATCTGATTCTCAAGATAAAGTCTTAAGAGAAATGCAAATAAAAACAGCAGTGGGCTATTTCATGTGGATAATATCCACAGGTGGAGAGGCTGTGGGGACAAGAGCACTTCCCAGTGCTCTTGGTGGTGGTATAAATTGGTAAGATACTTGGGAAGACAATTTGGTAATATCTGTTAAATGAAATGGACTTATCTTCAATCCAGCAATAGCATTTCCAGAATTCAATCTTACATTTAGTAGGTCTGTGTGAAGAGATGTAATTTCTGCAATGTTTATAAGAATGAAAACCTACCAACTAGTTACCTGAATGCCCATCAGTTTAGGGAGTGGTCGGAAATTAAAGTGCAGTGATGGGGAATAATAAGCAGTCATCAAAAAGCCTTAGGTAGATATTTCTTTCTCTCTGTGTATATATTTCTCTCTATATATCTAACATTCATGTACATACACATAAGTTGTGCAATACACATTTATTGAAAAAAAATGGCACAATAGTACTAATTATATGATCACAACACCAAAAGATTTGTAGTTGTTACTGTTTTTAGGTTACATTGGGAATGAAAGAGAGTGAATATTTTCATTTTTATACTTCCTTTTTGTTATTTTTTTTCAAAGGGCATATATAGTGTTAATAATTATAGCTTTTTTGAAGATAGTAAAACATTAGCTGCTAATAGCTCGAGTTCTCTCTATGGAAGATCGAATTCCTTCAAACAGCTGCCACCATGTATTACATCACATGCTCTCCATGAAACGTGATGGTATGGTGACATGGTAGAGTCTTTGTTCCATCTCCTTGAAACTCAGTGGAGCTTGTCACTACTTAACCACTACAAAATATGGCATTCCTGTCCACATTGTACTCTTGATATCTCCACTCTTGGCAACAGCCACCATGCTCCGAGGGAGTTTAAAGCCAGATGTGGGTGTTCCAGCCAAGAGCCAGCATCAACTACCAGGCACATTAAAGGGCAAATCATAAATGATACCAGATTCCAGTTGTTGAGTTACTCCCACCTTCAGCTGCCCCAGCTGGCATTGTGAAAACCGGATGAAAAAATTCCACCAAGTCCTCACGAATGGAAGTTTCATGAGTAAAATAAATGATGGTTGCTGCTTTAAGCCACAGAGGTTTATGACGGTTTGTTATACAAGTATAACTAATCACAGCAAAATGCAGTATCTTACCTTAGTCATTGATGGACTTGTGACAACCCTTCATCAACACAGTTGAGATGGGAACCCTGGTTTGGTTGGTGTCTTCCTGTCCATGCTTCAGATTGCTCTGAGAGGTCTAGTAAATTGACTAAAGCTACAATAATGGGGAGCAGCAGATTTAAGTTTCCTGTCTAGCTTATCAGTGTCCAAAGCTCAGGTGCGTAAAGAGATTTTGCCTCCAACCTCTGGTGATCTACTGAAGACTTCTAGAGAAGGAATCAAGCCCAAGGCCAAGGATGAGTTTTATAGTAGAAGGAGGAAAGTAGATGCCGGGACCGGTTTGGCTCAGTGGATAGAGTGTCGGACTGCGGAATAAAGGTCCCAGGTTTGATTCTGGTCAAGGGCATGTACCTTGGTTGCGGGCACATCCCCAGTAGGGGGTGTGCAAGAGGCAGCTGATCAATGATTCTCTCTCATCAATGTTTCTAACTCTCTATCCCTCTCTCTTCCTCTCTGTGAAAAATCAAATATATATATATATATATATATATATATATATATATATATATATATATATATATAGAGAGAGAGAGAGAGAGAGAGAGAGAGAGAGAGAGAGAGAGGAAAGTAGAGACATAATTCCGAAGAATTTTGTTGGGATCCAAAGTGCAAGAAATAGTTTAGCAAAGTCAGGACTGGCCAAATCTGATCCACAGCAGTTTTTTTTTTTAAATATATCTAAATAAAGTTTTATTGACACCTAGCATGCCCCTCATTTCTGTATTATATGTGGCTGCTTTTGTACTACAATGGCATGGAATTGAACAGTTTGCACCACAGACCGTATGGTCCACAAGGCCTAAAATAATTACTATCTGAGAGAAAGTTAGCAACCCTGTCCTAGTGGAATGTGTCAATTTATCCAAGATAAAGCTGTACAATCTAATTAAAGTATCTTTCTAATTATTTTACTGTTGTCTGGAATTTTACCAACTCTCCTACTGGTTATCCTGTGTTGATCAGAGGCTCTGCTTGGCAGTTCTGCAGAGGCTCTGCTTGGCAGTTCTGCAAATGTTTGTTAATTTTTTTTTTAAATGGGAAAACTCATTATTACCTAACAAAAGAAGTTTGTAGACAAAATATTCCAACTGATGGATTCCACGGAGAAAACAGAAAAGAAAGGGAGACAAGTCCTTGGTGGGAGAAGGCTTAGAGTCACTGATTCAGGAAAGTGTATTATTGAAGCCACAGGCAGGGAGAAACAAGAATAGACATTGGTTTGCCTTATGCAAACGTTACACACTCAAGGTCTGTAGCCCATATCTGACTTTCTGACATGTTTTGTTTCATTTGAAATGGACCCAATGTTTAAAATAATGTCTACATATTGGAAAGCACTTCAAGTTAGCTGGCTCAGCACCAGTTCCTAAGTCCCTCCTTCCTGGCCAGCTCCTATGAAATTGACTGAGGAGGAAAATACCTTCCCAGGCTTTTGTGCAGTTAGGTGACCACATGACCTGTTCTAGCCAATGAGATTTAGGCAGAGTTTCATGCCTTCTTTCTAGGGCAGTGGTTAGCTTTCCTCATAAAATGGCGCTGCATTTCCCCTTATTCCTTCTCTGAACACAGATACCATAGCTATTTTTCAGCTTTTCCTGAGAAAAGGGGGACCCAGCAAGACTGAGTCTGCACTCTGATCAGCAATTATTCACAGGAACGGAGTAGCAACTGTTCCCCTTTGCACGCTGGCTGTGGGTGCTCTAGGTGGCTGCAATTGATCCAAACCATGTCTATACTATTATAATACATCTCCCCTCATTGCAAGCTCAGAGCTGGGGGGATGTTGCCTGGACCTAACAGAGGCAGCCACTGGTGGGCCACGGTCTCTGCTAAATGCTGCTGTCCCTCTCCCTCTCAATATAGGGATCATACAGCACTCATCTGTATTTTATGATGAAAAAAGTTTGGATCTCTTAAGATGATTAAAGTATACCAGTAAAAAACAGAAACAGCAAAATCCACCCCATCGAGTAATCAGAGTATTATTCTTTCATGGTTCCAAAATCTCATGGGAATTTTTTTAAGGAAAAAAGAAACATCTACATTTATTTTTTTCCAGGCGTGTATCAATGAGTGTCTCCAAAGGGTTTTAAAAACAAGAATTACCAGTTTTAACAAAGGGGTAAAAATAGCATTAAGAACATGTGGGACAGTTTGTACCTAATAAAATTCTAAACATTAGCTGGCTCCATTATTCAAAGCTATCACTCAACACACACATTACTATATCATTATACATTCTGAGCAGCACCAGCCACAGGGATTTAGAAGGGTTGATGCAATTGTACAGGAAGCCCCACCTTGTACGTTGATAACTATAACTCACTTGCTTTCCTGGCACACCTTGGGTTTGCCTTAAGAGCTCTAAAATACGTGAAGAGTAGGGTTTTTTTGTTGTTGTTGTTTTGTTTTTTGTTTTAAGGTGCTACAATAACCTCAGGCTCCACTGGACAACACATGATGGGATATAACAGCTCCAACTAAGGACTATCTCAGAAATGAAAATCAGAAACCCATGGCAACTAAGAAAAAAGGAAAATGTCACCATAATAAATATTGTTTTGACAGAATTACTAGATAGGTTTTGTCATAATTCTAAACTTGTTCTGTTTTTTTAAACGATGTTGACTGTTATAAATTGGGTGGATGGGATGGTGAGAGTTCTGACATTGTTCCTGAATGAACAAGGCAGCTAACCTGCATTTTGTCATAAAAAAAACAAACAAAAAAAAAAAAAAAAAAAAAAAAAAAAAAAAAACCCACACAGATAGTTAGTCCTTAATCATTATGTTCTGTTTGGCTAAACCTGGATTTGTAGATACTCTTCCATCTTCATACAAGAAAATGGTATACAACTGGTTTCCCTAGGAAATAACTTATTTAATGGTTTCTCCTCCATCAACTTTGTTTGAATATAAAAAGCTCTGACTCACAACGTGGATTCTGGAGCCAGTGTTCTAAGATAGGAACGGCACTGTTCAGGTTTAAATGTCTGTAACTTGTACACATTGGTCTAAGTTCTACATTCCAGAAGGAGAGAGGATCTTTGCATTTCTTCTTTGGTAATACAGTTCCTCAGAGACTGGAATTCCATTGCCATGTGCCTTCTTGACTTTGCCAATTTCTTATATGACATAGTTGTCTACTCAGAAATAAAGGTAGTTTGCCAATGGTCTATTTAAAGTACTATGAGGAAGAAAAGCAAAAGCGAAAATCAATGAAACTAAATGTTGGTTCTTTGAAAATATCAAGATTGACTTTTTTTTTTTAAGCTAGACTAACCAAGAACAAAAAGGAGGATACACAGATCACCAAATTAAAAAAAAAAAAAAAAAAAAAAAAAAAAAAAAAGTTGAAGGAAAGTATTTGAAAAATCTAACATTCAGCTGAAACCAGTTTGATTTCAGCCTGTGGACTGAAAGGTCCCAGGTTTGATTCTGGTCAAGGGCATGTACTTTGGTTGCGGGTACATCCCCAGTAGGAGGTGTGCAGGAGGCAACTGATTGATATTTCCCTGTCATCAATGTTTCTAACTCTCTATCCCTCTTCCTTCCTCTCTGTAAAAAAATCAATAAAAATATATTTTTTTAAATCTAACATTCACTCAACTAACTTGTAATAGAAGAAAATTTCCTCAACATGATTAAGAGTATCTACAAACAGCCTGCATTTAACACCACAGTTAGTAATATGAATGCAATAAACACCGAATGCTTTATCCCTTTAATCAGGAACAGAGCAAGTGATGTCCACTTTCACCACTGTTATTTAATGCTGTGCTGGAGGTTCTAGCCAGTGCAGATAGGAAAAGAAAAAATACATAAAAAAAAGAAAGATGGCATGAGATAGGAAATGCACCCTGATGCTCTTGGAGGCTTCTGTCCAGCATGGTCCACAAGGGGCACTAAAGCAGAGACCTCACTTTGCTTGCCCAGCATCCCTTGTTCTCTCAGGGGAATCACCCTCCTCCCACTGACTCTCAGTGCTTATAGATAGAATGGCTGACTCTATCCCTGGTATAAGAGAGGGCATTTGGGTTTGACCCAGGCCAGGACCATCATTTTATTTGGTCTTTTTTAGCTACATAGATAATCCATAGAAGTGCCACATGACTCATGTAAAATTCATTCTGAACTTTCATTTGCACTTTGGGGGAAAATATAGCCTTTCTCCATTAGAGTTGCTATGAAGATAGAGCTTGAGCCTGCAGCTAATGTACACTACCTTTACCATAAACAAGTTAGGGAGAATGGAGGAAACATAGAAGAAATCCAAGCAAAGAAATTGAGAACAAATCCTGGTAACAGGTGGTATCTGAGGCTATCTACCCTGCCAGTTTGAAGCCAGGATTCTTAATGGACTTCTTATGTACATAGGCCATGAAATACCCTTTGGCCATTTTTTTCCCCCCTTTGGCCATTTTTAACTGACTTTCTGGCATTGGCGATGGAAAAAATCTGACTAATATAAGGATAATGCCTCACCTTGATTTTTACATTAGCCTTTGCAGATCTCAGCATTACCCTCTTAGAATTCACAAATTATGATTTATAATTCCCCTACTATAATATTTGTTCTGGTGAAACTAAGACTATCTTTGTTTTGTTTTCTAGAATATTCCCATGCCTAGTACACATTAGATATTCAATCAATAGAAATTTATGGATGGGAGAACCTATAGATGATTGAATGATAATGAACAGATAGATGTGTTCAGAATTTTACCAAGGTTAAAATTTAAAAAAAAAAAATCAGCTTCATTGGTCTTTAATTTCTAGGACACATATTCTCTATACTACTAATCTCTATCTACTCATAATCTCAACTACAGAAGCTGTTGCTGAGATTGTAATCACAATTTTCTCAATGTCCTCTGTGCCAATTCTAGTTCTATAGATGTGAACTTGCTTAAATCAATAGGATACACTTTTATCATCATTTCAACTTCCTCTGACTCCAATTTTCTCCTATTTATATTTTAAACCTTTTACAGAGTGATGATTATCTTCTTTGATCACAAAAATGGAGGTAATCTGAGACTGTGGTCTGCACTTATTCTACCCGCCAGTTTAACTGCCTAATTGTCTACAAATAGCTTCTCACTATTGTTGTCTTATCTGCAGCATGCTATCATCAAGATCCTTTAGGTGCTCATACAATTGTGATTGGTCATTCCCCTCATTTAGACCTCAGCTTATTTTTTGTGTGTGTGTTTTCTTTTAAACCAGTTTTATTAGAGAACTCCACATTTTTTTCCACAATATTCCTCTTTGGATATATTTTCTCTTCTCTCTCTCTCTCTCTCTCTCTCTCTCTCTCTCTCTCTCTCTCTCTCTTTCTCTCTCTCTCTCTAAGTTTGGACTCTACATAAAATCAATAGGACACAAAGTAATGCATTGTCTGAAGGCATTTAAACATTATCATCTACACAGAAATGTCTAACCTCTTAAATATGAATTAATGCCTAACGTCTTAAATATGAATTACTTTGGGCTATTAATTAAAACAGAGCCAAAAAGGCGTCTGCTCAAGAAATGCTTTGAACACATCCTTTAAAGCCCAGACTGCCTTTTCTTGTGTTATAATTCAGGCAGGTCTTCCTAGTAGTTAATTGGCATTTGAGAAGATGATGTATCAGTTCCCCTCTGATGGTCTACACTAAAAAATGACAAGCAGTGAAACGTGCCCCCATTTTGGAGTATGTATATCAAACGGTACCTTAAAGTATGAAATGAATGAGGCAGGGGAGAATCTATCATACAAGGAGCTGTGCAACCATGCTGTCTGGGATAGACAGTCATCAAAACTCACATGAGCCAATTCTGCAAAAGCACACAGCCCTTTCACCCCTTCAATAGGCCCGAAGGTTTAGGGGGTGCTTTAGATGCTGTCCACTCTCCTCCCTGCTGTCGACCTAGCACTCTGAGATTTTTCACCAATGACTGCAGTCCCCTGGCTCCCTATATTTCAGCAGAGAATAAAACGATCACTGTATATCACTTTGATAAGTTTGTAAAGCATGCTGCCATCTTTGGGAAGAAAGCTGCTAAAAAGGAGGCTTTCGTTGCAGTTTACAAAACCATTTCTAAAATGCGCCTCTTTAGCCCTATAGAAGCTTGTGAAACTTACCCGGAGAACCACTGTCACTGAAATCCATTCTCCCCCTAAGTGGAGAGCACGCTAAATTACATTACACTACTTGGATATTAAATCTATACCTAAGACTATCTTAATTGACCATAAAAAGGACAATTGGAAACACAGGATTTGATCACTGCACATACAACACTAGAGCTATAACAACCAAATAAGGCCATTTTGCAAAGAACTTCAGGCCTGAGGTCTGTTTAAGCTGTTTCATGGTTACATTTCATCAGCAATCTCAAAAACAAAAAAACAAAAAACCCACCAGAATATTAAGTAAATTAGGATGCAGTGAAAGTTTAGACCATTGCACATCGGACAAATTTAACATTTGCTTCCATCCACCATCCCTGATAAGAGTGAGGGAGAGGAAAAGAAACATCTTACATGTTTTCTACGGTTTAAAATTGGATTAGACTTGCTCATGGTAGCACCTTTTAGTATGGCTGGATTTAGTGATATTATAAATAAATTTGGAGTCTGGTAAATGAACACAGGGACCATCCTGTAGCAGAGAACACGATGTGTAGATGGAGCGTATAACTTCTCTGCTCTCTCATGAGTTGTAGATTCTGAGATGTCACACCTCAGCCCCTCCACAATGAGTAAGAACAGGCTCTGCCTGCATCACTTCTGACAGACTTCAGAACAGATGATTTTCTTTAAAAAAAAAAAAATCATCACAACTTCAGTTTCTTTTTCTGTTAGTTTTTGGAAATCTCTCCATCTGGAGGAAATCAGACTTGTTAACTACTGGTAGATGCTGGATCCTTTTAGAGAGAACAGTATTGGCAGGAATCATGGTTAAGACTCTTGCAGGTGGTTGAGCTGGAAAAACTGGCCTATCCCACTATTTACTAGCTGCACAATAATGGACAATCTGCTTAAAACTGCTAAATAGGCTCCTTCCCCCACCCCATAACAGTATTTACCTGAAGACATTATTGTAAATATGATGGATTAAAATATTATATGAAATAAACATTACTCAACACATCTTATGCATTAATATTATTATTAATGAAGTGGGTCGTGGTGGGGGCTGTAGAGAGGGTGGTGGTGGTTTCAGTTGTACCAGTTAGAAGCAAGCTTGCTCTAGAATCTCAGGAAGCTTCTAGCAAGAAGCTGCCATATCACTGGTAGAATGGATGCAGTAGCTGAACCATCTTCATTTCTCAAAGCTCTCTTCTTCCTGCCCACTCCCATCCTTGGCCAGACCGTGCCATGGCTCTTTTCTTTCTTTATAGATACTTGATTTTTAAGATAATTTATAGATTCATAGCAAAATTTAGAGAATTGCATAGAGATTTCCCATATACTCCTTATCCCCACACATGCATAGCCTCCCCCATTACCAACTTCCCCAATCAGGGAGGACATTTGTTAAAAACGATGAACCTACATTGACACAGAGCTCATACAAAGCCTATAGTTTACTTATGGATTCACTCTTGGTGATACACATCATGTGGGTTTTGACAAATGTGTAATGATTTCAACAACAAACTACTCATATTGAGTAGTTTCTCTGCCATAAAGTCCTCTGTGCTCTGCCTGATCCCTTGCTCACCACCATCTTCTCACTGCCTCATAGTTTTGCCTTTTCTAGTATGTCACATAGTTGGAACGGCACAGTATGGAGCCTTTATGGATTAGCTTCTTTCACATAGTGATATACATTTAAAGTTCCTCCATGTCCTTTCATGGCTTGATAAATTATCTGATTTTAGTACTGAATAGTATTCCATTGTCAGGATGTGCGGAATTTTATCCATTTACCTGCAGAAAGGCATCTTGCTTGCTTCTAAGTTTTGGCAATTATGAACAAAGCTGGAACCATCCATAGGCAGGTTTTTATGTGGATGTAAGTTTTCAACACCAAAGAGTGGATTGCTGGGTTATAGGAGTAGAGTATGTTCAATTAGCCACTGCTCTTTCAATGTGGCACTGCCTTGCATGGCCAGAGAGCTTTCTCCAACTTGTGCTTTGTCAGCCTTTAAGGAGGGCTGACAGTAAGTGAGGCACAAACACCCAGGGCTCCCTTGTTCCAGATGGAGCTCTGAGCATGCTTACACTGTTTCTCAAAGTTCTGCTTAAGGATTAAGGTCCAATGACTCCCATTGGTAACCATCTAACTAACACAAGATTCACCAGCTATTTGCCTTTCCTTCCCTGTCTTAATCCCTCACAACTCCACCTGTGTCTCCTTCATCTCCCAAGTAAGCTAACTGCCCTACACCCTGTTGGGGTCTACTCCAGGATGCTCAAAGTAATAAGCTAATCCTCCGTGCTCCCTCCTCCCCATCCACACCCTACTTCATCACACCAGGCACTTTTCAACTGGTGCTGGTTTTACATGCTCTACTGGTCTTGGCAGTGCCATCTGCTTCAACTGGTTCCCGCTGACTGCCTCACGGACCTATTCACAGGTGGCTCTACTGGCTGAGGCCTGGACTTCCACCCTGTCTCCTTTTTACATCTCTGGGGTGGGGGTGGGAGGAGCAGGTGTCAGGCCCAGGTTGGGAAAGAGAAGCTCTAAGTGCAGTGGGTCAGGGCACAGTGTGGGCAGGAAGAACATATGCCCCCTCTAGGTACCTGCGGATGTCCTGACTAACCAGCAGCACATGTCTGCAAGAAAATCACGGGTCCATACCTCTCTCCCTCTCTTTAGACCCCACTACCTGTCATTTGCCTTGGGTCGGGGGAGGGAGTTGGGGGGGGTGAGGAGGCTCTAGGGGGCGGGGGGGACTTACCTGTGATTTACTTTGTATCAGAAAACACTTTTTAGACAATTTTAAAGTCCATTTTAAAGTTTGGGTTGCATTTCTACTGAGGTGTGGTTATTGTTGGTTTATTATTAGTAGTAGTATTAAAGCAGCATTTACTCAGAGAGCCTCACTCACTAACACAAATAATGAGCTCACCCGGTCCCACCCATAAATTTATGCATTTTAAATTAAGACTAAATACACACTTTACAATGTTTAGCCAAAAAGTGTTTGAAGAGACACATTTTAGGCACTACTACCTTTAAATGCATCAATAGAAGAGACAAATTATATTGTTTCTTCCTCCCAGGGACCAACAAAGTATCTCTAGCTAAGAGTATTTTAATTAAACTGTGTACTTCCATGCCTTTCATATAAATCACTCATCTCCTTTAAGAAATTTATTTACCTAGCAGAGGATTTCACACTACATTGAAAGACCCCAGCTATATGAGAACACATCATCCTATTTGCATTCATTCATGCATTAATTTTGTAATTGTCTGAACTCCACTTACGTGTTGTGGAGACCCATAAAGGTTTTAGCGTTGAGTAGAAAAGTTTAATTTAGCTGGATCAAATTTAGTTTCTTCCATGTGTGGCAGAGGGTTCCAGTAATATCAATCCCCAACATTGTTGAGCTTACTAAATAGTTAAAAAGCAAGACAAATGTGTGAAAAGTGACATACTAACACAGAGTCAGAGCTGCTGTAAGTCTCAAAGAAGGGACACAGACAAGAAATGGGAGGAGGGAGTGGGTTGGAGATTTGGAGAGAAGAAGAGTGAAGAAAAGTTGCTCTTCCTGCAGGTAACCATGGTGATGGCAGGAGGGGACTGCTGGAGAGGGCAGCAACAGCTGTCAAATTAGAGCAATGAGAATTAGAGGGTTCTGAGGGCTCTGCAATGAGGGTTGGATAGGGCCATGGTCAGATAATAAATCACTTGCATTTTAGCTTCAGGAGTACCTTGAAGTCCAAGGTGACTGGACAAGGCCAGGGACTGAAGCTAAGGCTCCAGGACATCGGGTGGTGGGCAACTCACAGCAGGCAGATGGTGAGGATCTTGGGGAATTTGGTGGCAAAAGGATTCTGGGCCATGAGCCTGGGGCACCCTGGGCTTGGGATGAGCAGATGAGCAGCACTCAGGCCCTACGGATGATGTTTGGCAGTGAGAGAGGGGGCTAAGAGGAGGACAGCACCCTCTGAATGTGCACATTTACCAGGTACCATCTGTGTCAACGTGTGTGAGCACTGCCCCTCTATGAAACCATAGAACATCTCTATTATACATCTGGGGGTTGGCCCATTTAATCTTGGCCATCATGCTGTGGGGTGGATACTATTACTCTTCCAATTTTACAGATGGAAACATAGAATCAGAGAGGAAGGAAGGATTCATTCAGGATTGTACTAAGAGCAATAGACAATATCAAAGTTTAGATTTCAGCCTCTGCAGAGCCCCTTCCCTGAAACTTAATCCTAAAAGAGGTGATGTTAAGCCCAGCTGGTGTGGCTCAGTGGTTGAGCATCGACCTATGGATCAGGAGGTCATGGTTCCATTCCTCGTCAGGGCACATGCCAGAGTTGTGGACTCAATTCCCTGTAGGGGGTATTCAGGAGACATCATTAATGTTTCTATATATCTCTCCCCCTCTCCTTCCTCTTTGAAATCAATAAAAACTTTTTTTTTTCTTAAAAAGAAGTGATTCCAGGATGCTTTGGACATCAGGGAGCCATTGCAATTTTGTGATGAGGGGAGAGGCATGATGAAAATAAAGTGATAAATATAGTCATACTCAGCTGAATTGACAAACTTTCCTAACTCTTCGTTTTCCTCTTTTGGCAGATGTTTATTTTTCACACACACCACATTATGCCTCACACCCCAAAGAAAAGTGTGAATGAATGAAAATTGCAAAGACTAGCAGTGCTCATGGAAGCTATGGAATTCAGTTATAGATTCTCCAAGTTCTGTTTTGGCTCTGACTTTCATATGCTTCTCATGATATGGAATCTCAGGTCCCCTCACCCTGGGTGCTACAGCCCAAAAGTGATGGGGCTATCTTTGTCCTGCAGCTGGGCTGAGCCTCGCATCCATGTCAACCTTAGCATCTTTACTGAAGACTTCTGGTGAAGAGCTTGCCAGCCAGGAAAACAACACACACACACACACACACACACACACACACACACACACACACTTGCTGCCCCACTGGCCACACAGTTCAGATCTAAATAAACTCATCAGTTAGGAAGTCTGCAGCATGCTTTCTCCTCAGGTATAAATGAACACCCTCACTGTGCTCTGAAGAAGAATATAGGGCTTTGGAAATCCCATTCTCTAATTCAGCATCTCCCAAATCAAAAGGTAATCCTTTTATACAGTGTTAATCATACTAGAAATGTGCACAGAGAAATAACAATATCACATGATCACCAATAAGCACCAGCAAACACCCACATGGCCTGTTTAGTGTGTTGAGACTCGGAGCCTGGGAGCCTTCTTATAGGACAGAACATGTTTTCCAGTAGGCATTAGCCTTGAGATTAGAGTTTAATGAAACAATCACTAACACTGGAGGCTTGGGCCAAAGAACCGACGGACTCCAGGGAGCTCCTGGTTTGTCTGGGGAAGACATTTATCTAATAAACCATGAATAAATAATAGGAAGGAGCCTAAAGTCAAGAGATGCAGAGGAGCCAAAGGACAAAAGGTAGGGAATGGATATATAAAGAGATGCTTTAAAAGCAATTTAATGTTTTGACTTTGCAGTAGACATTTATTTCTGGGGAAATGCTGTCATCTGTGCAGAGAGAAGCAGGCACAGGGAACTCACTGCTGAGTGTCAGCCAGAATAGGTTGGGTTATGCAGTGATAACAAAGAACTCCCATGTCTCTGTGACTGAACATCAAGGATTTATTTCTTGTCTATGCCCCCTGTCCATGCAAGTCAGCAGCAGGATTCTAGTGGTCATAGACACTCCAATAACCCAGGTAACGAAGAAGGTAGTGTCTTATGAGATGTAAGAAGAGAAGACTAGAGAATTAAACACTAACAATGGTATGCTTTGGCCTGAAAGTGACACAGGTCACTTCCACATACATTTCAGGGATCAGAGCCAGTGACATGATGATGGCTAACATGAAAAAGGCAGAAAGTATAATCTCTTAGGGCCAGGAAGTAAAAAAGAACCAGATAGTGGTGAACATGTATACTTCTACCACATGCGTATTGGTAAAAATTGAGAATAAGGACCTATCTCCTCATGTGTACATCATGTGTAAAAAGATCCATTTGAAAGAATATTATGCAACAGTTAAAAAGGACTTGAAAAATTTAAATGCCAATTGCAGAAAACCTCACATAGTGGTATCTTAAGCTGATATTTCATAAATTTCTATGCATCAATGCCCATGTATGTGTATCTAAATATCCAGAAAAGCTCTGGATGTCCATCAAACTAATAATTGTGGCTACCTTTATGAGAGGAATATGATTACAGGAATAAAAAAAGGACCTCTTTTTTATGAATTATTTTAAAATAAAAATGAACCCATATATAGCCTCTAAACTTTCTTTTTTAAAATATGTTTTAAAAGGGGCATTTATCTGTTGCCCATGGCTGATGGATAGGTAGCCCTTATGCTAACCTGGGGTTCCATGTTCATCACAGCAAAGTGCAATTTGACCCCTACATGCTGCACCAGCCCTGCATTGAACAACCCTGACCATGTGGGAGGAGCTTTCAGTACCAGCTGGGTTCTACTTGGTCTTGCATCTGGCACTTGTTGGACCATTTTTGAAATGTTGATTCCAGAGAAAGGTACCTTGTCTCTCAAGTTCTATCTACTCATCACTCTGGGAACCCATGGGGTAATATACTGGAGGATGTCAATGTTTCAGATGTTGTTTGTGCCTTCCTCATTTCACAACTGTTCTATCTGCTTCCCGTTCTTAATTGCTCTTTCTCAGGATTCTTCTGTCAGAAGATAATGTTATTCAATAGAATCATGGATTCAATAAACACAACAGATATATTATTTCCCCCAAATAGTGTATTGTTTTAAATTAAGCAAAGCATATTATTTTCTAGAAGGTTATTAGAGAGAAGCACTGGTGCATTTCAGACACAGGGCAAGCAAGTGAGGAAATGGTGAGTGGCTGGATTGATGCCCTCCTGTAGAAGAGACTGTGCCCATGATGGATCCTCTAATCTTACTGTAGATCTGACTATGAGGGCCATAAGAAAATCAGTGATTTCCAGGGGAAAGGGAGAAGAATGGGTGAAGCATAGCGGATTTTTAAGGCAGTGAAACTGATCTGTATTTACCATAAGATGGATACATGCTATTGTACATTTATTCAAACCCATAGAATGTGTAACACCAAGAATGAGCCTTAAAGTGAACTTTGGACTTTAGTTAATAATAATGTATTGATATTGCTTTATCAATTGTAACAAATGTGCCATACTAATGTAAAATGTTAATAATAGAGGAAGCATGAGTGGGGGATAGGAGATGTGGGACCTCTCTGTATTATTTGCTTGATATTCTGTATACTTAAATCTGCTCTAAAAATTAAGAATATTAATTTTAAAAACTTGAAGGATTTAATTTTTTAAAAGGAATTGAGAGCACTCAGACCATGATTTGAATTCAAAGACACACTATCTCTCCTTTGAGAGAAAATACCTAAAATGCTCTTTAAAAATGGAACTGAAGCAGGTCCCCATGCAGACCTGCTGTGGCAGGAAGAGCTGAGAACCAATTTTGACAGGGGATGGACCCCTCCGCACACACTGACCCAGAGGTGGCTGATCTGGGCTCTTCCTCTACTTGGAAACAGAAAATCCATAGGAGGCAGCACAGATGTTGCCATGGCTTTAACCTCACCATGAACTTTCTTTTACAGTTTTGCAAACTGAAAATGATTTGCTTTTCTGCAATGTTTTGTTTTTCCCTTTCCAAAGAAAAATAGACTGCTGGCTTCTGTCTCCCATCTTGCTAGTAAGAGAGAGGATGGGTAAATACTTCATAGCAGAGGTGAGGCTCAGAGTCAGCTGAGGTATAATTTGGAAGAAGTTACTGCATCTCTATAAACACTAGCCCTTGGTCAATTCAATAAATTAATTATGATTAAAGAGAGGTTTGGGAGGCCTTAGGGATGCTAAGGAAGTCCTCTGAGACCTTGTGAGGAGCAAAGGTGGGGGGGGGTGCTCACAGGTAACTCTGGGTTTTGCCTCCTCCTCCCAACACATACCTGTGTGTGCTTTGTTCTGTTCTATTTTCTGGACTAAATTGTGATGAAAAGTCCTTTCAAAGAAAGGACTCCACTCAAGTAGGTGACTGTTAGATATGCTTTCTATTTCTGAAATTCTACATTTCAGATTAAGTTACTGAGTAGACCCACTGATGGATCTTGGGAGGAAACTTCTACTGAAAGCTATACTAGGTTGAGTGGTGTCCCCTCCAAATCCATGCCCATACAGAACCTCAGAAGTTTGCCTTCTCTGGAAATAGATCTTTGCAGATGTAGTTACTTTAATATAAGGTCATACTGGATTAGGGTAAGCCTTACATCTAATGCCTGGTATTCTTATAAAAAGAGGAGAGACACACAACACAGAGCGGAGAAGAAGCCAAGAGGTTATTCACTTCAATTCACTAGAGAGGTGGCTCATCCAAACCGAGATGTGGGTGAAGTATGAAAAAATGCCTGCTGGACTTCACAGACTTGGTTTAGAAAAGTAAAATCCTCAGTAAGGTATTATATTAACCATATGTTGGAATGATAATATTTTAGATACACTGGGCTAAAGTACATCATCAAAACTAATTTTACCTCATCCTTTTAACTTTTTAAATGTGGCTAATAGGAAATTTAAACTTATGTGTTTTACATTATATTTGTATCAAACTGCACTGCTCTAAAAGATACATGGTCTCTGGTATCATTTCTTTAGTCACTATTGTGAACATTTTTGTGCAAGGAGCTCTAATTTTCTTTGACAAGTATTTAAAAAAAATGTATAAGAATTCTCACACAGAGGATTCGTTTTGTAACATTCTATTTTTTTCTTATGGTAAACTTACCTTTAAAATAATGTTTCTTTTAAGTGTTTAGATACATTATGAAATGCTGTGTGACTTTGCTAGGCCCTAGTATCATCACTGGTAAAATAAGTAGGTCTAGAGATGATCCATAGAACAGTGGTTGTCAGCCTCTTTCTTTTCAAAATAATGGGTGATTCTGGGAAATTGCCATCAGTATTAGCAGTCCCCTGAGTTAACGTGCTGCTTCTGCTTCTTCCCACTTCCCCTGGAGAACCATTGCTATTTGTTTCACAGACTTAGTGAGAAATTTCTAGGGAAAAGTAAAAGTGCAGTGGTTAGAGCCAAAGCCTATGGGAGTTGGAGCCATGGAGGACGCCCAAGCTTAAATAGCCATGGAGGATGCCCCAGCTTCCTCAAGGGACTTATGGCCCATAAGGGAATTATAGCCCAATGAATTTATATAAGTGCATATAAGCATAACCAATGGACACCTTAGGATGTGCTGGGGGTGGGAGCAGCTGGGGAGAGGTCAATGGGAGGAAAGGGAGACATATATAATACTTTAAACAGTAAAGAATTTTTCTTTTAAGTAATGGACTGCTAGTCAAGTCCCCAGCTGGTCAGGAACAGGAGGCTGGCTTTGGAAAATACTGACTAGTGAAACGTGCTTCACGGTGCATCATGCGGTGACAGGAGGAAAGGCTGAGTGACACAAGACTGCAGAGCATGATTACTCATCCATATGTAGTTCCCTCCTCCTAGGCCACACCATTTTATTCTGTATTAATTTACCACAAAGTATAAAAGGACAAGGATCTGGAGGGCTGTGAATTAATGAGGATGTCTAGGAAAAAACTCCCAATTTAAGTTCAAAGTCATCATTTCAACCTCTCTTCAGAGAGAAGATTCAATAGAAAGCTACTTGCAATGGCTTTGGGTGCAAAAGTGCTCTGAAGTACCAAAATTTCTAAAAATGTTTACATGCTTCTGAGCCTGCTAATGTGGTAGATGAGTCATTATGTTCTCTTTTGTTTAGACCCGAGGCGAATCAGGGTTAGATAAAGTCAAGATTGACATATTAATAGGTCTGTGTGTATTAGGAAAGATGTCAAGTTACGGTATATCTAGTTGTGTTTTTTTATATATATATATATTTCACTCTAAATTGCTTGCCATCTTTTGAAATATCATAATTAGCACCAGCTAATTTGTGTCCTTCAATATTTTAATGACAAGTTATAATTTTAATGGGGGAAAAAGCAGTTCAGAAGAAAGCCACAGGATCCTGAGACTTCCAGGAGAGTAGAGGGCAGAGAGTGGCCAAGCTTTGGAGGAGACAGAAATCATAGCCAGGGCCAAAGTTTGATTTGCCTCTTCCTACCCCAACTTCAGTGTTCAGGAATCTGTATAACCTCCCCAAACCTCAGTGTTCTCATGTAAGACACATAGCTAATAAACAGGCCTCAATAAGATGTTAAGGGTTATTCCAGGAGAGGTCAATGGGGAGAAAAGGAGACATATATCGATATAATACTTTAAACAATAAAGAATTTAGTGTTTAACACAAAACAATAAAGCCCCAAACACTGTAAAGGTTCATTCTCTTTTCCCTCTGTGCACTGCCCCCTAAAGTTAGAGAAAACATCTGGGGTCCACATGGAAAGTTCCCAGGGCAACTGAACTCTGAGAAGCAATATCCAGAGGTTATCAGGACTAGGAAACCAGAATCATCCAAAGGATTAGGTGAGGGCTCAAGTACCATGGATGAATGGGAAGGTGTGGAAGGGTGTGTAGCTGGAAGTCTCAGAATCAGGGAGGAACTAGATGGAAGGGATAGCTGAAGACAAAGCTCAGAGACCATGGCCCAATGTCCTACTTCATATGCTGGCCAGTCCACTGGGGACAGGGAGAGCATTGGAAAGCCCTTCATAGGGCCAACCACTCACTCAGTCTCTTCTGATTCCAGGTAGGGCAGGCCCAGAGGAGCAGCGACTGATACATCTCAGGTCTGTAAAACTAATGATTCAATAGGGTGTCCCTGTAAACTCAATATAACCAAGGTGCCCAGTACCACTGCTATTGAGGATGCCACATGTGAGTTAGGGTCCGCTGTGGGTTATGCTATTAATAATTGAGACGGAGGCTTGAGAACTGGTTTCATCACTTACTGCTCATGTGATTGAAACTCCCTAAGTCCCAGTCACTTTGTCCATAGAACGAGCCCCCCATCCATTATATTTCTTTAGGGTTGCTACCAAGGTTAAAAGAAATAATGGATGAAATATGCAGACATGATGCCTGGACTAGAAAGAGTTCTCAATGGTTGTTATTCACAAAGATGAAAATAATGATATTGATTCCATCTTTTGTAGACCCAACAATTTGTATAGGTTTCAGACTTCTCACTGTTATGCATTTCTTTCTTTCTTTTTCTTTTTATTTATTTTTGTCCTTTTTGTTTTGTTGTGTTTTGTTAATTCTAACGTAAGGATATTTTTTTTTCCATTTAATTTTAAACAGAGTGGAAGGGAGGTGTAGAGATAAAGAGAGAGAAACATCTATGTGAGAGAGACACATTGATTTGTTTGCCTCCTGCACATACCCAACGGGGATAGGGATTGAGCCTGCAACCAAGGTACATTCCCTTGATCAGAAACAAATCCAGAACCCTTCGGTCAGCCGGTGAATACTCTATCCACTGAGCCAAACCAGCTAGAACTCACTGTTATGTCTTTCAAAACCTGCTGTAGCTAGCTCACCCTCTCCCTACAAAGCAAACTAAGAAAGACAGTCTATGGTTTGACAGAATATCTAGGTGAAAATAAAAAAGGTCAACCAAGGTGGTCTTAAATAGAGAAATCTACCATGAAAGACTCCAAAGGCAGAAAGACCAAATCAATTAATGAATGAACAATTAATGAATGCTAACACAGTATGGCATCCCATCAGCAAAAATGAAGATGGCACTGATTAATGGGTAGGTGAAGTTATAGGGAGCCAAACAAACAAGCACATGAAAAAAGGGGGAAGTGAGAGGTTGAGAAGCTAAACAGATTCCAGGTGAAATGAGTAAATAAATCCCAAGGAAAGAATGAAGATGAGAATTAATCAGGAGTGTGCTGAGCCGTGGCACTGCCAGCCACAATCAGAGGTCTTCTTAATTGCTTGTCAAAGACCAATGCATCCTGTGGCAAAATTATCCTCAACTAATGCTAGGACTTCCCCCGCCCCAACTTGGCTTCATTTATCATGATTAAAAAACAAGTCAAAATTGATTTTTGTTTATTTTATTAAGCAAGTCCTAAGGGAATCCTTCTTCCCAATAGGTTTGATCATTTTAAACTTAGAAGGGGAATACCCTCAGAACATGTTTTATTGGTTTAAAGGACAAGGCACATAAATATGTAAAGTCTATGGGTATTATGAAAAATAGCAGTCAAACCTTCACAAATCACCTCATATTCATCAACACAAGCCTTTTATATTTCTTTCCTATGTTAAAATAGGCAAATTAGAGACAATTTCTTTCCTAGTTTATTATGGGTAAAATGGTCCAAGCTTTGCCTCAGACAGATGTCTGTTTGATTCTTAGCACTCCGCCACCCAATAGTTGTGTGGCTTTGGACAAGTCACTAAAATAGACCTCTGCAATTTAGCTGAGGGAAAATGAAGTTGCTAATATATCTCAGATTTTCTGGGAAGATTAGGGGTCTTGTGCATGAAAAATATTGACACAGAAAACCTGCTATCTTAGCCTCTTACCATCATTCCAGAGAAAATACAAGGTCAGCTTGCCCTCAGTTCTGCTCCCTGGCTACTCAAGAACCTCATTTATTCATTTACACACACACACACACACACACACACACACACACACACACACGAAAATCCTCTCTGTTCCACCGACATTTTGTTTATCAGATAAATTATATTTGAAGGAGATTCCTAATTTGGGACCTTGCATTGCTTATAAACAAGCTATGTCAAGAACAATGAGACAATGCCAGCAGAAGGTCAAAAACATCATTTCCTCCTGTACAGACATTTTACTCCCCAAACAGATTCCAGAGACCAAGCTCTCTTTCTGGAAGTATAATCACGACAAAAAAACAAACAAACAAAAAAAAAAACAATGTCAAAATACATCTTGGCCCATGTGAAACCATCTTATGAGGGGGCATTAATGTTATCTCCAAGTACCTAGAGATTCTCTGCAGCTTGCTGGGCTGCCTGATCATTCTCAGATGCATTTCCTTGATCTGAAAAGGTGCTATTCCTGGGATTTAGTGCTTAGGACTTTCCTGTTCCTTTTGGTTTATGCTTAATCCTCACAATTAATTCCAAGCCTCCTGCCTGGGGAAGTTTCTGTCATAGAATTTCTTGACATTTACCCAGCCAGAAAGGAAGTGATTGATGCTTTCCTCACCCTTCTGCACCAAAGCTGAAAGGTTGGGCAGAAATATCACCTGCCTCAGCACTGGCCTCTCCTAGGCTCACCTCTTGACCCATCTTCTTGATGTCATCCCTCACGTCTCCTGGGCACATTGCTCAATCAATTACCCTCGCTTCCTCTCCCATCTTCAATCACTTCCTCTCCACTGGCTACTTCCCAGCAGCTTACAAATATGCTTAAGGCTTATTTATTCTGGGAAACTAAAAAAATAAAAATAAAAAAATAGAAGTCTTCTTTTCCAATTCTACCCACTTCTGAAGTTATTTCCCTATCTCATACCTTTCCAAGGCAGCTGAGCTTTTTGATAGAGTTCACTCTCTATCTGTCTTCTCTATTTCATTGCTGGTGTACTCCTCGAACCAGGGCAAACTGCCTTGCAGCCTCATCAATTTGCTGAAACTCTTGCAGTAATGATCATCAATATCCAAGTAAACCTCAGCTGCAGAGTTTATCCTGCTTGGCCTGTCTGTGGTATTTTATTTATTCTTATGGTCACTCTCTTATTCACATTCTCCATGTGGTGAGCACCCAGCCAGCCATGCTTTCAATAAGCATGTATCTGCCCTCCTGGTTTTTACTATTCATTAGAAATAGGGGATATTGGTGAGGGCGGTGAGTACTATAAAAAAGGGAAAGTGCTGTAGAATTGGGCCATCTTCAGAACTGATCTGAGAGTAAGAGAAGGGTTTTTCTTCCTTTTTTTCTGATGTCATAAGCATTTAAGTGGAATTTAAGATCTGAAAGGGACTCATAAGTAATGGCAGGCATATAGGCACTGGGGTGGGAAAGAACATGTTTGGGACAGTAACACAGAGCCATCATTCTGAGTATGAAAGATAGAGAGAGAGAGAGAGAGAGAGAGAGAGAGAGAGAGAGAGAGAGAGAGAGAGAGAGAGAGAGAGAGAGAGAGAAAGTGAAATGGGGCAGGAGAGGCAGGGACAATGGCTTAGACCATATGGATAGGTTTTGATCTTTATTTTCAAGACAACAAGGAACACTGATGACACTTCTGTCATGGTAATCACTTGTACACACACTCATCATCCAGAATATCAGGTATCAGGATAGAGTGGGACCAATAAGAACAAAAATAATGAGAAATCTCACTAATTCTCAATTCTACTTATGTTGAAAGCAGAACAATTCACTTTGTTTTCTTTAAAGGAGGAGATTGTGGGTTCACATCTTTGCTACCAAAGGTTTGTTGTGATGTCATGAGAAATATATATTTGGCTTTTGCCTTGTTCCTGACACAGAGCTCTTAAATCCCGTAGAATTTTCTGGTGACAGAAGCATCTTCATTATCAGTGAGGTAACTATTGGTCGGTTCTGGGATAGCTTCAAAATGGGGCTGGTCATCAGAAAAACCCAGTCATTATTAAAAACATGTCTGTCACATACAAGCCAACAGACATCCTCCTTGGAGGAGAGAATGGTTTGAGATTGAGTTAATAACAGATCAATCTACATAATGAAGCCTACATAAAAACTCTTAAAGTATGGGGCTTGAAGAGCTTCCATACTGGTGAACACATGTGCTAGGAGGGTGACATACCCCAACTCCATGGGGACAACAGCTCCTGCATCCAAGTCCCTTCCAGACCTCACCCTGGGGCCCCACAATGTATGATTGGCATATGAAGTGAGGATAGCTCTCTGAAAATTGGCTCTTAACTTGTGGGGTCTCTGATAACTCTGCATAGTTAGTGTGAGAATGAATTAAACTATAGGACACCCAGTTATATTCAGAGGGTTGTGAAATTGCTTGGTGTGAAAACCTCCATTCATTGGGTATCAGAGGTGTGAGTAGAGAAATAGTTTTCTATTATATATGTTCATATCTAATGGGTCAGTTAAGATAAAAATGCAGAAATGTCCCATTGCATGACTATCAACTGATGTGAAACTGTTATCAATAAACTATAAGGTCAAACCCACACACACATTTTAACACACACACACACACACACACACACACACACACACATACACACACACGTGCTACCCACCTGCAGGCATCACTTTATTTATCTCTGAGCTCCTAAATTAGGACTTATACTAGATAATAAAATATGATATTTGTTATCATCAAATAAATATGAAACTGGGCTTTAGATAAGGTAAGAATTCCGAAAGTTAAGTGCTATTTTATGGTATCTTTCAATTTAGAAGTGCATTGCAGATAAAACATGGCTTTGCTGTAAACGATTGATGTATTGTGTTGTTAAGATCAATGAATTATTAAAAGGGTAATCTTTTAAACACCAAGAAATTGTCTTCCTGTGTACTCTAAGGGCCATGGGTAAATGCATTACACATACGAATTCACCACTGTCTTGGCTGTAATTTATACAAACTCCAAAGTACCCACCAGAAATCAGAGAGACTTGATTCTCCTCTTACCCATTCAGTTAATGTGAGTCCCTATGTACTAAGCATGGAAAAAGGCAGGGATCCCTCCAATAGCACTCTCCTCCATTCCTATCAGGAACTGCCTCAGCTGCAGAGATCTACCTTACCCAAGGTTTCCCCCTTCCCCCAGGCAGTCCATGTCCAAATACTAGTTAAAGTCAAGGGCATTCTTTAATAAACAAGCAATTTAATGAATAAATACACTAAACTGCAGCTCAGAATCTGCTTCCAAGGGAGCCCAACTGAGGCAACAGCATCACCCATAATCCTAGCCCCAAATTACTAGAAACAGTTTTTGTCTTCACTCCTCCATGCTTTTGTCCATTAAAAAGAAACATTTCAGAACAGAAGGTATTGGCATGAAATATTCAAAGCAATGAAACACAAGGATCTAAAAGCAAGGCGATCAAAGCTATTATTTAAATTTAAAGGTGAAATAAAGAGCTTGCCAGACAAGAAAACCTAAAGGAGTTTGTTACCACCAAACCAGTATCATGTCAGGACTGTCATTCCCCACTTATCCATTGGACAAAATCTAACCCCTTCATCAAGGTCTAGCCACCTCTGTCACCATTCCTAACAGTCATTTGCTCCTTGCTATGCTCTCAAAGCCCCATGCACTTTAGAGTACTTATCTGTGCTGTTCAATGCACCAGCACTGTTTGAGGAAATTAGAGTCTGAGACACATGTACATTTCAAATTGTCTCAATACCCACATTAAAAAAGTAAAAAGAAACATGTGGGTTTAGTTTTAATAATACATTTTATTTAACTTTATATAACTCAAAATTATAATTTTCTTATGTGACAATGAAAAAACTATTCATGAGATTTATCTATTACAGTTATTTTCCATACTAACTCTGAAACCCAGTGTGTATTTGCTATTCACAATACATCTCACTTGAGCCCAGCTACACTTCAAGTGCTTAAAACCCCGTGCAGCTTTCTGTACTGGACTTTGTAGATGGTAAGTGCTTTAAAAACATAAAGTTTAAGTGAATCCAATAAATTAAGTGAAAATATATATATATTTTTTAAAGTAAAGGCTGTTACAAAAAAACAAAAAAAACAAAAAAAACAAAAAAAAAACCCACCCCAAACAAACAAAAAAACAAGACTTAGTTCATGGGTTGGTATGCAAAGATATTTGATAAAGTTTGCTGAGTGAATGAATGAATGGCTAATAATGAAGGAAGGAAGGAAGGAAGGAAGGAAGGAAGGAAGGAAGGAAGGAAGGAAGGATCAATATAAATTTATGAATGTACATCTTAGTCCCTTCGCCTAAGCCTGGGACTCATTCTTATACCCTGGTTCCTTGCTATTTTAAGGACCCTTCTCTGCAGGGCAATGCATCTTCCTGTGAACTCTAAGGGCCATGGGTAAATGAATTACACATACAAATGTGTAATGCATTTACCAATGGCCCTTCATAGCTTTAACAGCTAAATTTTAGAAAACAGAGCCTGGAACTTCATAGCTTCTGAGCTTGGGCAAGTTACTTAACCTATTTGAACCTTATTTTCGAAAGGTGCCTAAGTATGAGTATGAATAAAAATGGTATGTAGGGCTGCTATGAGAACCAAGTAAGGCATTGCAGGCAAGTGGCTTTGAACATAATAGATGCTAAAAAAGTAGTTAACAAAAAGCAAAAAGTGAGGCTGAAAAGATGAGGAAGAGACAGGTATAAACATAACATGAGGGAGTATTCATTCTTAATTCACTGAATACTTTATGTACACCTCTGTGGTGGCCAAGATCTCTAACTGAAGGGAGAGTGTTGATCAACAACCCCAGCAGATGCTCATGGAAGTCCATTGCCACTTTTTTTTGCCAAGACCATTCTTCCACATGCTGCTCCCACCCAGTTACTGAGTTAAACAGGATACCAAGGCAGTGTTGTTACTGGGGAATTCATGATTTTCATGGCTTTGGCCCAAGCTCTCCCTGACAGCCTTGCTGAACTTCCTTAGAACTGAACAACGATCTTAGGTGCTTCCAGGCCAACTTTCTTCCTTCCCTCTCTCCTTTACTCAAGGTCAGATGTGCATCTTGATCTGGCAGCTCTCCTAGCCTCCTGGCTCCTTCCTCATTTTCTCTCCCAGGCATTTTCTCTAAGAAATTTCTTGCAGTTTCCCCATGTCTTGGTGTCTGTTTTACAGAGGATCCAACCTCACTGTGCCTGCACTGTTATAGAAAGTACTTCATATACACCAGGGAACAAGAAAGATATGCCTGCTGCTTTCCATGAAACCTTTGTCCTTGCAGGGAAACAGATCATAAACAAATAAGATAACATCCGACTATGAAGTGAGATGTAAAGACAATAATACAGGGTGATGACATGAGGTAATCAGGGAAGGGCTCTTTAGGAGGTGATATCTGAGCTGGGACCTGAATGACAAGAAAGCTCCAGACATACAAAGATTTGGAGCAGAAAAACAACAACAACATGCTAAGGCCCTGGGTGTTCATAAAATAGAGGGAAGAATCTGTGAGGCTGAGTCTTAGAGAGTGAAGTAAAGACTGGTTTGAAATAAAACAGAAAAATGGGGAGGAATCTGATTATTAAGGGGATTTAAAGAGTTTGGGTTTGAGCCTAATTATGATGGAACAAAGTAATGTTAAGCCAGAAAGTGAAGTGTGTGTGTTTGTGTGTGTGTGTGTGTGTGTGTGTGTGTGTGCGCGCGCGCGCGCGTGCGCGCACATGTGTGCAAGTGTATGTTTTAAGATCACAATCAGGTAAATCTATAAAAACAGAAAACAAGATTACTGGTTGCCAGGGGCTGGAGATAGAGAGTTTAGAGACTAAGTATGGGGTATACATGGTGTTTTCTTTTGAGGTGGAGGAAAGTTTAAACTAGACAAAGGTCCTGGTTCTACAACATTGTGAATAAGTCTATTTGGGAATGGAGTCTGGTTGCTCTATGCAGCCTGAATTATGGTCAAGCAGGAAGTCCAGATGGAGATTATTGAAGTGATGGTATGTTGGTGATGGCAGAATTAGGTGAAGCAGTAGAGGGAAGGTGGCTCTTAGAGTGGGAAGCAGGAGGCAGTAGTGAGTGTAACTGAAGTCCACAGGAGGCCTATGCAGCCAGACCCCAGCTTGCTGAGGGGTGGCATTCTATGGCCCAATGAATAAAGGCCACTTGCATTCTGAAAGACACGGTACCTTACTTCCTGGGATTCTTCCTAGAGAGATTGGGAATGGTCCAGACCTGGCAAGTATACCCAACCCAATCCTATATAATAAAAACGTAATATGCAAATTGGCCATCATGTCCTCACAAAATGGCTGCCTACAACCAGGCTGGCAGGGGAATTAGTGAGGGACAACCAAACGATTGAACAAGGAAGCTATGTGGGGCAACCACACCAGTAAGGAGTGGGCAGTTAGGGGCCATCGGGCCAGCATGCATAGGCAGTGAGAGTGATCAGGCCAGCAGCAGGAAAGGGCAGTGAGGGGTGACCAGGTAGGCAGGCAGGTGAGCAATTAGGAGCCAGTGGTCCAGGATTGTTAGAGGGATGTCCAACTTCCAGTTTAGGCTCAATTCCCGGGATCAGACCTAAACCGGCACTTGAACATCCCATAAGGGGTCCCGGATGGGCAAGGGTGCAGGCTGGGTTGAGGGGACCCCCCCTTGCACAGATTTTGTGAACCAGGCCTCTAGTTCTAAAATAAAAAAGGTTGATGTTCCTGTATGTCAAACAGAAAGCCATTTCCTCACCTTGTAAATATGTGACATATTACATTTCCCTAAGTGTTACCTCTTAGTTTAGCACTATTACAAATATTATAGACCAGAGGGCTTAGATAACAAACATTTATTTTATACTAGAGGTTCGGTGCATGAAAATTCATGCACTGGGGGGATATCCCTCAGCCCAGCCTGTGCCCTCTTGCACTTCAGGTCACCTCAGGGGATGTCTGATTGATGGGAGCAGGTCTAAGCTGGCAGTTGGACATTCCTCTGGCAGTGGGGAGTGGGCCTAAGCCATTAGTCAGACATCCTTAGTGCTGCTGCGGAGGCCGGAGAGGTTCCTGCCACCGCCACTGAGCTGGCCAGCCATGAGTCAGCTTCTGGCTGAGTGGCACTCCCCCTGTGGAACTGCACTAACCATCAGGGAGCAGCTCCTGCATTGAGTGTCTGCTTCCTGGTGGTCAGTGCAAGTCATAGCAACCGGTCATTCCTGGCCATTCCGCCCAGTAGGGTCAATGTGTATATCACCCTTTTATTGTATAGGATAGTTCTGAATGCTGGAAAATCCACAATCAAGGTGCCAGTAAATTTGGTACCTGGTGAGAATGAGTTCTGCCTTCTTGATGTGTCTTCACATGGCACACAGAGATAGATCATCTCCGTGGAGCTTCTTCTTTTAAAGAGCATTAATCCCATTATAAGAGCCTCACTTTCATGATCTAATTACCTACTAAAGGCCCTACCTCCAAACACCATCACACTGGCAATGAGGCTGCAACACATGAATTTGGGGGAGTACAAACATTCAATTCATAGCAATTACCCACAGGGAGAATGTGTGCTTTATCATAAATGAATCACGTTGGTACATTATCAATGATTACATACCCATGGCTGATTCCATCAACATTCCAACTTCATTTACTTTGGCGTCACTTCATTTTGGAGTGAAGGCTTAGCATCATATTAATATCACTTGCTATTTCTTAGACGGCATTAAAATTCCCTGGATCTATTTTTGCTTTCCTCCCATTTTAATCCACATCTGTCAAAACTGCTGATGCCAACATATATGTATTTGTGTGATTTTGTCACACATTAAAATCAGACTTTCCTTCAGATATCTAATTGGCTTTAGTGATTGTGAGATTTATCTGTTTGGGTCTGCTTGTTTGTTTTCACTCTATGATGACTAATTTATAGGGAACTCAGGGGTCAAGATTGTCCACAATTAGAGCTGCAGTAACTTTGACATTTGGTTTTATTCCCCCAGCTCCTTTTCATTCATTGAAGGCACATTGCTTAGACAATTGCCAGGCAAGTATATAGTAAAGATACTGTTCATAGCTCGCAAATTTTACAAACTTTATCTTGGAGAGCCAAATGCAGAAATGTGTTGAGCAACTGCTCTATTAAGTTCAATATCTGTGAAAAATAATTATCGTATTTGACACTCGTGTAAAATGCCAACATTCTAAATTAGAAGAGCTGAAAGGTTACTTGATCCAAATTCCTAGAATTGCCTGAATGCTTTTAGTAATTTGGAAAACTCAGTCAACATATTGTTGAATTAAAAATAAAACTGCACGGAGCATTTCAATTAGTTGTTTTCCTAGTTACTTTTAATTAAATACTAAACGACAGAACAATTTGTAGTGGCTTTGTTATATTTTTTAGACATCCCACCCCAAACTCTCTTTGGGTATGTAATAAAGTAATGAGACAATAATTTGTACACTGAAATTACTAGTTTTCCCTTTCAAAATAGACTTCTAGCCATGTGTCTCACTTACTCTTACCAAATTTATTTGCCAAAAATATTTACTTATCAAAAATATTTTGATCTCCTCTATGAGAACTGTGTTCAGAGGAGACAACACAACCTCTTTAAGTAAACTTTATGAAGAAAAACCTTTCTTCACGGAAAGTGAATTTGATTTTTGGAGATGGCCAAATATCATCCAGAACCAATCTTGATGAATAAGCAGGGTGAGACCAGGGTGCATGGGTGTGCATACATATGTGCTGCATATGTGAGAGAAAGTAATATATGTAATAATAATAACAGCTAACTCTTATTGATACTTTCTGTGCCTGCCACTGTTCTCAGCATTATATGTGAATTAATTCATGCAATCTTTCTAAGAACCTTGGCAGGAAATAATATTATAACCCTCCTTTTACAGAAGAGAAAACTGAAGCACAGGGAGGTTAGCTAACTTACACAAGGTCACAGAGCTTTGAGCTAATAGTTATAAATGAAAAGTCAAAACTCTATTAAGCATCAGTAGTGCTCTCAGACCCTTACTTTCTGTATTTGTATGATAGTAACAACATTTCAAGGTTGAGTAAAGCTTTAAGAAACATTCAAGTGCTTTAATTCTTGCTAGCTCATGATAGGAGCTTGTATTTTTAAATCACTTCATTCTTAAGTGCATGGATGTTTTGCTTAATTATATGGGAATTTAAAGTGTGGCCTATTCATCAAGTCAGGACCCATGGTCTACTCAACCATGGTCACTGGTATTCACAACAACATGCAATTCTCTGTAGCTACTGCTTCTACTAGGACAGTATTTTCTGATATACATATACATACATATATATATATATATTGGATATATATCATGTATCTGACAAGTGCATGAGCAGGTAGAGGAACAATGGAAACTTGTGGACAACCCAAGGCATATGACCAATGAATTTAGTATTTTCAACAATGTGTTGAGTCCCTGTTAAAGTATCATCAGGGAAATCTCAGATGAATGCAGAACAGTTCTTGAGTCTTAGTCTTTGAGAGGCACCAACAGCTCTAAAACAAGATTCTTCTAAAGTGTGCTCTTTACTCTTTTACCTTCTAAAGGCACTGAGAGATTTTTTTTTTTTTTTAAAGAAAAAAAGTGGGACATCCTGACTTATACAAACCAGATTTTTTTTTCTTGGAGGATATCTATGATATACAGGAAATGGAGAGTCTCCAAGAAAGTTCAGAAAACAGATTTTCCAAGTAAGTTTGAACACAGACTCATTTCATCAGAGCTGCTGCTGGGATGGGGTACAGAGAGCCTGCTGCCTGCTGCTGGGGGGCAGTATAAAGTGAGCACTGAGATATGCACTAAAACAGTGTTTTTCAACCTTTTTTGGGCAAAGGCACACTTGTTTCATGAAAAAAATCACGAGGCACACCACCATTAGAAAATGTTAAAAAATTTAACTCTGTGCCTATATTGACTATATATAAAGTAATTCTCTTGAATAGGAATCAAATAAACACAAAGAAAGTATTTTATAATTACTTTATTATGAAATATTAAGTAAACAAAATAGTGAAAAATTATAAAATTCTTGTCTTGTCTGCACCTACGGCACACCAGGCAACATCTCGCGGCACACTAGTGTGCCGCGGAACAGCGGTTGAAAAACGCTGCACTAAAATAATTGCAAATAAGTTATAAAAAGCCCTCCTCCATGACTTACCATCATAGTCACTTGAACTTTCTGGGCTTCAGGTGCCTACCTCCAAATGGAGATAAGGACATTTGCCCTACCAGGTTGATAGCTTCTGTGAAGACTAAGTAGGATAATAAATGCAAGTTTTTCTTGTAAATTCCACCTTAAGAATGCTATTTATTTCACTCTTTGTAAGAGCAATTTAATCTATTGATGATTCCATGGCTGAGATCTCAGATTCCAATGGGGTACTGGATGAGCTGAACTCAGAGAGCCCAACTCAGTTACTTATTTCCAACTCTGGCAAAGACACAATAAAGAAATGGGTTTGAGATGGCCATTAAGTCCCAGATCTTCCAATAAGACTGAGGATCAAACTCAACAGTCCTTTCTGAAGAGGCTCAGTCTGGTCTTCCTGGCCTGTGCAATGGCCCATCACAGACAATGGCAGCTCTGGACAGGTCTTGGTAAAGACCTCCTGCCCTGAGCATCTCTTTTGGACCAGGCTCTGAGCTCTCTATTTGACCACACTAACTGATCTTTCTTGGTCTATCTAAATCAAGATTCTGGGAAAAGATCCTCTGTGCCTGAATTCAGCATCAAGAATCATAAATATGGGTGGCTTATTGGAAATGCATTGAGATGCAAATGCTTTGTATTTTGGAGTCAGTATAATTAGATATAGCATTGAATCTGTGAAATATAAAAGAGAAGGAGGAGAAGGAAGAGGAAGAGGAGGAGGAGGAGGAGGAGGAAGAGGAGGAGGAGGAGGAGGAAGAGGGAGGGGAAAAGAAAGTACACCTGAGTACTAGGAGGCAGAATTCCAAAATGCATTTATGTTGTAAATAAATTTCTCATGACGGTCTGTGGCTTACACCACTTCCCAAAGAAGAGCCTGCACTCTTGAACAAACTTTTCTGTGAATAGTCTTCACAGTAGAAAACCTTAAATCAGTCATGCCCTTCAGTTGCATTCCTTCTTTTAAATTGGGAGAGATAAGACTTTTAGATTGAACTATTAAAAGAAGATATACCAGCCCTGACCGGTTTGGCTCAGTGGATGGAGCATAGGCCTGTGGACTAAAGGGTCCCAAGTTCGATTCCGGTCCGGGGCATGTACCTTGGTTGCAGGCACATCCCGAGTGAGGGGTGTGCAGGAGGTAGCTGATCGATGTTTCTCTGACATAGATGTTTCTGACTCTTTATCCCTCTCCCTTCCTCTCAGTAAAAAAATCAATAAAATATATTTTTAAAAATAAAATAAATAAAAGTACACCAGATTGTCTGTTTACTTGTGCTTTTTTTTTCTTTTTCCTAAAACAATATTTAAATATAAAGTAGGCAGAGGCAACTCTATCCTATGTGTTTCCTGTTTCAGAACCCACAACAGAAATGTCTGTCAGGTCTTCATATCATTTGAGCAATGGCTTTCTTCTATGGACACTGTGAACCAAAGGCTTTCCTCTTTGCTTTGGCTGTTAATAAGATCCCAAACTTACAGACCATCTCTGAGCTCTATACATAATAGAGAGAATGGGTGCCACCATGCCCCCAATTTCATCCTAATTTCCTACTTGTACTTTTTCCTCTACTCCATTCCACTGAAAGTAAGGAACCCTAATTTATTTGTGAAGCCAGGAGAAGTGTGAGTGTGAATGTGTGTGTGTGTGTGTGTGTGTGTGTGTGTGGTTGTGGTCCTGTGGGTGTGAGAGAGAACTGAGAGAATCATTATTTTCCTGAATCCAGAGTATTGTGGTTAATTTCATGCATAAATCAATTCAATATTTTTTATTATTGCAAACACATGACATTTAAATATTTCAGGGGTATTTTTTGAACGAAATAATTTTCTGTGAGAATTATTTTCTGTGACTGAAAACAAGGTTAAAGAAAATAACCAACTAAACAGTGACCCTCATTTATATGAGAATGTTTCACAGAAGTAGCTTATCATAATGATCAGCCACAATAATGACAACAGCCCAGGGAAGTAAAAACGCAAATTATTAGCTCAGGAAATCTATTAAAGGCACAGGATCTTAAAACACCCCATGTGGGAGCATTTGAGACCTTGCTTCCCAGCATGTCATCAGTTTGGCACAAATAAACTCATAAAAATTCTCTTAAAAAACAACACTTCAGACAATGAAACATTAATTTGGGTGAATGGAAAGATTTCACCCAACTCCCCAACTTTCTCAAGAGATACATTTTATAAGTGGCCAAAAGACAGAAAATGGAAAACTATTGCACCTAGAAAACATAAGCAAATTGCAAAGGTTTATGGACAAACATTACATTTTAAGGGGCTAGCTCAGTGGTTCTCAATCTTTCTAATCTCGCTGCCCTTAACACAGTTCATCATGTTGTGGTGATCCCAACCATAAAATTATTTACAGTTCATCATTTTGTGGTGACCCCCAAACATAAAATTAATTTGTTGCTACTTCATAACTGTAATTTTGCTACTGTTAATGAATTGAAATGTCAATATCTGTGTTTTCCTGCGATGGTCTTAGGATCTACAGCCGCAGTTCTCAATCTATGGGTCGAGACTGCTAGCAGTGTCGCCCAAGACCATCGAGAAGCACCAATATTGACAATGAGATTCATAACAGTAGCAAAATTACAGTTATGAAGTAGCAACAAAAATAATTTTATGGTTGGGGGTCACCACAACATGAGGAACTGTATTAAAGGGTTGTGGCATTAGAAAGATGAGAACCACTGGGCTAGCTGAATTAGGGATAGCTAAATAAATGATGTTTCAGTGATGCCCAAAGTAGTGAATAATCCACATTCAAGCACAGAACTTGCTTGAGATCCATGTGTGGTAAGGCTCGCAGAACTTCAACAGTGCATGGGCCTTTGAAAATATCCCAGCTGGGATGGGGACAGCCCACTGGAGCAGGCCTGCATCAGAGGCATTTTCCCCAGGTAAGAAGGAGGAATGCAGAGACTGAGTAGCACTGCCTGACACAGGCAATGAGGACAGAGTGATGGGATACCTGCCACATATTTGCCATTCTGTTGCTAGCCCAATCCCCTCGTTTGACAGAGGGAGGAAATGAGGCATTCAGAGAAGAAAGGACTTGATCAAAGTCATACAGGTCCGATGACCCCAGTCCTGTTTCTTGTTGATAGTCCCTGTCACAGCCAGATCAAATGTTTCTCCTTTATTCTCCTAGATTATAGGAAGCATGCTATGAAAAGGGCATCCTGTAATGAGGTGATGGGGGCTCAAATCTGATTTACCTTTCTGTACAAGGCCAAGGAGAATACAGACAGATAGGGTCTGAGAACATGCAAGTCATTTTCCAAAGGTTGTTAGGTGATTTTTGGAACTTGGTCTCAAAAAATAGTGCCTTTGGTGGCTACTGAAAGAAACAAAAATCAAAACAAGCAAAATCCACCAAAAGTTGCAAGTAAAATACCTCACATATAGTCCTTCCAACTAAAATCACTTGTTTTTAGGATAATACTAGAAATTGTTGAGGTTCAGAAATGTTAATTACTAAGAGGCCAGAACCCACGCTGTGTCCAGGATTGGTACTTTAGAGCCATCCTTAACTCCAGGAGGCCATGTATGGGTGGGCCCCTGATGTAAGAATAGCTTTGGAATCCTCATCTCCCTTTCTTTTTTTCATCTACTCAGGTGTCTTCTGCCTGGTGGAAGAAAGTGAATTCTCTGAGGCCTGGAGGAAGAAAAGCCAGTTCTCCAGGGAATTCTCTACCTCATCAAGGCCACAGCCATGCTATGTTGAAGGCTCTTTTCTGACAATAGCAATGAGCTAAACTGTATTCTCCTCCCACACTATTCCCTACAACACATTTTTCTCTTACTTAGACCAGGAGTTGCCAAACTATGGCCGTGGACCAAATTGGAACCCTATTTGTTTTGTAAGTAAAATTCTACTGGACACAGTGGGCATGTTAATTACTTATTGTCTATGACTGCTATTAAGCTACAATGATAGAGCTCAGTAATTGCAACACAGAGTCCATGGCCTGCAAAACTGAAAATAGGTATTATCTTCCCCTTACAGAAAAGTTGGGTTACTTCAGCTATATCATTAGTGAAGATGAATTGTTACAAAGTCTAAAGTGATTTCCTCCAAATAACAAAGGGGGATCTTTTGATAGCTTCTTTGCCATATTTAAAGGGAGGCATCACCTACACAAATGCCATTGTATCCTATCTAAAAGCACAGGTTTAAAAAAAAGTATCGATACAAAGAAAGAGGAGCCCACAACTATGTAGACACACAAGGCATAGTAAAAGATGTAGTAACCTACTATCAATACTGATTACTCTTCTTCAGTTAGCAGGATAAACTTGGCATTTAGAAGGACCATGGAAACATTATAGAAATGAAAGGGGAGCCACTAAAAGGTGGGAAGGCCAGATACTTAGGAATGTGGTGAAGTTCAGTGGCACTTGCCTAAAAATGGTGTTGGCTGAAGGGATACAATAAGCTGTAGGAAGTCATAGCAAACATGCAAAGTTTCAGAACTCTGTTGATAGCCCATTTTCACAAACTGGAAAAGGGTAATTCCAAAAGCTTCCAATTAGAAAGTCAAATTTTAAAACTCTGGCAGAATCATAAAGAAAGAGCATATACCCCAATGGAAAAATGCACAAATATTATCAGTTGACAGTCTTAAGAAACAGAAACAAACATGGGGAAAAAACACATATGGCCAATGTTGCTAGTAATTAAATAAAAGCAAGTAATAAAATAGCAATGAGATGCTATATATTGTCTACTGGAAAGGCAAACATTGGCAGAGATAACACATGAGGCTGGTGAGAACCCGAGGCCATTATATTCTAATGGAAATGCAAAGTGGTACAAACTGTTGCTGGGCACTGTGGCAATACGGTAAGCTTTAAATTGTGGACAATATACAACTAGCAACTCCACTTCTATAATTTAGTCTAAGGAAATAACTATGAATAGGATTGTTCATCACAGCATTATTAATAACAGAAATTTACTATAGTCTAAATTAGGGGTGTCGAACTCAATCAGAGAAGGGGCCAAAATCTAAAATCCAGCCTAAATCGCGGGCCGAATGGTTTACTGAACAGTCATAAACTGTCATTATGATGGAAACGCAGCGGAGTGCAGTGATGACAGCGCGGTGCGGGCCACATTGCAAGGCCTGGCGGGACGGATTTGGCCCTCGGGCCTTGTGTTTGACACATGTGGTCTAAATGAATAGTTAAAACAGTTTAATTATAAATACTTGTACTACAGAATATCTTCACCCATTAAAGTAGCATTTACAATGACATTATAAAACAGATGGATATCAGTAACGCAAACAAAATGTTTATGTGTGTATTTGGATATATGTAAACATATAAAGTATATATTGTAAATATGTATATATTATTGCATTTGCAATCATAAGAGCTAGACAGACATTGTATAATATTAAGCATTTTTTATGTTTTCTTATCAGATCTTGGCAACTCAATAAAATAAGCAAGAGTAATGATAATGATAAGCATAGCTAATACAATATTTATTGAGAACTTTTCTTATGCTAAACCATCTTATATGAATTATATCATTAAATCCTGACACAATTGTTTGAGGTAGGCCCTGTTATTAAAGTCATTTTATAAATATGGAAAAGAAGCATAAAAATGTGTCTGAGGTTACATAGAAAGTACGTGATACCACCAGGATTTAAATGCACAAAGCAAGTCACTGAAGTGTTTGTACTCTTAAACTATACTATCCTCTTTGGGTATTATTATTTCTTCCTGGGATAAATGGAAGCCAAAAGGAATGGATAGATGAAAAGATGAATTGATGGACAGATGGAAGGATGGATCAATAAGTGGATGAATGGATGGATAGAATGGTGAATAAATGATTGAATGGATGTATTTAAGGAGAGAAAGATAGATAAATGGATGGAGGAATGCATAGATGGAATAGTAGATGAATGAACAGACAGAAGCATGGATGGATGGATAAAAGAAAAGATGAATAAATAGTCAGGAAAAATCATAAAACTGGTTATTCCTTAGTTTTTATTTTATAATTTAATTTTCTTCTTTGTATCTTTTCAGGAATAACCAAATGCTCTAAATATTGCATTGATAACCAAATTACAGACATATATTTTACATTAAAATGAATTATAATGCAAAGCAAAAAACAGTACTCAAAATGTTATGGTCTTTGTAATTATGTCTTGCTAAAGGGTGACTTAGTTCTAAGTGAACAAAAGCTGTACAATATCCCCCTTCTACTGCTATATTTAGTCTCAGAAGAAAAACTCTAATGCACAGCCAAAACACAAAGCAGCCTCTGAATATCACCCAAGAATCTGTGGATAAGTCAAGCCAACTAAAAGAAAATGTGCAAATGAGATTTTTCTCCTAAAGGAGAATTTAGTATAAAGCCATCGTTGGCTAGAAAATAAGAATGTGGAGAAACACTGGGTTGTTTTCACAGCTTTGACTTTATATTGTAAGTTTATAATTGAAGGAAAATAGTATGGTTGCTGAAGTAGTCAAAGGACTTTATCCAAAAATTGGACAAAGCTGAAGAATCTCAGAAAATAAAATGGCTGCAGTCTTGTTGGCTGATAAAAGCTTGGAAATGCCTTTGGGTCTGAGCTGTTTTCAGTCCAATTCCACAAGAGATGAATTGGGGCAATCAGAGTTTAAATTTAATGTGTTTTATTTCGGTGATGACATATCTGAGCAAATGTTCTATTAGTGTGAACTTCAGGTAAGTCAAAGGCTATAATGAGGGATGTGAGAAATAGATTCCCCCTGACTTCTCTCACATCCTCCTCTATCCCTGGGCTTACCCTGGGCCACATAATGTGCCTCCAAGGACTTGAAAATTATAGGCACCAGGTTGCTGCTATTAACTACATAACTTGCTTTGTCTCACCATCAGACAACTGAGGGAGCCTCATTTTGTTACCTGTCAGCTCTTCTAATTAGAAAAGCTGAATCCAGTCCAATCTCCTGACACCCCCACCCCAGGGAGCCTCTCTTTCTCAATAGCATTCCTCTGCTGGCTGCCAAGCCATCTACTAATCCCTGCAGATTCCCTCCCGCAGGAGCAGAGGCTCTCTAAAGTGCTCTCTACTCTAAAATCCTGTCAACTATGAGACTACATCTACATTATGTTGGAAAGAGGGAAAGAAAAGCATGAGTACATGCATGAGTTCAATCCAAATGTTTGTATTTATTTAACACTTTGTGAGGTACTTTAGTACTGGCTTGGCACTGTTTTTAGAGTTTTTTTTATAGTAATTTTTATTACACTCCTCAAAAAAACAACCAAAAAAAAACAACAACACACAAACCAACAAAGAAACACACACAAAAAAAAAATTAATAAAACCCACAGGTGCATATTATAATGTGTATTTCATAGATGAGGAAACTGAGGTAGCAAGAGGTTAAATTCTTTGCTCAAGATCACACAGTAAATTGAATAGTCAAGATTTGGACCCAAGCAGTTGGACTCTAACAGTGAGTTCTTGAGCTGTGTTCATTGAACCCCAACACTGTCCCAGGCACAGAGTGAGGACTGGGGATGTAGTGATCATCAAGATAATCTGTGTGATGGACATGCTTCCCCTAATGCTCTCTACTGACCACACAATGAACAGAGGCTGCACCATCCTGGACATGCTTGCATTTAATTCTCCCAGCAGCTTTCCAGTAAAGTGTGGGTTTATAAACCCCTCAACAGACGAGGAACTAAAATTTACACTGCATGTCATGTCCAAGAGGTGACAGAAAGATACATAGTGTCCGGACTGAGAGGTGACAAAGCATGGGCTTAGTATCAGTGTTTCTTTAGTATGTTCCTCCCCACCTACATCAGAATCACCTGAGATGTTCCACAAAAACACAGTCTTGGTTCCACCCTCCCCCATCACACTCAATCTGAACTACACAAGGCCTGGTAACCTGCATTTTTCACAAGCCTCTACCCACAGGTGATTCCAATAATCACTCAAGTCTGAGAACTTTGCCTGCATTGAGCTGCTTGCTCTTTCCCCTGTTACTAACTACAATTGAGGTGATATGATTGTGATGATGATAATAATTAATATGAAGTAACACAGGAAGGAGATCACATGGTTGGATCATGAGTTGATATTCCCTGCTTTAATTTCTTATATCTGCTTAGTCGGTCATTTTTTCCACAATGAGATTGGCATGCCTATTAAGCCCTCTCATTTCTAATTCCTTCTCTTATACTTCTGGATTTAATGGCGTGAAACCTAATTGTCATAGCCTCAGGTGATGGCATTCTATAAAATCCTATCTCCTACCATAGAAGGTGATCATAAAATCCAGGTAATTGAAATTAGTGAACTCTCTCCTAGAACAGATTGCTTCAGACCTCCACATGTTAGAGTCAAAGCCTAGGACTTATTAAATAGCTGAATTAAAGGAGTAGGCTTTTACCAACTTTCTTTATTCAAACAGTTCCATTAATAAATAAAATGTTATCTTTATCTTAATATCACAAGAGAGCAGACAACTTATATCAAAGAGAGTAAACAGGAAAAAAATGGCTCAGTAAAAATTCTACTGAGAGTATAAAATAATTGTTTACAGGGGTTAAAATGGGGGACCATCTGTAAAAGTGTCAGCAATTTTACAAAGACCAGATTTTTTATGCCCTTTTAGTTTGTTTTTTCAAAAAGGAATGGAGGAAAGTGGCAAGGGAGGATGCAAGTGAGGGAGGTAGAGTGAAATAAGAAAGAGGGAGGAAGGGAAGGAAGGAAGGAAGGGAGGAAGGAAGGAAGGGAGGAAGGAAGGAAGGAAGGAAGGAAGGAAGGAAGGAAGGAAGGAAGGAAGGAGGAAGGGAGGAAGAAAGGGATAGGGATAAAAAGAAAGAAAGGAAAAAAGCCAAAGGAAGTAAGGATCACCTTAGTATCTCCACATATTTCCCAGCATAGTCAAGAAGAGAGAACCCTTGTGATCCTCCAGCCCCACCCTGCAGAGGTAACCACTTTAAGCAGCTGGCCAGTTTGCCTTACATGCATAGGTGTTGGTCAGAGGCAGTACAGGTAAAGTCCCAATGGATGTGAATCCCAATGACCTTACAAGTAAGTGATTCTTCATGCCTGGTCTCCACATCTGTCATGTGGGGATGACATTCATATCCACCTCCTAGGAGGCTGGGAGGATTTGGGGCATGGCAGGTGAACCTTGCCTGCTTCTAATAATATTCTACTAATAAAAGTTATTGCTTATTATGCTGTTAATATTTTTAACACTTGTGTTCCTTATTTCACACTATGGCAGTAACTTATGAAAACAGAATTTTAAACTGAATAATTTACATGCTCTAGAAATTTCTGATACTTGTTTTTAAATGTCCCAATGTGAATCTTATGCAAGAAAAAAATAATGTGTGTGTGTGTGCGTGTGTGTGTGTGTGTGTGTGTGTGTGTGTGTTCAGGTTTTTCTAAATCAAATTTGCTGAACTTAAGGCATTTCCCTATGGCTTATTGTTAAACAGAGACATTTTAAAAACTAACATCATTCTGTAAAATAAAAGCATTACAGCCTTAATATAAAAAGGAAATCAAGAAAAGTCAAAGATGAAAGCAGATATTCCCTGTAATCCAACCGCCCAGAAATAACTTCTGCTAATATTTTGACATGGTATTTTCCAGCCTCCTATATAATTCTAATGTATATAATGTTATTTTTGTGAAGAAAATGCCAGAACACCAATCCAAAATGTCTATCTAGAAAATTATGTACACTGCAATGACATTCTGTAACCCAGGTTTCACAGAAGTCAGTCACCACTATGATAAAACACAAGTTACATAATAATGAAATACAATGTTGAAACCCAAATAACAAAATGCTATTCTATTTATATTCTACTAGGGGCCCAGTGCATGAATCTGTGCATCTTGAAAGGAACTGTGGGCTAAGATAAGAGGCTGTGGTAGGCTCAGGGGCAGATCTCAGCCCATCCTCCACACCTTTCCCAGCCCCTCCAGCTGTGACCCCTCACCCCCACCTGTCTACCAGCAGCACTGTTCCCATGTTGCTGCTCACAAGTACTGATACACTGGCCCTGCTCCCACCCACTGAAGGCATGAAGCAATTGGGGCTGGTGCCAGCAGTGGGTGCAAGTGGGCCCATTGCCCTCAGGAACAGAGGGAGGTGGAGAAAACCTGAGGGGCAATTGGGGCTGGCAGCTGTTGCTTGCACCCACTGATGGCGCAGAACCATAGTGAGTAGTGGCTTCAGTGACAGCAGCAAGTGTGAGGGGGATTGGTGTCAACAGCAGGTGTAAGTGCTGGATGGGAGCACGGTACATGAGAGCAAAAAATTTTCAGTAACCACCAAAGACTCGCTCCCATGAGAGCGACCAGCACCCCACCTTAGTCTGGCACCCCCATCACCTGCTCCACCATCCCAACGTGGCTGACACCCGCCATGTTCCTCGCACACCCACTGGTGCCCAGCACACATCATAGCAACTGGTTGTTCAGTTGTTCTAGTTTTTCCATTTCTTCTGCCATTTGATTTATTTGCATATTAACCTTTTATTATATAGGATAGCTATTTACTTAAAATGGAGCACAGCTACCTCCCATTTCTCTCCAGTCTGCTGTGAGGAAAGCACATCTTAGAGTCAACACCCTGGCAGAAATACAACAGGGGAAAGAGGAAGGTGGTCTATAGATGTGTACTTTTTCTTTGCAGCTAAGGGATACACTTGTGTTCCCATGTGCCTCAGCTGCTCCTAGGTCTTATGTAGGGATGGGGTATTGAAGAGGCTAAAATGCTTTCCGGTCACGTTTTTTCTCTTGCCTATGGTTAATCACTTCTTATCTTCGAAATGTATCAACTGATGGCTAATAATGACTGTAATAACACTGCTTATATCGATACTAACAAACATTTATTGAGCACTTTTGTGTGCTCTGCACTTCAATGCATTATTGCCTTTAATTTTCACAAGCAGAAAACGAGTACAATTAGCAGGTCCATCTTACAGATCAGAAAAATGAGGTTCACAGAAGTCAGGTAACTTGTCTGTGGCCATATCCTTAGTAAGTGGCAGAGCCTGGATGGACTCAGCAGTGTGAGACTGGCTATGGTGCCCCCCTGAGGGCTCCAGCCAACAGATGACACCAAGGGGGAAGAGATACTCAGGGGAAACAGGACAATGAACAAACCTCCAAGGCATGGAGTTTTATATAGGAAATACATATTGTCCTCTTGTACTTAAAAAAACAAACACCACCTTTGTTAGGAAAATCGTTCTGTGCTGACTCTTTAATGTACCATTAGCTACAAAAATATGAAATATTTAACTAGATAAAATCTGATAAATAAGCCTAATAAAGAATTGCCAGGGGGCATGTATCCTGGTAGGCTTTTAAAAACAATATTGCATTTAATATCTAGTTGGATTTACAAATGTATTGTGTTGAATTATGCTTTTTTTTACTTAACATTTGATCATGACATTTTCCCATGTCCTTAAATATTTCTGAAAGAAAATAACCATTACTTTTCTTAACTTTTAAAAAATATGTTTTTATTGATTTCAGAGAGAGAAGGCAGAGGGAGAGACAGAAACATCAATGACGAAAGAGAATCATCCATTGGCTCCCTTCTGAATGCTCCCTACTATGGATTGAACCCACAATCTGGGCATGTGCCCTGACCTGGAATTGAACTTTGACCTCCTGGTTGACAGGCCAATGCTCAACTACTGAGCCATACCAGCCAGACTCCTTAAATATTTTTCATGACTACATAACACTCAGTCATATGGATGCATCAGAATTTATATAACTTTTCCATGCACTGTTTATCACTTTTCCTTATTATAAATTGTGCTCTAAGCAAAGATACTCATACATAAAAACATATTGTGTGTGTATATATAAATATATTTACACACACACACACACACACACACACACACATATATATATATATATATATATATATATATATATATAAATAAAATCTTTTAATTTTTGAAGGTTTTTAACATAGACTGGGTCTGTAGAATACACTCTCAAATGTGGTTAAATGAAAGAATGTAAACCTATAAAAAAGAATGAATTGTCCTTAGGTGACTATGACTCAATTATCAGTGGCATCAACTAAATAAAATTTATTTTCTTTTTAGAGAACTATCTTTTTCACTTTAGCATTTGATATTCATGGGAGTTCAGGTTGCATAGGTATGTTATACAAGGAAAAGAGTGTGTTGGCACAGGAATACTTTTTAAAAACACTTCCCAAAGCATCCAGCCCCTCCTTTTCCTAGTGCAAGAGTCAGCTGAAATAGGTGCTGAACTCAACAGGCCAGTGACTCCCATTACCTAAAATGTAACATGCTCCATCAGAGCAAGAATGTATTCCCATGTTCAAGTCCCTGAGATGGATTCTGTCTTCACTCTCTAGAGTTAAAATGGATGAATCAAGAAAAATATTTTTATGACTCAGCATTCTATTTATTATATTCCTTCAGAAAATGCTAGTCTATATTTTTATTTCATTAAAAAGATAAAATTATGTTCCTTTTCTGCTCAGAAAAAATATTTATATTTTTACACAGTAAACTGCATCTGTTTCATAATACTTTGAAGACTTTTACTCAAAATGGTAGACTGAGCTGAAAACTCACTTATTCCTAAATTCATACAAAATAGATGCTTAAGAACACACATATACACACATAAGTAATCACATCTGCAAGTTAATAACATAATAACTGGAAGGTAGAAATTGGGTGGGTTACAGACTTTTTAAACAATTTAAATTAGGGTGGTGCCATGCTTAGAAGGGGTGGGAGCTGGAAGAGAAGAGTGTGCATAAGCCACAAACCAGGTATTAGCTATAGCAGCGTTTTTCAGCCGCTGTTCCGCGGCACATGTTGCCTGGTGTGCCGTAGGTGCAGACAAGACAAGAATTTTATAACTTTTCACTATTTTGTTTACTTAATATTTCATAATAAAGTAATTATAAAATACTTTCTTTGTGTTTATTTGATTCCTATTCAAGAGAATTACTTTATAAGTCAATATAGGCACAGAGTTAAATTTTTTAACATTTTCTAATGGTGGTGTGCCTCGTGATTTTTTTCATGAAACAAGTGTGCCTTTGCCCAAAAAAGGTTGAAAAACACTGAGCTATAGTATCACAGGAAGAAGTCAGACAATGGCCTCCCTCTTTCTCCCATTGTATCAGGTAACAACACTAGTAAGTGGGCGTCTGTCTCTAAGGGTAGCAGTGACTAATGGAAGCTATCTCAGTGCATACCAGATGGTTTTGTTTTCTTCTTAAGAGCAGTGAATGCCTTAACACATTAAATCTGTCAGATTTCTCTTCAGGATGAAGAATTTATTTTCCCAGTCTTAGGGGGACAGCCTTAAGTTGTCAGCCCTCTAAGGAATTGCCTTGGCTAAAGACCAACTTCTCCCCATGGCCATGAACCTTCCTACTATCCTCATCTAATAAGAGATCACCTTGAGCTATAAAAGCCTGGCTCCCTTGTCCAACTCAGGACCGCTGTGAGGGCCATCTTGGTTTCAGAGTTCCCAGGGGGATTGGCCAAGACTACATCAGAGCCCAGTTTCATTTCTAGCCAAAGTTGCTTCCTTTCCCTCCTTTCCACAGGTAATGACCCCCAACACACTCCCTAACTAGCTTCCTGCACACCAATCTCCATCTCAGAGTCAGCTTTCTGGAGGCTCAAACCCATAACATAACCTAAAATGCAGACCAGGGCCTGCAGAACCAAACCCTTTAACATAGTTTTGGATAAGCCCAGTCACTGAGTCACCCTTGAATATGTGACTTTTACAAACATATTACTCAAGAATAAAGAAAACCAATAGCAACAACAAAACTATTGAGGTAGGAAATAATAAAAGCAAACTACACATTCCATTGGAAAGAACTAACATAAATACAGGGGGAAATCTTTCCTAAAGAGGCATTGGGCAACAGAGAGTAATGCATAAAGGCTTTAAAAATGTTCTCAGAGATTCTATCTCATTGGATTTTCATAGCTCCAGGAGTTAGGCATTATTCAACCTGTTCTACAGATTTAGAATCTGAGGTTCAGAGTGTGAACTCGCCCACTCAGGCCAGGCATTGTATTTAAAACTTCTGAAGAATATCATCACAAGAGATAGAATTGACCTTAATATCAATATTATTTTGAAGGGCTGATCAACTTATAAAAATAGCATCATAGAAAAATTGTTAATTCATAATTACAAGATGCTTTTCACCACTGTGAGCATGACAAGTTTGCTAATAGGCAGCACTGGCCATTTATTTGGGCTCTTCGAATAGCAGCTGGCCTCTTTCAATCAACCAACCAAGCAAGTGTTACTCATAACTAGGATGGACCTGGAAAATGTCCAAAAACAAAGCAATTTTCTACTTTCCATTTCCCTAAATCCATCACCAAAATAACAGAGCAAATGCTCCCATTCAAATCATTGTTCTATATGCTCAGGCTGAGCTAGAGGAAGGCCCCTGGCAGGCAAAAATTCAGTATCTACTTTAGTAGCATCAATACATGAAATAATCAACCCAGTCCAGTACTATGCAAATGTAATGGCAAACATTTTAATAATAAACTAAAGATATTCAGAGCACTCAGCCAGATCCTTGTGCAGAGAGCCAGTTTACTGAGGAATTGCATGGGTAACAGAGAAAGAGGGTGCTGAACTCAACAGGCCAGTGACTCCCATTGCAAAGTGGGAAATATGCAGAGTGGCAGGGAGAGGCTGAACAAAATCTATCCCCATAGACTAGGGGTGTCGAACTCAATCAGAGAAGGGGCCAAAATCTAAAATCCAGCCTAAATCGCGGGCCGAATCGTTTACTGAACAGTCATAAACTGTCATTGTGATGGAAATGCAGCGGAGTGCAGTGATGACAGTGCGGTGCGGGCCACATTGCAAGGCCTGTCGTGACGGATTTGGCCCGCGGGCCTTGTGTTTGACACATGTGCCATAGACCATTACTCATAGAGCTTGAAGTGAGGTTTGGGGACCCATCATCAAATTATGTTAATTGATCTAAGTAGCTACCATTTTCTGAGCAGTGGCTGTGTGTCAGCCTCAGATTTATCTTCAGCATCTCACTGAATGCTTGTCTGTTAGCAGAAATGGAAACTCAGAGAAGTTAAGTAATTTCCCCCAGAGTTAGACCTGGCATTCAAATCTAAGTGTTTGTCTGCCAAACATACTGTGGGGAGCAGAGCTGGGGTGATAATAAGATGTTCCAGACCGCTATACTTCAGGCAACACTGGCTTCTTTCTCTGGAACAGTATAGAGCTAGTGTGGGTTGGTTAAGAATAAGAGGAACATACTGGAAGTATCGATCATGGATATAGCTGGTGTCATGATTGTGGGGTGGGAGAAAATTATATCAGCAAATAGGGAAAACGTGAGAAAATAGAAAGCCTATTGTGGCCTCCAAGAAGTTAGGCAGCTCATATAACACTGCAAAGTCTGTTGGCTGCCTCTTTTACAATGCTCAGAAAAGTCATACCTGACCTACTTTTCAATGTCTCAATCTTAGATACTCAGATGACACCTCTGAGAGCATAAATATTGAAGATAAATTTTTGGTACTTTGCAGTGGGTAAAGATAAAAATATCAGATTTTACTGCTCAATTCATCAATAGCTTCCTAGAGGTTTGTAAATTCGCTAAAAGTGCCCCTTGCTCCCTGACTCCCTGCCAGTAGCCAGCACTGATGCCTCTCCCTCTGCTCAAATTGATCTAGTCCCTGAGAGCATTCTAAGACAGGCAAGCAGTCAGAAGCCCCAACCCATAGGAGGGGTTCAGGAATCATCTCTGCCCTCAACGCCTGGGTGGTTATAGGGTGGCTTCCAACCTTTTGTAAGCCTGGGTTTGTGCCTCAAGTAACTGGGGGCATCCATTGGAATTTACTGTGTGCTTTTTTCAGATTTTCTTAGTTGACCTCTCCCATATTTGCCAGAGGCATTTGTTGCCTTAGGGAGGATTAAGCTGTTGAATCAGGAATGCAAAGTGAAAGATTCAATATTGAGCCTAAAGACTTTATCAAAATAAGTCTTGAAATCCAGGCTTTACCAAGAGAGAAAAAGGCTTTCTAATTTTTAAGCATTTAACCCCAAGTTTAGGTAGAGCTAACTGAGAATTTCATTGAGGAGAGGTTTCCACCCTCCCAGAGACCTTTCAATTGGGTGAAGAAGACAGAGATACTACTGGACAGGTAGACAAGAAGGGAAGGGTCCCTGGATCCCAGAAGGTCTGGCTTTACTCAGAAAAGCCCATAATCATTAGGCTATGGAGCTTTATATTGTAAAGATGCATATTTTTCCCAAGCATTTTACTCTCTTTATTTCCCATAAGCTCAGCAGAATGAGAAAGAATTACCGTATATATATTTCCACCTTCTCCTCTCCTCGAGAAGAAAGGCAAGATTTGAGTCTCAGGGGCTCATACCTTCCCTGTCCCAAGGGAGAATGAAAAGCATTTTGCATTCTGACAGTGGAAGAAGTTTCTTGGATAGATGGGGTGGAGGTGCTCTGACGCTTAGGGAGGACTGAAGGAGTGCTTTCTTAGACTGGGAATAAGTTAGTCCCTGAGGTGTGTCTGCAGAACATTCATTGTGCATTTTTACATTTTAAAGGAGCAATTCTCAGAAAAAAAAAAAAAAAACAAAAAATAGCATTCCCCAACCTTATTTCATTTTAAAACACTTTCCCCATTTGCATTCCTATCACCACAATTTTCCATCAACAGAAGTTTGGGAAGTTTTGACTTAGAACAAATACAAACTATCATGTACCCAGAACTGATACGACTAAGTCTCATCAATACAGCATTGCTATTAAGATCAAGAACTGAGACCACCTCTGTTAAACCGTCTTGTTTTTGTTTGTTTGTTTGTTTTGCCCAAGAAAGACAAAGACTAAACCAGTAAAAACTCCATTGTGTGTTTCAGGAGATTCATGAAGGTCAGTCTACTTGAGATAATAGTTCTATGTGGGCAAATAGTTCATTTATGAGAAAATAAATAAATAAATAAATAAATAACACAAGACTTAGCTAAAGACCTTGTTAGTATGTCATGAACTTTACCCCATGCCAGTTTTCTGCCTGAAATCACAAGAGCCTAGAGCCTTCCTGGAAGCCTAAAAATGTCCCCTCTAACTTGCATCTTCTGAATCATTGCTAAGATTTGGTCACAGTGGTGCTTTTCATGGAAGTGATATTTAGTGAATGCTCTACTATAACAACTTGTCTGGTGATTTTTGAGGAATTTTTACTCTGAGCAGTTTGGCCAAATAACTAAAACCCAGGTTTTAGTTATTGGCTTCAGTTGCTGGGCCTGTCTCCCAGGTCACAGTGTGGGCTCTTGACACCATTCCAAGTCAATGAGCTTTTCTTCCAAAACTGGAAGTTATCTGAAGCTCCATTCCTATAAAGGTACCCAAACATACAAGGGTGGCCTCAGAACAGGGTCCAAACTTGAAAGGGCCTATGACCAAATGAGCACAATCACTGAAAGCACTTCAAAAGAGGAGCAGTATGTCTACTGAATCTAATTTCTTTAATGCTTATATTTTTTGTCTGTCTTGGTTTTTTATTTTCATTTTTATAGTAATAGTTTTTTTTTATATTGTTAAGAAAAATATTTAAAACTTCAAATTAAGGCAATACTATACTTAGAATTGAAGTTCTTTCAAAGTTAAATATAGGCATCATCTAAGAGGTTCAGTCAGAGGCAACAGGCAACTCTGGGCATAAAACAATTTTTATATACATCTTCATTTAATTCTCCAGTAAAATAGAATTTGTTCATCTCATTGAAGGTTGCATATTTAGTAAAATTATATATTAATTTATAGATTTCTGCAAATGATATCCAGTAGAAATAATAACCCCAATAGTTAATCACTTGTCCTGTAGGACATTAACCACCTTTGTACATTGCCCAATAAAATTATTCTAATATTCCTTTACTATCAAATTGCCTATAAATACCTAGCTCTTCAAATGTTTCTTGAGTCTGATTTATCATCTTATTGTCCTGTTTTTTATTGATGAATTTGGACTTGTGTTCACTTTAAATTTTTTAAAAAATTTTGATTGATTGATTGATTTGGGGGGAAGAGAGAGAGAGAGAGAGAGATTGCTCCACTTATTTATGCATTCATTGGTTGATTCATGAATGTGCCCTGATTGGGATCGAACCCCCTAACTGAGCTACTGTCTAGGGTAGGGGTGTCGAACTCAATCAGAGAAGGGGCCAAAATCTAAAATCCAGCCTAAATCGCGGGCCGAATGGTTTACTGAACAGTCATAAACTGTCATTGTGATGGAAACGCAGCGGAGTGCAGTGATGACAACGCGGTGCGGGCCACATTGCAAGGCCTGGCGGGACGGATTTGGCCCGCGGGCCTTGTGTTTGACACATGTGGTCTAGGGCTTGGGCTTATGTTCACTTTATATTTCTATGATTAATGTTTTTAACTTATCAAAATTACAAGCTGATTTTTTTTTAAAACAAAAGTGCCAGTCTGAAATTCATGGAAACAAAATAAAATACAACAAAAGCTTATCCTCTGCTCCTGAATGCTTGAAAAGCACTGTTCTAACTCTCTCTGGGTTTCCTTCCACTGCTGAAATTCTTGGAACCTCCTTACTTGCTGTTCTTTGTGAGGCCTTATGATGCACTTCTTTGAATGAACCTGTGAGCTACACAATTTCCTTTCATTAAGTCCTTGTAGAAAGTCTTGAGTTGGTGAGGGTTTATCAGAACTGACAGTCACTAAATTGTAATTGTAGTTGACACAATACTTTCAGAGAACACACCACCTCTCCTTGGGCTATGCCCATCTCAAAAATGTGCCTGATCAGAAATGTGAACGATGAAAGAACAAAAACAAAAACAAAAACAAAAACAAAAAAGAATCAGACTATTCCCTAAGCAAAACAGGCAACTATGGGCATAAAACAATTTTTATACGCATCTTCATCTTAGGCCTCACTCACTCTAGAAACTGCCTTGACCTTACTCCAAATTAAAAGAAACTTAATTAGAGCTGTCATGCTCCTCCCCCCTCTCTAATATGGACAAAGGCCTGGTTCTAGCCCAGGCCCTCCATGCCCCTGTGGACCATATCGCCATGGGCATCTACCTGACAATTTCAGGGCCTGAAATTTAATGCTGAATCCCTTTTTAAGCCTGATTTATCCCCACTCACCCTCACTTTTTGTTTTTAATTAGACAAACTTCCTTCCACTGAAAAATGCAGTGCTAACCATATTCCTTAGAGATTTTGACTCATAGTTTGAAGTGTTTTCAAGCACTAATTATTTCTTTCATGTTATTCAAAATCAATGTTTCCTCATTTGGAATTCCCTCTGCCCTCATGGAATTTAATGTATACATATGAAAATGAAAACCAATTTTAGCTAAAAATAGATCTTCTGGGAGGTCTCTGGAATCAGCTGACACACACAGTTAAGAGAGACTTGGATGGCTGACAAGTGCTTGGACTTCAATTGGGGATAAAATGGTCTGGTGCAGCAGTTGGCCACTTTTCAGGGTGGCCTGCCAACACATCATTTATCAAGTTGCTCAGACATAGAAGCAGGGTCAGGGAGGGGGATGGGAGAGCAGCTGGGTCCGGGAGGCTGAGCCACCATGACACCCAGCTGCCCCCAGAAGCAGCTGGGCCCTGAAGATGTCAACTAAGTGTTGTAGCCGGATTGTGGACTGGCTTTTCAGGGGGATACTCTCCTAAGGGGTGCTGTCTCCAATTTTGAAATCCAAGAGGATCAGCACACCCAAACTGTTTTCATAACTCATGTGGCAGCAAAACCCAGCCTGAACTAATATGATGGTATCTGTGGTCTTATTTATCCTACTTAGAGTAAATCTTCATGTTTCACTGCAGAAATATTTGTTTTATTACAGGATGCTGCCCCAGAACCCTGGTTGTACAATATAAAGCATATACACTTTATTAGTTTCCTAAATGCTGAAACACATAAACACATCTGGATCTAAAGTCAAAAAGAATCACTTCTCAGATGGTTTTCAGGGAGCTTCCTTTTAACATGTAGCCCAAAGAGACCAAACACTAGGGAACAGTATGTGTGTATTGGAGAAGGGGGCTGGGGGAGGGGGATGGTGGAGGCACATGTCCCTAAAGCATGAACATGCCTGAAAGGGAGACTTGAAGGGAATAGGAAGAAAATATGTTCCAGATAAAAGGAGCCACACATCATTGAAAATTATCTGTGCCACCTATAGCAGACACCAGCACTGCCCATCCCGAGAACATCACTGTGCCCATTATCCTCCCTGGCCTTAATCTGTCAAATGATAAAGACAACAACCTTTATGCACAGCCTGCATGTGGCAGGCACTGCCCTAACACTTCTGCATGTGTTTTCTTTATCAATCTTCCAAACACTACCTCCATTTTACAGATGAGCAAACTGAGGAGCTAAGAGGTTGAGTGACTGGAAATACTACCCACTGCTAAGTGATAGGGGCAAGGAATCCACACAAAGAGACCTGTGAGGTTCTGGGGAACACCCCAGTGTGTTCTTAAAGGAAAGGGCAGCAGCACTGGTGTGGGAGGAAACTGGCTATTGCATTTCCTGCGGGGAGAGCATGCAGAGCCAGGGGATCAGAGTGAATTTGCACCATGGACACCTCCTTTGAGACACTGGATCCTTAAAACAACCTTTATGCCCTCACCTATGAAGTGGGACTTATAATGCCACTACAGGGCAGTTGATTAAAAGGATAATAAGGTATCCACTTTCCTGGACCAAAGTAACTCAACATGAAAAACTATTCTCATCTTAGGGCTTTTACATGACTACATGGTCCCTCTGCCTAAATGTTTATCAACCCTGTCTCCCCCTGGTTGGTTCCTTCCGGTAATTCAGGTCTCACCTCTCAGGGAAAACTTCTTTGGCACCCATTCATGTAGCAGCCCTCCAGAAACATCTATCACAGGACCAACCTTGTCTTTTTTCTTTCATGGCACTTCAGCTTTCACATACCATTTCCCTGTTTCTTTAAGTGTTTATTTCTATCATGCCCATCTCTTTCTCTCTACAAGAATAAAAGCTTCAACATAGAAGGCTTCATATGTTTCTGATTCAAAGTTGTATCCTTTGTCGCTAGTACAGCACCTGGGATAAAAAAAAGTAACTATTCTGATTCACATCCGTGGCTGGATGGAGTAGGACAGCATGATATTTCATCATGCTACTCCAAATGGCACACAATTTAAAACTCATGAATTGTTTATTTCTAGAATTTCACATTTAATATTTTTAGACTGCGTTTGACTGCGGGTGACAGAAACCAAAGATAGCAGAACAGCAGATAAGAAAGGGACCATTGTGTTCTTAATTCCTTGAAAAAAAATAGAGATACAGATATTTATTCCAGCTCCAGAATCATGTGAGTACAGACACTCAACAGGTCAACGAGTAAGGCCATATGGCAGCACTTAGAATGTGACAGCCTTAATGAGGCAGTCTGCTCACCAGCATCACCAGTGAGCAACCTGGCGTGATGACTGTCTTCATTCCCTGCCACCTAAGAGACATGTCCATTTGTCTGTGCGCTGCTTTCCAAAAATTCCCATGCACAGAGCACAGCCTGCAGTCATAAACTGTTAGGACTGGAAGGGACCTGAGCTGAGCGATAGAGGAAAACACACTCAGGTGGACTCGCTTGCTTTTGCAAGCCCAGCAATACTCCTTTCCTCCAAAGAACGGCCCTCTGTGTCCCAGGTCTAGCCAATAGGGAAGCCAACTCTTCTGGGATACTGTGATTGGTTCATGGATAGGCACTTTGCCTAAGCTGGACCAAGAGAGTTAACCACGAGATGTTTGCCAGATACTTGGAAAAGAAATGCTCTGGGTTGTTAAGCAGGAGGAATAAATGGTGGAGCTTCTGGTGGCCATCCTGATGGGAGTCCTCTGAGAGTGAATGGTTAATGTTAATATAGATTAACATTTAATCCTTAGACTAAGTTATTGAGATTGCTATCATTATAACGTTTATTTGCCCAAGATGCTTAGCTGGTAATAGGATGACCTTATTTGGATCCAGGCAGCCTGCCTCTCAGGTCTATGTTCTGGAGGCCAATATCCCGGAAGTTATGAATTTTTTAAAGTTAAATCCTCAATGTTGACAACAAATTTCTTTCATGAAACACTTTAGACTCCCATAAGGAGAGCCAAATAAGACATATCTGTGGAGCAAATTTAGCCCAAGGGCAGACTGTGTGATTCCTCTGTCTATTTATTTCTTCTGTTCTCCTGATAAGAAAACTGATGCCCAGAGAGCTCCCCCTGCATCTGCATTCCTCACCTCCTCAACCCTCCCACTCTGTCATTTCATGTTTCCCAAGCTTCAAAGTTAATGTAGGACCCAAGTCTAATGAGAGGATGGCTAGCATTTTATTATTTCCCCCCTAACTTGTACATTGATTCTTTTTATTTTGCAGTTACTTTATTATATTGCTTTACATTTATGAAATGAGGTACTTAGTATAATTCATTTATGGGAATCCTAATAAATATTAATTGACTGATTACTGGATTGTTGCAAACAGTTGGTGGGAGGAAAGGGCAAACATGTACATATATTACATTTCTATAGGACTCTGTTTAAATATAGGACAAATTCTAGCTAATGCAAATAGGAGTCCCTATCCTGACCCAAAGTATAATTACTTTCATAATGGTGGAGTGAACTAAGTGACATCAGGGTAATTTTTCTTGGCATATCACAACAGCTTAAAACAAATATACCACTTGACATTTCAACCTTAATCAGACCTTTCTGGACTGTAGTATAGGTAATGTTAAATAACTTCACTAATTAGTTCATCAATCTCCCCACCTGAGAGTAAATATAAGTTAGTCGTGTGATGCACAACCAGAAAATGCAAATAACATTATCTATATTGTTTACCTTCAGAAATTTAAAAATTATCACTTTTTAAAAATCACTAAAACAGTAAAGGAAAACAAAATAACTTAGGAAATTTCTGAAGGTAAACAATATAGATAGACAAAAGCCCAAGTCAACCTGAACTCGGGAAACAGGCATTTCCCCACATGCCAGGCTGGAAAGTTCACTCATTTATTACCAACCAAATAAAATATTTCAAGCAGGGTCAAAGGGCCTTTGTTTTGACATTTAATTCACTGGCGATGTATTTCCTCAGTTAGGATGCAAAACACCTCTCACATTGCTTTTTCATTAATTGCCTTCATTTTTCAAGTTCCCTGTTTGATTTATAGTCAATTAAAAACACCCTCCAAAGCCCTGACTCATGTATGTTAACTACAAATATGATTAATGCAACAGGATGCACTCTATGGATGACCTGCCACTAACCAAGGTCAGTGTCTACGTGGGATGACCAAGCAATGCCTTGATTAAAGGAACTCACAAGGAGGGTGGAAAGTCAGGAATGCAAGGTCATGAATAACTTGGCACTGTATTCACCCAAAACAAGGAAAAAAGAGGCACTATTTCTATATTTTTCTATTTAAAGAGGAAGAATGCACTTAGCTATGAACGGGGGGGGGGGGGGATGAGGTTCTCTCTTTATCCAGGTTAATAAATGTGGATGGGAAAAATTAAGTGACAAATTTCCTTAATATGTTACCACCAACATAAACAAAAATTATAAGACACTAAACTGGGAACTCTGGATAAAAGCCAAGGCACTGAAATCCTGAGTTTCAATCTTGACATCACCAATTGTAAGCAGAACCTTGAGTAGCCCAGCTTTAGTATCCTTATTTATGAAATGGGCACATAATGACTGTTATGAGGTCCCAGGGGGCCCTCCACCATTAGAGAATGCAGAGTTAAGTCAGCTGTGAAGGCCACTGAGGCCATTGTGGTTAGCTCTGGGTGTGCCTTTTAAAAGTCCAACATTTGTGCCCGGTCAGCTTGGCTCAGTTGTTGAGCATCCACCTATGAACCAGGAGGTCATGGTTCAATTCCCAGTCAGGGCACATGCCTGGGTTGCGGGCTCGATCCCCAATGTGCGGTGTGCAGGAGGCAGCTTATCAGTGATTCTGTCTCATCATTGATATTTTCATCTCTTCCTTCCTCTCCTTTTCTCTCTGAAGTCAATAAAAATATTTTAAAGTCCTTATATTTGTTCCTAGTGTATATATACTTGATATATTTTCTAAAAACACAATCTCTCTTTTCTTTCTATCAGCATAGGCATGTACCCCTTCATGAAGAAATCTTTTGAGAGTTATTCCTTCATTTCCAGAAAAAAACGAATATATTGAAACTTCAAAAGAATTATCAGAAAAGTCATGAGCAAAAAATGTAACAGTAACCTAATGCCTTAGATCAGTGATTTCCCACCAAAAAGAGGTAAGTAAGGACATTTTGGTGCATTGTTTACAAAGCAAAATTGACTCAAATTAAATTTACTCCCTTCTTTTCTGTAATTAGTCTTTACTCCTGTTTTGTTTTGTTTTTGGTGCCAAATGACCTTGTAAAAAATTCTAGCCAAAGTAAATGGGGATATTCACCTTATTTATTTGCTTGCTTTATCTTTCATATCCAGATGTAAGATAATGTTTTAAAATACAGTCTTAGCAATCCAAGATTACAAAAAGAAAAATCTACTAGCCCATGAAATACAAATCCTAGCATCACTCCTTTAGGTGTATCTTTATCTCTTCAGATGTATAATGCCCACAATTTATCTTCCAAATCGCTTTGTTTAAAAGTCCACTAAAAGGAAATTGAACCTAGCATAACAACAAGAGCAATGATAGTAATAATAATAGCAGCTTCCATTTATTCATAGCTATGTTTTAAGCATTCTCCCATCAAGTATTGCATCAACTCTGGAAGCAAGGGCTATCATTATCCATCTTAGAGAGATGATATAATTCAAACTCAGATGATTCAAATAACTCACTCATGGTCACATAGTTAGCATGTGACTGTGCCATATGTTTAAACCCTAGTCAATGTGAGTTTACAATTGTGTGAGCTTAACCACAATATGATAATCATCAGGAGGATGCAATTGGAACTCCTTCTTATCAGAACCATCAGAAGGTGAGGTCCCTACCCTGGGTGTTTCCACCAGGGAGCAGGGAAGAGCTCGCTGGCTCAGGGGAAGTATATCCTGATTAGAAAGGCAGCATTTAGTCAGTTACATGACCTTGCTCACTTGCTTGACCTTTGTTCTCTCTCCCGTGTAGGCCCAAGTTACTCTGAGATACCTGCTTCCTTTGTTGTCTTTCTCTGTCTCTTCAGAAGTCAATTTGTAACTTGGGTCACACTGTTTTGTTGGAATCTGTGTTACGGAGCGAGTCCCCAAGAGATGAACCACCAGAGCCAATTTGATTAAGCATGCTAGAATTTATTACAGATTCTAATCCGGGCTCAAACCTTGGCTGACGCAGCAGCTGGCAAACACCCAGGTGAAAACCCCGATGGAGGGGCAGTCCCTCCAGAGCGCTCACACAAAAACACAGACAAACACACACCTACCGCGGCCAGTCAGGCTCTCAGGACCGGGGTCCCTCATGGTCCTGGCTGGGGATACCAGACGAATTCATGATCCCCAAGGACCACCAGGGAGCCGAGTCCGATGCAATAAACAAAAGAGCCATCTCCATGTTAGCATGGGCTGTCCCATTCATGCCTGCAGCATGGCGGAAGAGAGCGAATTTCGCCCAGTCCAGGAGTTTTATTCAGGTCAGTGATGTCACTGCCTCTGCTAACCCTGATTGGCCCCTCAGGACAAAGAACTGGCCAATCAGTTGTCTGTTCCTAAATCCTAAAGACTAAATTCTAAAGACTGGGGACATCCAGCAGGGTCGGTCCCCAGTCACACCCTGCTGGACATTGGAATGTGGCCCTATCTTGCCCATAATACAAAAGCAGAACTAAAGGTTATCTACAGTCTCTACCCCTGAAGCTACTGAGTCAGTGGGAATCAATCTCCTGCAACTACCCTATTGTTCAAGCAAGTAATCGAAAGTCAAAGTCAGATAGCAAGGTTAAAATTCAAACAGCAGTTTTTACCCAAGTATGAGTGCTACCATATTTCAATCTGTATAGAGAGTTCAAAAATGCACTAAACATAAGTGTTGTACATTCCCCAGCTTTTGTTGGGAGCCATCAGAGTTGAGACAAGCAACTCCGTCTTAAGGAAATAGAATTAAGTTCCTTCTAGCAGAAGTTATGTGGTGCCCTGAGGGTTTGGCCAGAAGCTAAAAGATTAACCTGCCGCTTAGCATCTCTACTACTTCCCCTTCCTGATCCTTCCCCATAGCTAGCCCAGCCTTGGAATGTTACACTTTGGAATGTTACACTGCCCTGGCAGTTAGCCAATCCTGTGTTGCCAGATACCTTACCACCTTGTCACTCAGTGCCTAAACCAATTATACACTGCCAAAGACCCCTCTGCATAGGCAACCCTGCCCCCCTTTGTTCCTGCTGCATATATACTGCCATTTCAAAAAATAAAGTTCGAGGCTTGATCAGAATCTTGTCTTGCCTCCGTTCTTCGTGTTCCTTGTTTGTTTCGTTCTCTTAGGTGATTTCCACGTGCCCTCGTTGTTGCCCCGTGGGTCAGGGCAAGCTTTGTTTGTAGTTAGGATGCCTACATGATTAGGTGTGTATAATAGCATGAAGTAGAAATGATGTATGTCCCTTATGAGCTAGGGTGGTTACACATATGGGGTGTCTTCCCATACTCTTTTCTTAAAAATATTTGTATTAATTTCAGAGAGGAAGGGAGAAGGAGATATAGAAACATTAATGGTGAGAGAAACATTGATCGGCTGCCTCCTGCACACCCCACACTGGGGATGGAGCCCTCAACACAAGCACATGCCCTGACCAGGAATTGCAATGTTCATAGGTTGATCTTCAACCAATAAAGAGTATGGAGCCAAGCCCCCATACTTTTATATTGTTCCCCTGGCTTGCAGCTTGGAGGTAGAAGAGTGATTAGCAGGAACAAATGGCAGGACCAAGTTATAAGTAAGATGGGTCCTCAAGTTCCCACTTGGAGGGCAGCCATTTGGAGGAGAACTACCCAAAAAAGCAGCCCAACCTGCATCCACATAACCTGAATGGAAAATAAACGTCTATTCTCTTATGTTACTGGGGTTGTTTGACACCAAGCCTATTCTGAGTAATGCATGTCCTTTATTAAGTGTAAGTTCTTATAAGTTTGCATTTTAGGTGAACTCAGGTGTGGCTATTTCCCTCTGTGTATCTGTGTGGTCCCAGAGGAGTGATCCATGAAGGATAAACAAGGTGGAAGAAAAGTGCTGACCTGATAGTGGCTGGGGGCCAATTGTTGTCCTTCACTGGTAGTTGGAGATGTCTCCCACTAACAAAGGCTAGAGGATCATGATTTCCCTAGAAAATAAGATGATCACAAGTCTGCTCCCTATGCAGGAGGTCTGTCTCAGCTGACAGGGAAAAGCAGAATGTGCTGTCCTGTATTCTCCATCATACCAGATAGGGGCTTATTACTTGGTATTTTTCCCTATCAGCTGGGTGGCTAGTCAGATTTCCAGGCCAGCTATTCTTCTGGAGCCTGAGTGTCACCTGGGAAACTAACACCATAGACAGGGCACACCAACCCATGTTATATAGTTTTAGGTGTTGAAGGGGCCTCTTGCCACAAACCTATCACAGATGCCTCCCTGAGACCAAAGACCTGGAATGGATGTCTCCTTCCTGAGTTTCTGCTTTCTAGGCTATTTTTTCCCCTTTTTTGTTATACACATCAAATAGGGGAATAACCACAGATATTTCCCCAGCTCACCTTTCAAGACTGAGATGAAGCCAGTAAAGTTTTGCCTAAGTTATCATGAGATGGGGGCTTTGCTTTACACAGTGAGTGACACCATGAAAGCCATCCCCTGGTCACATTAAAGGAAACAGTGGGGTGCCATGTTTTCATCTAGAAGCTTGTTGAAAATGGCCTTTTAAAGACGAAAGCAAGTTTAGTTAGTGGAAAGAAAGTAGAATAAAGAGTTACTGGGATGTGAAGAAAATAAAAGGCTTTAGAACAACTGAAGAAAAGATGTATTGAAGTGAACAGTGAATAAAATATTAGGGAAATAAAAGGAGAGGAGGTGACCATTAGTAACAGTTAAAGTAGAAAAAGATAAGTCATTGAGAATTGAGGAGAAAGATGAAAAAAGATAAAAGAATATAGTACTGTCTGAACAAAAAGAGCAGGGAGCTGTGGACAGAATAAACATTCCTTATAATTTGCTAAAAGCTGAACACAGAACTAGTGAAATATGAGCAGATGTATGGGCTATGAGCAGATGTACTAGGTCTGTCAGGCAAGGAGACAACACTATCAGACAACTTTATAAAATAATGAAAATTGTGGACAACAGTTGATTATGCTGTGTTTATACCTTCTGGAATTTCACAATGATTGGAAATCAAAGCTCTTAAATAGGGCAAATATAAAGCAAAACTGGAAAGAGAAAATTATATAAGCCCAAGATAATGTTAGAAACCTGATTTCTTTTAATATCTGTTATTACTTAGAATATCAGATTGTATTTATATATCACTAAAATATTCATTTTCTGGATCTCAACTTCAATTATATAAGTATGTTAACACTTTTTGGTCTTGTTTGATCTTTTTCCACTTTCATCCAGATGCTGGCCTTCTATCAATATAGTGTTCATGCTAAAAGTACTCATCACTCAGTTTCTTAATCACATTTTTCAGAGACAGAAGGGTCTTGTGTTGAATTATGAGGAAATGCATGTGAGAACTGAGGATGAGAGAGGAAAGAGGGAGGGGGAGGCATGGAGAAGGGAGAGAAACTTAAAATATTACTTGGTTAGGAAAAAATTTCATTCCGTATCTTGAGTTTGTATTTCCTCTTGCAAGTGGGATAGAGCAATTTCTTCTACAACTTCTGGAAATCCAGACTTTCCAAACAATATCCAACAGGCCATCTCCAACCTATAAAAACTTTCTTCTTCATCACAAGGTCTATACTCATAACCTTTGTCCATTGCTTTGAGATGAACTCAAAAGTACCTAACTAGATATGCCCCAAGTATTTTTCCACCCTTATAATATATATGGACCTACAGTTTCACTGAGAAGGGGTAGTCAGACTTTGCTTGCTATAATTCACACACAAAGTCACATATAAATATTTAAAATTCTCAATTCCAGTATCACTGACTTTTCCTGAATGTGCTATCATTGATAATCATACCAGTTCTATTTACCATTTACTAGCTTACAGAGAACCAACAACCATAACCCACTTAATTACTTAGGGATTGAAAACACACACACACACACACACACACACACAACAGTGATATTGGAATGTACAGTATGGTTTACTTTAAATTAAAAAGATCTCCCAAAGTATGATTGTTTACAGCTTCTCAGCAGTGAATTAAAAGCTGTTTGGTGTAGTGAAGATTAGAAAAGCAATCACATTTACTAGTATGAGCCTGCTTTGCATATCAACACTATTAATTCCCATACTCACGATGGCTTCACATTTCCACATCTGTTAATATAGATACCATTTGGAGATGATCACTGAAAAAAAAAGAGAAGTGTGTGTGTGTGTGTGTGTGTGTGTGTGTGTAAAAGGGAGAGAGAGTGAAGAAGAGTAGCTGAGACAGATGAGAGGAAACCCAGAAAAATGGTTCTCATAAACCAAGTTTTGTTTGAAATATATTGATTCTGATTAATAGCAAAATCAAAAGACAAATGAGGGTTTCTGATGGCCTGACCCAGGAGTCATACTCAGGGATCAAATGAATATGAAATCACATATTGGAATTCACTTATTGTGCCAGTCCTGCACTGTGTCATTACAGACTCTAATTATTGAAATGATTTCATTGGCGTAATTGCATCAAGATGTGCCTGGGCTTCACCTTGGATAGCTCCCTTGATGCTTGACATTGCATCTTCATTATTGTGTTCCTTTCAACTCTTAAACTGTGTTCTGGCCTCACAGAACAATCTAATCAAGCAGACTGTCGTTTTTTTTAACTGTCTTTAAGCATGCCAGCCACAGCACAGGAATGAAGGAATGGGGGCCAGCCTCGAAGGCAAACCTGAGGCCAGGGAGGCAAATGTACAATTATCTTCCCTGAAAGGACCTCGGAGCATCTGATCAAATTACTACACTGTTTTCATATCCTTCATTCCAAAGTGTTAAAGAATAGTGCTCAAGAACCCACAATTAAATGGTTATGTGTCTACCATCAGTGGTAAATTCTACTCTGCTAAAGCTATTTTTGTTATGAGTTTAGCAATGTATTCCATGCTGTCATAAAGATTAAACAATATAATATCAGTATTAAATAACATAAAGAGATTATAACCACAGATATGAGCATATTTTAAGGAAATTAAATGGAATTTTGGAGGATTTGAGTTTAATCCACAAATAGCCAGTAGAGGTTTTGACTCTTTTCTGAAAACCATCTTATTAGCCTTAAGAAATATAATACCCAGCGAAATAAGTTAGTCAGAGAAAGACAAATGCCATATGATCTCACATCTATGTGGAATCTAATGAACAAAATAAACTGATGAACAAAAAAGAACCAGATTCATAGATACATGGTACAGATTGACAGACGTCAGAGGGGAGGTCAGAGGGGTGGGTGGTATAAAAAAAAAAAAAAAAGGTGAAGAGATTAGCCAAAGAACATATATGCATAGACCATGGACACAGACAACAATGTGGTTATGGCCAGAGGGAGAGAAGTGTGGGGTTTGGGTGGAGAGGGGCAAATGGAGGTGGGGGAAGAAGAAGGGGCATCTGTAATAATGTAAACAATAAAAATAAAATTAAAAAATAATAAGGATTTTGAATCTCTATGCCTAAAAATTTCCAGAAACCAACATCCTGCTCTCACCATTATTTTGATCTAATGCTGTGAACAACTTAATACAGATAGGACAGTGATCCACAGGAAGGTTCTGCCCTCAGGGATCTGCCAGGCGAAACGAACTTCATTTCCTTTGCACAGAATAATACTCACATTGGAAGGTAGCAGTCCCCTTTTGCAGGAGTGTTGGAAAACACTCACCAGTGATCAAATACTAGATACACATGACTCTGTTCACCTCTAAGCTGGCAAGACCCTAATTCAAGACCTTCCACTCTAGATCAAGCAGAATGAGAATAATGGGTAGAAAAATCCTTAAGGTAAGGAATACCACATCCTGAGACATATTAACAGACATTGATGAATTTAAATATGAGAAGAGGCCAGAAATATCAAGTGGCATTGCTTACAGTTCAGAATTGCCTGGTCCTCGATGAATTCCACTGGCTGATTGATATGGAACACTTTCTGCTGAAATCCAGGAGTACAGTCCAAATCGTCTGCAGATGTTAGCAGCAGCACCTGAGAACAGCAAAGCCATCAATATTTTAACATCAGTTCATGTGTTGGGCCTGCTACCTTGTACCAGATCTGTGACTTTTAGAAATGAGCTGAGGATTTAATTTCATTTCTCAAATGAAGAGGTAAGTTGATGCTTCTCCTGTGGTTGCCAACAATTTTGTTTTGGCAATGAGATTTGAAAAACGTGCAAATGGGAACAGCTGCACCAGTTTCCATTCAGTAACAGTCAAAGAAATAAGTTAGTCAGATTTTTACACCTGCTAAGACTCTCACCACAGTTTCCATGTGTGAAATTTCATTACAAAATCTGCCGATTTTCTATAATGCCTGAGTTAAAACCGCCTTTACTTTCATAGATGTGAGGAGTAATGTCATCTGTGAAGAGGAGGAAAACTAACCATCCCATTGGAAGTTACTTCTAAAAGAATTCTAGGGTCCACTAGACCTTCACAGTCCAAGATGATGACCACACATAGCTTCAGAGCCCTTAAAATGTAGCTGGGCCAAAACCGGTTTGGCTCAGTGGATAGAGCCGTGGCTTGCAGACTGAAGGGTCCTGGGTTCGATTCCGGACAAGGGCATGTACATTGGTTATGGTCACATCCCCAGTAGGAGGTGTGCAAGGGGCAGCTGATCAATGATTCTCTCTCATTGATGTTTCTAACTCTCTATCCCTCTCTTCTATTTCTGTAAAAAATCAATAAAATATATATTTTATAAATGTAGCTGGGCTGAAATGGTCAGTATAAAATACATGTTGGATTTTGAAGGCTGAATACCAAAAACAAAAATAAAGTGAAATATCTAACTCATCATTTTATATGAATTACACATTAAAATTATAATATTTTATAGTTTGGACTAAATATTATTAAAATTCATTTGACCACACATTTTATTTTTGTAAATTTGGCTATTGGAGCATTTAAAATTTACAATTGCTTCCAAAGCCTCAGCTTTGCCTTTGAAAGTCCTTGGAACATGCCAAAACCGGTTTGGCTCAGTGGATAGAGCATTGGCCTGCAGACGGAAAGGTCCTGGGTTTGATTCTGGTCAAGGGCATGTACCTTGGTTGCGGGCATATCCCCAGGAAGGGGTGTGCAAGAGCCAGCTGATTGATGACTGTCTCATCAATGTTTCTAACTCTCTATCCCTCTCTCTTCCTCTTTGTAAAAAAATCAATAAAATATATATTTTAGAAAGTCCTTGGAACACTTCATCCAGGAGTCTAAAACTTAGGATATATATTTTGGAACATAAAATGGCACATCCCTGAATGAGGGATAATTTAGTAAGTAAGAAATAGTTATAGGTTTAGTAAGCAAAGACGTTAAGTTCCTGTGAAGTTAGGGATCACCTCTCTTTCTAAGCACCTACCACATATACAGGCTCAGAGAAGATACTCTATATACTCAAATTATGACTGGTAATGTTTTTCATCCCTTACTATGCAGCACTGTGCTAAATTTGCTAGTTGTATAATCTCCTTTATTCTCCACAAGCCCTGCAATGTACCCAGTATAAGATACATTTTTATATACAAGGAGCCTGGCATCTTAGTACAGTTAACAATGCTTGCCCAAGGTCATCCATTTAGGATACAGAGCCGGAGTTTGAATCCAGGTTTAAGGGTTTACTGTCGGAGCCCCTCTTATATTCCTCAGGCTTCCCAAGTGGCGTGGGACTTTGCATTATCTTCCTTGAGATATCTCTGTGACTTGTATGTAGGAGGCTGCTTTACTTTAGCCTGGTCCCAGGAGAGGGTTTGGGAAACTCATAACCCCAAGAGCAGCCTGTGACCAGAACTGATGAGAGCTGGTGCCAAATACCCCAGCTCCCTCCCTGGCCCCTCAGGTGAGATAGCAGTTTCCAAGTGGACTTGAGTTCCAGTTGCCCACAGTATCTGTCTTAATCACGCACCTTCCATTTGTTGTCTTCTCTCCCTGGGCTCATTTCCTCATCTCTGTTGGTATTTTTCTGACATTACCTTCCAGATAAAGCTTTTTGCTCTCAAATCCTTGACTAGGCATTTGCTTCTTAAGAAACCAAGTTTGATACCAGAACACAATTAACCACTGCACTCAGGTTGTTGAAGGAAGCTCATTACCATCCCCACCAGCAAACTCAAAGGAGTGTACAAAAGGTTGGGAGCTGTGGAAGCAAGGCTTCTCTCTAAATACCAGCCTCTGAAATGCACTGAACCTCAAGGAACAAGAGCAACCATCAATCTCTGGAGGTTCGCGGTGCAGCGGCCTGAGAAACATCAGAGAAATTGCAAAGGGAGAGTCATCACCCTGACCAACATCATCTTTCTAAAATCAAAGGGGGAAAGATGCTGCAGCCCAGTGTCGGTGCAATCCTGCTTGTAAAATGTCCCCTTGCTTTGAGAGCTGGCTCTGGTTAAATCACTGCTGAGGCAGTCATAATGCTGACAATCCAGTGGCACACACAGAATGCAGATTCAGGACTCAAAATAATTAGCTGGAAATTTTGCAAGCAGAAGATCTATAACTGGCCAACATTAATTCAGTTAAACAGCAAATGGTCAAAGGTTGCCTCCAGGCACCCTGTGTCTACAATTATACATTAACCTTTTAATCAGCTAATTCTGCTCACAAATCCCAGAACAGTAAACCAGGCATCCCTTAGGACCATCGGAGATGATGTTTCTCCAGGGAGCCCGAGTGTAAGAATCCAGAACTGATTGAGAGTCTGGGTGAACCTCCCATTCTTGTCTCTCTGGAGCTCACTCTGTCCTCAATCCTTGGCAGGTTCTATTCCGGATTCCTCTGTAGTCATAAAGGAAAAATAAACCTTTTCCAGTTGTTGATCCTCAGGGAAGGTGCGAATGGTGGGAGGCTCCAGCTTTGTTTTTGCAAATTCTTGGGTCACTTCATTGACCAGTCAAAATTCAGGCTAAATGCTTAATAATATAAAAGCATGCAGCACTTTCACTGGCAAGGTGTGACTTAGAGAGGTAAGCACTAGTCGAGTAATTAATTCGCTCACCCCTCCTTGCACTTACCCATCCACTTGCTCCCCTATACTCACTGATCTCAGAGAGCACTGGCCAGGGTTGGTCCTGGGGCTCACAGTCAGCGCAGCAGTCAAAGCAACAACTCCAGAGTCACTTTAATGGGTCAAATCTGGGCTCTGTCCTTTACTGACTGGATGGTTTGCATTTTTCATGGACCCTCTCTGTCTCAGTTTTCAAATCTAGAAAAACATGGGAAATAAGATGTGCACTGGGAGGGGCTGTTGGATTCAGTGGGCCACTTCAGGTAAAGCAATCAGTACTATGTGGAATGTAAGTTAAGTAGTCAGTGTGTGCTGACTGTCAGTGTGGACTAGAAAAGGTGAGAGGCAGTAACAAATCATAATTTAATTTATTGATTAAAATTCAATTTAACTTGGAAGGAAATTATAGGTCTCTTTGGGAATCTAATTTCATAAAGAGGAGTCAGAAACTAAAACATTCCTGCTTCCATCTCAAAGATGGGTCAGAATTAGCTGGGTAAATGAAGAGAAATATAAACTTGTCATTTTAAACAACAAGCTCTTATTTCTCAATTTAATTCCTTTGCGCCTCTGGGTTTTATGTAACCCATCTCTGAATTGACAAAACTGTGTTTAAAAAAAGAATCCAGACTACCTGGACATACTTTTCCCCAACCCCTGATTAACATTTCCAAGATATATGCTGTGAGCAACATTCCAAATTTGTCTTTAATGCCATGGCAATAATGTTCTTTCCATGTGGTTCTTTTGTTCATTTATGCCTTTGCTTGCACCTCATAAACAAGAGGCAACCAATACATCTGTGGAAGCTCAGCAAAGATCAAATTTTATGATCACCAAAGGATTTCCATTACTTGAAAATTGCAATCAGTCTGCTTATGAAGGCAGATTCATGTTCAAACAGACAGTAAGCACAGGATAGAGCCATACTGGTTCTGTATGAATCCCAATCTACCAGCTGTGACCCCAACCAAGTAACTCAGTAGTTCAGTTTCCTCAGAGGGAAAATGGGAAAATAATAGCATTATATATGTTATTATGGGGATTGAGTTAATATTGTAAAGAGCCTTATGTAATTACTAAATCAATGTTTACTCTTTTTATTATTAGTAGTAGTAGTACTATCTTATCTAATAAAAGTTATATGCAAATCGACCCACTACACCCACAAGTCACATCCACCAGCCAATCAGGAGCAAGTATGCAAATTAACCAAGATGGCTGTAGCCACTGAGCAAGCAGGAGATTTGGGTTTCCCTGGCAATGGAGGAAGCCAAGCTTCTCGCACACCCTGGCCAGCCCTGAACTCCATTTAAGGCTACAAAGTTTCAATTATAGAAGATTAATAAATCCCAGATACCAGGGCCTCCACTTGGGTTGCTGGGGGGAGGGAGGGAGGAGGAGGGGGCAGTATGGCCAGCTTGCAAACCACCACAGGCCCCTCACCCTGGCTGCCCCACACCCAACCTGATCTGGGACACCCTTCAGGGCAAACCAGCTGGCCCCCACCTATGTACCAGGCCTCTATCCTATCTAATAAAAGAGTAATAAGCAAATTGACCATCACTTCGACATACAAGATGTCTGCCCCAATGTGGTCAAAGATGGCTGTCCCCATGTGGACACAAGATGACCACCAGAAGATGGCCAGCAGGGGAGGACAGTTGGGAGGGACCAGGTCTACAAGGGAGAGCAGTTGGGGGGGCGATCAAGCCTGCAGGGGAGGGCAGTTAAGGGTGACCAGGCCACATAGGAGGGAAGTTGGGGGCAACTGGGCCTGCAGGGAAGGGAAGTTGGGGGGACCCAGGCCTGCAGGGGAGAGAGGTTGGGCAGGAGGGTGTGGGGGGGAAGAGAGGACCATGCCTGCAGAGAAGGACAGTTAGGGACAATCAGGCTGGCAGGGGAGCAGTTAGGCATCAAAAAGGCTGGCAGGGGAGTGGTTAGGGGGTGATCAGGCTGGCAGGCAGAAGTGGTTAGGGGCAATCAGGCAGAGTCAGGGGAGCAGTTGGGAGCCAGCAGTCCTGAATTGTGAGAGGGAATATCTGACTGCCCGTTTAGGGGATACCAGATTGGAGACGGTGCAGGCTGGGCTGAGGGGCAACCCTCATGCTCAAATTCTGTGCACCGGGCCTCTAGTTTTTATATATTAGGTTTAAACTAATATACAGATTCACTGATATTCTTTAGAATAGACATTTATAAATATTATCAAAATATTACTTTTGTTGCTATTATAAAACTTTTCAGTTGTAGACTATGCTTAGAAATATCCAAAGGGAAACAGGAGAAACCCGAATCAGGTGGAAGATGAGGAGGGAGTCTGCATTTCAGGGTCAGCTGCACAATAAGCACATCAAATTCCATTGTGAGCTGAGGTGTGCTACTGTGGGAGGACTCCATGCAGCCTTTCAAATGGGAGCTCAGAGCTCCGTCCTCTGTGTAAAGCCACTGCCTTAAATGTATGCATGGATAGCAAATCCTCGCATCAAGCTCTTAATACCCGCTTCTCTTCTTAGCTCCTATTTCTTTGCTGCTATTCAGAGCTTTCTCTTTTAAACAGAAAAGGTTTTTGTTTATCCTGACAAGTACTGATTCAAGAACATAGCCAATTTTGAGTTTGCTGCCAAAAAGATGACTTTTTTTTTTTTTTTTTTTTGTCCCAGAGTACAGGTTGCCAACTGGCAGCATATGGGATGAACCTGGCCAGCTGAGGTGGTTGCTTTAGCCATGCCATCTGTCATAAACATTAAATTATCATGTTATGTAGCATACACCTGTCTGAGCTACCCTTGTCCTCACCTTTCCCTATGCTACTGCTCCCACTCAACTACACAATTGTCTGGCCCTCTAGGCATGTGAGTTTGTAACTGTTTTAGACTTAGGAAATAGGCCCTTTAAGCAAAGAACTCTTGTTATGAGTCTCTAGTTTCTTGTCACAGTAGTTCCCATAGTGCTCAGTTGCAGTAATTTTTGCCACCTGAGGAAGCACTGGCCAATAGAAGGAGAAATGAAAGAAATTTCATTACTTCTAGGCCTGCCCCTTGAAAGGCCTTCTCTTCTCCATCTATGAAAATGGGTAGGAAGGACTTCCACGCTGGCAGAGTCACCCAATTGAAGGAGGCCAAGTGTCAGCCACTGCTTAGAGGACAAGCACCTGGGAGAACTGCCCAACAAGAAGCCTCCCCGCACAGGTGCAATTCCTGAGGCCTGGGGGTTTGCACAGCAGCTTGCCTGGCTGAGTGCACACCCAACAGGAAGAAGTGGAGAAGATTGCCCTCTACACCAGACATCACAAATACACCCCAGAGGCCAGGGGCAAAACCTCTGAACTGAAGAAATGCTTCACAAAACTGTAATCAAATAGCCATAAATACAAAGAAACTTCTTGCCACAAATAATTATTTCAGCAAGCTGTGGACAACCTTAGAGCACATCCTCTTTTAAGTCAGCTCCAAAATGGGATTTTCCAAACGAACTTGCTAGTGTCTCCTGGCCCCTAGTTGTTCTTCTTTCACTGACTAACTCTCTTTTTGCTATCAGCGTGGATGGACAGTTACTTTATCCTTGACACAAAACACCTTTCCTTTACTCCTGTCGAAGTTGGTCTATTGGAATCAGCTTGGAGGGGTTTAGATTGGCAGGGAAGAAAGGCTACTGACTTGCAGGATATAAAAATGTTACAGCAATGTATTTTGATTGCTTCTTTATTCTGCCAGCGATGAAAAACCCAGAGTTTTGAAAGGGTTTATCAAGACGCACTGCCCACAGGGAGAGCATGGAGAAAAGATGCATTTCAACACACACACACACACACACACACACACACACACACATACACGCTCGGTGGCACTTATTCACACCCTCAGTGTGTCAGCTCATGTCATCCACTCTCCCTCTGAACTAGAACTTAAAATGTTTTCCTCAGGAACATAGAACACCTTGTTGGCTGTTACTGTAACTGACACTTAGAAATAATTATCTGGCCCTAGCTGGTTTGGCTCAGTGGATGGAGCTTCGGCCTGAGGACTGAAGGGTCCCAGGTTCGATTCCACCCAAGGGTATGTGCCTAGGTTGTGGGCTTGATCCCCATTAGGAATTGTGCAGGAGGCAGCCAATCAATGATTCTCTCTAATCATTCATGTTTCTCTCTCTCTCCCTCTCTCTCTCTAAAATCAATAATATATATTTTTAAAAATTATCAAAACTGCATTATAAAATTTATAAAATCCTCCATTAACCAAAAAGAGGGGGAGGGTAGTGGGGTAATATTATGTAAGGAAAAATATCTTATAACTAAATTACATCTAGAAAATTTTTACTTTACAAAATTAATTTTCATTTGTAATGCTAACAGCAAGACACCCATGAAAAACACACATGGTGTCTAAGACAAAGAAAAATCTTTTGGGCAAAAATAAAAAGGATCCTAAATCAATTATATAGAAAAGATTCCTTTATTAACTTTTGGTAGAGAATATGTTTGTATATTTTCAGAAAACAATTCCAAGACCATTTGGATTCCTGCAACAGAGAGGAATTGACAGGTCTGCTTCAATCACGAAGACAAGAGGAGAAACAGTCCAGAGATGGAAAACTCTGATGTCGCCTTGCCAAGCTCGCAGTCAGCAGCTGTGCATCACTGCAGGTTGCCTAGGACCAAACTAGAGAGGGTCGGACCTACATTGCCACCATGTGCCCACCATCCAGATATCATTGCTGACATATACACATAAAAAACTGTTGGACATTAAAATGGGGACCCAGAACTGTTGGACATTGAAATTGGGACTCAAACATTGTTTTGTAATTATATGTTTATTTCTAGTCTGCAGAGGCAAGATTTTAAAAGGAAATAAATGGGGGGGGGGGGGAAATAGATACAGAGGCAAAGAAGCATTGAACAGACTGTCAAACTACAATGGGAAGGCAGGGGAGCTTGGTGTGAGTGGCTGTAAGAGATCAATGGAAGGACTTGTACACATGCATGTAAGCATAAACAATGGGTACAAGACACTGGAGGAGGAGGGCAGATGCGGCCATGTCCTGGGGGTAGGGGAGGCCGGGGGGGAAGTCAATGGGGAAAAAGAGGAGTCATATGTACTACTATTTGTAATACTTCAAACAATAAAATTAAAAAAAGTTGGGGCAACCTCAAAATATACGTTGAGGCAAAGGAGCCAATATTAAAAATAATAATAATATTTCTGTGTTTCTTGCGGAAATGTTAGGGAAGAAAGCTTCCAAGTTGGTAAGTCCTGATGAGCCTTCATCTACAATTTGAGATCCACATTCTAGACCTTATTTCTAAGTGAATGCTACTCAGTATCTTTTCCTCAAATTATTAAAAGGTAAGATGTATAATAATGGTCTCTCAAAGATGTCCTAATCCTGGAACCTATGACTATATTAGATTACATAGCAACAGGGAGTTAAAAAATCAGTTGACCTTAAAATAGAATGATTATCCTGAATTACTTAGATGTAATGACAAGGATCCTTGAAAATGGAAGAAAGAGTTGAAGAATTAGAAAATGAGATGTTACCATGAAAGCCAAGTCTCAGCGTTCTGGTGTGTGAAAGACACCAGAACGCTGAGACTTGGCTGTCCTTGCTGGCTTTGAAGGTGTAGGAAGGGGCCACCAGCCAAGAAATGCAAGAGAGCTCTCGAAACTGGGGGAAGGAGGGTAAAACCCTTATAGCCCCTAGAAAGAATGCAGCCTTGCTGACACCTTTCTTCCACCCCACTGAGACTCATTTTAGACTCGTGGCCTTCAAAACTGCATGATAATCTCTGCGTTGTCCTCAGTAACTGGGTGTGTGGAACACAGCTCCAGAAGCCATGGGCAACTCATAGGGTCTTCCACAGTGCTGGCCCCACTGCAGACTCAGAAAGCACTGGTTCCTTCCTTGGCTTGTCCAAATACAAATATATTTTTTTTTCTGGGCTGGGGCATAGGAGGACAAGAAGAAAGAAGTATAAAGGGAAATTGAGAGAGGAAGGAAGAAAGGGAGATGGGAAAAGAGCCATGGCTTTGGAGCCCTTGGACAAGGCCATCTGAAAACCATGATATAGAAATAGTAGTCTAGATGCCCCATTCCTGAGTATAAATAGGCATAATCCCTTTTGTCTTAGAAATTGTTCCTTTCAAGTGATGGGGCATTTTGATCTGCTGTTATGACAGGTGGTCAAGTTCATTTTTTTTTTCATTAATTCCTTTCATTAAAATTTAAATTTTTTATTATCTTCCAGGCCTGGGCTAGATGCTCCAAGTGAAGAAATGAACAAATTCCTGGGTAAACTTATTATTTAGAAGGAAATGTAGATATACAGGCAAATAACATAATGTGATATGATATGATATGATATATGATATAATCTCTTATATTAAAGGGCCATGGCTGTCACTCTATAATGTCATCACAACCAAATTAGCAGCAGTTCTCATGGGGGGTGGGGTAGGGTGGGAGCTACTACCCTGTTTCTCCGAAAATAAGACAGTGTCTTATATTAATTTTTTCTCCCAAAGTTGCGCTAGGTCTTATTTTCAGAGGATGTCTTATTTTCGGGGAAACACATAGTGGCAGAGAACTACTAGGAGCAGGGTGCTAAAACCAGCAGAGGGCTATAGGTGGTGGAGGGGGGGGGGCAATGAGTTATGGGCAACGATGGATTGGGTGGGGCAGTCAGCTGAGGCAAGCGGAAGTGAGCTACTCCTGCAGGATTTCATGTGTGCTAGGCCTCTAGTATAATATAATATAAAAGTTTACATATATTGGGAATTAGAAAGCAGTACAAAGGAAAGATTCTCAAGCTAGACAACCTGGGTTCAAGTCACAATTTTACTGCTTAGTTGCTGCACACAGCAACTTTTCAATATTTAAAGGAAAATAGCAGAAATGTGACTGGGCAAGTTACTAAACTTCTCTGTGCCTTAGTTTCCTCATTTGCATAATACATCCAATAATTTTATCTACACTCATTGGTTGTGAGATTCAATGAGTTAACATAAACCAACATGTTTAGGTAAAGTAACTGGTTCATAATAAGTGCTACTTGCTACCATTTATTATTACTTAGATTAATGTAGAGGAGTATATATAAAATGTTATGAATACACATAAGAAGGAACAACACACTCTTTAGCTGAGAAGAGAAACTGGGACCGAGCCACAGATATTGTGAAGATGACTGACATTTTTCAAGTGGCAAAGAATTAGGAAGCATGTTCCACCAGGGGGTTGGTAAATGTAAGCACAGAGGCATGCCCGTTGAAGAAGCAGGGAGCAATTTGGCAGGAATAACAAGCTCTGGGCTGTTTTCAAGATTATTTGAAAATGTTTTGTCTTCTCAAAATAGGATTAAATTGCCTAGGCATAACCTCCTTAAGTCTGGCTAAACAGAGCCAAAAATAACCCACTCCATGAAATCACAATTTTGGGCTAAATGGAATTTAACTCTTTACTATTGATATTCCAGGATTAATCAGCTAGACTCAGTTGGTTACTTTTAAAAGAAAGATAGAGTTTTATAAGAATTTTAATTATTCTAATTAGGAAGATCTGGTTGGCTGGCCCCTAATAGAAACAGGAGGCTCTACTTGCCCTAACGTTAGTGATATTTATGTCTACTTACGAAATTTTAGTGATTAATGGTGCCAAATGCCAGGTAAAACCTGCTTCCCTTAAGTTAAACAAAGGAGTCCCTCCTTATATGAAACACTCTTGGGTGAGATTTAGCAGCCTCAGTAAGTTAAATTATGCAAATATTAAATGCCTACTGTGTGCCATTCCCTGGAAGAGTTGTCTTGTCTCTACATAAAACCTTCATTTATGGAGATAATGGGTAGGAGACTTACTAAATGAATAGGAATGAGGTTTGAGGATCAGCACACTAGAAGATTGGTGCCTGAGTGTGTTGCCTGGGCCAATCTCCCAACTCCCAAGTCGGGCACTTCTGCAGTGAGCAGGTCTCTAAGAACTAAAACTAGCCCCACAGAGTGTCCACAGTGTTTCCACATTCCACTCTGAGGCTGCACCTAAACTGTAGGAACCTGGTGAACGTGAAGCCAAGCAGAGCTGGGGAATGCAGAGGAGTTAATGTTCCTGGCATAGCCCTCAACACTGAGAAATGACAGTTGGCTAAATGTCCCAACTGCCTTCTCCCAGATACCATATATATATGTGTGTGTGTGTGTGTGTGTGTGTGTGCGTGTGTGTGTGTGTAAAATATATAATATAAAATATGAAATATACATTTAATGAACTATTATTCAGCAACGAGAAAGAAAAAAATCCTGCCATTTGTGACATGGATAGATCTTGAGGGCATTATGCTAAGTGAAATAAGCCAGACAGAGAAAGACAAACATTACATAGAATCACTTATATGTGGAATATTTGTATATTTTTAAAAGTCAAGCTCATAGAAACAGAGAGTAGAAAAGTGGTTGTCAGGGATGAGGGAAACAGGGAAAGGTTGGGAAGAGGATACAAATTGTAAGCTATAAAATGAATAAGGTCTGAGGATCTGATGTAAAGCATGGTGGCTATGGTTGATATCACTGAGTCCTAAGGTTGAGGTTTGTTCAAGGGTGTAACCGAAAAATAAAAATAAAGGACAGGATCCATGTGTGAAGTAATGCACATGTTAAATAACTAGATAACTAGATAGGGAGAATCATTTCAGAATGTATTTGTGTGTCCTATCACCATTATGTACATTTTAAAAATCTTACAACAAAGTTGTTTGTTAATTTATATCAATAAAGCTGACATTAAAAAAAAAACATTCCGATGACCAAGAGGGTGTAATTCCATAATCATCTACATTTAGGCAATGCTTATGTTTGAAATCGGGAAAGTATAAACGAAGACCTCCCTGAGGGTCAATAGTTACAGATACAATCCTGAGGTAGTGTCAATTTAACAACTAGACTGTGACCTTTTCTTGCTTAGAAGTAATTATCAGATCCTGCCTGGCTTTGCTGTGAAGTGGAACATTTTATTCTAACTGCAAATCTCAACACTTTCTTCTCTGCTAGACATTAGACAAGATGTCAGGTTTGTCATCATGCAGGAAGCTTTTTATTAATTATCTTTCAGAGGCAAAGTCCTTTTGTAATTTATTTTTTCACACCAGGAAAATTCTCCTATTGAACTAAATGTCTATCTTGTTAAATTATTTTTTCTGCTAAAGGTTCTGTCTTTGAAAGTTCCAGAAGAAAGTAAATAGCCCAGCAAAAATTGGTGTTGAAGTCAAAGAATTGATTATGTTAAGCAGAACACCACATATCCTCCCCAGGGAAGGAGTGAAAGAATTTACATCTCTTTAAATCCTAACTGTTTGACTGCTCTTTGCCTGCTAATCAATCTTATTTTGAAGAACACACTCATTGATATAAGCAACTTTTATGAAGTGCCTACTATGTGTTTAAGTGTCAAGATATACACAAATTAACAAGACAAACCCCTTTTAGGAACACAGAGCATAGGAAAGACATATGTAAATACCTACTTTGCTGGTGGAAATGCAGACTGGGACAGCCACTGTGGAGAACAGTATGAGTTTCCTTGAGAAACTAAAAATGGAACTCCCATTTGACCCAGCGATCCCACTTCTTGCAATATATATATCAAGAAACCAGAAAGACCAATCAGAAAGGATATATGCATCCTTATGTTCATAGCAGCACAATTAACCATAGCTAAGATTTGGAAACAGCGTAAGTGCCCATCAGCAGATGAGTGGATTAAAAAGCTGTGATACATCTGCACAATGGAATACCACTTTGTGGTAAAAAAAAAAAAAAAAAAAAAAAAAAAAAAAAAAAAAAAAGACAGAGAAAGATAAATATCACATGGCCTCACTCATTTGTGAAATATAATGAACAACATAAACTGATGAATAAAAACAGATCCAGAGATAGAAGCATTGAACAGAAACTGTCTAATCTATGAGGGAAGGTGAGGTGAGGGGATAAGAGATCAACCAAAGGACTTGTATGCATGCATATGAACAAAACCAATGAACACAGACAGTAAGGGGGTGTGGGCATGTGCTGGGGCCAGGGAGAGGTCAGTGGGGAAAGGGAGACTCATATAATACTTTAAACAATGAAGAATTTAAATTAAAAAAAATATTTTAAAAAAGAACATTGATTGCAATGTAGAATACACTAAGGTAGAAAGAGAAAAAAAGAAAACAATTAAAAAAGCATTTTTACTGCTTTATATTTCTAGAATAGCAAGCAAGATAGTAATACAATGTCTAAATGGAACACAAGTTGGTATCAAGTTTCAAAGAAAAAAATAGAAGGAGGCCTTTCAGCAAATGTTTAATGACTGGCTCTCTAAAAAATAAAAGCTTTGATATGTAATGTTTGCCAATTTCCGTAGTGTAAATACTCTCAACATGGCCATCTTCAAGGCCAGGAGTCACCAGAAACAGGGTTAGGAAAGATTTGCACTGCTGGCTGACCTAAAGTGTGCTCCAGCAGACAGTGGGTAAGCCAGTCCTTAATTCTGGTTGTTTGGGCAAAAAACTTTCCTGGATTTCTGCAGAGCCTTTATGAATATGAATATGACTATGACATCAAGTGGAGCTTCCCTCCTTCTAGGGGAGACATTTTATAATAGAGAATGGGGTTCCACTACATATAAATTAAAGCAGCCTGGAAAGCACTTACTAATGGTGCGCAATGGCCCACCATAATTTGGTTTTATACTAGTAGTAAAATAAAATATAATGAATCCTTGATTTGTGACTGTGTGTTATTTAAATGTTGCTTTTGATGTTTTACCCAGAGTCCTTGCTCAAATGATCAGAGTTAATCCTGCCTTCTGACATAATTAGGAAGATGCACTTTGCTAAGCTGAAGGACAATCAACTTGACCTTGAAAGTTTGTCTACAGTCCTATACTAGTGTTCAGAACACAGATGTGGCAGCCACACTAGTCTCCCTCAACAGTCAAATATCAGCTACAGACTGCTCCAATCACACACATGCTCTAGCAGAGAGGGTGCAGAGTAGGATGGCCAACAGGCCCCTATGGCCACTTATTCTGAGTGAGTTCTTCAGAATAAGATTAATTGTCATGTAAAGGTGGCCTTTAGTTTATGGATTAATTGCTAACTGATAAATATCAAGGATTTAAAAAAAATAAATGCCTGTATTTGAAATAGCACTGGGACTGGAGTCAAACAGAGCAACATCCCACAGATGATAAGGATAACCCCCTGATGGGCAGAGCTTCACCTCCACACAACTAGTTCATGACCCTCCCTCTTTAACCCCAGCAACAAGTACCATTTGCCTTTTATTATAGTAGTTGTTCTGTTGATTTCCTAAATTCAACTTAAAAGTGATTTCTGGTTTGCATTAATCTTTATGTAAATTTTTCTTACACCCAAACCTCTTCATTCTTTTATGTTACCTTCCTAACTTCCCCAGGCACCTGAGCTTCCATTCTGCATCTACCAGTATTCGTAGAAAAAAGTGTCCCTGAATGAGTCACAGAGCTGTCTCTTTTGCAGTGAAACTACCACCACCATGAAAAACTCTCCTGCCTTCTCCTCTGGAACTTCCCTGGTTCTGTCTTCTAAAGTGTGAGGAGCTGAATCAGTCTATTCCATTAAGTTCATATTTTTCCCAAGTATCAGGCCCTTCCTCTAAGCCCACTTGTTCAAAGGCACAGAAATTTTAGGGTGATAAAAGTAGCTTATTGCTGGTCTCCAAAGACCGAGGACAGCCTCTCCATCAACTTCACAGCAGTGTCAAAGGATCATCCTTCCCTCTTATCTCTACAATAGGCAGGCAGCCCCTTCAGATTGCCTCTCACTGAAAACAAACAAAAAAAGTAGATACAGATACAAATATATTAAGTCACAACACCCCCAATACAATTTACATTAAATTTAGGTGCCGATGAGCCGTTCTCTTCTCTCCATCAGACAAATATTAATCAGGGATGGGGCTAAGAAGAAAGAAAACATCTGAAGCAAAATAGATTGTCAGGAACATTAAATATTATTTTCTCATGTCTACTTGAGTCCGCAAGTTCAATTATCTGAAATTTCATGAGTCAGTCTTTCCAATATTTCAATTTAAGGTGGATTACTGCAATCGCCAAAGTTTCTGCTAATCCTACTGCTCTTTCAAAGTAAGTCTGATTTTTCTTAGGGGAAAATAGTATATCTCATCCATACTAAAATTTGGAGGAAAAGGATAATAAAAAATTATACAGTGTAAAATATGTTCACATGAAAGGCCTCCACATTTGGCTGGAGGGTCTCCCTGGATAGTCAAGACGTCACTTGCCAGCTACAGACTGTGTTCTAAGGGGGAAAGTTGGAGCAGAGAGGTGCATAGTGTGATGGCCACGGTCCCCTGGGGCCACTCTATCCATTAGAAGGCAAGGGAGGCCAGCAATCAAGTGGGAGGTACTCACAGCCAGAGCTAAGGCCAGTGGAAAGGGGCTAGGGAGGAGGGAGAACTAGGTCCCAGTTTTGGTTTTCCTGGGACTATCTGGGATTTTTAGCACATCACAGGAAACTCCTCTGCCCCAGATACCCTAGCCCAGCAGGGAACTGATGGAGCACTAAGACTGAGCCATTGGAGAAGAGAGGGATATAGAAATTAGCAAAAGTATGGGAGGGGTTAAAAAAAAGGGGGGGAGGGGGGACTCAGGGCATAGAAAAACATCCCAGTAACTTTATCTCATCAAGGAACTAAAGGTCCAGGAGAGGGACAGTTTCCAGAAGGACAGAGAGAACTGCATGGAGGGGACTCCCTGAGAGGAGCAAGGACCCCTAGAGTGGGACACAGCAGCCTGTAGAAACTTACTCTCCTCCCTTTCTCTGAGCTCTTATCCTTGTCCCCCACTGGCTAAAACACTGACTGGCAATCACAGCCCACTGCCTGTTTTGGTAAATAAAGATTTATTGAAACACAGCAATGACCATCTATTTACATTGCCTATGTCTACTTTTGTTACCATGGATAGCTAGATATTAATAAGAAGGAAGCAAAAATAATCAGACATTATTAAGCATAGTCAGCTGGATAGCCTATTTGCTTCACCATGAAGCTACAGATTCACACACACACACACACACTCACACACACGCACGCACGCGCACACACACACCTGGGAGCCACCCATCTGTTCCCTGCAGTCACTGGGGAAAGAGATAAAACAAAAGGGGGAGGTAAACACATGTGCAACAGAAGTCAGTTTGACTATAGAGGCCTGCCAGTCTAAGCTAGGAAAAGAGATTATTGGTGAGGGGGTGGCCCAATGTAAGTTGAGAAAAGTTGGGAAACAGATTGGTTTTGAAAATAACCTAGCTTGGTTAAAACCCCAAGGAACAAAGAGTTAACTTTCATTCTCTCTCTATCTCCCTCTCTCTCCTCTCTCTTCTATCAGTAACACACTTGTCCTTTCATTCAACGTTCACTCACCCGGGAGTATATATATATCCATGTGGTTCTAGCAGCCACCAAGGCCCATATACCATGCAGCTCTAAAGGACTAAGCTTTAATATGAAACAGAAATTCTGGACACTGGCCTTTGTCTTGCATTGATGAAGATAAGGTTGGACTTTTTCTATGGTGGGGTGGATGGAAAGGGACATTGGAAACCCAGGAGGGGAACTCCTTTGATTTTGTATCACAAATAAATCATCTTGCCAAGCCACAATCTCCCATGAGTGATTCCATGAAATAACCTTCTCAAGATCCAGTGGAAGAGACTGATTTCAACTGAGCACACTTTCATATTGCAGTGACAAGAGTTGAGTGATTGTGACAGAGACCTTGTGGCCTGCAAAGCCTAAAATATATATTATCTTGCCCATTACAGAAAATAGTTTGCTGGCCCTTGGACTAAGCCCACTGGAAGCCAGGCGGTAGAGAAACACCATATAGGGCAGAGGGCAGGGTGGAGAGACCAAGGAAGCTGCTCAGCACACCCCGCAGCTGTGACCTCAATCATAAACCTAGAGAACTACCAGGAGACCCTAGCCCAAAACCAGAGGATCCACAATCACCTGGAGAATAAACAGATCCATGAGCTTCTTGAGCAGCCCCCCATGAATTAGGCTCCTACAGAAAAGGTGTTTTATGGAAAAACAGGATTTGAAAAGCCTAGTGGTACCAGACTCTTCATGATATTATTTGGGTAATTTTTTGTAGAAAGCTCAATATTTTTAATAATATTTTTAAACACCCAAAAATACTATAAATTTATGAATAGTAAGGATGTATGGGTTTGTGTATTCTTAGGAATATAGAACAATTAAATATTTCATAATTTTAAAAATCCATGTGACAAGAATTAGTTGAACACTTACTACTTCCAGTCCTATCCTAGACACTGGAGATATCATAGCAGAACAGATAGGTTTTTCTGCCCTCATGGAGCTTAATTCCAGTGGAGGAGATACTAGTAAACAGGTAGAAAATAAGTACAGGCTAATTTCAGAGTGTTAAATTCTATGGAGAAATTAAAACTGAGTGGTTGGGCAGAGGAAGGATATTAGATGGTGGTTGGGCAAACATCTTTAATGAGGAGAATGAGGAGGACTTAGGCCAAGGTCAGGAAGAGCATTGGAGGCAGAGGCAGTAGCAAGTACAAAGGCAAGGCTTTGGTGAAGGAATATGCCCACTGATGGGAGGGACTCCAGGGCAGCTGGGAGCAGTAAAGTGAATGAGGCCAAAGAGCAGGATGAGGCCTATGGCCAGTAATGCTGTACAAAAAAAATAGTGAAAATAACAGATCTGAGTCTGCAGTCTTAGAAAAGCCTTCTTGCAAATTGGTCCCCAGCTGGAACCTGGGTACTTGTATTCAGGAGAGTCCCACTATCCCACCTCATAAGGATACCTCACTAGGTCTAAACTGCACACCCTGTGGTTCATGCTGAGCAGTTCCTTCCCTCTGGAAGCCTGAAATTTCACTAATTTCCAGGCAGAATGTGCCTATAAGAGCAGCCTCCAGTAAAAACCTAGGGCACATAGTCTCTGGTGAGCTTCCCTGGTTGGCACCATTTCACATGCATCACAACTCACTCCTGGAGGAACTGGGGGCATCCTGTGGGACTCCACTCCCATGCCTGGCTTCCTGCAGAGTTCACCACAGGAACCTTCTCCTTTGCTGGTTTTGCTCTACATCCTTTCCCTGTAATAAATGGTAGCCATGTATATGACTATATGCTGAGTCCCGAGACCCCTGACACAACGACAGATGTGCATTTCATTTATTTTCTCGGTGCCAGAATCCAGAGAAAGCACTCCACACAGACTTCACCATGTACTCCTCTCCAGGAGTCTCTATGGTTGGCAACCCCTTCCAGGCATCACCACAAACGTTTTAAAGATGAAGTAATTAAGATGCTAAGATGCAGAGAGTTTCTGTATCTCCCTCAAGGTCATCCAGCTGAGCCCACTTGACAGAGTACCCAAGTGGTCTAACTCCTAGTCCTGAGACTGGCCCCAGGATCACCCATAGCACACACAGCCTGCAGGAAACTCAGGGATATTTTCGAATATTTGTTTGACTTCCATCACAAAGGGTTGCCCATTTTAAGACTTTCCTCTATTTTATCATGAGATGCTCCAGCAAAGCTCATTCAAGCTCCACCTCTTAATCTAGATCGTGAATTTGAGTCTTTGTTGTAAGAAAGAAGATTAAGATTTGGCAATAAGGTTTTTCAAGGGTGATAAATATCCCTTTAAGAGGACTGCATATCCATTGACAGAATGACTGTCCTAAAAATGAAAGTCACACTTGGAGAATGGAAGAGTGGGTTATGAAAATGCAAATTAGAATGATTTTATTGGTTGAGCGAATTCATTTCATCTTGTCACAAAGAAGTAGGAGGTTGGTAGGCCCCTATGAAGCCATGTCTCAGGTGTTATAGAATGCAGACACGTTGCCACAGAATGGAGTGTGATGTTCGCTGTTCAAAGGCAGCAGTGAAAAATGCCAAGATGCTATCATTTGCATTATTCTAAAACTTATTTGTGTTCTTTTGAAGAAAAATATCTCTTTAGGCCTGGCCTCCTTTGTCAGGCCTAAAGACAAAGTGGGTTATGTAACTCAAAGTGGGTTACATATACCACTGTAGTATGTGGAATTATTTTAGGCAGCATACTCAGAAGAACATTTTTTTTACTTTAATAATTATATCCTTATTATAATGTTTACTTCTTATTTATAGTAAGCAATACTGACTTTCTATTTAGGGTAGTGACAGAAAACTTTCTTTCTAAATATACTTGTACCAAATAGCAAATATAAGTTAGTAATTAAAGAGAATGTGGTTATATATAAAAGATTTGAGTTAGAGAAACTCTGAACTGGATAACTTATCTGGGAAGGTTTGCAGACAGGGATTTTCATCCAGAGATAGGAGAGTGAGATGAAGGTAAATAGGAGTCCAAATCAGAAGAAAGTAAAGCCACATTAACTGAGATCAGTGGTTTTCCAAGTGTGGTCTCCAGACCAGCAGCTTCTGCCTGGGAGCTTGTTATACATGCAGAGCCACAGGCCCCCCTCAGACCCACTGAGGCAGAAATTCTGGAGGTGGGACCCTGCACTCTGTGTTTTCACAGTCCTCCAGTGGCACCTTACGTTTGAGAAACATAGCAGTTTCACCATTCAACCATTCATTCTGTCAATAAACTCGAATAAAGAATCTTTTATGGGCGAGGCTCATATCTGCACTCAAAGCCACAAAAAAAAAATTCATTTCTAACATTTCACTAAGGACACATGGCACATGTTGTGAGTGAATCATGGCAAATTCTGAAGAGCAGGGCCAAGCAATGAGGCTCTGCTGCGGTGAAGGCTCCAGGGCTTGGAGCATGGCTTCCAGGAGTGTTTGCAGAGCAGACTTCCTGGGGTAACCAAGACATGCACTCATTTTATTGTCATACTGATCAAGCTGATGAAACTCTGGTCAAGCATTAAATGACCTCAGTGAGCTGGAGGCAAGCATGCAGCCTGATCCCCACAGCCAGGCAGCCCTGGCCTCCTCCTCCGTGTGAGCCGAGACCCTCAGAGCCTGGGGAAAGTTATGTCAGGAGACTGGATGAGGCCACTGGTCAATTCTGTCACAGCTGAGAAGACTGCAGAGCAAGAGCAAAGCCAGAAAGAGGACCATGCCACCTGACCAAGGGATACAGCAACTGGATTCACTCTTCCCAGGAAATTTACTGGGTGGGGTCCCCATTTGCAGCTTAGTATGCGGCCCCTGCATTGAATTCAGATGCTGTGTGATCTTGAAAAGAGAGAAGAGACCAAAACGTACACAGTTCTTTCTCTGTGAATGTTGGAGGAGCATGAGCTGGTTAAACTATATAAGAGCTGCTGCCCAATGTGGAAGCCTCTGGCATCCATAAGATGTGCTGTAAGAGCAGACTGCCCACTGATTTCAAAGGCTTGGTATAAAATGTAAAATGTTCTATTTGTAATTATGTATATCTTACATGTTGAAATGTTATTTCTTATGTAACTGGTTAAAGAAAACATGTTACAATTAATGTCCCCTATTTCTTTTTTATTCTGTTAATGTGGCTACCAGAAAACTTAAACTTATGTATGTGGCTCAAATTAGATTTCCATTGTCAACACTTCTCCAAAACTTTTTTTTAAAAGGCCAAGAAGTAACTACTTTAGAGATTGTGAGCCAATAGGCAAAATTGAAGACATTATGTCGGTACTTATATATAAGCATTTAAAATGCAGTTGTTTAAAAATGTAAAAAGCACTCGTTGCATGTGCCTAAGCAAACAGTGCCAGCCTAGATTTAACCCACAGGCCACAACTTACAGACCTCTATTCTTCTAGACTCTATTCCTCTAGAATCTTTCTAGAGGATAATGTTCTCAAAACAACTAGCATACAGCCCTGTGGAGCTCGCAGTTTCTATGGAGCTATCTGTGCGAACAGACATCTATCAGATGAGTGATAACAGGGAGCAAACTGAGGCTTAGGCCCAAAGTTGATCAGCAGCAAAGAGGCAAGGTGGGACTTGAACAAAGGCAAGTAGGGTTACAAAGTTCATATATAATTATCTTCTTTAGCAGTGCAAGGTGCCTTTGTATTTTCCCCTTTTCTCTTTTTTGGAGGAGTCTTTTTTATGGCTGCATGATCATGTCAGATGGCCCCGATAGTATGCCTGGCACTGAGTAGGTGCTTTGTGGATGGAGAAAAAAAAAAGCATAAAGAACTGGGACCTCCTGGCAGTTTTGAATCTCCCTCTTGCCTTTCCTTCAGCGCAAATGGCCAAAGGTTGAGTGTAGCTCAGCCATCCTGGCTCCTGCTTTTCCTGCATGAGGCTCTGACCTTTAAATTCATTTGAAAGATACAAGCAGCCTGCCAAGTGGGGGCAGAGAGGGAGAATAAGACCTTCAGGGTTCCAGTAGCAAGAATTATATTCAGTTTGCCAGGAGTTAATCCTCTGATGCAGAAAAATTATTAACAGAGAAAATACAAAGCAGTTATACCCTATATTCTGAACAAACTTGCTAGAGCTGAATTGAGAAAATTATTCTTTATTTAAAAATGAGATAGTCACAGCCAGTGACTAATCCTGATTGGGTTCAGAGACAATTCCCCACCCATGAAGCAAGTAATACATTTCTGGATAAAGATGCACTGTTAAATACAAAATGCCAATAGCATTGTTACTCATCTTTTCTAGGCTCCCTGGAAAGATCATTTTATATTACAATGGTATCAATTGTGAAAAGACCCTCATGCTCACACCCTTTTCTTTACTAAGTGGCCCCTGAGTTGTTGGTTCCTAGAGCAGGGGCTTCCTTCCAGCCTTGGTTGTGGTCAGGGGTTCCCTGAGAATTCTATGACACTGGAGAGGATCTAAGATAGATTCCACTAAGTGGCTGAATTGGCCTTAGGCTCTTCCTTGGATTAGAGAAGAATAGAGAAGAGCAGATTTCCATCTCTATTGATTGTGACAGTAACACAAGTCCCTTGAGTGACAGAAGACTAGAAGAAAGCAAACTTAAGAATTTTAGAACTCAGTGAGCATGGGGATTAGGATGAGGCCATTAGATTCTTGGATCGAATCTGGACTTTGAAGTCAAGCAGACCTGGACATGAATCTTCATGCCACCATTTACTACCTATGCAGCTTCTACTGAGACACTTTCTTGTCTAGGGCTGAAGTTTGGGGCATCTATGGGCAGGTTAACTGTTTTACAGGGCTAGTGAAGAATAGGCTCATTAATGTGCTTGGCACATAGAAGCAAGTGCTACATAATTATTTATATTAACATTTGAAATCAGAAATCCCTGGAAAGTCTGAGATGTTTGCTTGCTGTACAAATTAGAGAAGGCGTTGGGAGATGGATCTGTGTCTACTGGCCTCTCACATTGGTCCTCCCTCTGTCTGCTATCTGGGAGTGCTACCACAACATACTGACTAATTTTAGGTGTAAGGAGGTGTAATATCAGGGTAAAATTTAACAACTGTTTCATTTCTTTCTAACTTGTTCATGTAACAGACATTGCTAATCCATTTCAACATTTTTATGATGTTTGCTGGATCCAATATCAGAATTCTTCCCAACACAGCCTCCTATCATCTGCTGACAAATAATGGAAGTTTCACCTGAACCAAAATTTGCCTATTTTCCTTGGTGCTGTCAAGTTTTTATACCATTTCAGTGGTTGACACCCACTAGATGGTCAACAAATTCATTTTCTTTCTATCCATTTGTGTTTCAGAATAATGGTGCTTACTATTCTGAGCATATGAGTTTATTGTAACATGGCAATGTTACCAAATAATTTCAAATTGTTCTTTTTGGGGGGTGGTAGTAGTTGAAAGAGTATCAGATTGACATGTTTCACTGTGAATCTTGCACATGGTTTATAAATCTAATTAGAACTGTGGACGACAGCAGGCTTCACACAGCCTATAGATATGTTCAGTAAACTACATTGTCTGATTTTCATCAGGATTTTTGTAACCATATTGATTAACAAAAAAGGAGGAGGAAGGTGATAAAAAGGAAGTGAAAAGTTACACAAAAGTCATAAGTACCTATTTGCTCTAAAACATTTAAAGCTATAACAAAGGCAATGAAGTCATTAGGATTGAAAAGCAAGCTCTAGACATTGCAAAACTTATTTTCTAACTGGTTTCATTTTCATAATTAATGCCTAATATTCTGCCATTTATAAGGATATAAAATAAACAGTGGTTTAATGAGATTTCACTAGGCCACTTGCAAGCATTCAATCAAAACTTATTTTCAATATGTGAAAAATGTCTTCTTGATTCTTAATGCGTTTAGGGTCAACAGTAACATCTTCATACATAAAAGATTCCATTCCGTTTTTAAAGAGGAGTAATTATAAGAAAATGGTCACACAGAAGGTCTAGGCTTTGTGTAACTTCTATTCTAATTAATTTATCATATGTGGGATTTTTGCTTTGGCTTCCAAGTGTTGATCTTTTATAGCTACCATGTTTCATGTGATAATGGGTTTTATTTCTTCAAAAGGTCATCTTTGATACAATTTCACCGTTAGCAGAGGGAACTGGCAGCGTGGGTGTTTCTGTATGTCACTGTATCCTGAAAAGTCATTTGGCAAAGTCCTGGATCTTTTTTGCCCTTAGATGTTATTTAAAAACCAAGGGGTCAAGTCATTTGAACAGAAGGTGAGAAATTCAATTAATCATTGGGAAGGTTGTCATCACAATGCCAGCCCCATGAAAGCTTACGGATCAACAGAAACACGTGTATTTAAGAATTTGTTTCCTATTTCCCCTTCTGTTTCCTAAGTGAAATGACCCAGATGTGACTATTGTTTTGTCTTGCATTTACTTTGTGGTGGGTTTTCTTGGGGCAGCCTCATGCACAGCTAGGCCCTCAGCCCTTTCATCACCAGGGAGCCTTTGAGGTGTTGTTTTGCTTGTATCCTTCTGATACTTCACAGTCTTTGAAAATTTCTGGTCTTCCCTGTAAGCTGCAATTCATTCCCCAGGGACACCCCACCCATATCACTTAAAAGAAAATCAAAGATATACACAATTGTCTAATAGAAGCATGTTAGATAACCTACCCAACTGAGTTGATAGAATTCTGGCTCAAAGAAGAGAAACTTGATGACTGCCAAGCCTGGGATAAGGGTATGATTTTAGTTGAGATTTCTGAAATGCTGACAATTTGCAAATCACAATTACTGACTGCAAAGAAACCGCTAGATTAAGGCTTCTCAAAGCCACTGTGCATGCAAATCACCTGGGATCTTGTTAATACATAGATTCTGATTCATTGGGTCTATGTGTGGAGGGAGTATGGGAGGAGAGGCTGAAACTCTGCGTCTCTGACAAGCCCCTGGGAGCCTAGGTGATACCGATGGGCTGCTACATGGACCGCACTTTGAAAGACAAAGCCCTGGATTGTAATAGGGAGCAAACAGGGAATTCATCACAACACATGGTGCAGTTTCGGCTCCAATGAAGATTTGTTAAGCACCCTCTGTATGCCAGGCCCATTACAGCACCAGAGACATTTTATATACAATATATCAAGGGACAGTTTTCCTTCAATGGCTCATTCCAATCCTGTCACATAAAAGTTCTATGCATCCAAAAAAAGAGCTGGACCATACTTGGGATGGGATTATTTCTATGGCCATTATAATATGCACATACTATCATTGTAACTGACCTTTCTTGATGCACAAAATGATTCATAGATTAATTTAACTAATGTTTATGGGTCAGATACTATGCTAAGCAGTGTGCATATACTAATAATAATATATATATATATATATATATATATATATATATATATATATATATTCCCTGCCCTCAGGAAGTGTCAACCTAGCATGATACTGATAAGTAATAACACAGAAATGTGACTACATATGATGAGCGTTAGACAAGAAGAGAGAGAGTTGGTTCTCTAATCTTCTCAGTGCTCTCACCCCTCACCCATTTAAAAGCAAACAAAAGTGTAGATCACACTCTTTGCTTGCACTATGTCATTTCCCATTTGCTCAAGAAGGTTCCTTGTGTGAAGTACCCTGCCTGCTGCAAACAACAGGGCTTGCTGCTCTCGGTAATCACAAAGGATGGCAGAAGAGAAAAGATGCCAACTTCCATAATTACTACTGGAGATTCAGAATTGCACTTGGCACAAGAGAGCCTAGCACAGTGTCTCACAGAGCTGGCCTTTAGTAGATACTTTTGACTGAACAAATGAATGGAGGAGTCAACAAGCATAAGGCCAGTATATTCTACAAATGTGAGAGGCAGAAAAGATGCAGAGAAGTGGCTCTTATGAGTTTTACCACAGACAGAATGGGGTACAGATCCCAGCCCTGCCAGCCTCCAGCCCTAGGAAATTTTGTCCCCTCTTATGAAAAAATAGGAAGTGATAAATTTTCCTCATAGGATTGTTGCGGGGATTAAATGGGATAATATGCATGAAATGCTTACTTCAGGGCCTGGCAAAGGATGGCTATTCAGCAAATGGTAATGCTGGTTACTTTTAGCATCATCTCTTATTACTATTTTCCTAACAATCATTATGGAAATGGCATATGATATGCCTTTCAAAAGAGGTGAAGCATTTTGACACTTAGAGATGATGAGAAACTTTCTGCAGAGAAAACAAGTCTTGAAAAATCAGATTATTGCTTACACATTCAATAAATATGCCACTGGTTATTTGTGCTTGCCAGGGAATTAGGTAGAGATTAATTAATATTTATAAAGTATTTTGCTATCCATGTAATATCTGGTAAGCAATTAGTTCTATAACACAAAGCCAAATCCTTTTACACACCAAACAATGTAAAACAAACTGAACACAGCTGTGTAAGAAGGAGCAGTATTTGATTAACTCCTGTTGTTGGAAACACACAGCCAGTTGGATTTTCACCCTTATAGTTATTTTCTTGCTGATTTTCTTGGCTTCCTAGGGCATTATTCTGCCTCACCCCCTGCAGCCCCAAATCAAATTGTTTCCTCCTGGGTGGCAGTGAAAACAGGAGTGGAATGAAGGCAGATGCAGCCAAGGCCCCTCCTTCCTGGGAGGTGTGCTGAGCCTAAGAGTTTATAAAAAATTTAACAGGGAGGCAGATCCGGCTCCCCAAGTGCCTGTTTCCTTACCCAGCATCCTAATTAAGCGGTGTTAAAGGTTATAGTTTCCTTTCTCTAGGTCTTCACATAGGACTTTGGGTAAGGGGCGGGAACAAACAGGAAATTAAGTCAAAAGCAAAGATGGGCTCCTCGGGGCAGTGCTTCCTCTGTCTCTATCCAGCTCATGTGTACATGTGTGCATATTGCCAAGTCCCTGGTTGACTTGACTAGATTGTCCCATCCCCTTTTAAGTGTTTTCCAGGGACCATTCTTACTTATAGACAATGTGCATGTCCATAAATCCTCTGTCCCTGCTGATTTCTAAACCCACCATCTACCACTACCCTGAAAATCAACTTTTGTGTTCACTGAGGAAGCTTCTGATCCATAAAACTTTACCTAAAAGCTTGGTCCATAAAATATACAAAAGGAGTCATGGTGGATTCGGAAGCAGCTGTCAGGGGCCCAGCTTCCTCTTCTTAGATGCAACTCCAGAAAAGGTTCTGGGATGGTTCTGAAAGTCTTACCCTGGTGGAGGCCTCTCTAATAAAATACAACTGAAATAAAAACTGACAGAAGACCTGAATAGGACATGCAGATGGCCAAGAGACATGAAAAAATGCTCAAGGTCACTAGTCATCAGAGAGATGGAAAGGTACCACCTCACCTCTGCCAGAATGGCTCTCATCAGTAAGTCAACTAAGGACAAGTGCTGGCTAGGATGCAGAAAAAAAGGAACCCTCCTGCACTGCTGGTGGGAATGAAGATTGGTGCAACACTACAGAAAACAGTATGGAGTTTCCTAAAAAGATTAAAAATGGAATTACCATTTGACCCAGTGATCCCATTTCTAGGAATATATCCTAAAAAGCCAGAAAGAATATGTTCATCCCTATATTCATAGCGATGAATATGTTCATCCCTATATTCATAGTGTTTTTTACAATTGCTAGGATTTGAAAACAGTCCAAGTGCTCATTCTATATAATAAAAGCATAATATGCAAATTGACCAAACTGTGTAATAACTAGTCAGTGGGGGGCAGAGCCAACAAGCAGGTGGCACCAGGCCAGCGGGCAGAGGGAGGAAACTGCCCCTGGACATCCCCTGAGGACTCCTAGACTGTGAGAGGGCACAGGAAGGGTTGAGGGATCCCCCACCTCCAGGGCACACATTTTTGAGCATGGGGCCTCTTGTCAGTAAATGAATGGATAAAAACGCTGTGGTACACTTACACCATGGAATACTATTAAACTGTGAAAAAGAAGGGTTTCTTACCCTGTAAGACAGCATGGAGGGACCTAGAGAGAATTTTGCTAAGCAAAATAAGCCAGTCAGAGAAAGAGAAGTATCACATGATCTCACTTATATGTGGAATCTAATGAACAAAATAAACCAATGAACAAAAAAGATCTAGAGACATTGAAGCATGTAACAGACTGGCATATTTCAGAGGGAATGGGTGTATGTGTGTGGAGGAGAAGAGATTAACCAAAGAATTTATATGTATAACCTACGGACAATCAATAGTAGGGGGAAGACCCAGGGAGGGAAATGGAGGAAGTGGAGGGGATAATGGCATGATAAAAATGGGACATCTGTAATACTTTCAATAATAAGGATGCATTTCTAAAAATTAAAATTAAGCTAAACTACCAGACTAAACCCATCTGGAAAATGCATCCTCTTTAACCTCTCAAGGTAAGATGACCAGGGCACAGGACTTTAGTGCCAGACATGGGACAATCTACCCCTATGTCACCCCTCTAAAGGTATAATATTCTACCTCCATCAGGTGATAAATCTGATGATGAACAAACAGGAAGCTCTGGCTCCACGCCATACTCATATCACACTTGAACATCCTACACCATATATTCTCTCAACTATTTTGTCCTTACCCATTATTTTCCTATTCAAGTAACCCAAACAATATCTGGCCTATTTCCTTAGAATGAAAAGGGCATTGATGGGTCTTTTTAAAAGCAGTTTTTAGACCTGATCCTCTCCAGGGATTTCATGTCTTGCCTCAGTTTCCCCACAGTAGGGACTATTTTGTATAGCCCCAAGACAAAAGAATTCAGACACTGCCCAGAAGGAAGCTAGCCTAGCTTTGGCTGCTGACCCCCTTGATTCTGCAGTATACTTGTTGGAAGGGAGAGTGGGAGGGACATACTTTCCTATCCATCCTCACTTGTAGCACAGGACTTATATCATCCCTGTGTCAAAAAATCATCAAGGACCCCCTTCCCAAACTTCAGTTAAAGTTAAAGGCTCAGAACCCCTGGCTTCACGTCTCTCACTCACTGGATTGCTGACCCTTGGATGACAGACCCCTTTGCATCCTGGGACCCTGCAGCTGTCTCTGGAGCCAGTAGCCAAAGCCCACTTGTGGCTAAACAATAAACCCTTATCCATAACAGTAAAGATGAAGGCCTTGTACAGAAAAGGAGTTCACAAGATGATTAAGGCACTAAGCCTGGAAAATTACATACTGAAACTCTCCCTATCCCCACTAAAAGCCCATCAAGCATATTTTACTAAATTAATGTTATTATTTTTAAAATAAATAAACACTAGCAGAGCAAGGCTGAAGCTGTGTTGCCTGGGTGAGACAGAAAACAAATGTAACCACAGACAGAAATAACCCCTACTTTATCATCAGGCGGAGGGTAAGCAGAGCATGCCAGGGGCTTGAAGAATCGTTCCAAAGCCAGCCATGTGGCATTTTTTCTGTAATTAGCTCTATTTTGCATTCTTAGTGCCTTTTCCAGGTACCCTGAGAGTCATCAATAATCTTTCTCAGCCTCTCCAGCTGTAGAATCTTGGAAACCCACCTCCCTTCCCTGTGATCAATACCTGTGAATGCTGTCTTTTAATCACATTTAGATGTGTAGGCTCAATCTTGAAATTATGTAAGGTACCTGCCAACGTATTTCACCAGCAAATCCACCAAGTTACTTACAAATCAAAAAAGCTTATGGAACAAATTGCCACATTCAGTAATATACAGGTACTTTTCATTGTAAGAAGAAATTTAAAAATTACTGGAGCAATTCATCTTTATTTTTTTTATAGTACTTCAATCTGTAAATCATTGGGTTCTATTCCTGAGATGAGAGGTAATTTAACTTTTCTGGAGGGCGTTTTATACATATCCATATAACAGAAGCACCTATTTTAAAGATGACTGAAGTTCTGATCACGTGCAGCATTGAACAATTAAAAATTACTAAAATGTTCAAAATTTTATCAAGGCTTCAAGTTTGGGATTAAATTTGAGATTGTATGCAAAAAATAAAAACCACATGACCATTTTAAATTCTTGTCCCCATTCATTATTAAAATCAGAATTCTGATTTGGCCAATGGAAGCCTCTAGCCATATAGAAGGCACTGTGGTTCTAAAATAGCCTGACTTCATGCAAAAGCAATACTCTGACTCCAGGTTTTCATTTGGCTCTTGTGTGGCTATTTATAGCAAAGTAATTCAGAATCAAAATTGCCTTTCCCGTTGCAGACAATGCATCTTGAAAATATTTGTTAAAATTGTTTAGATCTAAGAGAAATAGGCCAAGGAGATTTTAGTCCTCACTATTCACTAAATTCAAAATTGAATGAAACACACTTTTCATCTAATGAGAAGTTTTTCTATTATTTTGTTTTTGAAACTGCAAGGGGAAAAAATGAGTAGCTTTGCTCCTAGAAAGCGAGACATTATTTAAAGATGGAACAATGCAAAGCAGACACCTGACATTTTCCTGGAGAATTCCGCAGTGGCCAACAAGTGACTGGAGAGTGGGTGCCCTTCACTGTGCTGGCAGCTAACAGAGGCCTCTGTGCTGTCTGACCATTTTCTGATATTTACTGACTGCAATCATAGATGAGAGCTTTTTTTTTTTTTTTTTTTTTTGAGGGGGGGAGTACTTTATCCTTGTCAAAAAAAATTTTTTTTTACTATATTTTCATACTGAACATTTCAAACACTACTGTGAAGAGAGACATATAATGAATCTCTCTGTATCCATTACTCAAATCAACATTAAATTCATGGCTGCCCTTGTTCAACTAAACACCCATCCACTTCGCAGGCTACTGTAAATAAAATTCCAAATATCATGCCATTTATCTGCAAATATTTATAATGTGTCTGTAAAAATTGAAGTTCTTTTTTTTCTAACACAAACACAATGCATTACTGCACCTGAATAAAAATAACAGTATCTAAACGTCACCAAATATTCAGTATATGTTTATATTTGCCTTAAGTACCTTATAATTTTACAGATTACTTTTAGTCAGGATTCCAATTGGAAACAAACATGATGATTAATTTGATATATATTTCTTGTGTGTGTGTTTTAAACTGATAGAGCTCCCATTATTTTATTTTATTTTACTTTATTTTATTTTATTTTATTTTATTTTATTTTGTCTTTACAACTTTTCATTGAACAATTTGGGTTGTTTTCACAATGCCAGGTTGGCTGGTTCAATGCCTGAGATGTCACTGGACATGTTCACCTATTCACTGTGTTTTCTATAAATAGATAGCTATATTCTGGAGGCCAGATCAGATTCAACATTTTTAGCTCAAGACATAGTGGTGGTGTGACTTTCCTTCAGGAATTCGGATCCCCTGCTAGTCTCCCTTTTTATGTTAGGAACGACTGATGGTCATTGCTTAGAACCATTCATTAAAGGGAGTTTGCACATTCATGATATCCTAATTATATCATTTCTTCATTATTTATTTATTGTAAAGAGAAATTCCCTTCCCTAACTATGTAATTATCTCACCTTGGGCTTCTTAAAAGAAATACAAAATAAGTGTTAGGTTCTTTCCCTTACTTTACTAGTTTCTAAAATAATGAGTTGGTCTCTAGCATCTTTGAAAAGTGACTAATAAGTCATTTTCTTTTTCACAATCATTATGAACATATGGATTTAAACACATTTGATAGGTTTGAATCCACTGAAATTACTAGTCTTGATTTGGTGTTCAAATCCTCTCATCATTAGCCTATTGATGTTGGTTTATCTAAATGACATGACCCTAATAACATCAGGTAACTTCCCTGCTTTTAGATAGAATAAGATTTTACAGACTTCTCTGGTAACTTCCAGTCCAGAGATAAAAATCAACCATTTTCTCATAGAGACTTGGTTACATTTTTTGGTAATTGTTCATTACAAACCATAATCTATTTGCTAAGGAAGCTCATTGCTATGGGGCTGTTCACTATTTCTAGACATTTTTAACAGACATGTGACCAAAAAATACACAGGACTACTCAGAGATACAGGAAAAACACACACATTTATTTCCAGATGTACTAGTACTGTGGCTCAGGGGAGCCTATTTCCAAATCCCGAGCAAGCCAATATGGAGGAAGTTTTCTCTTTATGCCCTTTGGTTTCTTTGTCCCCCAAATAGGGATCAGACTTCCGGACCTTTCATGGGCCAGGAGGTCCACGAGAGCACACCTAAAGGCCTGCCTGGCGCCAGCACTGATAACCCCCTCTAGGCATTGTGTATTGTTCATGGCTTATGGCCTCTGTAAAATTTGAGTATTTAGGTAAATAGGTCTTGCAAGATCATATAATTAAGGAAGGGGCAGTGACTAGACTATAGGCTAACAGGAATGTGCATTAGGATACTGATTTAACTAGGTACAGAGTCAGGCTGCTGGTCTACCCCCAAAAAATGTCTTATGTTCCTCAGCAGACAGAGATAGAATATTATCAAATTTTAAGATAAAATACATAATTAATTCATATTGATAATTCTACTTGGAATTCTGGGCTCCGATATTTTAAATAAATCTCAGTGACCTCCCATCTGTTTCTTGTCCCTTCCACACCTTGAAATACTAAGTCTCTTCAAAGCTAACATAATTATTCATTTACTTTATATCTCCATACACGCAAGAATAACAAGAATAATATTAATGCTACTTTTAACAATAGTACTACTAAAGACAGTTACATTTTCCCTTTTTAGCTTTTTTCAATTGCCATTTCAATATATGCCCCTAATGAATGCAGTTCAATTACTGTTTTGAAGTCACTGGGAACAGTTCTTCTCTGCAGGTTCTGCTATTACCTGAGTACACATTTAGGTTCAATTGTTTCTCTGACTTTTGAATTTTAGAATTGCCTTTTTATTTAGCTTCATTTTTTAATTTATGAAAAAATGTCTATTTGATTTTTTTTTTTTTTTTCTGTTTCCTTCCTTGTACTTTTTTCCTTACTTCTCACTTCAGGTTACTGTGTCAGGTTATATTTCCAAGATATGGGCACAACACTGCTTTTAGTCATATGTGCTCTTCCAGACCTGACCACTTCCTCACTAAGAGATGAAGTCTGTTCTCCTCTCACCTCACTTGAACCTGGGTGGGCCTCATACCTGCCTCAAAAAGTGAAGGGCAGCAAAAGTGACACTGTGACTTCAGAGACTAACCAGAGATGGTAAGACAGCTTGGCCTGCCTCTTGCAAGAAAGATAAATGGGTCCTGAACGAACATGTAAGACCAGTTACCTAGAAGCCTGCAAGCTAGAAAGACCACAAAAAGAAAGATGCCTGGGGAGCCCCAGTTCTTCCAGCCCCAGCCCAGCTTGAGTCTTCCCTTCCCAGACAGGACATGTGAGTGCGCAAGCTTCTCAGGACCACATGATTCCAGCCTCAGCCACTCACAACAAGCATGCCTGAGACCCACAGTGCGGAGCCCGGACAAACCCAGACTGGGAGAGATGTTGACACTTAAAACCATTAATTCTGTCAAACGGAAATAGGTAATTGAAACAGTAACATTTATTTTTAATATTATGGTTTAACCCATTTTTTCCTTAAAATATAAAAGTAAATTTCTACATAAATTTGAACCCCCCTACCACCACCACAGTCCCCTCTTTCCTCCCACCCCCCCCCCATAAGATGGGCAGTATCACCCTGTTTTTCTACCACTTATTTTCCCCCCTGAATAATATATCTGGGGATTATTCTAAAATAGTCTACAGCAATACCCCTTGTTCCTTTTCAGAATTATATAGTACTCATTTGTGCAGGCATTTCATTGTTTCTTTAATCCAAGGCCCTTACATCAGACATTGGAGAAACTTCACATTTTGTTTGTTTGTTAGCAAATATTGCTGTAATGACTAACCTGTGTTTTCTTTTGATCATTGTTAATGTCACTTTTCCCACACTTGGACCAGGGCCAGTGCCTGTTACACAGTAAACAATGAGTACACATCAGCTATAGTTACCAAGGAAAACCTCTGTGGGTGTGAGCCAATAAGTGAGCACCATGGGTCTCACGTCTCTGGAGCTGGGACCCCCAGGATTATGAAGCACGGGCTCATTGGAACCCTTGTTCCTCTCACCTGCTTTCTTGTCTCTCTAGACCCTACCACCCTTCATTCAGGATTGAGAACAAGTATATCTTCTTTAGGGAAGCCCTCCATAACCACACCCATGCCCAAGCAGGGTCCAAGACCTCTGCCATTCAAGGTCACAGATGCTGCTCTCCCTCCTCCAGGGCACTGACTAATGTTTGCAGTTGAGATCTCTAGGAGGGTTTTACTTGGCGAGTGTCCTCCTTCCCTGCTAGACAACCAGCTCTGGGACTGTCTGAGCTCACGGTCCTGAGCCCATGTCCAACCCTGTGTGGTATTGACAAGGCTCTCACCAATCAGATGTGAACAAAAGGAGTGCTGAGCAAACAGGCCTCCCCCTGCATCTTGGCCCAACCAGGCAGGGCCGCCCAGAGCCCACAGCAGGCTGAACTCAGGAGGCTGCAGGGGCTAACTCAAAGCCAGGGAATTTAGTCATCTACCTGGGTTGCCTCTCATTAGTATAAATTAGGGGTGTCGAACTCAATCAGAGAAGGGGCCAAAATCTAAAATCCAGCCTAAATCGCGGGCCGAATGGTTTACTGAACAGTCATAAACTGTCATTGTGATGGAAACGCAGTGGAGTGCAGTGATGACAGCGCGGTGCGGGCCACATTGCAAGGCCTGGCGGGACGGATTTGGCCCGAGGGCCTTGTGTTTGACACATGTGGTATAAATTTTAAAAATAGCTTTATGCCAACACCATAAAGGTAATTTCTTCTTGGAAAGGACACTTACTCATTTGCTTTAAACATTCGTTAATGTTCCAAATTTCCCCTCAGAATTGCATGTCAATGGTCCTATGGGGAATTTGAAAGTAAAACCAGAAAAATAATGATGTGAGGAAAATGTCAGATGAGAGCTGTGAATGCATTATAGACCTTCAACTAATATTGTTGCTGTCAAAGTTCAAGGATTAAATACTCATCAGTTTGCACCCTTCCGTGGTTGCCCATTCTTCCCTGACAGCAGCAGGTCTCCAGCTTGCCAATAATAATCATTTCTGCTATAACTGATGGCTTTATCTAATGAGGAGATCATAGTCTAAAAGTCACAAGGTTCACCCCTTATCAGGAGAGGCAGGGCCCTCACACTTACTGGGAGGGGCTCTGCAAATGAAGAAGCAGGCTTCTTCAGGTGAACTATGATAACCTACCATATGCTCACAGCCAAGCATTAGTGTCCAACAGGAAATGGAATGTTTACATTCACGGCCATGCCCAGAAAAGAAGCAGGCATGGATCATTCTCATGAAAGAATGTCTTTTTAGACTCATATCTCTCAGGTAGAAAAGTGTGAGTCTCACATTTACTCAGATGTTTTGGGGAAGTGGCCATGTCCATCTTGTTAACCTCTATGTCCTCCGTTCCTATTACAAACCTGCCACATGGTAGATGATCAATAAATACTGGTCAAGCCCTCGCTGGTTTGGCTCAGTCGATAGAGCATTAGCCTGTGGACTGAAAGGGCCCAGGTTCGATTTCAGTCAAGGGCACATACATGCCTGGGTTGTGGGGGTGAAGGATCTCTCTCATCGTTGATGTCTTTCTCCCTCTCTTTTCCTCTCTAAAGTCAATTAAAATAAATAAATACATAATAAATAAATAAATACGTATTTGTCAGGTGAATGGCTTATTTTCACATCCTGGAGCCCTGGAGGTAACTGTAGTACAGTTCCAGAATCAGGAAGCCTGGGTTCAAATCCTGCCTCCACTAACTATCGATAGTTTTAAGTCATTGAAGAAATTAAGTTCTCTGTGCCTTAGTTTTGTTATTTATAAAATGGGCATAAAATAATTCCTGCTTCACAGGGTTATAAATATTAAGTGTGCTAATATCTATAAAGCATTTAGAACAGTGCTTTATACAGTGTAAGAGTGCAACATTCAAGCTTGTCTGTACTTTTATGATTACAGATTTACACATGTACTGAATACCCAATATGTGCCAGGCCCTGCACCTGGTGCTTTACACACACTATTTCAATTCCTTAGTGTGGTTGTTGTTGTTCTTGTCATTTTAATGAGGAGTGGTATAAACAAACCAGTTACACTCCCAATAGTATCTTATTTACTCCTCCCCACATCCATATGTGACAGATACAGTTGTTTCTATTTGAAAGATGAAGGAATTGAGAGAAGTTGATGATGTACATGCATGGGCAGAGCTCAGATGGACTCTGACCTGTCATACTGCAGTGTGCCCTCCTCTAATTCCTGCTGCTGAGTCTCAGAAACATTTCTCGCATCCTTTTTAACATCAGCCCAGTGGCTCTGCCTACTGTCCAGCATCCCAGGCCCTTACTCTACCTACTTTTGTTGTTCCCATATCATTGGTCACCTTCTAAAACACTCTGTGACTGACTTATTTATATTATTTGTCTCTCCTGCTAGAATGTCCATGCTACAGGCCTGAGGATCTTTGTTCTTTTGGTTCAGCAATGTATTGCAAGTGCCTAAAATGTGTTAGTATATCAAGGGCACTCAATAAATACCACGGAAGAAAGGAAGGAAAGAAGGGAAGAGAGGAGAAGGTGGGTATGAAATACCTTTCCCCCTTCTGTAATACCTGGTCCCTGCTCAGTGCATTTCTCCTGAAAACCATCAGTGCACATGCCCCATTCCCCCTATCTCTGGGCTGCCATTCTTGCAGTACCACCTGGCCAGAGATAAAAGAATGAAATGAGCAACCAAGGTGTTAGGGATATCTCATCCCAAGAGAGGGACAACTGGGCAGAGGGGAAGGAGGAGCAGTGGGACCCAAGCAATGGGGGGCTCTGGACAGAATGAATGGATTAGGACTTCCTGAGTCCTTGGTGCATTGCTCCTCACATAGTAATTCTAAATGTGGATGAAGGAACTGGCCTCTGAGACTGAAATCTCTGTCACTATCCCTGGCTGGTGGCTATAAAAGTGCAATGTCTCCTTTGCTTGGAAAGTTAGCTGAAATCTACCTTCATGCATAGCAGCTTAAAGTATGTTATCTGATTAATTCAGGTGAACTAATTGATTGGTTTTGTAATTATGGGATTACTCATGGAGCAATCAGAAGATTAGTTTGAGGCAATAAAAACACCCTAAACAGGAAAACCTATGTGTGGAATGTGGCATATGTTTGTTTGTTTTTTCTCTCTTTCTCATAAAACTCAATCTTGTATTTCTTAGTATTGAATTAATAGAAGCAATCACACATGCCCAGTGGTTTTGCTGAAACAGTGTCCACCAGATATTTGACAGCACCTACTTGCAGAGCACTGGTTTGTGATTTCAGATCCTCAAAATGTGCTCAGAGGGGAGCAGGTTCTGCCATTGAACTTGCTTTATAAAGGCATAACTCATTTCGCCTTTAACCACGTTCCCTTCCTTATTCAAAGTTATGACATCGCTAAAGGCATACTTGTTTTCTGTGTGCAGATACATGAATATGCAAATGTAATGGCAGAGAGAGAGGAGAGCACCATTTTTGGAGACTGCCCTAGATCACCTGCCTGCAGCTAAAAGATGCCTGAGGCCAGGTCTCAGATGCCACCTCAGATAAACGCCCCATTTCTGTGGCTATTAAGCCAAAGGTGTTTATTGTAGAATCTTATAAACACATCTAACAGGCCGACTCTGACTTCTTGTTATAATGATAATTCTGACTTTAAATGAAATGCAAAATCTTAACTCCTCTCACCCCTTCCTGGCAAACTCCTACTCATCCTTCAAGAGCCAACTCAAATGCCATTCGCTCTTCGATGCTCCCATATAACTTTTTTTTCTCTTTCATGAAAACTACCACATTATATACTAAGGTATTTTCTAGGAGCAGCTCAGGGACCAGATCTACAATTTATTGGATTTTTTGTTGTTGCCATCCCCCTTTCTGTTAACATCATTTTTTGCAATGAGATAGAATGGGCTTTCTTTTCTTTTATTCCTTAGTTCGAATGCCAGCTTCATAAGTCACCAGCTGTGGGAACTTGGGCAAGAAACTTAAACTCTTAAAGCCTCAAATACCTCACCCATGTAGCAGGGATAGTTGCAGCACCTGCAGAGCAGGGCATGGTGCACAGAAAAAGGAAGACCAGTTGTGAGGCTCCTGGCACAAGTAGACTTTCTAAAATATGCACACATGCATACATCACTCAACCCATACATGTATGTATACATACATGTATTTACTAGTATTAAATACTAGAAATATGGTGCACAACATTCATGCACTGTGGGCAGGGGGGGGGGGATCCTCTCAGCCTGGCATGTGCCCTCTTACAGTCCAAGATCCCTCAGGGGATGTCCACTGAGGGGTCCTAAGCGCTGCCGCTGCACTAGCCAACCACAAGCCCAGCTTCTGGTTGAGCGGTGCTCCCCCTATGGGAGAGCACTGACCACCAGGGGGCAGCTCATGTGTTGAGCATCTGCCCCCTGGTGGTCAGTGCACACCATAGTGACTGGTTGGTCCACCGTTTGGTCAATTTGCATATTAGCCTTTTATTATATAGGATGCATGCATCTCCCTAATCATGTATATGACTATCCATGCAGTCATATACAAATATGCACATGTATGTGTGCATAAATGCATGTATATAAAACTTACATGTGTATATATATAACTATGTGTGTATACATGCATTTATAAGAACTTGTCAATATGCTGAACCAGGAGGGTGGACCTGGATGCTGTTGAATGCAGGGAGGATCATGACTTATGAGAAGAACCCTTCTCCAAGTCCAGAGTTGGATCAGAAAAAGGAATAGGACCCACAGTAGAGCTGGTGAAGAGTGGGTAGAGAGTTGAAAAAAGAGGTCAGAAAAACTACAGAATAGGATTTCAGGATACTCTTAGCAGCAAAGCATAGCCTGATTCTGACCAGTTCACTTGGCTGATTTCCATTAGCTTTACAAATACATTGAGCCTTGGATATTTTCCCGGAAGTTTTTCATATCCTCTCTCATTTAGGCCATGTTTTCTGTCCACCTCTGAACTCACTTCAAACCTCTGCTCCCTCCACTGGTAGCAAGGATCACGCTGTCCTTTCATTGTCTCCTTTGCAGAGTTTGAGTTTCAGGGGTGCAGGAATTATGGCCTGGTCCCTGCCGAGTCTCAGTAAGAGGCTTGGTGGTGGTAACGTTGATGACAATGAAAAGTCTCAATACAATCTTTCTCTTCTAAAACTTTTGAACCTCATCTTCCCTGTCAGTCCACAATGGCCTCCTTGTCCTTCCTCAGGACACACCAGGTGCCCTTCCTCCTCAGGACTTTTGTAGGGATTGGTACCGGTGCTGATCCTCAGACCCTACCCCTTTCAAGTCTTAATTCTGCTTAAAGCTGCTTTATCAGGAAGGCCTTCCCTGTCCTTTTTATATACAGCCATCTCTCCTTGGCGGTGCCCTCCCTCCCTTTTCTCCACAGGCTTCTCAACTCCACACACAAGCACAAGCCTACATCTGACTTGCTTTCTCTTTTCTCTGCTCTGGAATGTAAACTCTGGAAGGTAGAGGTATTTGTCTCCTGTGTCCACACCTACATCACCAGAACAGTGCCTGGCACATACTAGGTGCTCAATGAATATTTGCTAAATGAATGAACTCAGATGGCAATGAATAAATATTATTACAAATAGCAATATTAGCAGGAAGAGCACGATTGTGCTTGTTTGGAGGACTGACATGGGTTTCTGTAGGAGAGAGGTTGAGATTGGGCCCCTGTGGGTGGTGTTGGGCCTCTGACATGCATACAAGGCTGATCCTTCACCCAGCCTTCCCTTATCCAGTATCAAGCCTGTTCTGGTGATAGGGCCTCAGACCAAGCATCCCAGCATCCACTTACTGTCACATATTTTGTGATACTTTATTTTTCTGAAACAAAATACAGTAAGGTATTAATGTATTTTATCAGTTCTAAATATGTGTTTTGTATTCAGAAAACACACACACACACAGCATTTTCCTTTTTTCAAACAGTCATTTGTGGCATTAAACTGCATATAATTAAATTAAAAGCATCCGTGAACTCTCTGAAATACAATGCTTCGAACAAACCTCAAATCATTGTAATTAAAGCTGTTGAGACTCCACAGTATAATGGATGGTCAACAAATAGTACCAGTAAAGTGATATTCTGCTATTAGGCACACTCTTTGCAGTAGGAGATCCATTTATGAGACCCAAGAAGAGAGACAAGGAATGGAACAGCATTCAGAAGGGAGATGAGGGAGGGGGATAGAGTCTGGTGCAGAATTTCAACTAATCTTCCCATCTTATTTCCATTTGATATTGGTGAGCTCCAATGGAAGTAGCTTGTTTCTGAAAATGGAAATAATACCTAACATTTATCAAGCAGTTTCCAAGTTCCAGGCATTGTTCTAAGGACTCGACATGTACTAGCTTATTTATTTCTTACAACGATCCTCAGAAACATATACCATTAATGTCTCTACTGCGTGGATGAGAAAATGAGGCTCAAGCCAAGAGGCAAGTAAATAATCTCTGGTCCTGTGGCCAGTAACAGGTGGAGCTGCAATGGGGATGCCTACATGCTGTTCTCAGTTTGGTCTTTGACCTTGATCCCACTCTACCACCAAGTTCTCACTGCACAGCGACTATGCAATGCAGTCCAACTATGCAATGCCTCCAAGCACCTTACTGTGTATCAGATAGGGCAATGAGAGGTACTTTCTGCTGAGCCTGGTGCATGAAGGACAAGGAAAAATAAATGAGATATATCTTAAATGTGTTCACTGGACTTGGCACTTTGGTATATCTTGCACTGGAGGCTCCCTGAGGGTGCAGTTAGACCCCAGTACCCAGCACTGTGGCCCGTATTTGTTGAATGGATGGATACCTACAATGGTCCTTCAAGGTAGGCAAGATTATCCCTATTGCATAGATGATGAAACTGAGTTTTCAGAAAAGGCAAGAGACTCCCACAGTCCATTAGGAAGAGCAGATATTTAAAACTAAGACTGACTGAACTTCCAGGTCTATGTTTTCCAAAATAGCGCAGATAACAGAGGACAAAGCAAGGGGAGTATCGGCCAGTTTAAACTCCAAAGTTTGTTTCAGTGTGTTTCAGCAGTAAAGGCTTGGAGGTCTGGGGCTCACAGGGCCTGAGGTGACAGACATGCGAAGGCTGGCCCTGGAAGCCTGGGATCAGCATGGCCAAAGCAGCAAAGTGAGTGGCTACAGGCAGCCCCCAGGAAGCTGTTGCCTATTTGAAGCCTTTTATCTTCACCTCAGGTAGCTTGGCAGAGTATCTACAGAGAAGCACTAAAAAAGAGAATGCCATTACTGAGCCTTTTGATGCATAGAAGAGTCCACATCAGTCAACATGGTTTTAGTTTCTGTGCTTTGAGAGGCTTGCAACCCTCCCCTGGAAGTGGGGTTGGTGTAGTAAGCAGGGCTTGGAACCTCAGAGATCCTGCGGCTCTGATCCAGGAAGAGAGAAGGGTGTCTCTGAACCCCTTAACCCATCTGCACCACAGATCCCTCCCCAAGGATAGCACTGTTATTTTTCAACCAGCCAGGGCCCTTAAACCCGATCTTTCCTGCCCAGATCAATACTCCCCAACCCCAATTCAATACTTGCTCAGGAAACATCAACAAAGCAGTACAACATCAGACTCACTTTATCACACATTCTCCTACATGTCCAACAAATACGTGAAGTCTGTAAGAGGTGAATGCCCAACCACCCACATGTGCTTCTGAGACAAAGGGACCAACAACCTCTCTAGAGACCTGCTGAGTGTGCATTCCACCATTCCAAGATCTGGAGCAAATTGCTTTGCTTTCAGTGCCACTAAAGAACACCTCCTTAAGATGGGGCAATACACAACATCTATTAAAGATGGTAACATCATTCATTTAACCATTCACTCATTCAATTCTCTGCAATAAAAATTTAATACTTCCTCCAAGTTTTAAAGTCTACCCTGTCCTACCTTTTGGAAATTTTTTTTACTGTGGGTTAATGGACCACATGCTAACCTGACTAGCTCAGGCAAGGCCTGTGTGGTGGTCCTGCAAACTCAGAGACCTAAAGTAACCACAAAGGATGGTTTGAAATTAAAACATTCTCATTAAAAAGCAGTTTATGGTGGGTAGTCATATCCTAGGCCAGGATATTCCTGACAAAGATCAACTTTGATCTTAACTGAGCCTGTTGTCTTTTTGCATCTATAACATGCCTTTGGATGTCAGGGTAACTTGTAACTTCCCTTTTTTCTGAACCCTCTTGGCACAACCAATATGCTGGGGCACCACAGTAGAGACCACAGATTCCCTCATGTTATTGCTATCTATTAACTAGAGGCCCAGTGCATGAAATTTATGCACTCAGGGCAGGGGCAGGGGGGGACGCGAAGGGGGTCTTTCAGCCCAGCCTGAGCCTCTCACAGTCCTGGAGCCCTCAGGGGATGTCTGACGGACAGCTTAGTATGTTTTGTAATCAGTCTTGGGTTGAGCCAGCAGTTGGACATCCTTAGCACTGCCATGGAGGTGAGAGAGGCTTCCACCACTGCCCACTACCGCTATGCTGGCCAGCTGTGAGCTGGGCTCAGGGCTTCTGGATGGGTAGCTCTCTCCCTGTGGAAGTGTACTGACCACCAGGGGGCAGCTCCTGCATTGAGCATCTGCCCCCGGTAGTCAGGATGCATCCTAGCAACCAGCTGTTCCGCTATTAAATCAATTTGTATATTAGCCTTTTATTATGTAAGATTGTTGCCAGTTAACTAGTAAAATAAGCATGTGTCTATCATTTTACTTTTTATCCAATCCCAGAGTTTTCCCCACTTTGCTTTCTCCTATCTCCCTAATCTATCACCAATGGATTTCATGTCTCCTCCTTTATAAAACTGGGTGAAAAAAAGGGACATTCTTTAGAGCATTATCTGAATAAGTTGAGATTCTGCTTCCTGGCAATTGTTGACAGTTTGGCTCAAATAAACTCACAAAAATCCTTTACAGGTTTGAATGTTTCTTATGTTAACAAAACCATCATTGATTACTTCTCTCCCATGTATTTCCACCGCTGTCTCAAAGGGATCCTCCTTATAGGCAGGTCTCTCTTTCTAGACAAAAGGAACAAATTAAGGAGAACACGAAGGAGAAAAGGAGGAAGGAATAAGAGGGGAAAAACTTGTACTGGCTCTACATCTACCTTCAACTACTTCACTATCTGTGTCCTTAGCAGCTGAATTTCTCTAAAAAAATGTCTTTAACTTCTGTTACCATTTCCTCTCTTTCCAAATGGCTTTCACCACCATCACTCCCCCAACAAAACTCCCATAAAATGAGCTCCCTCTGGTTTCACTAGATTCAATGAGGAATTTTCTGTCTTCTTTTCAACCTGCAGTCTACCTGTCTCCTCTCTTCTTACTGAAGTCCTCCCCCACGATCTCCCACAACCTCACCTGGATTTCCACCTATCTGTGTAGCTGTTCCTCTCTACTTTCATTTGTAGGCTTGTCCAAATCTGCTAGCCACTGCATTTGGAAATCCTTAAAGTTACTGTTCTCACTTAGTCCTTTTCCTCAGTGCAGTTTCAAATAGGATGAAAGCTCCAATTATTGCAAACATATTAATAATCCCTAGTGTACATTTATTGCCCTTGCCTCTCTTCTGGACTTGCAGATCCAGTAAGGTGGCTGTGATAGTCATTACTCTCTGATATTATGAATTCCCCAAAGTGAGGCCATCTTACCAGTTTGTAAAGGCGATATGATGACACAATGATTATTAGGAGATATAGAAGGTAGGAAATGAAGTCTGAAGACAGTAACTAAAAGAGTGGCACATTTCAGATGAACATGCTTCTCCACCAAGGAATAATTTTACCCGACCCTTGTCTCACCCCAAGACTGATCACAGAACATACTAATGCCTGTATTCCAGATGCTGTATCCCACTGTTTACTTAATATTCCACAATGATACCTAAGAGGCACCTCCAACTCAACCAGTCCCAAAATAAACTCAGTCATCTTCCCCAAACCTATTCATTCCTCATATTCCATTTTCAGTAAGTCCAGTAGTATAAGCTAAAACCCTAGGAATCACTCTCAATACATCCCTTACTTTCATAACATTAAGACATCCCTAATTTTTGTATACTGTTTCTGTTAACTATCTATAATTCCATATATATATATATCTATCTTCTAAGCTGAGTACAAGATATCATGACTGCTCATTTGGAATATTGATATTACCTACTAACTGAAATTCAACATCTCCTTTAATCAAGGATATAGGTAATAAAATGACAGTAGTATCATCTGTAACTAATAATTTGTCATCAATTAAAGACAGAAATATCACATTACAGTGTTTGCTGATATTGTGAAATATAATTTATATCCATCACTACATCAAATTATGTTATTTAATAAACTTGTGATCAAATCCTATTTAAGGCATTAATAAAGTTTATCTATACATACTTATTTATTAATGCCTTAAATAACAGGATTTGATCAGAGGTTTAATATATACATATCATATGATGTGTATATGTCAAATATGATATATATATATATGTGTAGTGGTGGGGGGGCTTTTGTTTGCTTTTGTTTTTTAATAGATTTTTATTGATTTCAGAGAGGAAGGGAGAGGGAGAGAGAGATAGAAACATCAATAATGAGAGAGAATCATCGAGAATCAACATGCCTCCTGCATGTTCCCACTAGGGATTGAGCCCACAACCCAGGCATGTGCCCTTGACCAGAATCAAAGTGGGACCCTTCAGTCTGCAGGCCAACACTCTATCCACTGATCCAAACCAGATAGGCCTGTAGTGGAGTTTTAACAACTGGCTCTTGGTGCGGGGAGAGGCTGATATTCAATGTTTGCCAATTTCTATGGTCTAAATACTCCCTTCATGGCCACATTCAAGCTTTCAACATGACATCACTAAACACAGAGTTGAAAAGAGATGTGCGCAATCAGCTTTTATGAGCTCTAAGAATAAGCTGGCTCCTGAACATGGTTGCATAGGTAGTACTCTCTCACAAAAATGGTTGTTTGTTTTTTTTGTTTGTTTTTGGGGGTTTTTGTTGTTGTTGTTTTTGCTATTTTGAAAAAGGAATTGAACTATTATAGTATACAAAGAGTGTAGTATAAGTAGGTTCTAGCATTATTCTAAATATTTTATCCAATGTATCTAAACACAATTTGTGGTGATGGAGGCCACAGGTTTCACCAGACTGACAAAAGGGTCAATACACAAAATGGTTAAGAACCCTTGTAATTCTCAGAATAATAGTTTAAAAAAGAAATCTAATTAAAACTGTTACCCCCAAGGCCCAATGTCCTCCCCCAACTTGACACATACACACATTGAATCCTGTTAAGTGATTCCCCCTGCTTTTAAGAAAGCCCAAATCCTTCACATGACCTATAGAGCCCTGTATGGCCAAGCCCATATCACCTCTTCTCTCCCCTGCTTCATATTCTTCACACCTAAAGTTCTCAACTGACTAAAATGTTGAATTATAAGTGTCAGTTTGTTAATCTCTCCCAGAAGCCTATCCACCACCACTACCACCACCACCACTACCATGTACTTGGGAATCTCTGCTGACCCCATGATCTGCTGTAGGAGCTGGGAATCAGATCTAGGGACCTCAAAGTTCTGGGTTAATGCCACAGCCTGGATCACCATGCAATTTACACTGCCATGTAAAGACACTCTTGTCACATTGGGCATGTCTCTTGCCAGGCTGCAGTGGAACTTTGTAATGGGCCCCTAATCACTTTGAAATCCTGTGAATACAAGGACTATAGAGACATAATCAGAGTTCCCATGGACCAGAGGAAACTTTCTAATGTTTTTCCCAGAGTTGTATATCTCCCTTACTGACAGGCTCCTCATTACTCCTTCTGTTTGGCAGACATTTGTTTCCTCCCTGACTTTCACAAAGAAAAAGGACAGGTTTTGCCTAATGAGCTATTGTCCTAGGTTCACAACCAGTCTACATCTCTGCTCATTGCAGGCTGCTCTTTTGTTGAATGGTGTGTGTGTGTGGTTGGGTTTGCATTCAAAAGGTTGTCTCTTGATAACATTTTATTTAAAGGAGAAAACCTAAGGGCCATGTTCTCAGCTTGAAGTAGAAAGGGGTTCCTCTTTCAATCAATGACAAGGGCTGTCAGCAACTAAGTAATTCCTAATTACTGTTGGCAAACAGGAGATCTTGCTGAGACATGGGGCTGTGGCAGGCTTCCTCCTTGAGGGACACTGTCCTTAACAGATGAGCTTACAGCAAATGAACTGAGGTATCTTAAAAGCAAGTCTATGTATCAGTTAATCAAAAACCTGTCTTTTTTTTTTAAACAGGCACCTTATCTATATCTTAAGAAAGTCATAAATTGTGCTAATCCACTTCTTTACTGCTGTCCAGAAAGAATTATTTTTGTTAATGGCATGGTAAATCAGGAGACTTGTTAGTGAAACTGCTCAGAAAATGGGTCCTGAAAATGAAAGCTATAATATTTGTCAGATTTCCAAATCCTCTCTTGTGAACAAAGATGGTAACTGTAACATATTTGCTAAAGTCCATTACTTTATGTTGCTTGAGATATGGGATGCTAAGTACGGCACACACATAAATCAAGAGTAAAACCATAAAATCAAATCCAAAGATAGATATTATGGCTGTAAATTCAGACCTGATTTCAGGGTTAATATTCTGTTAGATTTGAGTGCCATCACTTACATGCTTAAATAACCTGTTCAGCCTCCTTTATGGCCCCCATGTGAATTCCTAATGAGCGTGATCTTACCACTCCCCCGTGTCTAGGACCTCCAAGTCAAATGACCAGGCAGCATCCTCTTCGCAAAGAAACTCATTGGTTCCTGCACAGTACAGAACAGGCCTCAGTTGCTCTCCTATTATTTATTGAAAACTCTTTCTGGAGGAAAATAACTTGAGAGGTGCTCAAACTCAATCATGATCAGAATATGCACTTGAAAAATATAAATGAAATAATAGCTTGGAAAATATTTAAAGTTTGATAATATCAAGTGTTGGTGATGGTATAAGGAAACATAACTTTCATAAAATGAGGAGGAACAGGTAATTTAGTATAACGCCTCTTTAAGGGGAATTTGGCAAGATCTTAAAAATACATATATATACATATGTATATATATACAGGGTTATGCAAAAGCAGGTTTACAGCTGTGAGTTTACCAGTTTATTCTTATATTATTATTTGTCAATTAGCATATTACTAGAGACCCAGTACATGAAATTTGTGCATGAGGGTGTATGTGTCCCTCAGCCGAGCTTGCGCCCTCTACAATCTGGGGCCTCGAGAGATATCCAACTGACCTTTTAGACCTGATCCCGGTGCATTAGGGCCTAAACTGGCAGTCAGACATCCCTCTCACAATGCAAGACTGCTGGCTCCCAACTGCCTGCCTGATTGCCTGCCTGCCTGATTGCCCATAACTGCTTCTGCCTGCCAGCCTGGTCAACCCCTAACCACTCCCTTGCCAGCCTGGTCCATATCTAACTGCTCCCTGCCAGCCTGGTTACCCCTAACTGCTCTCCCTTGCCAGCCTGGTCACCCATAACTGCCCTCCCCTACAGGCCTGGTCACCCCCAACTACCCTTCCCTGCATGCCTGGTCACCCCTAACTGCCCTCTCCTGCTGTCTTGGTTCCCTCCAACTGCCCTCCTCTGCAGGCCTGGTCCTCCCCAACTGTCTTCCCCTGCAGGCCTGGTCACCCCCAACTTCCCTCCCCTGCAGGCCCTCTTGTGGTGGCCATCTTGTGTCCATGTGGGGGCAGCCATCTTGTGTGTTAGAGTGATGGTTAATTTGCATATTACTCATCTATTAGATAAGATTTTCCATTTGAACAACTGTAAACCTACTTTTGCCCTGCCATACATGTATATTTCAAATGTGTATCTAGAAAAAGACTTTTATATGTGCACATGGGAACAGGTACAAGAATGCTTACTATAGCCAAAACCAGTTTGGCTCAGTGGATAGAGCGTTGGCCTGTGGACTGAAAGGTCCTGGGTTCGATTCTGGTAAAGGGATAGTACTTTGATTGTGGGCACATCCCCAGTAGGGGGTGTGCAAGAGGCAGCTGATCAATGATTCCCATCGATGTTTCTAACTCTTTATCCCTCTCTCTTCCTCTCTGTAAAAAATCAATAATATATATATATATATATATATATATATATATATATATATATATATTTTTTTTTTTTTTTTTTTTTTTTTTTTTTTTAAGAATGTTTACTATTGCCATAGCCGGTTTGGCTCAGTTGGCCTGTGGATTGAAGTGTCCCAGGTTGGATTCTGGCCAAGGGCACATCTCCAGTGGGTGGCATGCACAAGACAGCCGATCAATGATTCTCTCTCATCATTGATGTTTCTACCTCTCTAACCCTCTACTTCCTCTCTGAAATCAATAAAAATATATTTTAAAAAAAGAATGCCCTCTATAGGATCAATTTTAATAGTGAAAATTAATAAAGAAAAGGTTAAATAAAGTGATTTATGGTAGACCGACACCATGGATATAATATAGAATTAAAATAAATGAAGCATTCCCACATGTATTAACATGGGAAGATATCTAATGTACATTGCATAGTGAAATGGTAATGTTGTCGACATCTAAGAATAAGGGGATGTCAGGGGTAGTAGGAGCCTTATTTGTGATTACTTATCTGTGATTATTTAATTTTTATTTACCTTCTGACTTAAATCCCTGGGTTAAAACCTCAGTTGTGCCACTCACTTCCCAGGTGAGTCCTGTGCCTCAATAGTCTCATCTACAAAGCAGATGGCATAGCCAAAATGGGGGCTAATGGTGGTGCCTGGTACACAGTAGGTACTCACTTGTTACTTTTCTAAAATCATCTTACTAATAAATAAGTCAATGTTTTTATACCCTCAAAGACAGAGAAAGAACCTTCTTTGTGGTAGCTTTTCTCATGCTCCTATTTACTGGTCTTTGCAATCCTCTTATGTTATCTATGGCTTGTCTGTTGTAGGAGTTCAGCTCTGATAGCATTGTGGAAAAGCATAAGGTATTCAGTGACAATTTTTTACTGAGTGTTTCTACAAAATCAAATGATTCTATGTCTGTAATTCCCTAGAAAGTAGACAAAGAAATATCAAAGGCTGTTAGATCTTGCTTAACAGAAATATAGGGAGATGGAGATCTTAGAAAATGAGTTCCATTTTTTCAAAGAAGAAAGTAAATTATTTCATGCATGCAAAAAGTCAACAGTTCTAAAAAAAATTTAGAAAATCAGAGAGAAAGAAAGATTTTATGGAATTATCCCATCTCATTTCATTTTGCAAATGTGGAAGCACATGAAAAAAAGATTACAGGGTTGTCCAAGGTCACTGAGCTAGTCAGCTGGAAATCAGAGGAAAACTCTGAGATTTTTTACTGAGTTCTGTCCTTTCCTCCCAATTTGCCTCTTGCCTAGAGGTCAATAAGATGTGCATTCAAGAAACACTGTAATTAGGAAATACGCTGTCTCCCCTTAACAAGTTGATCCTGGATAATAAGCAATTCCCTTTGATCATTTTAAGAGAAAAAGAACAGTTTAAAAATTACCCAAGCTATAGTTGAGTACATGTCTTAAGTTTGGAAGAAACTGGAGTTCATTAAATTCCCCAAGAATTATTGCTATGGATCTAGTTGCATATGTTTACTCTTGGATAGTTTTCTCCACAACAAAATACTTTATTATGGCTTTGGAGGGTAAAATCTTGAGGTTAATTGTTCTATTCACCCTTATAAAAAAATGAAGACTACCCTTTATCTTCTTAAAAAAAGCACATAAAGCCGAAACTGGTTTGGCTCAGTGGTAGAGCGTCGGTCTGTGGACTGAAAGGTCCCAGGTTCGATTCCGGTCAAGGGCATGTACCTTGGTTGCGGGCACATCCCCCGTAGGGGGTGTGCAAGAGGCAGCTGGTCGATGTTTCTTCTCATCGACGTTTCTAGCTCTCTATCTCTCTCCCTTCCTCTCTGTAAAATATCAATAAAATATGTTTAAAAAAAAAAAAAAAAGCACATAAAGCTTTTAGCTTGAGAGTTATCCTTAGACCCACAGGGAGGGGTCTTCAAGACAATAGGTCAATGGGTCCATCTTCCAGGGATCCTTAGCACCAAAATGAAGATATGATGTCATTTTTATCTAGATAGTTTTACTCTTCTGTTTCTTTCTTATATCTAAGTGTTAACTCTCATTCATCCACTCCAACCTAGGTCCCTGGACCTTACCCTTGATTTGAAAATCTTCCACCTTTTTCATGCTGCCTTTCCCAGCTACCATACCTCTCCCTACATATCATGCTGCCCAAAGTGCTAAAGAAATGATCTTCCATCCTCAATAAAAAACACCTGATTTTATTTCTGCAAAACAACCAAAAAATTTCAACTCCTCTTTTTCTTTTAGGCAAAATTATGAAAGAGGCCATTTGTTCAACAGGATAAAGCAAATAAAAGCAAGTAGAATAACAGGTTTCTTAGCAATCTGTCCAATTCCTTTCTTTTTACATGACATTAGAAACATTGGTTGTGTGGATAAATCTGGCAATGTCTGTTGTCAGTAAAAACAATTTGAGTTCTTTTGTTTTAAAAATGGTCTCAAATGCAAAAACATATATTAGAAACTAGATGTTTTTTGTCATTTGGAAAAAAAACAAAACCCACTACTGGTCTTGTTCTCTTAAAGGCAACTACTTCCTCCCCTATCTCTGATTGCCTTGGATTTCAGCCACCAGATGAGTGCTGTACCCACATCTCATCAGGACTCCCTCGTATATACAACATATTATCCCTTATTATCTACACTCTGTGTTCCTCAGTTATGCTTTGCTCTTCTTTACTATGCCATAATGAAAGTTTTTGTCTCTGTGGACCTAAAATTTCCCTGCTGAAGAAACATAGCCATATTTCACTCATCATTGTTCCATGTGAATCCTAAAAACAAATATGCAAACTCCTCAAGTCTCCCTGCCTGAGTGCTTGGGACTCATCTCCTCAAGACAAAAACATCATTTCTCACTGAGGTTCCAGTCAAGCAGGCTGAAAGTTTGAGCAAAAATTAAATGAGATCTACCCCCCCAAATTTCCCTATACTTGTTACCCATAATTTGCCTCAGGAAATGGATATTGTTACTATAAAACAGAGAGATACCAAGAATAATCAAATTTTAAGTTTTAAACATTCAAATGTTTTGCTGTTGTTCTAAGAGCTGAAAGTTTTACATTTCAATCCCTAAATTTTAAAAGGAATCTGGATATACAATATTGCGCTTCAAATGACAGAGAAGAATGGATTATGATCCACGGTACTACCACCTATTGCCCAGATAAAAAATTCCCTAGGTTGGAAGGAGAAGGAAAAATACAACAGATGTGATAAAAGGAACAATGACCCCTGATCTCTCTGACCTACATTTCCCATATGCTTTTGGAAGAGACTGAACAGTGAAGAGAGAGCTGAAATACTTCAATCACACATAAGCTTGGGATGAGAAGACCGAAGTCCAAATACCTAAACTAACATCTCAGTGGATGCCATAGTGCCTCCCACATGCTGGCAGCATGTAGCTCAATAGAAATTAGATAGAAACCTAGGGGACTAGGGAGGCAATAAATGAACTTTAGTTCTCACCAACTATTGTAGTAGAAAGGGTGATCAAAACAGAGGTGCAATAATAATGTTTTAGAAAACAAGGGCAGTTGTCTTATTTATTTATTACCCAGAGTTTAACAAAACAGTACCTTCTACAGTACTTTCTCATTTATTTCTGATAAAGTACAGCACACCCACATCACACTGGCAAGACTACATTTTAAAATAAAATTAGACTCTCTCAGGACTTCCTCCAAGAAAAGCACCATTAGAAATCACTAGGCTATGAGAAAAGTTCCAAATCAGACTCTCATGCTCAGACCGTAAATTGTGTTTTTATGAAGTGTTTTTGACTTTTACTCTCATTCATGGAATAGTGTTCCCACTTGTAATACTCATATTTGGGCATATCTTATTGCAGTCTCTAACTATCTGCTACTGGCCCTGGTCCCAGATCCCTGCAGGCCCCTAAACCATATTTTGGTATAATGCCCAAACACTCTTTTGGCATTTTGCTAGATTTTTGCCTCATTCATCTGTTTCTCCATGGACAGCTTGAACCAGCCATGCCACTCTGCATAGCTGAGATAAGCCAAGGACTAGATTTGGACAGCTATAGGATTTAATCATCAAATGTGTAGAAAAGCCAGAAAATACACAAATTTACTGTTACTTTTTGGTTTTAAGGGTTACAAATCAACTTAATAATATAAGCACCTCTCTCTTCTGGACATGGCCTTCCTTCCTCTTGGGTTATAAAACCTGTCTCCCCATCAAGAGATATCATACTGTGGTCTTAACATGAACAAAAAATACATGATAATGGTAGCTAGGAGTGAAGATAGGCTCCCCATAATGAAAATGAAGAAAAAAACAAAACTTTACACTCCTGATTATGATAACAAACTTGGGAATCTTATTATTATTTTATTGTTGTTGATTCTCATCCTAGGAGATATATATATATATATTTATATATATTATTTTGAGAGAGAGAGTGGAAGGGAGGGCAGAAGTGGGGGAGAGGAACATTGATAATCAGTGTGAGAGAGAGACATTGATTGGTTGCCTACCATACAGGCCAATACTCTAACCACTGAGTACACTGACCAGAGCTTTGGAACTTTATTGATGCTTGGTGTTTCATGTTGATGATTTTTCTTTAAGCCTCTGGATAATAAAAGATGGATGGATAAGGTGAATGTACCAACCTTGGATGTCTTCTAAATAAATATGAGTAATATAAATGAAAAATATAGAGTTAGGTAAGGTGGAAAAGCAAATTTGAGGAAATGGTACACATACTTTGATAACATTAGATTATTTTTTCTCAATTTCCCAATATATCTAATAATATAGATACAGCTTTTTCAACACTAACTGTATTGAAGGGTCATCAATCAATTCCCTTCACTGAAAATCTAATCTAGGGAATCATGCTCTTTATATAACTTTAGCACTTGCTATGTACTCCAGAAGATAGAAGCAGAGAAGATTCAACCAAATATTGAGTGTCTACCATGAGTCATGTCCTGGGCCATGTGTACTAATCCTCATGGTGACTCTACCCATCAATTGTTAAATCCACCATTTGGGGAAATCAAGGAAAGGGTGCATAAAGTAGGACCAGAGCCTAAACCCATGATGATCTGATAATATGAATTCCTGTTGTTTCTCTCTCTCTCTCTCTCTCTCTCTCTCTCTCTCTCTCTCTCTCTCTCTCTCTCTCTTCTCTCTCTCTCTCTCTCTCTCTCTCTCTCTCTCTCTCTCTCTTCTCTCTCTCTCTCTCTCTCTCTCTCTCTTTCTCTCTCTCTCTCTCCGTCATTTTTTTTTATTTTTTATTTTTTGTCTACCATGCCTAAAGGCTTAAACTGACAGCAGGAACATTTGAGTTGTTTTCTAAATTTCTATTTTAAAAAATGATGATAAATTCACATTCTGGCATTTAAAAAAAAAAAAAACATTTTTGAGTTTGAGCTGTTCAGACATTCCAAATAACTTGAGTCTTGGGTGTTGAGAGAGTAAGTAACTTGGAAAGATAATACCATGATTCTTCCTACATTCTGAGATGAAGTAGGTCTAATAAGCAAGTGTAAATGGATATGCATTTTCCAGAAAACAAGTCATAGTTTCCCTTCACCAGTCAGTGCAGCTCAGTGGTTGAGTGTTGAACCATGAACCAGGGGGTCACAGTTAGATTCTTGGTCAGGGCACATGCCTGGGTTTCAGACTTGATCCCCAGTGAAGAACATGCAAGAGGTAGCCAATTGATTTTTCTCTCTCATCATTGATGTTTCTATCCCTTTATCCTTCTCTCTCTCTCTCTAAAAATCAATTTAAAAACATATTTAAAAATAATTATAGTAGCCCTTCAAAGATAAAAGAGAATTATTAAAAATTGAAGTCAACTTAAATATTTTAACTCTGAGTCTCCATGATGCTATCCTAGCACCATAGCCACATCTCTGTCAGGGACAAGGTAGCTGAGCTAAGGGTGGTCTAGACCTCCCCAAGGTCAGTGAGAGGCACAGGCCAACAAATAGCAAAGCAAACACTTAAGTACAATCTGTGCCTTTTTCTAAAGCAGGGAGTGCTTGTGCAATCTGAACTCCAGGGACAGCCATGTTTCTGCCATAGAACAGCATGATGGAGGAAAAACAAACAAACAGGAATGGATGAGGCCATCTCAGGGATCCAAATGGATGCTTTAGCATCCCTGATTCTGTTTAGGGCCCTCAGTGGAAATTGTTTTTAAAGTGAGGAAACCAGCAAAGATGAAGCAAACAGATGAGAAAGATGAAGGCAGTGAGGCAACTGTGATTGTTGGGAGACAAATGGAAATTTGCTCCTTGGCCATTCCAAGTATACTTTTCTGGCAGCCAAAGGAGGGAGACAGGTATGTTGCCTGAATATTTTGGTAAAGGTACTTTCACTTCTCCCCAGTATATTTAATTTTAAAGCTATATCCACTGGTCATAGCTCCTCTGTCCTTATGCACTATTTTTTTTTCTACTTTCCCCCAGCTTTATTGAAGTATAATTGACAAAAATGTATATATTTAGGATGCATGATATTATATATATTATTATATATATTTACCATACACACACACATATGTGTATTATATATATATATATATATATATATATATATATATATATATATATATATATATACCAAAGTCAAGTTAATTAATACATCCATGACCTCACATAGTTACCTTTTTTAGGTGTGGTGAGAACACTTAGGATCTACACTCTGAGCAACCTTCAAGTGTCAATATAGTATTGTTAACTATAGTAATCATGCTTTTCAACTTAGAGTAAAAGTTTGTACCTTTGATTAACATCTCCCCATTTTCCCCACTACTAAGCACCCTTCTATTTTGTTTCTGAGCTTGAGATCTTTAGATTCCACATATAAGTGGAATCATTTAGTATTTGTCTTTCTGTTTCTGGCTTATTTCACTTAGCATATTGTCCTCCAAATTCATCAATGTTGTCACATATAGAAATTTTTCTTAATCTTTGATGGCTAAAGAATATTCTACTGCATATATGCATGCAGACATGAACAGATTTCTTTATCTATTCATTCATTGACAGATTCTCTGATCTCTTGTGCATGACCAGGGTGCATTAATTGTCTTCAGGGTATGCGAAAGGGGAGTAAATGGGCAGCTAGAGAGACAGAACAGGATAGGAAATGGGAGATGAAGCTGCACTGTGGACATACTGCTGCTACTGTGGGTGTTTCCATTCTTGTACTATGCCTTAAAGGTCTATCATACCCTGACATTACCAAAAGAGAAGCAGATCCACTGTGCCTCCCTTCTAAGAAAACCCTGAGATGGACAACCTACCCCAGTTGTGCTGATGCCACTAAAAGCAGAAAAGAGCATTCTGAAGAGCCGAGGAAACTACCTGCTTCATCAGGGTCAGCTCTATTATATGTGATGCTGGTGTAGCAGACACTATTACTCTCCCACCTATATCCACTTAGGGCTCATTAGTCTCACAACATCTACCTTTCTTTCTGTGGCCAGAGGACCATATGTGGCTGGCTCCCATAGTGGGTTGGAAGAACCAGGAAGTAATGCCCCTGGAAGCAACCCTCAACCTAAGAGAGGAACTTGATCGACAGATTCAACAGCATTCTTTCTCTGTAGGCAGTGAAGCCCTGATGTGTCTCAACACAGATTCCAGAGGTCCTCAATGTGATTGAGCCTCACTCACCCACAATGGTAACATCCATCAAAACACTATTTATTGCCTTCCTCTCATTCCTTGTAGCACTCCTTACTCTCTTACCCTCTTACTGGAGTTTCCTGTCACTTCACAAATAAATTATTTGCACTGAATCCTGTGTCAGCATTTGCTTTGGGGAACAGAACCTAAGACACCTGGGTTTGGCATGAATGTGAATAACAAACCTTTAGAACTGCACCCACCCCCATCCCAATCTATACATTTATAGTGACAAGAGTTTAAGAGCTGTTAAAAGATTCTGGGTTTAAAAAAATTACTTAGAATCATTTTATATACTGTGCATGGATTCAATGAAGAAACTAAAGTGGCATTTTCAATTTATTATCTAGTTTCTTCCATTTAATTTTTACACTTTCCTTGATTACTGGCCCCAGAATGTCATGCTAGCTCCTCTTGTTGCCTTGTGTCAATACCATTGTCTAAAGAGTCAAGTATTGTTGACTCCATAGTCATTAGCAGTAGCCTTATTTACTGTTCTCAATCCTGGCTGCCCACCAACCTTCAAATGTATACAAAATGCTGTAGGTGTGGACATTCACAAATAGTATCACATTAACAAAAGGATTTATGATCCAAAAAGGTTAGGAATCAATGATCTTAGGTAATTCTTCTAAATAATGGGATCTGGCAATAATATTGTATATGATTTGGGGCATATTTACCATATATTCACCTAAAGTCCATCCCTTAGTCTCTGTTCCATGAATTTCAAGTTAAGAACTCTGATTATATGTAGAGGATCATCTAGGGATCTCTTCAATACAAAAAAAAAAAAAAGACCTTTTGGAAGTGAATAGCCATCATTTGTCCAAATTCACTGAGAAATCCATTGAACTAGGTCTTGATATAAGATAATCATATGCCTGGCTGGATATGGCACAGTGGTTGAGCCTTGACCTATGAACCAGGAGGTCACATCTCCATTCCCAGTTAGGGCACATTCCCAGGTTGCAGGTTCAATCCCCAGTAGGGGGTGTGCAGGACACAACCAATCAATGATTTTCTCTCATCACTGACATTTCTATCTCTCCCTCTCCCTTCTATCCTGAAATCAATAAAAATTATATATATACTGATTGGTCAGATTATTTCGATCTCTGAATATGTGATACACACACACACACACACACACACACACACATATACATATATATATATATATATATATATATATCACATATATATGTATATCACATATATATAATAGAATTTTTAAAAAACAATGTAGCCCACAGAATGAGAGCCAACTTCCTCAATCAATGAAGACTGTTGATGTAATCTCAAATTTGGTTAACCCCAAATAAACAAATAAATGGAAGGCAAGATTAGACAAGCTTTATCTTATTGACAAGATAGACAGACAAATATGCAATATTAATGTCAACCAAAGCGTCTATGTATCTTTTAATCACAATGGCAACAACCATAACCAACAAAACAAAGTGCAGTTTCATTTGTGTACAGTAGGCAAATACTCAAAAAACATCTGCTTAGAAAATGAATGCTCTTTGCTTGCAACAGTTATGACAATGCAGCAGTTTCACTGTTCCTATTTAAGAGCCAATAAATTGTCCAATCTGACAGCTAGAAGTCTGGTAGTTGCCATAAGCAAAAATCTATAATATCAGGAGATAGAGACACATGTTGGAAATAAAAAAAAATCTATATTGCATTTAGAAAATTATATTCAGTAGCCACCATGTTTTTTGTTTTTATTTTTAATTTCAAAAAAAGACAAAAACAATATTTTTCTTTTTGAAAAATATCTCTGTTAATTATGGAGACATACATTCCCTGCATTAAAGACTACATATTGTAAAATGAATTGAACTAACGTTCTCTGAGAAGTCCCTGGTGGAAACAAAAGAGTCCCGATGAATTACAATACTAAATGTTTTCTGTTCATTTTTCCTTTATCACAAGGTGGAATTAATAATATTAGGAGGCTAAGGGGTAAACAAACAGTAAAGTGATGTGTTTGTCCTGAAAGCATCTCTTAATAAGAGCTGCTTCTAGATGCTTATGTGCTTGCATAGCAAACTGCTAAGTACATCTAGATTTTAGGGTTAAAAGCCCATCTTATGGTAAATTACTCTAGACTCTAATTTGGCAAGAGTAAATGATTTGTGGTCCAAAAGGGGATTTGGTGCCAAGCTCCTAATTTTGGCTGTATATAATATTTCAAGACCAACTTCATTAGTATCAATTTACAAATGAATTATGTGTAAGCAACTGAATCCTACAACAAAAACTTCCATGCATTAGATTTTTCTTTGATCACACTCTAGCTTTGTTAACCCAGTGCTTTTAAAGATGCTGAAAGAAATTGGAGGAGAGATCATTGACTAGTGTTTTATCTCCAAGTTTATCTATTGTTTTCTGAGTGGAATTGCTATGTTTAATAGTTAAAAGAGGTGTGAAATTTAGATGTTAAGTGAGGACTCTGCTGCAGACTGCCTAAATTAGAATTTTACCTCTGCCAAATTCTAAATAATTTAACTTCTTTGGGCAAATTACTTTATTTCTCTGGGACTCAGTTTCTGAATCTTAAAAGAGAGAGAGAGAGAGAGAGAGAGAGAGAGAGAGAGAGAGAGAGAGAGAGAGAGAGAGAGAGAGAGAGAGAGAATTAAACTGTGCTCTTTCACCTCCTAGGATTATTATCAGTATTAAGTAGGATGTTCCATTTAAGGACCTAGCCCAGTGCCTGGCACATGGCAGATATAAAGTAAGTGTTAGCTATGATACTGATGTCACTTCTAGATATGAAGAAGGAGAGGATAAAAAGGAAGAAAAGAAAAAAAAAAGGATAAATAAAGTGGGGGGAAATAATATTTCCTGATCATGTCTCTGTTGAAAACTGTAGTTGATGATTTCAAATATATAGATTTGAAGAATTCTATAAGAAAAGAAATAATCAAATACTGAGTGATATGTACACCCCTCCTATAGTCTACAACCACATTCTTCCTACAGTCTACAATCACACCTTCCTATAGTCTATAACCACAACACATGGAAGTCACCGATAAGTTTCGAGACCTTGGAATACTATCAGGACACCAGTCTCAGACATATAGAAGGGAAAGACTATTCTTTTCAAGTGACCAAAGTAAATAGAGGTGTTTTAGGTAATCAGTCAACCAGTTCCCTCATTCTTTTATTTTTATTACATTTAAAAACATCAAATTTAAAATTACCCACCAGGAACTCTGATAAACAATCTAAGAGAAAACAGGTCCAGTCGGCTGGTTCCTTGTTTTATGGCCAATTTTTTTCCTCCAAAAGTAAACTACAACAATCTCTTTAAATACTGAGCAATCTGTAAGTTGCTATCTCTGCAGCTCTTAGACTTTGGCCAATTTTTAAACTTTTTCTGGCTCCCAATGCTATATCTTCTGATGTCCCTCCAAATTTCAAATGGGGAGCACCAGCAGGAAATTGAAGAGAAAAGAGAGAGCGACTTTGGGAGATGTATTTCTCTGCCTATATCTTTGCAAACATTCCTTCATTAGGTCTCTTCCAATGAGCCAGTTGGAGTTGTTCATGGTCTCCCTGCTGGAACCCAGAAATAATCCTAATGGAATCAAGACCCCTACTCTTGGTTGGCATGTGTGTTCTAGGAAATCCAGCCCCCCAAACCCATCACTAACCTCTTGCCACAAGCCAGTCTGAGGATCTTATTTATGGTAACTACCCAGCCTCTGTAGATATTTGTGCTTATAACCCCTGTCCTGGCATGGGGAACTGACTTCTAAAAACAGTTCTGTGTAAGTCAGACATTACCAAGCCCACATTAGAAAGGTTGACCTGCATTTATGACTCACCCTGCTATTATCCCTTCAGCCTCATATGTCAATGTCTTTTAAAATGATGTTGGGGAGTAATAACCAGAAGTATAATCACATCATTACATTTCAAGAAACCATATACTGAAAGCAGAGTTACAAATTTAAGAAACAATCCGGGTGGGGGGCGGGGGGAGAAAAGCTTTCATCTGATGCATGAATATTTTAGTGTGGAAAGGGCTTTGAAACCAACAGACCTGAGATCTAATATTAGCCTCTGGTAGTGCAGCTCATATCCAAATGCTTAATCACTTGGATGCTCTTGTTTCCAGATTTTTAAAATGGGGATGATAATGGCTACCCCATGGGGTTATTATTTACATTATGTGAAATGGAGTTGCAGGGATAACCTGGCATCTGGTAGATAGTCAATAACTGGCAGACTTTTTTTCTTTCATGATTTCAATTCAAGACACTGAGTCTGTATTTGATTTATTCATAGTTTAGTCATCAGAGAAAGTTTCCTCAACACAGAGATACCTGAGGAAGAAAGTGTCTGATTACTTTGTGATAGCCCAATGGTATCTTAAATCTGAACCCATATGATGACAGAGTAATCACTGCATGCACATGACCTCTCCGCTCCTGAGAAAACAAGCACTACCAGTGATAAGGACACACTGAAGAAGTCTCCTGCAAAGGCCAAGGTCTCTCTCTATTTTATTAGTTATCAGATCTAAATAAATAAACACACACACACACACACACACACACACACACACACACACACACACACATTATTCACTGGATTCTCGCCCAAATGACAAATACATCTTGAGCATTAAATTAAACTATGATAGCATTTGGACCTGAATCTAAATAATGTGTTATTTCCTAAACATAAAACATTATCAGCTTCTCTCTGGGTGGGGGTAGAGGAGGTCCCTTTGTTTTCTAGTTAAACTGCATCCTGGATGTAGGATGGTGACAGGTTTAATTTCCTGAGTTAACTCTGATCCATTGGTAGTAGCTACCTAAAGTGATATGATGAAAATTTTCTGAGGTCTTAAGGAGGGAAGTCATGGATTTCAAAACAAGGTAAGTGACTGGTGGCAGCACAAGTATCACCTATTTGCTACCTTTGGTCCAAGGTCTAGGGCAGACAGTGTACAGTGGCAGTGCTCTTTTTGTGGCTACTGTGGCCTTTACTCTGAACTTATTTGTGAACTGTCTTTTGGGTGTGCAAATGAGCACAGTTGAGTTGTGCTCCATATGAGTGAGTCTCCCAAAGCCAGGTTCTATCAAATCACACTTTGGCAATGCACAGTAAACAGCAAACCTTAATTAACTGAAGAGTCACCATGCTTTCCCACAACAAAAGAGTAATTTATAGAAAGAAAAAAAAAACTATTAAGAGATAGTACAATAGAAAAACTGGAACCTTATCTCATTTGGACTGTTGGACTTTGAGGTCAAATTGTGAACGAATAAGGAGTAACTGATGCCAAGTACATAGTTGTGGATGAATCAGATCGAATGTGAACTGTGCTGGCTCATTTGGAGGAAAGAAAAGATGACAGAATCCCTGTACTTCATGGGCATTCATTCTAGTTGGAAAAGGCAAACTCCCATAGGCTATGTGGGCAAGACTGACATTTGGCCAGTATGCACAGGTACAACCATGTGGAAATATTGGAATACTCCTTTGCCACTGGATAAAAAGCTGATACTCCAACACCCCTGAGTCCTCTGCCTTGTGCCCAACTTTCCTCTGGGATCCTTCAGAACCTTGTTTTAATTCAGCAACTAAAGTGTAATGCTTATCACAGTAGGAAACTCTAGGAACTCCAGACAGGCAGTCCATTCTGAATTAACAAGGTGTTAATTATTTTAAAATCACACCTGGATTCAGTGCAATAAGCCAAAATATCATAAGTGAATATTTTCCAGTGCCCATAAATAAAGGTTTATTGGCACAAAGATTCACCCATTCATTCACCTGTTGTCAACTGCAGAGTTGAATAGCTGTAATACAGACCTTCTGCTATAGAAAACTTGAAATATTTACTATTTGGTCCTGTATAGAGAATGTTTGCCAACTCTTTCTACCTCCCTCCCCCTTCATTGGAATATTAAAACATTCTGTGGGATTTCATGGCCAACTTGGCACAGGGACTCAGTATCTGATTGTTCAATAAAATAATAAATTGCTGGAGTTATTTTGAGAATGCACTCTGGGGAGGTGTTGAAGTTGGCTCTAAATTAGGGGTGTCGAACTCAATCAGAGAAGGGGCCAAAATCTAAAATCCAGCCTAAATCGCGGGCCGAATGGTTTACTGAACAGTCATAAACTGTCATTGTGATGGAAACGCAGTGGAGTGCAGTGATGACAGCGCGGTGCGGGCCACATTGCAAGGCCTGGCGGGACGGATTTGGCCCGAGGGCCTTGTGTTTGACACATGTGCTCTAAATGAAGAGATGAGTAGGAATAGGAGACAATATTCCAGGGAAAACTTGTTACATCCAAAGACCCATGTACTCCCTTTATACATCCATAGGGGGAAGAGACTGGGGGTGGGGGAGGAATCCACAGGTTCTAGCTAGAATCAGATAATTGAGTTTTCCTAGCTTTGCTAGTACTACATGGCCTTGGCATGAAATTCATGCTGGGGGTGGGGGGTGGGAGGGTCTCTAGCCCAGTCTGCACCCCTCCAATCTGGGACCCCTTGAGGGATGTCTGACTGCTCGTTTAGACCCCACTGGGATCGGGTCTAAACAGTCAGTTGGACACCCCTCTCATAATCCAGGACTACTGGCTCCCAACTTCTCACCTGCCTGCCTTCCTGATTGCCCCTAACTGTTTCTGCCTGCCAGCCTGGTCACCCCTAACCACCCCCTTGCCAGTCTGATTGATGTATAACTGCTCCCCTACCAGCCTGTTTGCCCCCAACTTCCCTCCTCTGCCTAGTTGCCCCTAACTGCCCTCCCCTGCAGGCTTGATCTCTCCCAATTGTCCTTCCTTACAGGCCTGGTCTCTCCCAACTGTCCTCCCCTGATGGCCTGATCACCCACAACTGCCCTCCCTTGCTGACCTGGTCCCTCCCAACTTTCCTCCCTTGTTGGCCATCTTGTGGTGGCCATCTTGTGTCCACATGGGAGCAGGATCTTTGACCACATGGAGGCAGCCATCTTGTGTATTGAAGTGATGATCAATCTGCATATTACTCTTATATTAGATAGGATAGAGGCCTAGTACATGGGTGGGGTCCAGCTGGTTTTCCCTGAAGGGTGTCCTGGATCAGGGTGGGGACATGGGGCAGCCTGGGTGAAAGGCCTGTAATGGTTTGCAGGCCAGCCACACCCCCTAGTGATCCAAGCAGAGGCCCTGGTATCTGGGATTTAATATCTTCTATAATTGAAACTTTATACCCTTAAGAGGAGGCCTCAGCCAGCCAGGGTGTGCAGAAAGCTTGGCTCCCTCCATCAGCAGGGAAACCCAAGCCTTCCTCCTGCTCTCTCTGTGGCCGCAGCCATCCTGGTTGGGTTAATTTGCATACTTCCTCCTGATTGGCTGGTAGGTGAAGCTGAGTGATGGCTAATTTGCATATTACTCTTTTGTTTGATAGGATTTGGTTAAGGTTTGAAACATAACTACTCATTTCAATCATAAGGAATTAAACCTAAGTTTGAGAAAATGGGATTGGATTCAGTATCATCAAATATTTTCTAAATTAACAAAATGTGCTAGGTGCTATGTGAGTCAGATGTGAAATTTTCAAACAATTATTTTATGTTGTTTATCAGCCAACTGGACTAGTTTATCTTGAAAGGAAAATATTTGAAATAATATTCCACCCCTCCACCCCCAGATTTCCATCTCATGGGAGAAAAACAAAAATAACTTCCTTAATGTTGCAATGATTTGAAACTGATTTACACTGTTCTCAAAAAACAACAAAGAGGATTATTTTGCAGAACTGGTGAGTTTGTTGGGAGGGTCTATATCCTGTGCCCTTCCCTGATTCTTCCAGGAAAGTGCCTCATTGAAAGCTGTTTTGCAGACAATATTAATTATCTGGAACATTTCCACCCTGCACAGGCCTGTGGTCTCCTGATAGACTGATTGACTTAAAACCACTCACCAATGCCCCAGGCCATCCCCTATTTTTCTAACTTCAAGTGGATACCTCTGAGAGGAGCATCTTCTACTTAAATGGTTATCCTGAGTTAATGCTGCCTCCACTAAGCCTTCTAATCTCTCTCTCTAGGGCTTTTCACAGAATTAAGAAAGGGTTTGGGGAGCAGCCCTGTGGATTCCAAGCATCCTTAGTAGCACAGAAATCTATATAACAGACAAGAGGAAGGAGGCTATAGAGAATAAAATGAGTGATACCAAGTTTGCTCTGTTACTATATTGGGTGTAAAAATACTTTAAGGGTTTTGACTTTTAAATGATGTGGCCCAGTAGGGGTTCACTAAGCATGGGGCACACTGACACAGAAATAAGAATAATCATTCAGGAGAATGGTCTTTGAAACTTGAGATACAGAATTCAATTTAATAATGAAACACTGGGAACTCCACAAGGTATTTTTTCACCTCTATAAAGAACATTCAATTAAATGTTTTTTTCATTTGGACAGGAGGGGTGGAGCTGGATTTTTGTTTGTTTCTGTTCTCTCTCTCTCTCTCTCTCTCTCTCTCTCTCTCTCTCTCTCTCTTTCTCTCTCTCTCTCTCTCCCTCTCTCATTTTCACAGAGTGTCTTCTTGGATCCTGGTCCCATTTTTTTTCCTGATTTTTATGGCCTGTTTTTACTCCCTCCTGAGTCCACAATGCCTACATACCCTGCCTTCTCACAGGTTGATAGAAATCCCCCATGTTGCCCTTGGAAATGCTCATTACCAAGTAAAGACACAGTGGCTTCACTAGGTGATGCATTGGTGATGCTTCCAAAGGCTTCTAGTGCCTCCATTTCATGGGCCACTTGCTTAGCTGCTTCTGAAATGCCTTCGTGCTATGAAGGCTGCATTTAACTTAGCCATCTGTGAATAACTCCATCAGGGGCAGATTAAAATCCAAAGTCAAGACTGCTTCCTGGTCAGAATGTCATCCTGTCTCACACAGGCCAGCAAGCACGATTTTCTGACATAAGAGGCCAATGCTGTTGTCCCTCTCATGGGAGCCCTTGGAAGCCCTTGGGAGTGTGCCATGCATTACCTGTGGACTTTCTTAAAATCAATTATCACTTGGAACTCTATAGTCTGTAATGATGTCATACAGCCTGTGTGTAGTCACGCATGAGGCAATGATTTCAAAATTAATTGTCATTAGACTAGCAAAGGTATACATTTCTTTTCTGGAGTGTGGCAAGATAGTAGGAATGCAAAAAATGAATATAGGGCTCCAGAGGATGGGGTCATGCAGCCAATTCAACTCACCCTGATTAAAAATCTTTGGGGACTATGCTTGCTGCTCGGTGCTTGGTGCAATGGCATGTAAGACACAGCTTTTGTCTCATTGGTCTTATAGACTAGTGGAGGGAAAAGGGGATCTTAACCAGACTTGGAGAGCCTTATAAATGGTATTTAGGGGGTGCAGAAATCTCTAAAATTGTACATAAACTAAATTTCTATAAATGGAGAATAATGGATCCATGGTTTTTATCAGACTATAAGAGGAATATAGGACATCACTATACACAAAAACACTAACTATTGGTCTATTATATTTTTACTTTGTACCCCCCAAGCATGTGAGAATGGGTTTTGAATGAATAAGGTAATGATTGAATGAGTAAGGGATGATTTCCACCATGGGATGGGCATATATGTCCACCTGTCTGACAGTAATCCTGTGTTTCAGGACAGATAAGTTGTAGAATAATTTCTTAGCTCAGGTTAAAAGTATAAGAAGTCAAGGATTGGAGAAAATTCAGAGATAAATGGCTCATATATAGAAAAGTAAAAATGAGGAAGTCAAAGCAAGGAGAGACTGCTGGGCATTTCCAGCCAGAGCAGTTAACAAAGAATATAGAGGTAAAGAAGCAATAGGCCAAACCATGCAAGTTTAGGGAAATATGGAATGTTGGTGGACAATAAAGCCTTAGGGAGGGGGTCTAAAGAAGATTTTTAATAACTTGGGTTTGGAATCAGGCAGCCTTGACTTCAAATTCTTCCTCTACTCTTTGTTAACTTCTCTTTGATTAGTTTCTTCAGCTGCAAAATGGAGATACAGCACTACCTTCTCAAAGGGTTATTGACAGGAATAAATGAAAGAACTCATGCAAAGCACAATGCTATTGCTCAGAATAGGGCTCTGATTGAATTCTAGGGGAGAGTCAGATCCCCCTAGATAGCTACATTAGATTAGATACTCTTTACTATGGTTTGATGACACTTAAGTGTTTCAAAAAATCTATTCATATTCATTTCTCTTCTCCTGTACATTCTTATTTCTCCCATGTGGCTCTTGTAAGGTCCCTCCTATTTTTGAACTAAATTTACTCTTTCCTTGTATTAATCAAAATCTCCACATATGAAATTTATTTCTTTTTGAGAAAATAATACTTTCCCAATAGAGAATTATTAGGAAATCTGATGAGGGAGAAGAATGCTCTCAACTCTTCATCTGACTGCTCTCCCTCTCCTTCACCACCATCCCCTCTGCAGCTTCCAAGCCCTATTAATTCAGTCTCCTTCATGTGGGTTCTCTGGACCTTAGCAATTCCAAACATATGCAACTGTTCACACCAGCTGTCACTGGGTGATTGCAATTGTCACTTGATGGATCTCCTGGTGCCCAGTTACTCTCTTTTACGTCTCCCCTACAGTTCTAGATAACTACTCTTCCTACATCACTGATTCACATGAAATCCTATGAAAATATTTTTTCTTATAGAATAAAGAACAAGGCATTCATGGTCTTTCAACTGAATTTCCTATACTTCTCACCCCATTTTTCTATAATTTTGATTCTACAGAACCAACTAACTACCAACCATTCTCTGAAGGAGGTTCTCTCTCTCTCTCTCTCTCTCTCTCTCTCTCTCTCTCTCTCTCTCTCTGTCTCTGATAGCTATCAAGCACTTGTTGCATTTGGCTTTTTATTAGTATGTAGTTGATTACTTGTTTTTCTCTTCTCCAAATGAGGCAGGCATTGTATATTATTTATTTACATATTTTCCAGCACCTGGTTCTATGTGTTGTATGATCAAGGCAGTGAGTACATAATTGATGAATCAGTTAGGCTGAATCTACCCCCTATTTGATTAATGGGGTATTTCCTAAATCAGTCATTATCAAAGTGTGATTTGATGCCCTCAGTGATCCCTAAAGCCCTTTCAGTGGATATATAAGGTTAAAACCATTTTCATAATAATTCCAAGATATTATTTGCATTTTAGTCTTATTCTCTCATAAAATGCAGTGTATAAAAGTTTCATTGACAAAGTCACTAATTATCCAAGAAATGCAAATCAAAACAACAATGAGATACCATCTCACACCTGTCAGAATGGCTATCATCAATAAGTTCTGGAGAAGATGTGCAGAAAAAGGAACCTTTCTGCATTGCTGGTGGGAATGCAGATTGCTGCTGCTGCCACTACAGAAAACAGTATGGAGTTTCCTCAAAAAATTAAAAATGGAACTCCTATTTGACCCAGTAATCCCACTTCTAGGACTATATCCCAAGAAACCAGAAACACCAATCAGAAAGGATATGTGCACTCCTATGTTCATAGCAGCACAATTTACAATAGCTAAGATTTGGAAACAGCCTAATTGCCCATTAGCAGATGAGTGGATTAAAAAACGGTGGTACATCTACATAATAGATTACTATGCCACTATAAAAAGAAGGATCTTTTACCATTTATAACAGCATGGATGGAACTGGAGAGCATTATGCTGAGCAAAATAAGCCATTCAGATAAAGATAAATATCACATGATCTCACTCATATGTGAGATCAAGAATAGATCCAGAGAGGCAAATGGGGGGAGGGGAGTATTAGAACAAGAATAGATCCAGAGAGACAAATTGGGGAGGGGGAGTTAGAGAGCAACCAAAAGACTTGTATGCATGCATATTAGCATATCCAATGAACACAGACACTGGGGAGGTGGGGGCTTGCCTGGGGTGGGAATGGCTGTGGGGGAGGGGGTATCAATTGGGGGAAAAGGAGACATGTAAAACTTTAGAGAATAAATAAAGATAAAAAAATAAAAAATTCACCTAATGGGGGCAGAGGGCAATGGGTGGATAAGGACACATTTGTAATACTGTAATCAATAAAGGGAGGGAGAAGGTTCAGATTCTACATACCAATTACTAGTAGCCTATAAAAAACTAGGACTTCTTGAGTATCAAAGAATAATATCCATAGTTATCTAAAAAGACTATTAGCCGAAACCAGTTTGGCTCAGAGGTAGAGCGTTGGTCTGCGGATTGAAAGGTCCTGGGTTCGATTCTGGTGAGGGGCATGTACTTTGGTTGCGGGCACATCCCCAGTAGGGGGTGTGCAAGAGGCAGCTGGTCGATGTTTCTCTCTCATCGATGTTTCTAGCTCTCTGTCTCTCTCCCTCCCTCTCTGTAAAAATCAATAAAATATATTTTTTAAAAAATTTTTAAATAATAAAATAAAATAAAAAGACTATTAAAATGCCCATCCCTTTTCGACTACATATCTGTGTGAGGCTTTTCTTCAACCAAAACAACATATCACAACAAACTGAATGCTGAAATAAATATGAGAACCCAGCTAATTCCTATTGCTATGTCAAGAAGCCATATTTTAGAAATGTTGATCTAAGCATTCAATATAGACATACTACATTCTCCCATGTATTTTATAAGAAGTGTGTGAGTGTGTGAAATATAATTTTAAATTCCACTAATGAGTAAGTCAGTCTCCACCTAGAGCTCCAGGACTGTTTAGATGAGGAAGCAATCCTTCGTGTCACAAGGAGTAGCAGCTAAAGAAGAAACATTCCCTTTAAATGAAGGTGGGAGCCATTCTGAGACAGAGGGTATCAAGACTGGAAAATGCCTATTTATTGTTTTGTCATCCCAGTTCTCCTGGAGTATGCCCACAATGCCTGCCCACAGAAAGGAGATACTCACTGTGCAGACTGATCAGAAATGAAGCCTGAAATTGGCTCTTGAAATGGGAAAGCTCTCAGAATCTGAAGACTGGCCTGCAGATGGCCTAAGACTCCCAGAGTCAGAAGAAATCACTTAGATCTGTGGGCTTTGTACAGTAACTCTATTTTTCAAATACAATATTAACTGACAATCTATTAAAACAAACAACAACTAAAAGAGTGAATTGCTCTGGTAGAAACAGGGGTGTCCTTCACACTGGAATTTCCTGTTGCTATCCTATCTTTCTGCAACTCAGAATGCCATCTGAAACTATTTCTCTAGTTCAGCTCTCAAATTGACCTAGAGGTAAAGTGTCCTGTTAAATGGCACACCACCACACCTGGACCATCCATTCTCAAGACACCTTCTTGATATAATTCTGAGTCATCCTCAAAGGTGAGCTTTATCTACTCACAGGGTACAATGGCCCCTTCATATACTATATATCCTCCAGCATCACCTTAAGAAGACACTACCTCATGAGTTCACAATCACTCTCATTAACTCCCAGGCTTAGGTATTCAGGCTAAATTAGCTTTTTGTGTAATTAACCAGAGAGATACTGATATTTTGTGACATCTCTAATTTCTTTGAGCAAGCCAACCACATAGAAACTGAAGACAGATTGCCTCCCAACCCCTCCAAGTCACCCTGAGGGATGGGTAGTGGAAAATCCCCAAGAGAAAGGGAAAAGGCCAAATGCAGGGCTTATCCTATCAACCTTTTATCAACCTGAATCTAACCTGAGCTCCTTAGCTATGATGATGTGATAAGAAACAATCAAAGTAACAAATGATAACTCCTTTGGAGCACAGAAGCAAGTCCAAAAAGGAAACATAATTGATAACCTGGTGGGCAATTGGACCTGGAAGTTCACCTGTACCTGTGCCCAAGCCCTACCCATGTTCTTGCCAACATGTCCTACAAAAGTTGATCCAAAGGCTTAATGAGCCAAAAGGTATTAAAAGTTGTACATGTGAGTAATGCCACTGATTGTTGCTTCTTTAATTGTATGCAAATAGTATCTCCTGGGCTTCACATCTAAGGATCTGCCCTGCTCTTTGTCACACAGTACTCTAATGCACCCTGTTCCAAAGAATCTGGCAAGAGAGGAAGTTATTAACTGTGAGCTCTGCTGGCTTCTGCCAAATTCACAAACTCCCAGCTAAGCCTATAGATAGAATGAGGGATAATTTCATGCAAATGATCTGTGTTATTCCCTAAGCTCCATGATTAGAGATGTCAGAAAATGTAAGTGCTCCTCCAGTTAATAACACAAAGAACTAATTCAGTCTAATTCCCTAAGATAGGTATTAAAAACAGCAGTTGTAACTTGTGGAGGGATGGTCTCCTTAGGGTGATGCTGGAGAGGGCCAGGTGTGTGCAGAGGGTAGAGTACACTTCTTGGAGATAACTTTACATCATGTGAATGATATGTAGCAATGGAACACTTTTGAGGGGAAAATGACACCATTCTCCCATTTATTGTGTTCACGGGTAGCACAGGATTTATGTGTCAGGTTTTAGATTTTCATATTTTAATTTTAAGGTTATCCTGAAGTATCTTTGATGTTCTTTGAAATAAAATACATACACCCTCTCCTTTCATTGCTCTCCATACAGTCACTGGGATACATCTTGATTACTATGTTTTCTAAAAGAAAATAAATTAATTGTCATCAATTAGAAATACATGGGTGGCTTCATTGGTCACCAAATTCATAGAATAGAATGTCAAATTGTAGGCAGATATCTCTTAAGCCAAATGGTATAAATTATTAAAAAAGAAAAAAAAGAAAAAAAAAAACAGTCATTTTCCTGGAGAGTGACTGAGGACTGGGTCCTGCCTTGCCCCGGTGGCTATGAGACCCTATGAAAATCCATTCACTCCTTAACTTTTCTAGGTTACATATCTCTCTAATTATTAAATTCAGGGTTATAGTAATTCCTACTTCTGAAGTTAGTGTTAATAATTAAGTGAGGTGATGCATATGCCTCACATATAATAAATTCTCAAAAGGCATCACATAAACTATTTTACATTTTACATAATTAAAGCCCACAGCACAATTCTTTGTACTTAGTAAGTACTCAGAATTTCCCTATCCTCATCAGTATCAACCCACTCACATCATCCTTTCTAATGACATTTTCTTCCAAATAATGTAATGAGTCAAATGGGACACTTTTATGTATGTTTATTTCCTCCACCCGGGACATATGCTCTGTTGGTGGTTTTGTGTGGAGGAGGGGAGATTCTATTTTTAACAATGTAACGTATGCCAGGAGATTGACCATGCCTAGCTATATAAATGTGTAAGGCAAAAAAAAGCAAATCAATTATTTTAAAAGTTTGGAGAATCTGTTTCCAGAAGAATTCCACCTAAAAATATTTACCTTGCCCAGATGAGACTGGCCTCAATGAAGAAGAGTGTTCAGCAATAAGGCCATGGTTTTGTTTTATCATGTGATATAGATGAGCTCTTTACAAGTGAACTGTATTTTATTTTATAGAGCTACCTCTTCCAAATAAGTAGAGTCATGACTCATATACCGTTAATTTACAACTCTTTGAGGCCACACATAGTGAGGCATGTTTAACTGTTAAGTAGTCATGATTCTTATCCAACTACTCTTAAAAATAATAGTTTTCTGATTTGGAAGAGCACAGATACATTCATTGCAATCATGCTCTCTGGCATAGATGTTTCTAGAAATGAGTTTACACATTTTTATTTTCAATGAGATAGTGTCAATTTTGTCCCACAGATTATCCTGAAATATTAATGATGGGTTTTGAGACAGACAAAACAACACACATTCCTCCATTTGCCTCCATTCATACAGCTATTCAGATATGCCTAGATTCCTACCTTTTCCAAAAGAAAGGAAATAAATTGTAGTCGATTAGGAATCCATGGGTAACTTTACTGATTATCAAATTTATAGAATAGAGTACAAGATTATAGAGAGATGAATCTTGAACAGACGGTACATGTTATTAAAATCAAGAGCATGATTAATTAGTCACTTACTTGGAGGATTTATCTTGTACCTCTCTTTACTGGTGGAATTTCCTGCTGTGGATGTCAGGTATACCACTCTATTATGCATACTAATCAAAGTCCACATAAGTGCAGATTAAGGGTAAATTTGAGCTGCTCTGAACATCCATTTTAAAGAGCTGACTTTTATTAAGTAGGTCTGAAGTTAAGAAGCTCATAAAACTACAGAGAAAAGGATAAATTCTCAAATGCGCCAAGTGCTAACCTAGTCTTATGTACCTGGGACCTTAGGGCTGCCTTTCTAACTTATGTCTAAACTAGAGGTTCAGAGCACAAAGTTTGCAGCTGCCACTGGAACCTTTCTCCTTTCCCCTGGTCGCCTGATGCCATGGCTAGCTGAGGCCTGGTCGAACTCCCAGACAACACCCTGTCAAGGGGACAATTTACATACTATGTTTTTATTATATAGGATAAGAGAGCCCTACATAATGTCTTTACCATATTTCTTCAATCCAATCTATTTCTCTTATTTCAGCAGTCATTTTCCTCTGAATATGCCCTTCTGCTATGCCTCTAACTGGATAAATCTTTCTGTCTTCCTGCTGGTAGCTTATAGGTAAATACATGTAAATAATTTTTTTAACATTTATTTATAGGTAAATAAATGTAATTTCCTCCTGGAAACCTTCCTTGCTTCCCCTTCACTTCATCCTAGAGATAGTTATCAGCTCTCATGGTGCCTTGTAGTTTCCCCTTATAGCCTGTATAAAAATGGTCACTAATAGTTTTTATAATAAGCCATTAGCAATTTTTCTTCATTCCCTAGGTTCTAACCATGTATGGGCTATTCCTCAGTTCCTGAGCTCAGTGCAGGGCTCCTAGCAGGCCCTCAATAAAAGAGGGGGTCTAACAATAATGATGAAAGCCATACGTAGAGGAAACCACTAGCTGCCCACCCAAATCAGTGCCCATCTGGGCTTACTGCTGGACAACGTTTCCCAAACATCCTTGTAGGTAGATGGTCATATGACTGAGTCAGGATGACTTGCCATTTTTAGACTCCAACCATATAAACTTCTCAGAGCAGCTCTGTGATATTTCTTCATTCTGGCTAACAGGGATGTTGATGTCTAGGGTCACTTTAAAAGCCATGTATTGAAAATGGGAGAGCCACCATTATTGGCCTGGGTTTCTGGGACCTAAACTACTGACCCAGGCTGTTGTTTGAGCAGGAAATAAACTTTGGTTTATTTCCTGCTCAAACAATTTGTTATTGCAACTTAGCCCACTCAAATTAATGCTTTAGGATACTGATACATTGGATTCAGCCTTAGCAATCAGTAACAATAGTCTTTAAAATTAAAACAACTTTTTTCCTTCTATTTATCTCCACTTATTTCTTTTCTACTTCTAACTCAATCTCCAACATCTATGAGAATAGTCTGATGACTGGTGTGTCTTGGTAAGAGAACCTTCGTTGCCTCTTATATTTCTCCCTATTCTTCCATGCTGCCCTAGAAATTCCACATAAAGCCCTGGGTATGGATGAGCTCTCACAGTTATGAGGAGGGACTTCCCAAAGCAATAGAAAACCGTGCAGTCTTGTCATTGAAATTAGAATCTTATCTAGCAAGCAATTCCATTTAGTTCAATGTAGAACTTACGTTTGCCCCTAAGACAGTTCAGGGATAGAAAGAATTGGTGGGAAGATTTTTCAAACAAATAAAAAGTTCTTCTCTATGCCCTTGAGTTTTCTGTCAAGTCACCTCAGGGCTGCGGCCTACCTCTTGGAGGTTGCCTCTCTGTACCCTGACTGCCCAATCTCTGACTCCAGCTGAGCAGAGGCAGGCTCACACAGCTTTGCAAGCTTCTGATGAGCAGGTTAATCTAGATGATTTAATGAAGATGCAGCCACTACCCACCATCACACAGAGCCAATCAGTCAGCTGCTTGGAGCTTCCTGGCCAGGAAGCCCACCCTTCCTGACCTAACTTTCCTCTAGCCCTGGAAACCTCTGATCTTATTAGGAATACTTGCTCCCGGAGATGTGGGGCCTTTATCCCTAAAAGGGAGGAAATGAGCACTTTCTGGCCTGGTATGGTTCTCCCATACTCCTCAAAGCACATTCCTTCCACAGGAAATATCCCTTGGTGCCAACTCTGCCAAAACAGAATGGAGCATTTTCTCATATTGAGCCACACCTGTTGTCAACAATCATTTGCTTCCAATCTATTTCAATGCTATGGGGGAGAGAGATTGTGTGGGTCTCAGGCATTTTTTATTTTTTATTTCTTGGCAACACAGTGTCCACAGCACCTGGGAAAGCTCCATAGAACCTATGCTCTTATTTGGGAAGTGTAGTTGCCCTTGGTAACAGCTGCTGTGTTTCAATAGAGACTGGAGGCCTCTGGGAAAGTCATAAAGCCTCATTCAGGCCCCTGTACAGAGGTGTTGAAAGGCAGTTAGAGTCTGTTAGTATTCTTGCAGACTCACCAACAGTAGGAATAAAGTAGAGAGAAGGCCAGGATTTGTAAATGTTTGCTAAATGATTATTTTAAGGGTGGGGGTTTCCTGTGGATAGATTAAAGAGTATATTGATGGATGAAATGGTTGGTGAGTGGGTAGGTGAATAAAAAAGATGAGTGGATAAATGGATTTATAGGTAAATAAACAGATAAATGGGTGGATGAGTACATAGATATAGAGGTGGATGGATGGATAGATAGATAGAAAGATAGATAGATAGATAGATAGATAGATAGATAGATAGATAGATAGATAAACATAAACAGATGTGTGGATAAATGGTTGGATACTTGGATGAGTAGATGGATGTTTGGGTGAGTGAATGGCTCAGTGAGTGAATGGATGAATGGATAGGTGATAAACTGGTGAGGAGAAAGAGAATAAATGGATGCTTGATGAGTGAGGATGGTGCATGGGTAGGTAGCTAGAGGAATGAATAAAGAATTACTTCAGCCATCAAGGTGCCAATATGCACATCAACAATATAGCTTTACTTCCAGTAAAATAATCTCAACTAATAAACCCTTAATAAACTCACAAAACCCGAACTGCCAGCAAGTGAAACAGTAGGCAGATCCTTTATGGCCTGCATTCCCTGGAGCTGAAGGAATATGGAGAATGCTGAAACTTTGGGTAATCAGCCAATAGGTGAAATGTTTCCCTATGGCAACCAAACAAACAGCAATGCCCTGGCAATAAACAAATCTACTTCCTTACCTTTAAAAATCATTTCCTGCATATTAAAATGCCCCCTTTAATTTTCAGAAATGAACCTAAAATGAATATAAAGGCAAGCTGCAGAAGTTGCGTTTAAACAATAATTGACATCCAGGGAAATAAGGAAGTCAAGCCCAGAATTGCCTGCCTTCTCAGGCAATCCTCACAAAACAGCCCCTTTTAGACTGCAGGATGAAGACCCACTCCCGCAAATGTGACCTTGTTTCGAAGCCCCACGACTTTCCTTGCTCCAATCAACAGTTAGTCAGAAAATAAGAGAACGTACAGTACTCTGCTATTGCCAAATGTAAAATGACACACAACCCTTGTTTTTGTGTATTGGGTTATTACATTTTTTATTACCACTACTGTGCTAGAGACCTCTTTCCTTCCCCTGAGATAACAAAAAACAATGGACCAGTTTAAAAGAGAAGAGCTATCAGTTTGGATAAAATCAGACTGTTTCATTTTTTTATTATTAAAAAATGGGAAACTAATCATGCCAATTGTAATTTTAGTAAGTTATTTCTAATGTGAATTTATTAAACCATGAATTTTCCCTTGAGAAAAACTAATGACTACTGTTAGGTATGCTACTCTATTTTAAATGATCAAAATATTCAATGGGACCAGATGAAAATTATAGATAGTGATAATTACAAAATGTCAGCATCACCTAGAATCAATTTACTAATATGTCAGCCTGGGTGTGGAGGAGAAGAGTCAGTTTAATGTGTGCAGGAGACACGTTGCATGGGCTGCTGTCATTTATCCTTTGGAGACTTGTCATGACTGAATATTATATTTCTTGCTTTCCAGCTGTTGTTTCCAGCCTGCTACACCCTTTATCAGAGAGCAAGAGAGAGAAAACTGCTCTACCTTTGTAAATCCCTAGGTCCTGACCAGAACTTTAGCATGGGAAGAGGAGAAAGAACTTTCAAATAAACCAATTCTGTTGCACTTAGGGTCCATATCTCTGGTTTTCCCCTCAAATATATATTACTGACTGCCCTACACACCTAATTCCTACAAGGAAAGGGGAGCAGGATTCTGGGAATTAGATGAATTGCAAAGACCAACCATTGCTTGATTTTAAGTCAATGTTTCAGCTGTGCTTCTGAAATCATGAGCAAAATGAATTTGCTCTTGGCATAGAAGGGCAGAGACTGCATCCCCAAAAGTGTACCTGTCGGGGAGAGGAGGAGCTAACATGATACACATGTACAGATGTGTTTGGCTCCTCAGGGGAATGATTGATTCACTAGGGCTGCCAAAGGTACCTGTGTGACAAGACAGGATGAGAGCCATGGCCTTGCCCCTTCACATTTCCTGCAGTTATCTCCCCCAATATCCTTCCGTTAAACAAAAGACATGCAAGGGCACACACACACTCACCAAACACTCTTGACCTAGTGGTAAGCAAACAGATTTTGTTAAAAAGGCAATTCCACTAACTATTTACTTAGGTATAAAGGAAAATAATACTCCTGGATGAACTAAGAAGAAAAAATGTAATGTATTTTCAATTTACTTCACTGAAGTTACTTCATAATAGTGAGCATATAGACACATGAATTGACATACACAGAAGAAAATACTAAATGCTTTGGAAATCTGTGACACTTAAAAGGCAGCTATAGACTGTTATAAGATAAAACATAGGATAAAAGTACTCCAAACATAAAGCTGCAACATGCTAATGTTCAAATGAATTTTCCAGATGCATATCCACTATGTCACAAGGGCAAGTCCGTCTATTACTCCCTTCTACAAAACTATTTATGTCAAGGGATCCCTGTGGGCCTAGCAGGGCAGATATGGCAGGAATAAACTACAGTGGCAGCCTTCCAGAACCTTCCACATCCTCGCTGCTGACCACCAATCAATCCAGGGATGGACAAACCAAAGAAAGGAGGAAATTTTGCAAAGTGGTGGCTCTCACAGCAAATAAAACCACAGAAAATAAGAGGGACATTTATCTCTGTTGCCACAAGAGAATTCATACAGCCTGGCTGTAAATGTTTTTGCAGGCTCAGCTCCTCTCCAAGGTCTCCTCTGCCTATCTCTTTCTTGGGACCCAGTCTTGAGTTGAGTATGAGAGGAAAGGAGTCCACCTCTACTGGAAGTTCCATCACTTGATGGGGCTTGGGTAACATCCTCCCCACAACTCTGAGGCATAACTACTCTGGGCTCCCATGCTCCCTCTACACTTCCTTTTTTGCAAAGCAGGCCATGTACTCTTGGGGCATACCCTTACCCCTTACCCTTTACCATCTTGTTTACCCCTGAATGCTGCCTCAGTTCATGGGAAGTAGACCAAAGAGGGATTCCGGCTTTTTTATTAAAAGTGCTGCCTTTAGAATCTAACTTAAGGTATTCAAAGCTAAGATATCCCCCTATGAAGTTAGGCAAGTTACTTTATTTTTCTAAATCTCAGGTTCATCATCTGTAAAAAAAGGATGATGAAGATGATGATGATGATGATGATGATGATGATCTCATCTACCTCTTAGGGCTCCTATAAAGAATAATCAAAGTAAAGTATCTAGTGTAGTGCCTGGCACTGGAAATGCTCAATACTTTAGTTAGTAATTACTTTAGTTCTTCCTGGGTTTTGTCTGCCTGGTATTTCTCCTACCCAGACCACCTCCTGGTTCAGGTACTCAAATCCAGGTGGTCACCTCACTTTTCACCAGTTCCCTTTATCTCAGACCCTCTGCTTTGCCTGTGGGTGGGTTGGCTGGCATGGGCTTCCTGCTCCATTTGTAGTCAGCAGATGCTGTCAGTGCTCCATCCACATCTCCTCAAACACCTCTGCCATTTTACTGCACACTGAGGCCCAGTGTGCTTTCCTTTCATTCCTGATAGTCAGCACCTGCAATGGTATGCTGATAGATATTTAACAACCACCTCTGGGGCTGGGAAAGCCCTAATTTGTAATGTTAGCCAATTTCCATCGTGTAACTATTTCAATGGCTGATTTTCAGCTATCAATGTGATGTTAACTAGCTTGCAAAATTCCTAACAATTTAACACTAACTCACATAAGCCAGTAAGAGACAGTGCCTGCATGCTATAGGCATCTATGTCCCTTTAGGAAGGTTGCATCCCTGCTGCCAGGATCTGCTTTGGCTGTACTCAGTGAGGTCAGGAAGTGTCTGGGCATTTATGCCTCTGCTCATTCCCCATTCCTGAAACCCTTAACCAAGGATTGGTGGGTTCCCAAAGCAATCTAAAGATTCAATGCACTTCCCATTAAAATACCAACAGCATATTTCACAGACCTAGAATGAACTTCCCAAAAATTCATGTGGAATAAAAAAGACCCCAAATAGCCACAGCAATCCTGAGAAAGAAGAACAAAGTAGGTAGGAATCAATACCAGATATCAAGCTGTATTACAAAGCCACTCTTCTCAAAACTGCGTGGTACTGGCACAAGAACAGACATATAGATCAAATGAATAGAATAGAGAACCCAGAAATCCACCCAAATCACTATGCTCAATTAATATTTGACAAAAGAGGCATGAACATACAATGGAGTCAAGACAGTATCTTCAATAAATGGTGTTGGGAAAATTGGACAGATACATACAAAAAAAAATGAAACTAGACCACCAACTTACATCATACACAAAAATAAACTCAAAATGGGCCAAGGACTTAAACATGTGATGGGAAACCATAAAAATACTAGAGGAATCTATAGGCAGAAAAATCTCTGTCATATGCCAAAGCAATTTCTTCACTGATACTACTCCTGGGGCAATGGAAACTGAAGAGAATAAATAAATGGGACTACATCAAAATAAAAAGCTTTTGCACAGCAAAGGAAACCATCAACAAAACAACAAGAAAGCCCACTGCATTGGAGAACATATTTGCCAATGATATCAATAGTAAGGGTTTAATCTCCAACATTTACAGAGAACTTATGCAGCTTAACAAAAAGAAGATAAACAACCCAATAAAAAAAAATGGGCAACTGATTTAAATAGACACCTTTCTACAGAAGGAAGGCCAAGATACATGTGAAAACCTGCTCAAAATCACTAATCATGAGAGAGATGCAAATCAAAACAACAATGCAGTACCATCTCACACCTGTCAGAATGGCTATTATCAACAAGTCAACAAATGAAAAGTGCTGGCAAGGATGTGGAGAAAAAGGAACCCTAGTGTACTGCTGGTGGGAATGCAGACTGGTGCAGCCACAATGGAGAACAGTATGAAGTTTCCTCAAAACACTAAAAATGGAACTCCCATTTGACCCAGTGATCCCATTTCAGGGATATATCCCAAGACACTAGAAACACGAATCAGAAAGCATAAATATACCCCTATGTTCATAGCAGCACAATTCACCATAGCTAAGATTTGGAAACAGCTTAAGTGCCTATCAACAGACGAATGAATTTAAAAACTGTGGTACATATACACAATGGAATACTTCACTGTGGTAAAAAAAAGGAGTACTTACCATTTGCAACAACATGAATGAAGATGGAGAGCATTATGCTAAGTGAAATAAGCCAGGCAGAAAAAGATAAATATCACATGATCCACTCATTTGTGAAATACAATGAACAACATAAACTGATGAACAAAAATAGATCCAGAGACAGAGAAACATCAATCAGAATGTCAAGCCTCAGGGAAGGTAGGGGAGGGTGGGGGTAAGAGGGAGAGATCACCAAAAGACTTATATGCATGCATATAAGTCTAATCAATGGACACAGACAACAGGGGTATGGGGGCATGTATGGGAGGTGGGGGTTAATGGGGAATAAGGACACATATGTAATACCTTAATCAATAAAGAAACTTTAAAAATGGAAAAAAATAAAAGCAAATAAATTTAAAAAAAGGATTGATGGGTTCATAGGTGTAAATACTCAAGATCCCTCCCCTCCTCTGGGACCAACTTCAAAGTGTTACCCTTATCATCTCCAGTTTTCCTGGAGGATTAGGCCAACATTACCTTCATGGGACTTTGCTTGATACCACAACTTCATTTACCTTCCTCCCTTTTAAGTCTTACTCTCCCATTTATTAGTTTACCCTGGAACCTTTCTAATAAGTCACTTTTATACAACTTCTTATCCCAGAGTCAGCTTCTGGGGAACCCAACTAAGATAGTACTTGAAAGCTTGCATTATAAAGCTCTGAGTTCAAATTCTAATTCTTATACAAGCCATGTGACTTGCAAAAGTTATTTAGTCTCTGAGCCTCTATATGTAAAATGGGTGTAGTATATCCCTACCTGTAGGTCTGTTGGGAGAATGAAAAATGATAAATAACCTAAAGAGCTTAACATAGTCTGGCATGTGATATATCCCTCATAAATGCTATTGTTTTTATTATTTATTTTTTTTAAAGAGAGCATCGTGCCTGGCCTCTAGGCCAGAGCTTCACTTTGCATTGTTGATTGAGCATTCGCAGTTAATAGGGCTCTTGACCTGAGTCATCCCTGAGCTTACTCTGACCTTAGGAATCAGACTGCAGGTTCCTTAGCTGTCCTTTCCTGGAACAGGCCCCCATCACTTTTCTCTGTTGCAGGGGAAATGGGTCTCCTGGATGGACTATGGTCCCACTGGACCAGCTCTGGGATTTGGAAACTGCAGTTTGCCTTACTCCTGAGCTTCCCCAAACCTGCAGTGCTCAATGCAGGGCAACAAGCAAGAAGGATCCTCAGAAGAAACAAAGCCAGTATACCTATTTGTGATGTAATCAGGTCCTTTGCCCAATTGTCTCTACCTTCTCCCAAGGGAAAAATATTAGTTGACTGACTGCCTAGGAGAAGTGAAATGAGCACTCAGGAAATGCTGGTGGCAGAACAGCTTAGTAACAGCCCTTCCCAAATCCATCTGGCAACCTCCACCCCATCCCTTAGAAGCACCCACTATTGTCCAATGACACCAAGTTTAGACATCTTTCCTAAGTAAAGATTCCTATTGGAAAAGCTTATATAGAAAGACAACCAGTTTAGCCTGGTGTTTTATATATACTTGACATATACACACATTTTAATTAATTAATAAGTCAAGATATTATTTATCATTGTAAAAAAATTGGAAGAGATACATGTTATGAGACTAAACACAAAGAAAGAGATAAATGTTATTAAAAGAACATTTGATTTTTAAAAATGTGGCCATTAAATACAAATGTGATAATTAAAAATTATGTTTGTGAAAGTTTATTTTAAATTTATAAAATAAAACCTGTGTAAAGGTTTATAAAGTTGAACACAAATTTTAATGTAAAGTCACAATTTAATTTTTTTAAATATAAAAAGAAAGCACTGTAAACATTGAAAACAAATGTGCCACAGTAAGAGAATGCTTAATTAAATGTGTTATAACTAAGCAGAAGAATATTATATATCCATTGAAAATTGGCTATGTAAAAAATTATGGAATAATATCTGTCTATGAAATGGCATTCCAGCTCAAAGCATAATTATTGCTAATGTAATTATGTAGACTAAACTTATGATGATTTCTTAGCAGAATATTTAATATATGATTTTGGATAGGCCCATCTACATGAAAATTAAGATTAAAAATGCATGCATCAAATCATAGAGATATAATGTAGAAAACATAGTCAATAATCTATAGTAAGTTTGTATGGTAACAGATGGTTACCAGACTCAGTGTAGTGATCATTTAAAAATGTATTTAAATGTTGAATCATTGTTGTACACCTGAAACAAATATAATATTATATGCCAATGATTATTCAATTAAAAATAATGCATAAAGGTAAAAAAAAAACATTCTAAACTAGCTATAGTAAACAACCTATTAATAATGATCATATTAGGGCTACAACCCTTTTGTGTTGTTTTATTTTTTAAATCATTATTGTTAAAAGTATTGAACTATTTTTAATCTTCCTTTGACATATTCCAAATTTTATTTAATTATGGATTATTACTTTTATAATAATAGAGTAAATAGTGGTTTTTATTGATTTGTTGAGAAACAACAACCAATGTACACACAGATGAAATAGTAAGGAGTGGAAACTGAGGAAGAACATTACTATTCAAACACTTTTCTCTTTAAATGGTTTTCAAATTTGTATTCTAATAAGGCTAAATCACAGCCATGTTCTACAGTAGGCAGCAGCCCAACCTAACTAGAGAATCCCCTCTAAGATAAGTTCCCAAACCTCAGCTACACTTTGGCTGTCACTTAGCTCTGGTATTGTAAGCTGGGGACAGCAGCTGGGCTACCATTACACCTACATCCTGGATGGCATTATGAGACATGTCAACACTAATGTCCTTTCCAATGTTCCCCTCTTCCAGACAGCTTCCTCAATTGGAGGTTTAGCCTGTCCCCATTAAGATGCAGGCACTTGCCTTTATTCCTCCTTCCTTTTTCATACCCTATTTCCTAACACATGAGGATACAGTATATAAAACCTGCCATCTGGTTCTTTCTGCTTTTGATGAAGCCATTTACATTGTCTTAGTGTAATTAGCATTTTGCAGTAACTTGCCAAATTTTTCTGCCATGGCACCAACTAACAGTTAAGTATACCTGCAACTGTGATGATTTATTTGTTGCAGCATGCTTTCAAGCACTGGTGAGCAAAAATTACCACGGGGATTACTACATGGTGTTGGGTAAATTAAATATGATAAAGCTATTTGCCTGTGACATGATGAGTCTGTTTCAATCTAAATGATATAAAATGGTCAGACTCATTGAAGGCAACATAGTGACCCCACAGAAGATTAGACCTAACTGAAATAGAATCCATTAATGATGTCTCTGAATTTGATGTTCTATCTTGATTTCACTAGCTGTCTTTTTAATCAGAAAGATGCCATTACAATTCTCACTCTTGAGCATTCATGTCCAGCCCTCATGAGAAAATGGGAGACCTTCAAACTACCTTGAAATGTTGGAAAAATAAAAAATATTTAAGGCATAAAAGGGTGTCTGCTGACAAAGAATTGCTTCTGATAGTCTTTGTTAGAATGAATCAGAATCAGTGTTAATTAAGGAAAGCCTGCTGGGTTAGGGAGGTAAGAAACAAGAAAAGGTAAGAAACATGTCCAGGGCTGTCAGATCATTTCCCTCCTCCAACAGGGATATCGCTGGGCTATAAAAACAGACCTAAGCACTAAGGCTGGACATGTGAACAAAACTTCTTGGACAAAGCTGCCTATTTTAATTTTAGAGCAACATGAACAGAGATTGATATTATACCATATTTTTTTAAGCCAAAAAGAACCTTTTACCATGAACATTAATGGGTGGGTGCAGCCATACTATGGTGGTAAAATGGCAACAAAATTAAAAAATAGTCTCCATTGCCCAATTTCTACTTCCTTGACACACACAACTGCTACAAAGCTTATAGTGACCAAAACGGTCAATTTAATCAAATACACATTAAGTTCAGACCCCCAAATATCAATAAAATTAATTGCTAGGATGACTGAGCAGGTGAGAGGCTGCATTTGCAATCAGCAGGTATCTAATGAGGCCTCCCTACAGCAGGGCACAGGAGGGAACAAAAACACCTTAGGAAACTTTCTCCCATTCCATAGTAAGAGACTACCTTGCAGTTTAATTCAGCAAATACGACATATTTGTGTAGAAAGGAGAGGCACTCCCAACAGCCACACAGAAAGTTAACCTAGTTACTTAATATTTCAAGAATTTACAGATATTACAATACCCCCTGATAGTTTTCCTCTTCTTGCTCCTGAACCACAAGCCTCAACCCAGCTCACTCTCACTGCTAATGGAGTTGATCGCCTTGACTTCTCACTTCTCAGTCCTTTTCTCTTTGGAGTTTCACAGTCATCACTCTGGTTTCCCTTCTAACCCATGGTAGAAGCAGAGCAGTGGTTGCTCTGGGAATGGTGAGGTTAGAATTGGCTAGGAAGAGGCTTGAGGGAATTTTCTGGGGTAATGGTAATATTCTACATCTTGATAAGAGATTGGATTACATAGATGTATTACATTTGTAATACATTTCGCTGTCTTTAAATTTTACATCAAAATAGAAAAATATATAGTATAATAATGCCAATAGTTAATAATAGGCATGCTAAAGTATTTTGGAGGAAAGTATACCAGTGTCTGCAATTTACTTTGAAATGCATTAAATCAAAACACACACAAGATGGTCCTGGATGGTTTGAATCAGTGGATAGAGTGTTGGCTTGCAAAATGAATGGTCCCAGGTTAGATGTCAGTCAAGGGCACATGCCTGGGTTGCAGGCTTGATCCCCAGCAAGAGGCATGCAGGAGGCAGCTGATCAATGGTTCTCTCTCATCATTTGATGTTTCTATCTCTCTCTCCCTCTCCCTTCCTGAAAGTGAAAGGTAGAAAAGCAAGATGTAAATGTTAATGGTAGAGTGGTGAGTACATGTGCCTATTGCAAAATTCAACTTTTCAGTAGGTTTAAAGATTTTTATAATTAAATGTTAGTTTTTTAAAAATTAGGTTGGGGACATATGGTCTTGAAGTAAAGTAAGTGTTATATAGTAGGTCCTAAAATAAGGTTATTTTGTTCAAAATTGTCTCACTATAACTTTGAAAAATGATGCAGGAACTTAATTCTTATTCATAGCAATTAGCCTATAGTAAAACAGGTTTCATTATACATCATTTTGCTTAAATTTACTAATGACTATGTTAGGAGGATTTAATGTATTTCACTATAAAAAGACATCTCACATTTTACACTAAGGGGTGCTGAAAATAAAGCAATTTAGGGGAATTTAGTCTTATTTATTGGAATTTACTAGATGATATACAGTATAGACTATAAAGGCAACTACTATTATTTCCATACTAGAGGCCCAATGCATGAAATTCATGCATGGGAAGGAGGTGTCCTTCAGCCCAGCCTGTGCCCTCTTGTCCTGGCCTCCCTCTGTGGGGCAGTTGATCACAGGGCCCCAGAATGATTGCCCCACAGAGGGAGGCCCCGCCCACCAGCTGCAGCACTGCCACTGGCTGAGGCTCTGTGATCAATCACCATGCAGAGGCTGGCCTGGGCCTCCACAGAGAGATCATGGAGCCCACCATCCCCCACCCCACCCCACAATTGATTGCCCCACCAGCTGGTAGCCTGGGCCTCCCTCGTGGGGTGATGGTGGGGCCCCCTAACCAATCATATCCTACCGGCCTTGGCTAGCCTGGTACCAGTATGTGTCATAGCGTGGTTGTCTGGAAGGTTGTCCAGACAGTCATTTGGTCGATTTGCATATTATTCTAGATACTGGCCACTCTTTGTGTCAAGCATTAATCCTACAACAACCCTAAGAGAGAGGGGCAAATGTTATCATTTATTGGGAGAGTAAACTAAGCTTCAGTAGATTGACTTTCCCAAAGCTAATCAACAGAGGTGGTTTGGTGAGATTTGAACGTAGGCTCAGGCAAGCATATACTGGAGACACAGAAGGCAACTGGTAGGACCTGGATTTTAACCCTGGTCTATATGATCCAGAATCCGTGTAGCATCTTTATTCTTTGTCACAATACTCTGCAGTTAGCCTTAGCAGACTGATTCATTTTTAGACAAAGACTGAACTTCAATTCTCCCAGAGTTAAGGAGAATTTCAATTCTTCAGAAACAGTCTGTACCTGATATTAAACATATCAGCTTTGGATTTATGGGTTTTACAAATTATTCTCAGTGCATCTTGACCTAAAGTCTATAAGTTTTCCTTGACTTAAAAAGAGGTTATGCTTGACATCCCACGTTGCATAAGATATTTTAGCAGATGCCTAAAGAAGACTCTTGCCTTGCAACACAAGAGTGATTTCATAGTGTTCAGACAGTGAAGTGAGGTGGTAAAAGGCAGGCGGCTACTGGGACACCTAATTTTTTAAGTGGAACTGTAGGATGTGAAGTCACTGTGTATTTCTTAAGAAGCTTGGATTTGCATCTGAATTTTCATATGACTGTAGGGAGGTGATTTTATGAGAAGTTATGTAAGCCCTGTGAGAATCTATCCTCTTTTATAATAATGATAATTCCATGTAATTCTCAAGTGATTATAAAGAGAAACTCATATCTGGGACCTGCAGGGCCTAACCCTGAGTAGACACTCAATGAAAGTTTATTTTCTTCCCACCCTCTTCTCTGGTCCACCAGAAGACATGACACTCAGAAAGCTGGGCCATGAAATATCCCTCAGAAGTATGTTTAATATTGGAGTTAGCAGTTATGCCACCCTTAAAATGCCTTCCCATTAAGAAGCTCACAGTATAAAAAATGTGCATATGAAGGCAATTATTCTTCTTTATGCCACATGATTTTCTCATAATAAATACCATTCACAATGTAGATTCCCCACTGATACTGGTATCAGGCAGTGCCAGTGCTTGGAAAGAACAACAAGGTGATCGGCAGGGAGTTGTTAGTGAGTTTTCAGTCTGAAACAATATAGTCTATGATTTTGACAGTTAAAATAGAAGAAGTAGGGAAGCAATTTCCATTTAAGACTTTTAGTGCTGGCACTCAATGGAAACTTGCTGAATTGAGCTAATGATGAGGGGGCTTTTCACAAAATGCATAATAGCAGTATTTTTTTTAATATATTTTATTGATTTCTACAGAGAGGAATGGAGAGAGATAGAGAGTTAGAAACATCGATGAGAGAGAGTCATCGATCAGCTGCCTCTTGCACACCCCCTACTGGGGATATGCCCGCAACCAAGGTACATGCCCTTGACCGGAATCGAATCCGGGACCTTTCAGTCCCCAAGCTGACGCTCTATCCATTGAGCCAAACCAGTCTCGGCATAATAGCAGTATTTTTACAAGGAAGCTTTTGTGGTTCTAGAGGGTTATTGTCTCAGTAATCAGGGCCTCAAGAGGTGTTTAGCCGACAGAATTCTGAAAATTCACTGCAGATCCAAAGAACCAAATACTTATTAGTCTCTTTAAAAAGTGAAAGAAAAAATGACATTCAAGTTGACTTGATGATGCATCCACAAACTTCATGCAGATAATGGAATTCCATAAAAAAAAGAATGGGTTAAGGATGAATGAAGTGACTGTGAGTTTGGTTCAGTTTCACAGGACAATGGGACACAAATCCAAACATCAAAATAATTCCAAAATCACCTATGTCCTTTATTCATTAGCCAACATATATTTATTGAGCACTTACTATGTACCAGAGCAATGCCATGGCTTCAGATACACCCATGAATTAATGGACACAAATTGTACCTTATAGTTTTTAACCCCTTAAGGAAGGCAACTTGGATCTCAAAATGCCCTCTCTATTCTCACATCTGTTCCCCCCCGCTCCTCCCCAAACTCCAACTTTTGCCACACCATCTCCAGATGAAGATTTGAGCTTTCCCCTTCTACTTCCCCTCCCCGTCTTGCTTCAGCGGAGTGGGGAACTGAAAGACCTGTATGGACAGAATCAGAATCTGCTCTTGCATTCCCTCATCCCAAATATTTGTTTGTTTGCTTCCAAATATGCATAGATGGAAATGTTACTGCTACTCAGACCTAGACCCACACCCAGCTTATTGTTTCCCATGCATTGTCATACCTAATCCTTGTGAGAAGCTGTAAAGTAGGTGTTATTGGTATTATTTTTGTTAAAATAGTTATCCCTCATTTATAGCCAAAGAAATAGGCTACACAAGATTGCAGATTTTGCACTTTCATGGACTCAGAATTAAAGTATCTAGAAATTGAGGTTGGCTGTCAACAATTTGTTTCCCAAAACCATGGTCTTGCCACTCTATGTTTTTCCTTTGGTAACTAAGGGGCTCATTTATTTATCTATTGAATGGATGGCCCTCCATAAATATCTACTAAGTGCCAAATGTGTGCAGACAGTGCATTTTTAAGGTAAAGATTATCTTTGGACTTATATTGTTGATTGGGAGCTCAAATATCCTTGTGTATCTTCTTATTTATTCAGCAAATAATTACTGACTGCTCACTATGCTCTCCCAGGTCTGGGGATGAAATGGACCAAACCAGGCAAAGAGTCTACACTCACAGAACATTCTAGAGAGTGAAGGAGTAGATGAAAAATAAACAACTTTTAAATATTTACTATGTCAAGATGTGATAAATGGTATTAAGCAGAAGTGGGATAAGGGGCCAGAGAATGATGGGAGACAGAAGAGATGCATATGACCTTTGTAGAAAAGTGACATCTGAGAAAAATCTAATTAGAAGTAACAAGTCATGAGGATATTGGGTGGTGAGGGGTGCATCACAAACAGTGAGAGGAGCAAGTTCCCAAGGTGAATAGTGTCTGGTGTTTCCTAGGATTTGAAGAGGAAGCTGTCATCTGGAATCCCACAGTCCTGTGTTTAATAAAATCTACACACAGAAGGTGCTACTGGTTCTTTTTCACACAGTCGCACCAGGGATGTCCTGCCTTGTACGTGCCATCTAGAGCAGTTAATATGCCACCAGGAGAGCCAGGGGACAATTACTTTTCCTCAAAAAGTCATCAAGCTGTTTTAATCACTCCAATACAATGGCGGGATCATGAAGAGAGTGTCCACCCAACCTACCCAGGGCATTCCCAAGAGTGAGAACCTGCTTTTCAGAAAGACATTTACAAACAAATGCAAAGAGCAGAGCTCCCTTCCTCTTCCTCCAACATAGCAGGTCTTTTCTCTTAGCCCCCAAGCCTTTGCTCACAGCTTTCCAGGAAATCCCTCTTTTGAGTCCACTGTTCGGCCTGAGAATTTTAATCAGTACACATGGAAGCAGTGACCCGGCCAGGACCACAGCCGCATTGAGTAGCACGAAGCAGGGCGAGCCACAGATAAAAAAGGCAGAGCTGAAAATTTGGCTTCCTAATGGAAAGTTAACATTGGTTTGAATCACTAGAATTACTGACTTAAGGGTTTATTAAATAACATCCTCTCACATATATTTTCTATAAATACTCTGTGGTAGTTCCAGTAAGCTTCAGTGCTTGAGAGTTCTGTGCATTAAGAGATAATATTTTAGAAAAGTCATGAGTAAATTTTGTGCCAAAAAGTACAAGCTTGAATAATTTTCTTTTTATGAAGAGTAGATAACAATTTAAAGGTAATCAATTCTAATGACATAGAACTCTTAGAAGTCCTGAGAATCAGAGTATCTTTGGAGCAGAAAGAAAAGCTCAGTCATCACTGCATCCAATTCCCTCATTTTGCCGATATTTACTATGGAAAAAGCAGACTGGCATGGGTTGAAGTCCAAAGTTCAGGTCACTGGGGGGAACAAAAGAGAAACATACCAGTCCACATCCTGTTCTATTGCCCAGTTGTTCCCTTCTTACCGCCAATTTGTGATTTCACTTTGCAACTCCCTTTGACATACTTTGTAAAACATTCAGGGGGCCTTTCAAGCGCTCAAATTGCCATTTCTCTTTGTCTTTTAGCTTTTGTGCATTTAATGCATATTTCACCTGTGAGAACTCAGAGTAAACAGAAGCCATTTTTCTTATCTAAAATTATTAAAAGATTGATATATATCCTAATAGGAAAACTATCAAAATACAATAAAAATTAACAAAATAATAAAAACTATCAAAACATAATAATTTTGGTCAAAAATAAAAATAGATATGTTAGGGGAAAAATTTTAGTCATCAACTCCAAATATCACAGCTTTGAACCATTCTCATTTTTCCACCTCAAAAATATCACATTCCACTCATGACAATGCAACTTGGAAAAACACTAGCTTAAACAAGTGAAAATTACTGAGATATGAAACAAGTGAAGAAGAATCTATAATTTGAAAGATTGCATGGCTTGTGATCATGCCTAAAGGTTGCCATTACCTTCTCTTGACCTTGTCCAGCATATTCATATGCAATGCCATATGCTAAAAGCAAATGACCCCAAACAATTTACCAATGGTAGCTTCTTAGGTGACAATACAGTCAGTATAAAAGCTGAGTTCAGCCGAAACCGGTTTGGCTCAGTGGATAGAGCATCAGCCTGCGGATTGAAAGGTCCCAAGTTCGATTCCGGTCAAGGGCACGTACCTTGGTTGCGGGCACATCCCCATTGGGGGGTGCAAGAGGCAGCTGGTCGATGTTTCTCTCTCATCGACGTTTCTAACTCTCTATTCCTCTCAATTCTGCTCTATGTAAAAATCAATTATATATATATATATATATATATATATATATATATATATATATAATTTTTTTTAAGCTGAGTTGATGATTCTGAATACCAGACCTCAGCTAGCTCCTCAAAACTTTATGCCTCAATGTTCTCATCTAAAAAATAAAAATATGAGTGTTTATCCCACAGGTTTGATAATGTGCCCATTCAGTATGGTTCTTAGCATGTAATAGAGGTACTACAGTAAAAACTGTAAAACCTGGCACATTATTTTGTAAATAAGGTCCCAAATATAGATCATTTAAAATAAGTGGTTATGATACAAATATTATTAAAAATACATTTTTCACTTAGCCTATATTGGTATAAAATCTATTAAAAGAAGCAATGGTGATACTTATACTGGCTGTAACTGACAGTACACCAAATGATTGTGATGTGGACATCTCCGAAACCCAATGTCCTTTCCCACCTCCTACCAGAAGACAATTCAACTCTCCCCTTTTGAGAACTATCTGGGCAAAGGATCAAATCTAATTGCCAATTGCCAGTCGTCACCGTATCTAAATTGTATTATTGCCAGGGTTGTACTGCTTTCACTCCCTTCACCCTGTTAGGAAGTACCAATAATGAACTGCACTCTTACGTCTACCAAAAACAGATGCTCATATGCTTAGAGTAACACTGAAACAGATGCCATGGGGTTTCATAAAAACCCCATGCCTGGGAGAATTTGTGCAATATAAAAGCGTAATAAGCTAATTAAACCAGAGGACCTCCCAGATGAAGCCGGGGTTGTGGGGGAAGCCCTGGTCCTGAGTGTCAGAGAGAAGCCAGTGCCAGCAGCCAGGGAAAGGAAGGCCTGCTCTTGCACGAAACTCTCGTTCATCAGGCCTCTAGTTGTGCAATAAAATCACAGGTTTTTTGGAAAAGATAGAATTAGAATAGCCCACTCCAAATCTTTGCAAAATTTTAACTACATGATCAATTCAAATAATCATCATTGTATTTTCTTAAACTTGTACATTTGAAAGATGATAAATTCTAATTTTTTATTTTTTTATTTTTTTTAGTATATAAAACTTTGCCTTTAATAAAGCCAAGTGCAGTTTACTTTTGGTGGAAAAGTTGTAAGGAAAGACTGAGGCTGCCAAATTATGGAAACAATTAACAGCATTTCCAGCATGATGAAGGAAATTACTCAATAAGCCCTTCCAAGAGGGAGGATCTGGCTATGTGAGTCACAAACAGGAACTTGGGGTGAGCAACACCAGCCCATTCTGTGTTCCTCTGAGACTTGCTGCATTCATCCTGATGCTCTTTCTTGATGGGGCAAAACATTAATATTCTGGGGAATACTGCATACAGACCAATGTAATTTTTATGCTATACTGATATTCCCATATTAGTCAATTGCCTATAAGTTTGTTTACATCATAAAAATATGCAATACAGTAGAACACATTTTATTTAGATGAAGACTGTAATGGCCCTTACCTTTATAAATCTCCCTTAAAATAGGGATAATATTTTATTGTCTTAGCTTGGATTTCCCAAAAGCAGAGAGTGAGATAAGGATTTTGGTACTGATAATATATTTGGAAATTTATCCCAAGAAGCACAAGTAAGGAAGTAGAAAAATGAGGCAGAGGAGGGAGATATACAAATAAAGCTTATGTTAATGAGGTTCCTGCTGTGGGCAACTGGGACCCAATGCAAAAGGAACCCTCTATGAAGCCATATGAACTATGGTTCAGAATTGTCTCATTGAAAACTGAGGCCACTGGGCTTTTTTATTTATTTATTTATTTTCTTTTTTACTCTCATCTGTTAAGAGTGATCCAGGGAGTCAACTTCCCCATATTTCCAGGATTCTCCTGTTTTCTCCTTAGCAAGTTCCCTGTGCTGATAGCTGATAAAGTCATTAGAAGGAGAAGAAAGAGAGGCTTCTGAGGTAGTGCAAACTATCAACCTCATGTAAGTGAACTTAGGTGGGCCAATGGGCCTAGATGAAGAGAACCACAGTGGCCATTGCACACATTTAAGGGAAGACTACCTGGGCTTTACAGGTTCATTACTGGATAAGAAGAATTGAGAACTGAGATGTGCCAATTCAAGTTATTGTCACTTCTCAGGCTACCACACCTAAATTTTTTTAAAATATATTTTATTGATTTTTTACAGAGAGGAAGGGAGAGAGATAGAGAGCTAGAAACGTCGATGAGAGAGAAACATCAACCAGCTACCTCTTGCACACCCCCTACCGGGGATGTGCCTGCAACCAACGTACATGCCCTTGACCAGAATCGAACCTGGGACCTTTCAGTCCACAGACCGACGCTCTACTGCTGAGCCAAACCAGTTTCGGCCACACCTAAATTTTAATGATTAGTGAATATTCATAGGTTTAATCATGACTCCATCTTCTGATAAGTCAGAAACATCCCAATGCCTGCCACATTCATAACCTATTTGTATGAAAAGGCACAAGTATACATCATCCCTTTAGGAAGGTGCCCTAGGTGGTTAATTATGCACAGGGGGCCTTGGTTTCTATCACTAGACCCCTTCTTTGGATTCTGCTGATTGGCTCAAAGTGACCATGCGACCTTCTGCCCAATCATATTTTCCCCAGGAACTTGAAGTAGGCAAAGTGAAAACAATGCTCCGTCAAAAGGAGGCATATATGAAAAAAGATGCAGAAGCAAAGCAAATAGAGTAATATAACAATCCTGTGGGTCAAGGTTGTAACATGAAAATCCAGTCACTAGAGCTGGGAACATAACTCTTCCTCCAGTTCTTCAACCACCTTTCCGTCTCTGGGAGATCTGGATGTCCAACTCTGCTTGAGTTCCCAGAGCTTCTCATCATCTCCCTTATTTATTTCTCAAGTCTCCATTACTTCAGAATAACCTGAGGGAGTGTCCCCCCCCCCCCTTTTTTTTTTCCAGATCAAGGAGCCAAATTAACATGTTCCAAGAAAGTATTCATCAACTTCCCAGTTTTGTCCAGTTTTTTTCCCATTTGGTACAAGAAAAATGTCCCCTGGCATCTATGCACTCAATGTTGGGGTCTTGGCACCCATCAAACTATTGTTCTAATCATGGGTCCAGTGTTTCTTGCCTTCAGTAGGCTGGAGCGTCACTAAGAAAGACACAACCTGAAAGGCAAAGTTGTTATCTTGATATTTACATAACTGCCACCGAGATTTCCAGTCCCAAAATTGATTGATAATGACATTTTAAGAAGCTAGGGCATTTCCAAAGCTTGCATTTCCAAGTTGCAAAATTCAAATTGCTTCTACCTGATCAATTAGCTAGACATTGAAATTTAAACCAAAAACTAAGTTGTCCTGAAAGCCCTTCAGAAAGCACAACTATGTCTTGCAATTAAATATGGACCTAATTTTTTTTTAGCGCTAAAGGCTTTCTTTTGCTCCAAGGCTTCCTTCCAGGCTAGTGAGAACTGCCCAATCCCCAGGTATACATTCTTTTAAAACCTCTGAGCAAGTGGCAAAGATCTGTGGGCTTGAGACTATTGGTAAGAAGTTCAAGGATTAAGAAAATTGAGCAGATAAGGTAGTTGAAATTATGTATTCAAGTATCTACAAAATGTCTGCTATGAGCGAACTCTGAGCACAAATTGGATGAAAAGTATTATCTGCCTTTGTGTAGTCTAAGCAAGCAGGGCAACAGACAAGAAGGTAGATATATTAAAACACAACATGAAAATTATCTGACCACAATCTGAACCAAGAGCTGCATGGGAGTCCATGAGGGAATGACTGAGTCCAGAGAGTTGGTAGGCTAGGGGAAGAGGGATGCTAATACTAGCTAATACTATAATTCTCACTGACCCACTACTTCCTGCTGATACTGTGCTAAGTACATAAAAAGCATTGTCTCATTTACTGTCCCCACAGTCCTGTGATCTTCATTTGAAGAAGGGGAAACTAAGTCTGGGAGAGGCTAAGCCAATGGAACAAGGAACTACTGTACTACCTGTACAGTCCAATCACCTGGTTTGTCAGGCAGGTTAAAGGAGACAGTATCTGAGAGATTTAACACAGTGTCTAGTTTATGCTAAGTGATCAACAAATGGTCTGATATGACTCGGTTGGGTGTTGCCCCATGTACCAAAAGGTTGCCAGTTTGATTCCCAGTCAGGGCACATGTACAGGTTGTGGGCTTAATCTCTGGTGCGAGAAATTCAGGAGACAGCCAACCAATGTTTTGCTCTCACATCAATGTTTTTATCTCTCTCCCCCTTTCCCTTCCTCTCTCTTTAAAATCAATTTCACTCATTCATTCATTTTTAAATCCTCACCTGAGATGATATTTTTCATTTCTTTTTAGAAAGGATAGAAGAGAAAGAGAGAGAGAGAGAGAGAGAGAGAGAGAGAGAGAGAGAGAGAGATCTATGTGAGAGAGACACATCAATTGGTAGTCTCCTGCATGTGTTCTGACCTGGGCTGGGTATCCAGCCTGCAATGAAGGTTTATGTCCTTGACCAGAATTATTAAACAGTGGAGCCTTCAGTCCACTGGCCAAAACTCTATCCACTGAGCCAAACCCACCAGAGCTAAAAATGTCAGTTTTCAGTTGCCCTTCTTGGGAGCATGGGACCTTCCTCTCTCCCTTTGTGTGTGTGTGTGTGGCGTGTGTATATCTAATTGACAGACAGTGCTCCCACACTTAACAAATAGGTTTGTGGCCAGCCTACCCTAGCAACAAATGAAAACATTCAACTTTCACAAGCCACCTCAAAAAAAAAAAAAAAAAAAAAAAGACAGGAAAGAAAAAACAAGAAGCATACTTTTCCTCATCAGAGATTAAGCATTGAACATTTTAACTGTCTGTAGACTCAGTTAAACTTGAAAACAACACTTGCTTTACTGCCTCCAGCCTTTACTCCCTCAGTGTTCCCACCTAGAATGCTCTAAGACTTCTTTTACGCCTAAGGCACAAGCAACCTAATTTATAATGTTTTTCTGGACCCATCTTTAGGCTCCAACTAAAATTTTAATGACTCTCTCCATATTTTCTTCACTGTGCTCATACCACTACCATAACTCCTATGACAAATTTTTCACAGCACATATTTAACAAGGCACTTAATCAGAACAAATGGCTTAAAGACCCCATAAGGCCATACCTCCTAACAATGAGCTCTGCCACAATGAATTCTCATTAAATTTTTATTTGGATTTGGTTTTGCCCCCATAGCTTTAAGTCAGGGATTTTGTTTACCTGAGTCATCTATAAATGTCAGTTCAATAAATGAATAGATGATGGGTTGAATAAAAAAACAAATAATGCACCAGAATGATAAAAGGAGAATAAGAAATTGAAGGAAGGGTACTAGAATATAAATTTTTAAATATTTCAGAAATGGGAGGAAAAGAGGACATATGTAATGCTGTAATACTTTTAACAATAAAGATTTAAAGGAAAAGATTTCAGAAAATTGAAGACCCTATCAGAAATAACCAACCTGAGAAAATATGGTTACAAGGAAAACTATTATTTGAACAAGATTACTTCCTTAGAGACTTCAAATGAATCCTTCTGTGCACTCCCTTTTCTACTCCTCCCAAACACAACTTGCTTAAGCAGTTTCCTTTGTTATTCCCAAGTTTTCTTCCAATGCAATTTCTGCCATATAATCAAAGGGACTGAGAGAAGGCTGGTAAATGCTCTGACCTGGTGAGCCATCACTTGGAGCTGAATGCATAGGCCACAGCCCCCTATAGCTCTTGTGGGTAAGCCTCAATCAGAAGAGAAAGAAGGAAAGATTTGGGGACTGTAGCCCAAAGTGTATTGTCTATAGAGTCCCTATAGGGCCAACTGGAACTAGAACAAAGAGAATACTCGTATGTTTTATCAGGCCCATTTATTACAATGTGTGTGCACATGTGTCTGCACATACACACAGACACATATACACACTTCTAAAAAATTTTGTTTCTCATGATTATATTGTAGTAATAAAAACTTTGAAATGACTGCATTGGTTTGAGTTTCCCCTTAAAATACATGATTGCTCTCACAAAATGTCATTTCAATTACAGAAACCTAATAATGAACCAAAAATATCCTCCCATGCACTCTTGGTTTGTGAAGTACCCACTGATTGTGACGAGCACTAGTTGAGGTTTGGGAGGTTATATATTATAAATGAAAATGAAATGAGTTGGCTTTTAGAGATCATTATCAACAGTCTAGATAGCAAAGGTCTATCAGAAGCTGTTTTTGCATTTTGCCCTATCATCATCACAACAAAAGGTAGAGCTCCTTAGAAACCTAAAGAAATTAATAAATAAATCAAATGATAACAATATTGATCCAGCAGTCTGAACAGAGAAAGGCCTACCATTTCTCTCTGTAAAAAGGCCTCATTTCTCTCTGTAAAAAGGCCTGATAATGCTTAGCACAGGTGAAAGCAAAATGTATGTCTCAAGGCAACTCTCAGGAGCTCCCACACAAAACTAACTCTTTTCCAGAAAATACAATTCAACAACTGGCCAGAAAGAGATGTTTTAATAGGTAAGAGAAAATGAAGACAAGAACATATCGGGACATATATATATAATTTTTACATGAAGTTAAGATATTAATTTTGAATTATGCCAAAATAAAATATCTGTTGGGAGACTTAACTAGAGATGCCAATCATTTGCTTCTCCTGACAGTCATTTCCTTCAAAGCCTGTAGCCTCTTCTGCTTTTTGCCTTCTCACACAGGCTGCTCCCCCAACCCCAAAAGGAGGAAACAATGAGATGAAGAAGCCAAAATGTACTGTTCCCAAAAGTTCATTCTTAAATTTTCAGAGTTTTTGTGAGCTTGTAGTTAAGCACTGATGTTATTAAAAATCAGATTAGATAAATTTATGGTTAAATAAATTATCTTAAAAGCAAAGGCAACAATTACTGAAAAGTGCATCATTCTTAATTCTTTTACTATATTTTAACATTATCTATGCTGTGAGAGTTAATTCTGTATAATATATCTATTTGGTAGAAATACTATATAGTGGGGTGCAACTATGCATCTATTCCCAACTCCTCATTCAATGATGCCTTTTTGGTAGTTTGGAATCAGCATTTGGAATTATTTATCATGGAAATAGGCAGATGTTACAAATCAGGACTTGGACACCTCTAAGGAGAGATGACTGGTCTCCCAGGACTCAATATTCTGCCTCCTATTTCTGGCCTTTTGGAAGGCCTGGCTAAACTCTCTGCCTCTGTCTCCTCCCAATAATTCCTTGTTTCATAACTTGTTTGAGTAGACATGTGCTACTTTCCAATGAATAACCACTGACTGAGAATTGAACATTTTCAGAAGGAAACATCATATCACATAATTTTGAGTTGGGACTTGCTTCAGCTTAGTCTGGCACCAACCAATCAAAAAAAAAAAAAAAAATGTGCAAGTATCTATTCAAAACAAGACTCTAGTCTAAGTCATTTGAGAAGTGGAGGACTGCATAGGATATTGTTCTAGACCAGTGTTTCCCAAAGTGTGGTACGCGTACCCCCAGGGGTACGGGAAGAGTTTGGTGGGGATATGCACTGCACTGTGCTTAGCTGCGCCTAATTCTACATTCTCATGAGTACGAGGGGTACTCAGCATTATGAAAATTATAGAAGGGGTACACATATGTCAAAAGTTTGGGAAACATTATAATCTAGAGTCTAGATTAATTAATCTAGAGTCTAGACCAATGGTCAGCAAACCACAGCTGGAGAGCCATATGCGGCTCACGAGCCACGGTTTGCCGCTGCTCTGTTGACTACTGAGTTTGCCTAACACTGTTCTAGATACATGGGGTGTGGTGCTGAGGATGGGGGGAAGGAGAGGAAAAGGAACCTGCACAAGGCAGCACATGGAAGCTTGAACAGAGATTTACTTACTGCATACTGCTCTCTATGCTTCATTGCCTGGGTCTTCAAACAAACTTTGCCAGTCCAGATAAACTCACTATTAGCTCCCTTACATTTCCAGTTATTATTCTACTCACTGTTTTTGTGCCTCAGGCCATCCTGTTTACATAATGAGGAGAGATTTGGTGGAGAGGAGGGGCATGCATTGATTGTCAAGGGCCCGCCTTGTTAATTTATACTGTAAATAATACACTTGTTTCTCATATTCATGCTTTAGGAAGCATTCAGTTAATTTTAGTCATCACCTTGTTTTCCCAAAATTTGGCAGCAGAATTTTTAGAAGAATATTTAGATGGGTAGACATAGTCATTATTTGATGCTGCTTTAGCCCGTATGTTTCTGTGAGTCAGATAGAATCAATTAGCATGCCAGCTGAGAGCAGAGCTAGTCTACATGGGACTGCTTTCTGGGCATTTAAGCTGGAGGATGATTTCCCATACTCACACATGTTTGGATTCATATTCTCATCCACTCACTGACCCTATTTGTGGATAAACATTAAAGGCTGTGATGCAGTTTTCAGGGTTAGGTGCAAAATGAAAATGTGGGGCCTCTTTGGTCAAAGAACAGACAAAAATATATCCCCCCCCCCCCCCCCCCAGTCTCTCTCTCAGCCTGTCATGGTGGTTTTCATTTACTATTATGTCATGCTCCCTCAGGCACAGGATATTCATAGGGTGTGGATAAACCCTTCCAGGTGCCTAGAGCTCTGAGCAGGGCAGAATCAGGGTGCAGGAAGCCAAGAACCTGACTCCAGGCAATGGGGAAAAAGTGGGAGGTGGGGCTGCCATTGAAGTGAGATTCCAAGCCCCAGGTCACGCTCCATTGTCTCATTGGACTTCATTTACAAAACACAGAGACAAATAGTACCTGTGCTCAGAGGGGCCTTGTGTTTGGAGGTTTATGCTCTGTGGTCACAGTTTTGAAATTCTTTATATATATAAACCCCCCCAACCACAAGGCCCCTTCTGAGCACAGGAACTATGCAATTACATGTAGGTCATGCCCATAAAGCTGTCTCCTCATTGTAAATTCCTTGTCTATGGCAGTATCTGTAGCATTTTGTGAGAGCACAGGCTGAAGATTACATATGACTAAGCAGAGAATGGGGAAGATGGTCAGAAAAAACACCGATGCTCAGGAAGAGAGAATGAGAGAAGCCCAGGTGGGAAGGGGACCAGCACCATAATGTTTCCAGTATATCCCTGTTGTGGTTTGAAGCTTGTGTCTAAATAAAATATATTTGAAGACACTTGTTTTAAGTGATCAATCTTAGTATAAAAAGAGCTCAGTATGTGCTTGCCAAAAGAATGCACTCAACTCTAACAGAAAAGTGAAATTCAAAATATCTGCCTGTGCTTGGGGAAAAGAAAACAGCACAAGCCAGTCTCCGGCAGTTTTCAATATTATCAAGTTCCAGGTAGATTTGGAAAATTTTTCCTTGCTGTTCTGGCCAATTCAAATCAGCTGGAAGATTCTTTCAGATATTTCTCCCCTTTCATTATTAAAAAACCCATAGTGCTATCATTTACAACTCCCTTCTCTATCTGAGGGCTGCCTTCTTAGAGAATGGTGAGCAGAATTGAGCTCAACTTTTGGGCCTTCTTCAGTCCCATGTCAGGTCATTACCTCCTCACTCAGACCTGATGAGGGTGAGCAAGTGTGGTGGTCTCTTAGATGGGCCACCAGGAGAATAACCCACAAGCTTTTCACAAAATAGGGAGGCAGTAAACCACAAGAAAAAGGCAGAGGCTAGTGAGACACACACACACACACACACACACACACACACACACACACACATTCAGGTCCTCTCTGAGGTTTTCTTTTCAAATACAGACTAAGATCGGACATCCTTCCTGAATGTTCAGGAAACTTCTGCTCCTTTAGATCAGCACCTGGCTTGCTCTCTTATTCAGCAATAAAGATATTCTTATTTCTGGTTGCAGATACTCCCCACCACCACCACCATCTGCTTCCTAATTTTCTGTTTACTACTGCCCTGGAGTGTTATGACATACAGTAACCTCCATTGACTCAGTTCAGCCTCTGTCTGCTAGGAATCATACGCAAGTGCGTAGAAAAAAAGTCTCCTGGTACTGCACTGTTGGTTGTATAAGGTTGTTGAGAGTTCTTAATCTGATCTTTAACTCAACTCAGGTACTCTCCCCAGAATTAAAAAAACAGAAACCTGCCGAAACCAGTTTGGCTCAGTGGATAGAGTGTCGGTCAGTGGACTGAAAGGTCCCAGGTTCGATTGAGGCCAAGGGCTTATACATTGGTTGCAAGCACATCCCCGGTAGGAGGTGTGCAGGAGGCAGCTGGTTGATGTTTCTCTGACATCGACATTTCTAGCTCTCTATTCTTCTCCCTCTCTGTGGAAAATAAATAAAATATATTTTTTTAAAAACAAAACAAACAAAAAACAGAAACCCAATAGCTTTTAGTTCCATATTTCTAGGGACAGGGAGCCCTGACCTTTGCATACAGTAATTCTGTCAGTCAGTCATTGGGAATAATATCACTGAGTACCTTGGATAGTGTTATAGTAATATATAGAAATGTTTAAAAATGTTCTAAAAAGGTTAAGAATATTTTTAAATGTTTGAGTTAACTTTCCTGAAACCTAAAGTGTGATATTAAGGACACAGACCCCACTACCCCGAATATGTGTAGCTCATAGATAAGGATTTGAACTTCGATTGCTGACTTAGAGTGACTAGCCACAAGTGTGAGTGATGTACTTTCTCCAGATATGCACCTACAAGTGCACACCCTGATTGATAAACACATGTATCCCCTCTCCCTGTTAAGATTAACATGTGTGCTTTGATGTATCAGTGTTTCCCAAACTTTTGACATACGTGTACCCTTTCTATAATTTTTATAACGCTGAGTACCCCTCGTACTCATGAGAACATAGAATTAGGCACAGCTAAACACGGTGCAGTGCATATCCCCACCAAACTCTTCCTGTACTCCTGGGGGTACGCGTACCACACTTTGGGAAACACTACATTGTAATTCACTGATAGCCACCTGAACTAATGTGGGTATGAACAGGCTTTAAAAATGAGTTCTGACCAGCCGACAGTGCTCGCCTGTTGAGACAACCACAAAGGCACGTCCTTCTGCCAATCCAACAGACAACATTATACGGTGCCACTCCACTCTCCAGTCCCTGACAGACAACAAAAAAATGACTACTACATCCCCATCCAGATTCAACTGAGCTCTCGGGTGAGAAACGCTGGCCTCCTGCATCCAGACCAGAACAGCCCAACTGCCAACCCCAGAGGACACCACTATCGGGATCCCATTAAGCCTGTATCCACAGCATCAGAAACTTTTGTGAGTAATAAAATGCTGTGTGATTTGCCACTGTATATGTTTTTATGTGGTGTAATTCCTTCAGCAGTTAATTAATTTGCTTCTCATAGGCTTGAAACTGAAACTAAGGTTTTGGTCTTTTCGGTCCTAAGTCTGCCCTTGGTCCTGCTTGCTTTGAGCAGTCTCTTCGCTAGCAACTACTTAAATGTTCCAACACCTGCATGGTTAAGCTTATCTCAAGGGATGCCTTAGATAACACCCCAAATCTTTTTCCAGGATCTACTTGGGACAGATAGGCCTGGCTGTATATTAGATACTGGTAAAAATACAGGAAGGGAGAAAAGAAGGGACAGATGGAAAGAATGAGAAAAGGAAGAGAGAGAGGGAGGGAAGAAAGAAAAAAGAAAGAAAAAAAGGTCTTGTCCTGGTGTAGTTTAGTGGACCATGCAAATAATTACAATATATTTAGTTTAAGGAGTTTTAAAGAAGGTACATATGCAATACAATGAGCACTCAGGTGTAGAAAAGTCTACTTAAAACAATTGCACAGTCCTGGACTTTAATCCCAGTTCTACCACTTTGTTCATGACTAAGCAAGTTACCAACTTACGGTGAGTTTTCCTATCTATAGCATGGGCTTAATAACAGCTCCTGCTTCAGAGCACTGTTGCAGTGGTTCTCAACCTTTCTCATGCCGCAATCCTTTAATACAGTTCCTCAAGTTGTGGTGACCCCCAACCATAAAATTATTTTACTTGCTACTTCATAACTGCAATTTCGCTACTGTTAATGAATCATGATGTAAATATCTGTGTTTTCCGATGGTCTAAGAGGGCTTTATGTATAACTCATCTGTTCCTCTCTAAACCAGAGGAACAGATGAGTTATACATAAAGTCCTCTTAGAGGCAGCTACTATCATCATCACCATGACACTATAGTTTCATTATAAATATTTCTTTGGTTCCCCTTCTAACTGTCCTACAGGACCAACAGAATGATATGAAAATGCCCCCTTAATCCTTCCATTTGCTTCTATTTCCCTTTAATTGGATACAAAACACCTTATTCATCCTCCAAAGACCTAAATGTTCCGGTCTCTACCTAACTCTCCAACCCCATCTATAGCAGCTCCCTGGGAGCTTCACGCTGACTTTCTATTATGCCTTTTACACCACAGCAACTCTGCCCATTGCAGGGAATGGTTCCTTTGACCCTTATACTCCTCCCGACCCTTCATTCCTCAGCTCAGGTGTGGCCTCCTTCTTTGTGTCTCCTGACTGGTCAGCTCTATCCTCTGACAAGCTATCACAGCCCCCCACACATCTTTCTCCTCATCATGCTGACAACTCTACAGTCATGTGTATGATTGTGACATTTATTGATAATCCAGTTCACCCTCATCATAGTAGACTGTAAGTACCATGAGGGCTTCAATTTTGTCTTTTTTGTTCATCCCTGGGTCTTGAATGCCTGTGAGAGTGTCTGACATATACGACATACTCAATAAATATCAATATGTAATTTTCACTTGATGCAGAGGGATAAGGGGCTGACCATTTCATAAATGAGAAAATTGAATCTGAAAAGCTATTTAACTTGAGCAAGGTTTGAAAATGGCAGAATCAGAGTGGGTGCCTGGGTTCTATGAGGCTGAGATCTGTGTGTCTGTCCCCCTCATCCACCCTCCCCTGCTCCTACCATTACTGTGCCACCTCCATGGCTGCTCCTGGCCCTGCTCCCTGGAAGAGTTGAGAACAAGTGAACACCTTCTTCCCCATTCTAAACCCAGACACACTTAAAGTGAGTGCTCCTGTTCCTCGCTGCCATCATCAAGCCTCATTTTTTTTCCTACAAAGTTAGTCTCTGTCTTTAACCAATCCCTCATACATGGTATTTCTGGGCTATGTCAATTAAGGTTCTGAATGTAACTCAAATTTTCATTGTAAGCAAATAGAATGTGTGCTATGCTTGTAACTGGGAAGTCCCAGGTAAGGATTTTAGGAACAGCTGGATCCAAGAATTAGAATTCTCTCTCTCTCTCTCTCTCTCTCTGTCTCATCTCTGTTGAGCTTTTTTTCTAACTCACTGTATCACAGTTGGATCCATAGCTCCAGGTCCTCTAATATACAGAACTAATTATTTCTGAGGAGTGAAAATGAGCAACTCTCTGCACATTCAAATTAGTTCCCTCAAAGGACTCTTGATTGCATCATGTGGGTCATAAATGTATCTCCAGTATAATCACTGAGCCCAAGAAATACAGATCTGGGGCCAGCTTGGTGCAGGTATCTGTTGGGGTGATAGAGACACATATTTGAAAGTTTAAGTAGAAGTGCTTAAAATAGTCAATGGCAGAGGAGAAGGCACTGGGCAAACAAAAAGTAGATGGAGTACACAGACAGGCCATGGGCCATCTGGGCCTCGTACAGAGGATCATCTAGTATACACAGACTTCGGATATATCCTGATTCTCCAGCTTGATTCTGACTTTGGTAAAGCACAGTGTGACCAATATGCCTCACTTTCATACAATGTATAATTATTAACGGAGTTTAGAGCAATATTTTTCTCTCTCTGAAGATGTATCTGTCACACTGCTTACTCATATTGAAATCACAGTTCAAGAAGAAGGGGGGAAAGGAGAAGCTGTCACACAGAACCAAAGTTCAACTAAGGGAAAAATTTCCTCTCTGTTCCTGACACTGCCAAGAGATTACTCAAAGCCCATTTTGACTGTCAAATTGCACATACAATAAGGACAAAGGTGATTATCTTATCCTGGAAGTAAGAATGAAAGCTGATACCACACAAAGCACACTCTGCTTAATAAATGAACTGCCATGTGCAATTGCAGCTGAAGCCCTCTTCTGGATGGGAATGTGAATTCAGTTGCAGTAATGAGACTAATTTACTATGGGGTTTGTGGATCCATTGTCTTAGATGGTTAAGTCACACCACGGAGAAACACCAAGGGCTCCAGCAGAGCCCGAAACTAGGATGCTGAAAGCTGGTGAGTCATGGGTTACAGACCAGCTGCTTTGTCAGATGGAGGCCACTGGGGTACAAAATTCTGGACCCACAGAGATCAAAATGGATTTTTCTACATTTGTGAAATACAGAAAAAAGTCAAGTGGAACCTACTTGTTAAACTTGAACCCTAACTTTTCTGGGTATTATCGACTCCTTGAAGGCAAGCCTTGGTTTTGAAATATAGTGGTTGCCTGTTACAAACAAATGGCCCTTCTCCTGTCAATCATAGCCTTTTGTTGAGTGTCAAAAAGGGAAAAAAGGAAAGAAAACTATTATAATTTTGCCTTTGGAATACTGATACTGTGCTATTCCTAAATCTTTAGAGTTGACATAATTCACAACATTTGGATCATTCAGACATTAAAAAAAAAAAACACAAAAAAAAAACCTTTGGGGACACTAATTTGTAAATGGTTTCAAAACCTCTATGCTTCTATTCAAACAATTAATTCAGTTTTTAGGATCAAAGGAGTTTTAAAGGAGTTTTTTAGGATCAAAGGAGTGGTTCTCAAACTAGGCATTAGAGTTATCTGAGGGACTGGTTAAATAATAACACCACACCCCAGAATTTCTGATTCAGTAGCCCTGGGGTGTGGCCCAAGATTTCTTGATACTGATGCTGTTGATCTGGGGAAACAAAGCACTGCACTAAAAAAGAAATAAGTATCTTGACAGATGAAAGAATTCAGCCCATGCCTTTATATCTAAAGGATATTTAAGGAGGGACCAAATCTACCTGAATAAGCATTCCTCTAACTTTAAAGTGCCAATCACTTCCCTGGGCTTCTGGATAAAGTATGCATATCCCAATTCACTAGGTTTCAGGCAAGTGCTGAAACTCTGCATTTCTAACCAGGTCCCTGGCTGCTGGTCTGAGAATCACTGTTTGTGCTCCATAATAAAAGAGCTGACCTCTTTGGGCAAGGCAATTATCCATGGCACAATAACATTTCATTCTAATAAACAGTCCACTGGAAATAAACTCCTTACAAAGAAGGAGCATAATTTCTGTTTTTTTTTTAATCAATCACATTCTATCCAAAGTATGTGGCATAGAGGAGAACTAAGTCAATTTAACAACATATCTACTATTTGCATGGCAATCTTTACTGTCGGCCACACAAAAAATAAAGAAAATAGGGCTTCTCTAATCACATATCTGGTCCCTAATAATTGTTTTAATATTTCAGAAAGTTAAATTGCTGTAAGCAATCAACAAAAATAGTCTATATCATATATATATATATACACACAAAACAATTAAGAATAGTTTTGATCATTGTGCTATTCTTGCAACTTCTGTATAAGTCGGAAAATATTAGAATTTCTTATTAGAAAATATTAGAAAAGTAGGTTTGGAATTTCTTCTGGATCTTAAGAAAATTACATTTTATACATATAAATGTTCAAGTAAACAACCTACTTAAGAGGAAGATAAGTGAATTAGTTTCTTCCAGTATGCCTCTTGGCATTTCAAATTAGAAAATATTATTTGATAGGGCAACTTCACTTATAAACCAAACTTTTATAATTAAATTAGAGGCCGAATTTGTGCTCAGGTGGATCTGGCCTGCCTGACCCCAATTAGGACAGATCAGGGCCAGGCCTGTGGGGACAGAGATAGTGGGAGGTTGGCCAGGAAGCCAGCCCCAATTGGTCAGAGCAGGGCCATGCTGGCTGGGGGGGAGGGACCAAGGGGGATTGGACAGTGGATCCTAACCCCTATTGGGGTGAGGGGCAATCTGGGGTGGGGTCGGCTGTGGAGCAAGGTAGGGTGGAGTGGGAAAGACCAAATCTGATCTTTGCAGCATCAAGCTGGAAGGGAATAAAAACAAGAAACTACCGTAAATACTCAATAATTTAAAAATAGCAACATCAATTATAGTTCATTAATTCAATGATGTCACCATGAAAAGTCATTGTCTATAAAAGAACTATGATAACATGGGAAATGCTTATATCTAAGGAATAATTTTTTAACTGTATACATTCTAGGATGATAAACAAGTAAAACTTCTAATAAAAATGAATAGAAAGAAAATGTATAAAAATATAAAAATGAATAGAAAGGAAATAATTATATCTATATCTATATCTATATCTATATCTATATCTATATCTATATCTATATCTATATCTATATCTATATCTCCAGGCAGGATTATGGGTACTCTTAGCTTTTATTTTCTTTTTCAGACTTTGTAGAATGTCTCTATTACTGACTTTATGATACTTTATTAACAGAGAAAAAGCATGTTTAAAATAATCAAAATCAGTCCTGAAGTACACATTGTATCTTTATTTAATAATGCATTAAGGCAGTCATTGCTGCTGAGGCTTGAATCTCTTTCAAAATCACCATAAACCAAAGCTGCTATCTTTGGAAGGGCACCATGAACCACCTGAATTCTGCAGCCTAATCAAACCACATCCTTTTGTTCCACAGAGCCCATAGATGCTAGATTACCCTGTAGATTCTGAAGAGGGAGATTCTAAACCTGAATCTCAGCTCTAATGCTTTGTTGCTTTGCCACTACATTAAATCTGCTATGACTATAGCCACTCACAACTCACCCACTTCCTACACAAGAGAAGCAACTCGGTCTGCAGCCTACCAGGCTTACAGTTATTTATATCTCTCAAGAGAGGCAGCCCTGCAAGGTGGCCTCTGTGATTAGTACACACCTCAGTGTCATTGCCAAGCTTCCATTCCACAGGCTCTGCACCTCATGCAAATGATCAAAGCTCTCTGTATCTCAGTTTCCTCATCTATATCTCAAGAATATAAATATCCCTCGTCCATGAAACAGGTGGTGGGTTTTAAATAAGGTAATGTGACAGAACAGTCATTGCTAGCCCAGCACATAATAAATATTCAATTTATCCATCAATTGTGGGAAGGGAGCATCTTTGTTTTTACCCTATTATCTTTGAAATTTCAATGCTAAGGGATAGGAATTTGAGGAACAAAAGGGACCCTATATCCTCTAAGCCAGCAGAGATTTACATCTGAAAAGAGAGAGATAGGCCTGATGCATAGATAAAACAACCAGTTTTATCTGTGTATATGAAATCCCTTCATGAATTTCAGTAACCATTAGAAATCAGGGAAAGCTATACTCAACTCAACCTACTGCTACCCACAGATAATGTACAATTTGGTTTGTTCCACCTGGAGCACAGGAAGTTCAACATGTGAACAATAACTACAAGGGGGAGAAATCTGAGCCCTAAACAGAGGCCATTTTTTAATGTTTACTATAATTACTCATGTAACTGGTCTTGTTTTGCTTGCTTTTAGGGGTACTTCCAACCAGGTATTTGTTTCTCATCTTGAGGATGTGGCCAAAGATTCTTATAACAAGCTGGGAGAGGGTGCCATGCTGGGGTGGAAAAATGGGTTTGAGCAAGTAAAGGGAGTTAGATTCAATGTGTCCTCAGCTGAAGGCTTCTTTTATCTCTCAAACAAGAAATAGCTGGAGAAACTGGGTGATTCAAAAATGGAATTCCATCATGTTCCCTATTTATGCCGATGTCCAGAACAGTACTTGACATGTTCTGGGAGTCTAGTACATACTGAATGAGCAAAGCAATCAATCAGTACAACCATTTCAAAAGTTCCTATAAAAAATCGAATTTTCACAGTCTGAATAGCTAAATATATTTTCTAAGTATGTTTTTAAAATTTTAATATATATATATACATTTTTTGAAAAACAGATAAGTGGCATGATTTTTTTACATAAAAGATGCAGAAAGAAACTTTAGAAAAGAATATATAAAAAGCACACACACATTAATAGTAGGGGAAGGAGCAATACTTAACATATTTTCCAAATTCATATCTTTTATGCTGTCTAAGGAAAAGACTGCTAAACATTTGGGTATGTATTTTAAATTGTGAAAATAAATTAAAGATGTGCCCATTTTTGGTCTAGATAAAACCCTTTTGCTATCCATACTACAGCACTGTCCTAAGACAATCCAAACAGTGTTTTCCAAATATGTATTAGTGTTATTCTGCAACCATTCAAAGTTCTACTGCTGTTCAAAACTGATTTTGCCCATAAAATGGGCCAAAAAGTAAGTATTTGCTGTTAAGTTTCAGATTTTTAAATCATCCAAAAGAGAGATTGGGCCAAAAAAGAAAAAAAATGCTGAGTTTATTATACTTTTATGTTTGCATTACATAGGTTTCAATATTTCTATAATAGAAAAATCTTATAATGGTTACTTATGTTCTATCTTTTTTTTCTTAATGTATAATTAGTTTTATATTTTTATCCACTTAAAAATATTATGTCACCTATAATTTATTTCAGCATGTGCTGGAATTAAACTAATCAATTTATTTCTAATGGACTCATGGTGGAACTTTCAGTATATTCTTAAGACATATAGGTTGCTACCAGCTTTACTCAGCACATGATGGATGGCTTCTATTTTAAAATATGGCACTTGTTGTGATATAATTTAAATTACTTTTCTGTTGGGAGCATGCATTCTTTGGAGTTACAATAATGCAAAGGGAAATTATACATTATATTCCTTCTTTATCTTCCTTTATAGTCCTTATTGCAATTACTTTCAATCAGGTACAATTACATTAGAGAAAACAGAATTTTGCATTTATATTTAGAACAATTCTATTTAGAAAATTCATTTCAGTTCTTAGTTAATTACAGAAGAAAAATGGAAGCCATTTAAAAAATAAACAAGAGTAAAGGCTCAAAAGTAGTAGAATTCACATATAAAGTAAAGTACTTTGTAGAAGAAATAATTTAGAGTTCTCACAAACCCAGTTAACAATACCAGTCACTATATCATAATTATATGGTAAGAAAACTATTTTTAGATTTTTTTTTATTTACTACTAGGTGCCCCAAGCACAAATTCCTGCGACTTGAAAGGAACAGTGGGACAGGAGACTGAGGTGGGCACAAGGGCAAATCTTGGCCCATCCTCCGAGCCTCCACCCAGCTCCTCCTACTGCAGCCCCTGGTCCCATCTGCAGGCATCCCCACTCCCCCTGTCATCACTCCCACACACTGAAGGCACCAGTCCCCCTCACATCAAATGACAGCGTGGAGTGATTGGGGCTGTAGCCAGCAGTGGGTGCGAGCTGCACTGCTGCCCTGATTGCTCCTCAGGAGCAGGGGGAGGTAGAGAAGCTCTCAGGGGTGATTGGGGCCAGTAGCTGCTGCTCACACTTGCTGATGGTGTCAAGCAGTATTGGCCAGCATTGGATGCTGGCAGTGGGTGGGAGCAGGGCCAGCATCAGCAGCAAGTGCCAGCACTGGGCAGAACTACAGCTTGTGGGAACAAAAAATTTTCAGTAATCACTAGAGGCTTGCCCCAATGACAGTGACTGGCACCCCACCTTGGTCTGGTTCCCCAATCCCTCAGTGGCTGATGCCCACCATGTTCTGTGCGCTCCCTGGTGGTCAGTGCTGGTCATAGCAACTGGTTGTTCATTTGTTCTGCCATTTGATCTAGTCGCATATTAGCCTTTTATTATATAGTGTAACTATTATGTATGGTCATTATGGAAAATTTGGAAATTCAGATAAAAGTGCAAAAATAAATTAAGATCACCTTGTGATCACTATATCTAGATGTAACCACTATAAACATTTTGCTGTATTTTTATGTCTATTTTTTCTTATAAAGAATGCAAATATTAAGAATCCATTATATTTTACAAAATTGGCATCATCCAGTATAGTTTGTTTTATAACCTAATTACTCTGTTGGAAAATATATAGTAACATTCCCCCATTTTATTAACTGTCCTTCTTAATTACTGCATACTTTCCAGTGTTATATCTACACCATGACTTATCTCATCCATCTGATGTTGTTAGAAATTTGGAGTGTTTATATGTTTTTCTTTTATAAATGATGCTATCATTGATGACACTATAAAAATTTCACATCTCTATTTCCATTTGATATATTATTTTTAAATCAAATTTCTGGCTCACCACTTAGGGTATATTTAAGAATTTTTAAACAAAATGATAAAAATTTCTAAAATTTGTCATTAATACTATTACAAAAAATTCCAGATATTGTATCCTAACAAGCTTTTTATAAAAATAATTGTCAATTTTAATATTATTTATTTGTTTCTTTGTACTTTATTTCATGATTGGTGAGATTAAATATATCTACCTTTGCCAAATCCACCTCCCCCCTATAATCACCACACTGTTGTTCATGTCTTTTTTTTTTTTTTAATTTTTAATGAACCAACTGAACTGCCAAGCAAAATAGAGACAGACTCATAGACAGAGAATGGGCAGACAACACTGGTTGGTGGGAGTATTGTAGGGAGAGGAGAGGGTAAAAGAAGTGAGTAAAGTCATTTAAAAAAATCTCCTTCATTTTAATCCAACCACGTTATCTGAAGTCTACCAGGTTACAGACATAGAGAGGAGTGCTGATGACAGAAAATTAATGAGATATGGACCATATTGTTAAGAGTTTTACAGTCTGGTAGAAAAATAGACATGTGAATGACTAATTCCAAACTATTAATATAAGTGCTTTATGGACATATGTATAACATGCTAGGAAACCATAGATAAGGAAGCAGGAAAGTCTACAGAGGATTAGTAAAGGATATGCAGAAGCTATAGGTTTAGCTGGGCTCTGACAAATAAATGAGCATTCATCAGGTGGGAGACAGAAGAGAGTGTCCAGCAGACCAATAGAGGAGACATTCAACATATTGTGAAAGACATTATAAAGTCAGCCAATAATTTGAGTCATATCAATGGGAAATAGGGATTCATTGACATGTTGTTGTTTTTTGTTTTGTTTTTAAATATATTTTGACTGATTTCAGAGAGAAAGGGTGAGGGAAAGAGAAATAGAAACATCAATGATAAGAATGATGAGGAGAATCATTGATCAGCTGCCTCCTATATGCCCTCAAGTGAGGATTCAGCCTGCAACCCAGCATGTGCCCTTGACCAGAATTGAACCTGGGACCCTTCAGTCCACAGTCTGACACTCTATCTACTGAGTCAAAACAGCTAGAGCCATTGATATGTTTTTGAGCCAAGAATGGGCATGATAAGTTCTGGGTTTTAGAAAGTAGAAGAAAAGAAAGTTTTGGATTCGTTTAGAAAATTAGAGAGAGAATTAGGTTAAGGATAATCGCAAGATACATTTAGCTTGAGCTATTCAATGTAGAGTGATATATTTACTTTAAAACATACAAGCATGAGGAAGAGGTAACTCATTTTGAAGAATCATACCTTTTTAAAAATTCCTAAAACACAGTAGCTGTGGCTGAATGTATTATTTTTCCCAAATGACTTGTTTTGACCAGTGGGTGGAAGTGACCTTGTGCCAGTTCCTGCCTAGACTTCAAGAAGGGTTTTCACGTACTAACCTGGGAACTTTAAGTCTCCACCAGGAAAAGACTTGCCCCAATGTAGTCTGCTGTTCCCAGAAAAATACACACACATGGATCAGACCTGAATGAAACCCAATTTTGGAACCAAGCCCAGCTAGGCTCACTCTTGTTCAGCTAACTCTTCAGACAACCTACAGTGGGTAAGTCACTGAGTTTTAACATGGTTTGTATGAAGCATTATTATGGCAACAACTAACTAATACACTGGTATTTTCTGTTTCCTTTAATTTCTAGATCCAGCTCATCTCTACTTAAAGACACTTCTAGCTCCAGCTTGTTTGGCACAGTAGATACAGTGTCAACCTGTGAACTAAAGGGTCCCATGTTCAATTACATTCAAGAGCATATTCAAGGTTGTGGGCTTGGTCCCCAGTGGGGGGAGGGGGGGAGGTGCAGGAGGCAGCCTATTGGTGATTCTCTCTCATCATTGATGTTTCTCTCTCTCTCCCCTCTCCTTTCCTCTCTGAAATCAATAAAAAAAAATATATATTTTTTTAAAAAGATACTTCTAAAGGACTTGGATTGGGCTAGATTCCCTATGCATTATCTGGATAGGATAATACAATTGGAAGTTTGTAATGATTAAATGTAGCCCAGTCCTTGCAAGTGCAGAACGACGTCATTTCATCAACCAGAATTTGCTGAATTTCCATCCAGAATTAAAGTACTCACATGCTGTACATAAGAAATGGATTGACTATTGATCCTGCCGGGCTGCCATGAATTATAATAAAATACTAATGGACAGATGTGAGCTCAGCTCCCTGTTGTGAATAAGAATATTTGCTTCTCTGTTGTCTCCTGATCATGTTATAAGTAAGCAGCAACCTGCTGCATAGTGTGGAGGCTTTCTAATCAGGTTGTAAGAAGCTTCCTCATTCTGCTCATTAAGATTAAAAAAGATTTGCTAGGCAAATGGTCTATTAGCTTGTAATTTGCTCTCACATGCAAATTAAGGGATAATTAGTTTTGAATGTCTGGAGATGTGGAATCTGTGTGTTTGACACATTTTCATATGTATCCAACATCCAAAGTTCAAGTGTCTTCAGAGAAAAGAAAGGTTTTTTGTTTTTTTTAAAAGTTAAAAGAAATTAAACTATATTCCATTCTGAATGTATTGTACACTATTCAGGTAAATATTACAGGTGCCACAGACTTCACTCACAATTCAGAACAAATTTTTTAAAACTCTTTAATATTTTGGAAAGGTCAACAAAAGTCTACATGTCACTATACTTCCCTTTTCTTTCCCAAAGGCCAGATGTACTTTGAAATACAGTTAAACCAAGATTTATATTATTTTAAGTAACTAGAGGCAAATATATGTGCCTTCCATTATTAATAACTTAAAGTAGCACTTCCTCATCTAACATTTTTAAAGTAAATATGCAGATTCTTCTTTGTCATGTAAACAGGCAGTATAGGCTGAAATGATTTCTTACTTTTTATGAAGTGTTACTGGGGCTTCTCTTGTCCTACTAAATTTAGGGAAACAGATCATATTTCATGATGAACTTCAAAATGTCTGAGGTAAAATGCCTCTAAATTTGAATTAAAATATGAGTTCTTGGTAGGGTACTTCTCCTTCTTACAGGTGAGCCAAGACTTGGTAGAGAAAGAGATTTCTTTATTTGGAAGTAGGCCAGGCAGCTTGCCTAGCCCAGCATGAGGGCACATTTTCTGAAAAGGATTTTCCCTAATTTACAATGTTACCAAAATATATAATAGTTAAGTCACATCTGGTTAGGCTACCAATATGTCACCTTTTTAGAAAAGAATAAAATTGTATGCAATTAGGATTATAATGCAGGTGACTATCACATCTAAATGGTAGTCAGGGCACAGTCCCTAGGAATGCAGAAATAAAAAGCTTTGTTTCTAAAAGGTGGACTAGAAAGCATATTTTTCTAACTGCTTCTTTGAATATATAATTCATTTCTACAATAAAATGATAGGTCCATCTAAAGGTTTTGGAAAGTCTGTGGTATGTGAAGCATGCCAAAATTAGTAAGATAGCCAGTGGCAGAACAAATACTGCTGGTTCTCACAGAGAGAGAGAGAGAGAGAGAGAGAGAGAGAGAGAGAGAGAGAGAGAGGGAGCATTTCCCCCAACTGCGGAGAATAGATAAAACTTAAATATGGAAAGAGAAGAGGGCATTCTGGGAAAAGAAAATGAAAGATATTGGCACAGATATCAAAAACCAGAAAGGTATTTCTTTCCAGCAGTGTTGTTTACAAAATGGGGAAAAGGAGAAAAGTAACCTAGAAAACTATACTAATGGCAGATGGGGTGGAGGTGAGTCAAATACCAGTCTAAGAAATTTGGAAACTAGCTGGTGAGTCTCTAAACATTTTGGGCCAGGAGGATAATGTGTTAAAAACTTCTGACAAGTTAATGGATTCAAATGAAGAGACGTTAAGAGTGGAGTCCCACTAGGGGATTATTTCTGATTGAGATGGGTTTTCTAAACCTTCCAATTCTTGGAGTTTGATATCAACAAAAACTGAGGGGCTCTGTATCATGTAACTCAAATCAAATGAGAATTCAGACACAATTTTAGCATAAGACATTTTCACTGTGGAAAAAAACTGATTATCTTGCAGCCATCCCACCTTTCACCATGAGACACATCATATTCTAGCAAGAGACTCTTACAGAGTAAAGACAATCTCTTAGCCTATCCCCAAGGACAGTTTACATGGAAACTAGCGAATGTGTGATAAGTAGATAGTACTGTACAACACAGTGCCTGTAGTTAACAATACAGAACTGTGCACTTAAAATTTTTGTTAAGAGAGTATATCTCATGTTTTTACCACAAAAGAGGAGAGGACACAAAGACACCTTAGGAGGTGATCGATGTTTGTTACCTTGATTTCGGTGGTTTCACCAGTGTATGCATATATAAAATTCATCAAATTGTATCCATTAAAATGTGCAGAGGTTTTCTTTTGTATATCAATTATACATTAATAAAGATGTTTTTAAAATGCAAAGAGCCTAAAGGTCATGGAGGTAAAGGAGGAGAAATAAATGTAGGGAAGGTGAGGTTAAATCTTTGCATCTGGAGTCAAAACTCAGAAATCAAATAGACTAGAATAGAGAAGCCACTCTCAAATTCCTACCATCTCACGGATCCTTTCTGCCTAGAACTACATGCTGAAGTATGAAATACAAGACTTATGGGGCATTTTGGGGGACTATGTTTATACACATTACTGGTTATCAGTAAGATCATTCTAAAAGAGCCATCATACCACCCATCCGTTGCAAAATAAGAAACATATTTCTGTGGTTATATTTATTTTGTCCAGTGGGAGGTAACACAGACCCTTATGAGGAAGGTAAAATGGAAATGACATGGAAAAGCAAAGGAAATAAATAGAGGGAGGGGTGAATCCCTGGGATATGGTCATTGAGTAAATCTGGAGAGCAGCAAAATGGGAGGAGTAGGAAAGTTCCATCCTAACCCTCGGCCTTCAGCCTGGATGAGTAAAAGAATGGCAACACCATTAGGTGATATTAGTAAGTCAGAATGAGTTTGGCTTCTGACATGAGTTTGTATGCCTTTGGGCTACCCAGATGCCCAGCACACAAGTGAAACTGTTCTAAAATGTCCAAGTGTTAATACAAGCATAAGACATTTTATTGTACTTCACTTTACTGCATTTAACAGATATTGCATTTCTTACAAATTGAAGGTTTATGGCAATCCTGCATTGAGATAAACTATTAGCACACACACACACAAAAAAAGATTACAATCTAGCTGAAGGCTCAGATGATGCTTAACATTTTTTAGAATAAAGTACTTTATTAATTAAAGTGCATATATTTTTAAGGCATTATGCACACTTAGTAGACTACAGTATAGTATAAAAATATATACACTGGGAAACCAAAAAGTTTGTGTGACTCACTTTATTGTGATGTTTGCTGTGGTCCAGGACCAAACCCTCAATATCTCCGAGGTATGCCTATATAGACAATTAGGCATTGTCTCCTAAATTAAACTGACAGGATCCTTGAAACAAATGCTAATAGGAAAGTATAGAAAGAGAAGGATTTTTTCAAATATCACATGGGTTTAGGGAAGAACGAAAGGAACCCAGAAAGGCAGAGTAAGAATATTCCGAGAGGAGGAAGAGAAACCAATAGTATGCTGTATCTGTGAAGCCAAGGGAAGAGGAATCAACTAACTACAACACAATCAAGGAGCTAAGGAGGAAGATAACTGCAAAAGCTGTAGGACCAGGCAACAGGATGACCAAGAGAATCCTTTCCTTGAAGGTGGCATGGGCAGATACCACATCAAAGTGCCTGAGGGAATGAAGGGGCAAGACGGTGTGTCCTATGGAGGTGGTAATAGAGACTGGGTAATGTGATTTTTCTAAAAACTTATTGGTGAGAAACATGAGAAAAATGATAGTACTGGTAAACAAGTAATTATGACTTGAACATAAGGCAATGAAAAGGAGAAAATATTATAAGACAATAAACTTTCATTTGACAGATATTTAGAGGGTTCTACTATGTACCAGAATGCGATGCCTGGACTTCTGCACCTGATACTTAAATCTGTGCATTGCAATGATCTGTTTATTAGGACCATTCGCTCACTGAAGCAGGAACTGTGACTTGTTTACCAGTATATCTTGAGTCCAGACTCTCAGCAAACTTTTATGGAGTCAATGAATGACACATTCTCAACCTTTAAGAGGCTCTTTGCTTGGTGAATTTCTCTTTGTATTTTTTGGCCTAAATTTAGGCATCGCTTCTTCCAGAAAGCCTTCTTCAACCTCCAGGAAAGTATTTCTCAACCTTTTTAATGCCAAGACCCTTTAATACAGTTCCTCATGTTGTGGTGACTCCCAACAGTAAAATTATTTTCCTTGCTACTTCATAACTAGTAATTTTGTAGTAATTTTGTTACTGTTATGAATTGTAATATAAATATCTCTACTCTCTGATGGTCTTAGGCTCTAAAGCAGCGGTTCTCAACCTGTGGGTCATGACCGCTAGCAAGGTCGCCTGTGGTACATGGATGGTTGTTGGTCCATGGATGGTTGTGATCCACAGGTTGAGAACTGCTAGCAGGGTCACCTAAGACCATCAGAAAACAGATATTTATTATACATTACGATTCATAACAGTAGCAAAATTACAGTTATGAAGTGACAGTGAAAATAATTTTATGGTTGGGGGGTCACCACAACATGAGGAACTGAATTAAAGGATCTTGGCATTAAAAAAGTTGAGAACCACTGCTCTAGGATCTAGTTAGCCACTTGCCTCTGCATGTCCATTATAACTTTGGACATGCCTTAAGTCTAAGGAAAGAAAAACAAGTGAACAGATGGTTTCAAGATTTTTACCAACCCCTAAGCAAGGGAGAGGCATAGACAGCAAAACCGCAGTAGGGCTCACTGACTGGTTTGGAAATTCAGGGGAATCAATTTCTTATGCACTTCAGGTTTTTAAAAAAAATATATGTTTTTATTGATTTTTAGAAAGCGAGCCGAAACCGGTTTGGCTCAATGGATAGAGCGTCAGCCTGGGGACTGAAAGGTCCCGGGTTCGATTCCGGTCAAGGGCATGTACCTTGTTGCAGGCATATCCCCAGTAGGGGGTGTGCACGAGGCAGCTGATCGATGACTCTCTCTCATCGATGTTTCTAACTCTCTATCTCTCTCCCTTCCTCTCTGTACAAAATCAATAAAATATATTAAAAAAAAAAAAAAAAAAAAGAAAGCGAGGGAGAGGGAGAGAAAAAAACATTGATCAGCTGACTCCTGCATGCCCTATGCCAGGAATCAAGTCCACAACCAGGAGATGTGACCTGACATGGAATCAAACTGGACACCTTGGGGCATGGGATCATGCTCAACCAATTCAGTCACACCCACTGGCCAGACAAACACTTCAGGTTTTTCATAAATAGCTCCCATGGGTTCTCGTTTGACTCCCACAGGTTTTCGTGGGCTAGCCTGGCCAGCTCTGCTGAATTCAAATGAGTAGCGAAGCTTCTAAAATCATCCTTGGGAGTGTAATATCTGCTTTTTCTCATAATGTCAACCTTGTTTTAAATAGCCAAGCTGTGCACACTATAAGCAAAGCCTGTTAGACTTCATTGGCTGGCTGGGCACCCACATTAAAAATGCAACTTGCTAAATAGTCTACCCAACAGATAGCTTTCTTTGGCAGAATAGTGCTATTCAGCCTGGGAGGGAATTTGATGAAGTGCTTTGCTGGGTGACAACATTTTGGTCTTAGCTTTCCTCAGATCATAGTGGGATAATAAAATTGGAATCCATTTAAACCTTCCATTTCACCCCACAGGCTCGCAGACACCGTATCAAACCGTATCACACTGCAATAAATGTGCTAAAATCTATGAGCTTATTTGTCCTATTATATTCAATACTTTTTGTCAGACTGGAAATAAATTATGGAATAAATTTTCTTGATTTGCCCACTCATGTAGCTGTAGCAGAATCTCAAACCTGAGATAATACTGCACGCCATGAAGATGCATAAATAGCCATTGTTTTATGCCAAGTTGAGCAACATAACATTGTTCCTGGCCAATCTATGAATAGTACACTGCTGGGACAGACCCAGCCCCATGACAGGTTATATTCCATGGAGGTCATTGAAACATTGGTGATCATATAAAATTTTGTCTATACTACCTGAAAAAGGAGAACTTCAGGTTACATTGAACCAACAACCTCCATGGGCAATAATCATTGAATTCAGAGATTTTATAACTTTGAATAAATCCTTGGATCACATTTCCTTTTCACTTATTCCCCTTTACTTTGCTCCTCTAAAAGGATCTAGGCTAAAGATAAAGAATATATGAAGACTCTAACTTCAGAAAATATTCAGAATTTGCCTTTATCTCTCAGATTATCGAGCAGACTACACACTAGTCTTGCTTGATCTCTTGCTCTCTATACCTATGTGGTGGGCACTACGATGTGCCCCTAAGGTCCTACTTCAATAAAGTACCCATTGCCCTCTGCCCTCCCCTCCTGGGCTGGGAGTACAGTCAGCAGACAGTCCTCAGCTGTGAGCCCCTCAGGTTAAGCTTCTTTGTTGTCATTATTATTGTCATTGAAAGACCTACATTTAATATTGTAACTACTGGATATTCTGAAGTCCTTATGTGAGAGGCTAAGGCTGTGATCGGCTGCATCATAGCTGGACTTTTCCTTTTTCCCACTCCTGCTTTCTGCCCCAAACTTCTACAGGTGTTGATTCTGAGGGGTCAGATATATCCTGCACACTAAACTCCATCTCAGATCTGCGCCCCAGCTTGTGAAGGTGCATGTATCACAAGTATCCATAGGCATTCTGTTAACTCTTAAGTGTTATGAGCACTCTACCCTACTTAGAACCCTATCTCTCCTCTCCTATCTTCAGAGATTTTATAATTACTTACAGGCCCCATGGGATCTGCCCCCCCACTTCCTATCTAACTTCATCTCCTCCACTCATTCTGGTCCAGCCATACCCACCTCCCCAAACACATCAAGCATTTGTTGTTTGTTCCTTCTAGAAAAGTCTTCTCCTGAATCAGTGGTAGGCTCTTTTATTTTTCTATTTTTTTCTGTAAAGGGCCAAATAGTAAATACTTCAGGCTTTATGAGCCACAAAATCTTTGTTGAAACTGCAGATGGTCCCTGACTTACAATGGTTCAACTTTTCAACTTTATGATGCTGCTAATGTGATACGCATGTAGTAGAAACTGTACTTCAAATTTTGAATCTGGTATTTTCTTGGGCTATCAATATGCGCTAAAATACTATTTCAAGATGCTGGGCAGCCATGGCGAGCTGCATCTCCAACTCAGCCATGCAATTACAAGAGCAAACAATCGATTCTCTACAATGCAGTATTAAATGCATTTTGACTTACAATATTTCCAACCTATGATGGTTTTATCAGGATGTAACCCCATCACAATGTTAGCGTAGGTAGTCAGATATTAATAATGGAAGAGAGCAAAGGGAATCAGACAGCAAGGCTAATAAACTAGGGAGTTGCATCAAACAATACCCCTGTTTCACTAGGAAGTTGCAACATTCAGAGGCTCCCCAGTGGATGCATCCTCTGCCCTCGGGGCCTAATTCCATAAACTGGAAGGATCCTTACCTGTCATTAACCAGGATTACTAAGGGAGAGATAAAACAATAAAGGGAAAATCCCTCATCTGGGCACATGCCCAGCAGAAGCCAAGATGGTGCAGAGCAAGATTGCAGTAGGAACCAAGATGACAACAATAAAGGGGAGGTCTATAGCCTAGGAAAAGGATGAGATTGGATGAAGGACACAGAACTCAAGAAGATCTAAGAAATTGATTCATTGGGGGGATGGCCCAGCATAAACCTGCGAAAAATTAGGAAATTGATTGGTTAGCTTGAAAGAGGGCCGGCCCCTTCCTAAACCCAAGATAATATAATCCAAGCCTAACAAAAGCAAGGTCTGTCTCTAGGTAGGCAACACATGTTCCTTCATGTGTTCATGCTTGTACATTCTCTGTTCATAGCAGCCACCAAGGTCCAGCAGCCACCAAGCCCAAGTATGGGCTCCAAGAGGAAGCCTGGGTACAGAGAGTAACATAGTACTGGCCTGAGTGCAGCAGGGAACAGAGATAAGGGTAGCCAATGGGGCCAGAGGCTGAAGTGGACTAAGCTTTGGCATGGTCTGAATAAACGGTGCAGTATTTCTGGACTCTGATCTTTCTTCTGGGTTTAATGAAGACAAAGTTAGACTGTGTTTTTTTTTCACTGCAGGATGGGTGGGGATAAGATACCAGGAACTTGAGGGCAGTCCTTTATTTCAACCCCAATAAATTTTACCACTATACCTTATCCTCCCCTATATGTGTTTCTCCAGAAATGGTTTTTTGTTGTGGTTGTTATTTATTTACTTTTTTTATCATTATATGAAACGACTCCATTTCCACTGGCAACAATAATTTGAGGAGCATCTGTACTTAACTCTGTCATTTTAGCATGAAAACTGTCACAGATAATGTATAAACTTTCTTTATGAAAATAGGTGGCTAGATCTGACATGTTGGCTGTCATTTGGTGACCTCTGCCCTAAATAGCCCAGTGGTTGGTTCTCTTGCCTCCTTCAGGTCCTGACTCAAATGTTTCCTTCCTTTATCACCTGATTGAAATTTCAACTTATCTCTCTTTCCTGCCTTACTTTCTCTGTATTTTACTTATTGCTTTGTTTACCTTCTGTCTTCCCCTAAGAGGCAAGCTAGATTTTGTTTGCTTTAAGGGCCTTAACAGTAACTAGTATAAGAGAGGTGCTAAATAAATATCTGTTAAATAAACAGGTATTTCAGTGTTCCCTCCAGTTTTTATTTTGTATGCCTATGTGCTTGTTTTTATTTTGTTTATATGCTCAAAGACTCCTTTTAGCTTTTGTATCCGAACTAGAGGCCCAGGGCATAAAATTTGTGCATTGGTGGGGGGGGGGGTTTCCCTCAGCCTGGCCTGCATCCTCTCCAATCTGGGACCCCTTAGGGGATGTCTGACTGCTGGTTTAAGCCCACAGTGATTGGGCCTAAACCAGCAGTTGGATCCCCTTCACAATCTGGGACCACTGGCTCCTAACCACTTGCCTGTCTGCCTACCTACCTAATCGTCCCTAACTCCTTTACCTGCCTGCCTGATCACCCCTAACTGCCTCTGCCCGCCAGCCTGATCAACCCTACCTTGCCCCCCTGCTGGTCTGATCAACCCTAAGTTGCCCCCCTGGCAGCCTGATCCACCCTAACTGCCTCTGCCTCAGCTCCAGCCTAAGCTACAGTCTGACCTCCCTCTGTGAGAGGTGACCTGGCAGATTAGGGGAAGAGGCTGTACTCATTACCCCCCTGCTACTGCCACTGTCAGCCTGAGCCTGAATCCTTAGCTGCCGCCCATGGCTGATTGAGTCTGGGCCTTTCACAGTTGTGCCTCGACCCTCACAGCCGCTGCGGCTTTCTCCAAAAGGACATCTGGAAGACATCCACCCTAATTAGCATATTACCCTATTACTACTATAGATAAAGTACTTAGCAATGAGACCCACTTTAATTTTAAACCCCAGATCATTTACCTACTAGTTCTGTGACCTTGTGCTTTTATATTTGATCTCATGAAGCCTCAGTTTTCTCTTTTGTAAGATAAAGATATAGCATTGAACATCCCATAGGATCACAATGATGAAAAAACTAATCTCAGAACCTGTCATCTAGAAATCACTCAGTTCATAGGAGCTGTGAATGGCTGCAAATCTATCAAATAATTAACTCTTTCCCTTGATTAGCATTCTGCCCAGGTAAGAAAATGGTCATGTTTACAAACTGGATCCTTAGGTAGCTTTAACCAAAACTCACATATACATGCTTGAGATCACTTTTTTTTTTTTTTAATATATAGCTAAAAGAAATTCTAATAAGAAAAATGAAATAATTATAATGATCTTTTATTGAGTGCTCACTTTGTGCCTGCTGATAAACTGATAACTTTGCATGCTTAGGTTCTATATAGTCAATAATGCATTGGGGAGAACCAGTGGAATGATTTTCCACATGTCCTCTCATTCAGTTGGGCATATTGAGATGTAAATTTCTCTGCCCTATTTTTGAAGACTTGATAGAAACAACTGCCCTTGCACCGCAGAACACACCTATGGAATAAACCTGGTCACCTGCTGGCATTTGCTTTCATTGGGGAATGCAAAAAGGAAAATAACAAAATCCTGCTTGAGAGAACTTCACTTCCATCCCTCCTTCCGAGGCCCTGAACTTATTTAAATTCCAGGTGGGAGCTTCCTCCTGTATCCCTGTAAGACTCTTCCTCCACAGTGGGGTCCCATACCTCTAACTCATCCTCAGACAACTGACACCAAGAGCCCATGAAATCAGAAAAGCAAAGTAATAGATTCCCAGTGTACCTGAATGTACTGTTGTGAAGAATTATAATAAAACTTTGAAAATCAGCACTGATATGAATGTAGTCACTAGGATAAGGGTTAGAAAATGCTCCTAGATTTCATCTGAGTTGTGTCTGTGGCCATTGACTACTCATTTCTTGACCAAGGTTGAGGAGGGGAACATTTCTTCTAAACAACCCTCATTCCATTACATTCATCTTCCTGATTCAAGTCATTAGCAACAGCTTGAGAAATAGATCTGTCCTGGGCTGTACTTAAAGAGGTCAATAACAATATAAGAAATATTTACTATACCTGGAGAAAGTGGGCATCAATTTTAGCAATGATTGGGAATTCAAAACTGATTTCAAATATGTTATAGCAAAGTGATAGCCATTTATTACTTAACTTGCTTAATTTATAGTGAACTTGGGCGGGATAGAGTTAATGCTGAAACTCTTAAATTTAAAGTTTATTTTCATTCATTAAATGCCAACTCAATCCTACTACCCATATATTGAGTGCTTACTATTTATAGGGAACTGTTTTAGGCTCCAAAGACTCAATTATAAAGAGGATGGACCATCCCTGCAGGGGTACACATGTTATTTTGGTGAAAGGAGATAATAAACCATCACAAAATTAATCATTTAACTATAATTAATGCAAGTATCACAAGGAAAATGTGTATAATGGGAAGAGCTCATTTGTATTTAGGGGAATTGAGGAAGAGTTTTGAAGAAGTCACATTTAATCTGCAAATCAAGGAATGAGTAAAAATTAGAGAGGCAAAGTAAAGAAGAAAGGTGGAGAGACCACACATAAAAGCCTGGAGGCTTGAAGGAACCTGTTCTCTTCAAGCAACTATGCCCTAATAAAAGTTAACAATCATCTCTCCACAAATCCAATATCATATATCTATGCATATCTAAGTTTATTATAAATATTATTGATATATGATACAAGTAACATAATTTGTAACCAATAATGAAACATACAATGTTCTCTGTTGAAAATTCTACACAGCTGATTGATTTTCACAGAATGCTTTTGTTGATTTTAGTCAAATTCTTATTAGCTGTGGCCAACCTATGGTCAAAATTGATGAACAAGTGTAGTTCCCATATCTGTGTTGGTTGAGATTTTAAGTTAAGAAGTAAATCTAAGTGAAACAATGATACATGTCAGAGCTTCACTCATTTGTAAATGATGTGAGACACTTCTTTCCTGAATTATATACCGTGTTTCCCCGAAAATAAGACATCCTTCAAAAATAAGACCTATTTACAGGTTTCCTTCTGAGTGAAATATAAGGCATCCCCCCCGAATATAAGGCTCTCCCTAGGCTAAACATGAGAGATTTGGTCCACTGATTCTGAAAGAAATGGAGTAACAAGAAATTCACCAGGAAATTCAGGAATTGGATTGTTATGATGATGTTCCAGAATATGATGACATGATTGTCATTGAATAAATGAGTAAATTCTTGATACTGTAGGATTCACAGTTTGTCTGGTTTGTGTTGACACCTACCGTATACAGGTAATAAATTTCCTTTATTTTCATTTAACAATAAATGTGTACCGTATTCTTCTTCATGAAAAAATAAGACATCCCCTGAAAATAAGACCTAGCGCATCTTTGGGAGCAAAAATTAATATAAGATGCTGTCTTATTTTTGGGGAAACAGGGTAGTAGTTTTCAAATGCTGGAGAAATATGTCTTCAGGTTTTTTGAAGGGTGGGCAACATACAAATTAACAGCTACCAGACACAACACATTTTAACATTTAATTGACATTAACACTTTCTCCACCACTCTTAGCCTAGACTAGAGTTCAGCAAACTATGAGCCTCCTATCTGTCTTGGTAAGTAAAATGTTATTGAAACACAGCCATGCTCATTTATTTATGTATTTGTTATGGCTGTTTTCAGTCTACAACTTATGGATTGAATAATTGCAACAGAGGGCTTATTCCTCACAAAGCCTAAGATATCTATTAACTAGACCTTTAAAGAAAGAAGTTTTCTGACTACTATTTTAGATTACCAACAAAGCAATAAATCAAGCCCTGATTGTAGTGTTTGCCAATTCCTGTGGTGGAACTATACCTATTAAGGCTGATTTGAGGCTACCATAGTGATATCACTGAATGAAGTGCTGGGAAGAGATGTGAAATAGTAGCATATCATTATATAGATTTCACTATATAGATACGACCCACATGTTGAGAACCGCTAGTAGGGTCGCCTAAGACCATCAGAAAACACAGATATTTACATTACGATTCATAACAGTAGCAGAATTACAGTTATGAAGTAACAACAAAAATAATTTTATGGTTGGGGGTCACCATAACATGAGGAACTGTATTTAAAGGGTTGCAGCATTAGAAATGTTGAGAACCACTGCTGTAGGAATGGGAGGTCACTGATGTTTATAACTTGGAAGAAGTTTGATCTCTCTCAATTCCTATTACCTAATGTTTTTAATCCCAGTGAAAATTTTGGAATGATTTCTATGTATCAAGCATCATTCTAGGTGTTTTACAACTACTATTTCTCACAACAACATCATAACATTAATAATGGTGTTAATATTATGCCCCAATTTCAAAGATGAAACAGAGAGAGTAAGCAATTATCATTTGCAAAGAACTTGATTAACACGTGGTAGAGCTAGGATATGTGGAACATTTTCTAGCTTTTCTCTCATTCAGGGGCATTTGAACCTGCAGAGAGACAGAGCTATCTCCAAAACATGCATGATGGGTTTCATGACACAGAATGGAAAGTCTGTTAAAATACTGCAGACATACGTATCAAAGATGGGTGAGGTAGGTCTAGGGTCTGTCATGAAGGCTATCCCATGGTAAGCAGATTCCTCTAAGTTGGAGACATCTATTTTCTGGAAGAAGAACTTTGGAAACTGACCACATAGGACCTACATGCAGAATTTGCCAGCTACCGATCACATGTGATTTTTGTCCAAAAAAATTAGTAACTTAAATCCCTCCAGAATCTACTCTGATACTTTCTTAGATCTTTTAAAGGGAAAGGAAGAAATATACCAAACTCTAAATAGGATGGATTCTTACCATATAAATCTTGGGTGACTGCTCCAGAAGTCAAAATTGATTCCTAACTCTAAGTAGAGCTAATGCATCTCTAAATCACAATAGACCTGATTATTTTCAGGGAAATAGTGAAAGGGTGGAATAACTGCTGGTTAGAAGCTGCTGTAACTGCTAAATGCATCACAGACACTTGTGATTTAAGCAGAAATTTTGCTTTTTAGGGATAATGAAAATCAGCCAATCTTCTAATTTGGTGCATTAGGGAGGAAAGAATTATATAATGGTAGAGGATAAATGCGCATCTTGCAACTGTGGTCTCGGGCAATTTGCAAACCTAACAGGGATGTCCCAGATGCAAATTCCAAAATGTGTCCAAAAAGAGAACAATGGAAAGAAAGCAGTGACCACTACTCTGTTACTGGCATTTGCTTTGTCACTCCCTCCTCAGGACCAACTTCTTATCTTGTAACTTCTCTTAACCTCCTATATCCCCTTACTAAAGGTCAGTATCTGATGGCCATAGTTGAATTCTGATGGATGAGGAAATCTTTGGAGCATCATTAGAAAGAGAACAAAAGCAGTATAGCTCCCCACTGCTTTGCATATATAAGTCTTGATGTAACTCTGGCCTCAGAAAAATAACTAAGCATACCTACACTTCAGTTTTTTCATCTCGTAAATGGAAATAATAACAGTACCTCCCTCACAATGTGGTTGTGTGAATTCAATGAGAGACAGTAAGCAATAACTTACATGAATATGTGTACATGATTACATCAACAGCTAATATTTCTCAAGTGTGTGCTGTGCATCAGTTTTAAACACTTCATCTCCACTAACTCTTAATTTTCCCTGCCACCTTAGAGGGTGTATCACTATGATTCCCATTTTGTAACTGTTGAAAAATATCAAGAGAAAAGTAATAGATTGGGTCCTATAAAAACAATATGAAATTCACATTTCAACATCCACAAGTCAAGTTTATTGGAGCTAGCCTCATCCATTAATTTATCTATACAGTTAACCCTGGAACAACTCAGGAGTTAGGGGTGCTGACCCTCCCCCCTCACACAGTCAAAAATCCACTTATAACTTTTGACTCTCCAAAACAGGCGTCTTCAAACTACGGCCCGCGGGCCACATGCGGCCCGCAGAGGAGTCTGATCCGGCCCGCCAGGTTTTTTGGGCAGTGAGCGCAGCAGAGGTGTTACAGTAGGAATTAGTAGTTCATATAGTCTGGCCTTCCAGCTCTCTGAGGGACCGTGATCTGGCCCCCACTTTAAAAAGTTTGAGGACGCCTGCTCCAAAATTTAAGTACTTATAGCTTGTTTTGACCAGAAGCCTTACCAATAGCATAAATGGTAGATTAGCAAATATTTTGCATGTTCTATGCATCATATAATATATTCCCACAATAAAATGTATCAGAGGAAATAAACAATTATTTTAAAAAATCATAAGAAAGAGAAAATACATTTACAGGATTTATTGAAAAAAAAAAAAAAAAAACTCTCTGTGTAGATGGACCTGTGCAGTTCCCACCCATGTTGTTCAGGGGCTAGCCATATTGCCTTTCACTGCTTTTACACCATATCTCCAGAACTGAGTTGCTGAAAGAGAGATTTTATGGCTTAGAAAAGCTAAAATATTTATAGGAAATGTTTTATAAGAAAAGTCTGCAGATTCCTACCCTAAACCACTGCAGGACACAGCCAACCAATTTATTTGACATGCCCCTGCTCCCCAAGATGTTGGGGAATCAAAGGTGAATTACCTAGGTCCTGGTTTCCATCCTATATAATAAAGAGCTAATATGCTAATTAGACCAAACAGCTAAATGACCTTCCCCACATCCTTCTGGACAACCTTCTGGATAAAGCCAGGGCTGTGAGGGGCTGTGAAGGCCAAGCCCCTTGCATGAAATTCATGCATCGGGACTCTAGTTTTCATATAACTTACTAAGTGTATGTGTGCACACATACACACGTTCATCAACTTATTTATGGACATCTTTTGCAAATGCAAAACTAACAGTATAAGGCATGCTGGAAATGCCCCACTATTAATAAAATCTTGCACTGGTTTCTAAAGGAGCTGAGCCCTTGTCACAGTCAGAGGCCCAGCTGGTGAGTCACCCCCTGCATCTATTCACACTTTCACCTGAGAGCCTCAGTAATTCTCTTATCTCAGCCAAGAAAAGCACTACCACTACAATATATTTAGAGCTTATTAAGTCTGTGCACAGAAAGGCAACTAGAGAACTGCAATAATTATCGGGGTAATGAGTTAAAAATCAGTCTTGCCTAAAATAACCTGGTAATGAGTGAGTCCTGCTATCATATTCACTAAAGAGGAACATTTCTCGGAAAACCAACCAGAATAGAGATTGTGTCAAAATTAGTTTACAAGTCATGAATGTACTGTCAGGGAGACTGAATATAATTATCCAAAGTAAAACAGAAGTGAAACACATAAGGAAAACCTACCGAGAGAAGTTGAAGGGACTTTTTAAGTTGATAGTGACAACAGCTAACATTCATTGAGAGATTACCATGTGCCAAGAATTAGGGTAATAGTTTTATGTGGATCATTTCATTATAACTCGATGAGATGGTTACTATTTTTATTTCCATATTGCAGATGAAAAAAACTGAAATTCTGAGTTGAATTATGTGCCCAATGGTACACTGCTGATAAGTGAAGAAGCTAGCATGTAAATCCAAGCAACTTTAGCTCAAAGTGTACTATAAATTAAAAATGTATAGTAAATTTTTACTATAAATTAAAAAAAAAATAGACCAAGACAGGTTACTTGCTGGAGATCAAATCACAATACTTATCATAGACAGGTTCATATTAAAGAAACTTATGTATGTGTGTGTGTCTCTAATACCCTGTGTGCATCTGGAAGGCAGAAACAAAATAATTAATCTCTGATTCCCCTACAGGAGATTGAGGCAGATCCTTGCATATAACTGCAGATGCAAGTGGTATACTAGTATATCTGTCCTGCTGGTCTACCAGTATCCATCCTTTCTCAGTGCCCAGCTTGCCTTTGGAAAACCATCTCACTCTCCACATTTAATCTATGAAATCAAGATGACTCAGTGTCCAGCTTCAGAGTTAGTATTGTAACCATAGCCTGGTCCATCTTAACAGTCCATCTTAATGAAAGATGTTTATAGGACCCAAGCTGGATGAATCATGGTCACCCTTCTGAAATATGGATGGGGAACAACAGCTCTTTTTAAACTAGATTTTAAAACTATTAGCTACAAATCTGCCAGCAGTCATTTGATACCTCATTGAGAGCTCCTGCCTGAAAGCAAAGTCACCATAGAAGAAAATAGATCCAAGAGATAAAGAGAAACCTCTTCCATTTGGCTATAGTCAAGCCCCTGTATTTAAATGTTTCTGAAGTTCAATTTCTTGGACATTTTCAATTTAGGGAACTCTACATTTCCCACTTAGAGTTGGATATTAATCCCTTAAAATTGAGAAAGTCTTAATGAAAATAAGGTTCAAAATACTTGTTGAATAAAATTGAATTAACATTTGGAATACTTTTATTCTACATATGCCCTGTTGGGTTTCAATATAAACCAAGTTCTTCCTTGAATCCATACTCCTGCCACCATGGTCTAGTTCCAGTGTGATTTGACACTGGAGGAGGGAAGGGAACTCAAGCACTCAGCACATCCCAACTACATTTTACAAAGGCACATAGTGATGCATGCATTTCCTTCCATTTTCACTGCCATCTACTCAGTCTAACCAAACTGTAATTTCCCACCTGGGCTACATTCATAGCATCTTGATGACTCTCCCCACTACAAACTTAACTTCTGTGTTCATCATAGTAGCAAGAGTGACTCTAAAACTTGACTTATTGAATGCCCCTTGCTTGCAATTGCCAGTGCCTTCCATTGTATCCTATATAATAAAAGGTTAATGTGCAAATTGACTGAAAGGCAGGACAACCAGATGCTATGACATGCATTGATCACCAGGGGGCAGATGTGTTCCCTGATGGTCAGTGTGCTCCCATATGGCTAGAAGCCAGGCTTATGGCTGGCAAGCTCAGCGGTGGTAGTGGGAGCCTCTCCTGCCTCTGCAGCAGTGCTAAGGACCCCTCAGGAGATGTCTGACAGTTGGCTTAAGCCCACTCCCTGTGGGTGGGCCTAAGCTGGCAGTCGGACATCCCCCAAGGGGTTCCAGATTGCCAGAGGGTGCAGGCCGGGCTGAGGGACTCCCGATCCTCAGTGCACGAATGCTGTGCACCAGGCCTCTAGTAGAGAATAAAACCTGAACTCTTTACCCTGGCCTACAAATACCAGAATAATGTGGACCCTATCTTTCAAACCACATGCACATGACTTAGCTTTTAATTCTTCAAACATATCAATCTATATGCTGATTCCTGGCCTTTGACCTTGGTGTTAATTCCATTTGAAGTGCTTTTCTTTCAGCCTAATTAGCAATCTTAGAAACCAGTTCCATGACCTTTTCCATGGCTTTGTTTATCCTGTACCTTCTATCCCTTACTCTTAGCTGCCTAAGAACCTCCTAACCTTCCTATCCCCCAGCCTTCTCAAATATAACTTTCACTACTGGTCTTCACTGGCCCCATGTCAGAATCAATGCTCCCTCATCTGTATTCCTTCAGCACACCTTGTGTATAAACATTATACCATGGCACATGCAATGCAGTCTTTTGTTTATGTATCTGAATCCTCTACCAGATCAAGAATTTATCAAGGAGTAGGGAATATCTTATTCTTTCTTATAGAATGTGGGTTTTAAATACCACCAGCAACCTTGTAAGTGCTGAATGAAGGTTTTGTTAAATAAAAGAAAGATGTATGGCTGTTTGTTCAATAAATTAACCAAGTGCTTTTGGAGTGAATTACTTAGCAACCCCAACTGAAATTTCATCATCTATAAAATAAACATTGTGGCCAGTAGTTTTCAGTCATGGCTGTATCCCATAATCATATGATGAGAACTCAGAAATGCAGGTTCTTGATCCCACCTCCAAGAAAGCTCATTTATTCACTAGTTCATTCATTCACATTTTTCAACTTATGATAATTGAACACTTCCTACTTGCTAGATCGTGTTTTGGGCACAGGAAACCAGCTATGGATGAGCTTCTATTCCAAGAATCATATTAGGTCAAATTTATTAAGGTCTTGTCACCCTACAACATTGAAACAAAGTCTTTGCCTGTATTGACCTCCTGAGTTCCCACCTCAGCCCTAAGAGGTGGGGCTCTTATTTATCCCTGAGAGGAAGAAAACTACAATTGGCCCACTTTATATCTGTCATAGTATAGGAACTGGCCTAGGAGCCTGGTTTCAAACTAATTCTCCTACATCAGGCTGCTCTCCTGAAAACACATATGGGAGAGCTGAGTGGAACCACTATTCAACTAAATCTTGTAGTCTTTATCACTCACTGACTGACTCAAGCAAGAATTCACAAAGAGCTGGCCAGCATGAATAAAAGCCTTCTCAATTATATATATATATATATATATATATATATATATATATATATATATATATTCAAATGCTTAAAAACAGAGGAAACACTGGACTCTCCTTTGTGACTATCAATACATTCACTCCTCATGTAACCTGTGATTCAGGTGTCATTACCTCCTTCTACAGGTGAAAAAACTGAGAGTCAGTGAAGCCTACCCAAGGCCACTCAGCAGTCAGTGGTAGAACAGGGACTTGAACCCTGACTCCATGAAACTGTGGACTGTTAGCTGCCAACCTGTAAGTAACAGGGACTCTTCAAAATCTGTTCCAGAAAAATCCCAGGCCAAAATTATTATAATAGGTCCATGGCAGTAACTTAAGTGTGTCCTGATCAAGTAATCCCTGAGAATGGTCACTGAGGCTTGAATTTTTCCACCTTTTCATATTTCAACATGAAACCTCCCCAGCAGCAACCCAACCTTCATAAAAGACTTCACAACTGCAACCTGCTTTCCCATGGGATATCTAATTTATTGGCCATGGCCACCCAGTGAAAGAGATATTGACCTCATCATGAAGGCTACTAAAAATATTTAACAACTGTTACAGTATGGGCACCAACTGATCAGAGCAGACAGTGGCCACAGGCACCAAAGTAGCCATACCAGGGCATACCTGCCAGCTCTCAAGTTTGAATGAGACACTGTCCCATCTGAACTCCTTTAACACCAGTGAATAGACTGTGCCCGCAACCTCAGGGCTGTGGTACTTTCTGTTTCTTCTCTAACATCATCCCCTTCCTTTCCTCCTCATTGCTAGGTACCTTCTACTTACACTTCAGGTCCAGTTCAGAGGTCCTCTTTTTGGGTACCTTCCCAAACAGAGTTGCTTTTACAAATCTTCTTTGCACTCACCTTGACTCTACAGAAACTGCTTCCTGGGAGTGCCTACAAATTCCTAGGAGCTGCCTTTAGCAAGGGCAGATGGAGAGTTGGTGCATGGATACCCCAGCCCTTCACGTGTTGTTAGGGCTAACTGAAGCATGCTCACACTGTCCACTAGACTCTCTAGTGGGATCAGCTCCAGTTGCCCTCAAAGGTAACCAGCTGGCATGATAACCCATTTATTGGCTGTCTTCCTTTTTCTGTATTACTTCCACATTTCTCTATCAGTGTTTCCTGGGATCACTTCCAAGATAAACAGTTTGCACACAAATCCTTGTTGCAGAGTCTGCTTCTGCAGGTACCCAAACTAAAACAGCTTTCCTGAACACACAGGTTAACTCAGGTCTCACAGAGTCCTGTTCTTTTCCTTTAGGAAACTCATCATTCAGAGGTTTATCTGATGCCTGGTGGTCCCTACACTCCACTCACAGGTAAGCCCCTACTGTACTATGCTGAATAATGACACCCTCCCCCAAAGAAATCAAGTCCTAATCCCTGTGTTGTCATTGTAATTAGCTAGTTATTAATATAATAGAAAGATAGAAAATGGGAGGTCAGACATTATAAGCATGGTCATCTGGGCAGTTTCACCAGGAAACTAAAATTCACATTCCTGAGGGAACCAGTCCATTTCCTGAAGATCACTGGGGAAGGCATTCAACAAAGTGGGAGGTGGAGAGATGTGCAGTGAAATAGGGGTAACATAGGGAAAATGCTTGTCTGTCAATCTAACTGGGAAAATGATTATTGACTAAGGGGGTTGAGGTAGGGATAGGGGTAGGGTGAAGCCACTGCAAGCACATGAAATCTTAAAGGACTAATTGGTTAAGCTACTGGTTATAATATCCAGAAAAAAGTTTTCTCTCTTTGTTTTACTCTTGCCCATTTGCTCCTCTCTTGCTCCGTGACCCACACTTGCCTATCCTCTCGTCATGGCCATGTAGCCATTGGCCATGTAGATTCCACATGCAATGGACTGCGCTGGGAACACAAGCTAAGCTAGACAGATGCTGGGTTGGAATGCACTTAAATTGGAGTGAAGACTCTGGGCAGTGACCTTAATTCTTGTCCTGCTGAAGTCAAGACTGGACTTTTTCCATAGTTGGATAGAAGGAAATGGGACATGGGAACCCAGAGGTTTAATTCCAGGGAAATAAAGATCACCCATCCTCCCATGCAAGTCTCAGGAAATTCCTTTCCTTGTGACATAGCAAAGACCCCCCCTTCTACCTGTAACAGGTGAGGATGCAGAAGGCACCCCATAAATGTTACCTTATGTGGCAACTTTATAGGTATGATTAAATGAATAATTTTGACATGAGGAGATTATTCTGCATTATCTGGGTGGCCACAAAAGGCAATCACAGATACCACTGCAAAAAGGAGGCAGAGGGAAATTTGAGACAGAAGAGGAGATGGCCGCATAACCACAGAGTAGAGATTGGAATTGTGTGGCCACAGACCAAGGAATTCTGGCATCCAGCAGAAGCTGGAAGAGGCAAGAGATGAATTTGCCTCTACAGCCTGCTAACAGTCCCTTGAAACTGAAATTGGCCTCCAGAACTGTCAAGGAATGAATGCGTGCTGTTTTATTAATAGGACACTAGTTTTATGACAATTTGTTACAGCAGCCCCATGAAGGCAGTTTCCCCACTGTTTGAGGCCTGTGGCTCCTCTCAAATTATCTTACCTGAGGCGGAACCAACAACATCTGCATCCAAGTCTGTTAAAGTCATCTGTGTCCCCCGAAAAGATATTTTGAACCCTGAACCTCTCAGTACCAGAGGCCGGAGACACACAGAGAACTCTGATGATGGAAGCAGAGACTGGGGTGATGTGTCCACAGGCCAAGGAGTGCCAAGGATTGCCAGCAACACCAGAAGCTAAGAGAAAGGCATGAGACAGATCCTCCCCTAGAACTTTCAGAGCGAGCATGGCCTTGTTGACACTTGATTTCAGACTTTTTGCCTCCAGGACTGTAAGAGAATATGTTTCTGTTGTTTTAAGTCACCTAGTTTGCGAATCTGTTCCAGTAGCCCTAGTAGAAAAGTTCAAATCCATTCTAGTGTGTCTAGATCCAGAGTCACCAAAAGGTCTGTCTTCAGGCAGCACTGGGAACATAGACAGACCCCTTGCTAAATTCTCTCCTGAAGTATTGCAGTCATGCTCTCTCAATTATTAATTGTTATTAACTCCCTCAGTTAATGTGCGGTTAGCAAACATTATGAAGTACTTTAAGTCAGGATATGGCTTTTCAGAAGATGCCCTAAGCACCATGAGAAGCTCTGTCATGTTGCAGAAGGCACTCTAATTTTGAAACTCAAGAGCTTACAGCCATCTGTGGCCACAAATGAGTTCCACGACCATTGTCAGGACCACTCCTGTGCTGCTGACCACTGAGTCAGGAAACCTTTGTGTTGGGAGACAGGGAGGCCCAGCTCCCTGCTCTGGTTTCTCTCCCACATTATTAACATGTAATGAAGAGTAGGTTCAGTCTAATTGATCTTTAAACCAGAGCTATTTGTGATGCTAAGAAAAGTCCCAAAGGATCTTATTTGATTTTTGCACAAAACAATAATTACCAAATTACTGCTGGACTGGTGGGGGTTTCACATTGAAATTGTTGACAAGGTAGCAACATAGGAATGTCTATATTTGCTAATCCTTGTCCAGATATACATCCCCACTGTTTGCACCCTGTCAAGCAAGTCCCTGAGAAATATCAGGTCCCACTGTGGAGAGGAAATGCAGCACAGGAGAGGGTAGACCCATGAGGGGACATTGATGTGAAGCACAGAGTGGCAATGACGGGTTTTGTCTTTGCAAAGTGACAAGTTACAATCTGGGCTCTGCTGGCCTCCTTTCTTTTTCTTCTGCTGTCAAAATATTACTAGTAAGAAAACCGTTAGTCAGAAAACCCTCAATCTAAGAACCCCAGGAATTCCCTCTCTGTTTAGCCATATCATTTTACTGGCAGCTTTTAGTGGGCTGTTCGGTGGTATATAAGCCATGTGTTGAACATTACTCCATGTTGAAAACTCTAGAGCTGGCCTCTTTTCAATCTGTGGTGGCTCAGTTCTTTGGCTCAATCTTAAATCAGATAAGAAAATGGCCTGGAGAAGGACAGACAAGATCTGCCTCCAGCCCTCTAGCAGCCTGGAGTTCAAGGTTGCAGATCAACTCTCCCCCCCAGGCCAGGCACTTAAATGGCACACACAAAACCCATTAGGGAAAGACTTCCCTATTGGGCTCAGGGGTGTCCTTTGGTTCTTGCTTTTACAGAGACTGGCTTTTCTGGACCTTGGAAGAACATTCTGTGGGAAAGCAAAATTGACAGGCCATGATAGAAATCCTCTGTGTAACCCTTATAGAGAAAGAGAGAGAAACTCAGACCCAAATTAGGGACTAAAAGGGCCCCAGGTTCTAATGGATTCATCTTTCCTAATTGCCCATTTAACATGCCTGTTAAATTTAGATAAGGCTTCAATAGGCCCAAAGAAGATGCAGGAGGCAGTTACAAAAAGATTAAAAGGGTGTAAAAATGGGGCTTATGGATTGAAGAATTGGGGGTTATTTATCCTGGAAAAGAGAAGGCGGAGAGGGGCTATTATGAATACTTCATACTATATTATTTATGTAAATAAGCAAACACCCAGCTGGCTTGCAATCTCAACCCTTTGTCAGGAACAGTGGATATGGGGGCAGGGGAAGGGGTTTATAGATAGTTTTAAAATCATTAGTTGTCTGCACAAATTTCTGAGGGGTTCATTGTTGCTGGACAATAACATTATGCATATGCCAAGTTTAATTAGCCTAGACACCACCCACTAAAGTCATTTTCAGCTAAGCATGTGATGAAGGCAGTTTTTATGTCCATTGCCGCAAGCAGAGGTGTTGCAGAGGTGTTTCTGTATGGTGGCAGACTCCAGGACTCATCCCTTCTTCAATTCCCCAAGTGTAGTCAGATTTTAGGAGGGACATTCAGGGATTCTGATATCCAGGCAGGAAGTTGCTGGGCAGAATGTCCTCTCTCTCAGGATGAGGAGCTGAGCTTAGCCTGAGGCAGAAGAGGTATCCCCTTCCTCAAGGAAGTTGTAAAATGCCTCCTGGAGAATTCTTTCCCCTGGTGCTACCTCCGGATCACACTACGTTCCTTTCATCCAAAAAGACACTAACTGAGCACTCAGCTCTGCCTGGTCCTTCCAAACTCTGGTCTCTCAGCCTAGTCACGAAGATAAGGAAAGGTTCTAATCATGCAAAAAAAAAAAAAAAAAAAAAAAAAAAAAAAGACTTGAATACTAATGGCACTAATAATCATTTCACAGGATTACTAAGTGAGCACGTGTTCTGCTCTGGGCCCTCAACCCAGCACTTTCAATATAGGATCTTATTTCATTCTCAAAATACCCTGTGAAAAAAGAACTAGGGTTTCCCCCTTTTTACAAATACAGAAGCTTTAGGAAATCAACTAATTTGCTCAAGATCACAGAAGCAGTAAGGATCTTGGGGAGATCTGAATCTGTGCTTTCTAATACTTTGTCTTTTTCAGTATATATTATTTTTTGATGCTTTTTGATGGAGATTTAGAGCTATCATAGCAATCACTAGTCCAAACTATCTTTTTTATATTTTTGTTACCTTTAACTTCTCTGCTCTTTTCCTTACCAGAATGTTCCACCCAAGTGTTTGCAGAGGAAATGCAGGGGAGTGCCACCCAGCCCTTTTTGGGGAAGGCAAGGAATGTGTCCCAGGAGGAGACATGCCCTAGACTCTTGAGGATCCAAGAGGAAATAGGACAAGTGATCTCTTGATCTGAATGAAACTGCATATGAGAGTAGGCCCCAGGAAAAAGCAAAGCCCTAGAGGAGTTTTTGAAATAAATTGATGGTTGAGAGCTAGGGCTCAGAAATATTTCCTGGAGGATGATTAAACTTGGAACAGCAGCTACTTGTGGAAGGCAACCCAAAGCCATGCTACAGAAACAGCCAAGAACCTAAGAGACCAGGGACTCAGCCATGTAGCTGTAACTTTAGAGGTGGGATAGGACAAGGTGACAGATGAATTAAACATTAATGTAGGTTGGGGTATGGACAATGACTCAGGATGTGCTTTAATGCTGAATTTTATCGGTAGCAATTGAGAAAGTTACATGGAAAAGACATGGTGGGCAAGCCTCAGGGCAATGAGTTTGCAGGCCATCACTATAAGCCTAGTAAGAGATAATGAGGTCCATTTGCATAGGTTATTGGGCAGAATTAGTTAGAGAATAATAAGCAAGTGCTCATATTAAACTTTTCTTCATTTGCATATAAGTAAAATCAATGCTAATAAATTACTGAAGTGAATCTCAGAAGGGAGCATTCTTATATAATTTTTTGTTAAGATGAGTGCTTAAAAGGAATAAAATAATATGTATTCTATAATTTAGACTTTCTCTAAATTATACAAGCTGTAACTAATGAGTACAAATTAATGAAGACTGACCATTTTGACACAGGAAGAATTATTAGCTTCATCAAAGTCATATTAGTAATGGTATAAGTGGAACACTCAATAGAAGGAAGGTTGCTGGATATTATTATGCTGTTAAAAAAAATACAGGGACAGAAAATGGGTCAGTGTTAGCCAAAGATTGGGAGGGAGCATATCATTACAAAGGGTGGGACTAGGGGGTTTTGGGAGTGAAAGAGCTACTCTATCCTGATTGTAGAGGTGGACATATGAATCTTTACATAGAACTGTACACCTCCAAAAAAGTAAATTTTACTGTATGTTAAATTAAAATATAGTTTTTATTATTGGTTTCAGAGAGGGAGGGAGAGGAAGAGATAGAAATATCAATGATGAGAGAGAATCATTGACAGGCTGCCTCCTGCACACCCCACACTGCGGATTGAGCCCAAAACCCAGGCATGTGCCCTGACCCGGAATCCTGGTTCATAGATTGATGTTCAACCACTGAGCCACACTGGCCAGGTTTAATTTAAAAATTAGGTAAAATAATCAGGTAGTATAGGTCCTTCTTGAGAAATTTACAGTGAAGGAAGACAGGAGAGCAAAGTGGTTAGTTCTGAGGCCTCTGGATTAATACCACCTGTGTTAAAATCCAACATCTATTGCCTATAAGCTTTTTCTCTCAGTCCAACATTTTAAAAATGCTGTGATGTCAAGCAAGTGATTTCACTTCCTTGAACCACACTTCCCCAATCATAATATGGAATTATTAGGAGCTCCTAACTCAGAGCACTGTTGGGAAGATTAAAGAAAATAATGTCTCTGGGGCACTGGCCACGTAGTAGGATCTCCTTGTAAACTGTGTGCCCTTCCTTCATCATCATAACTAGAAGCTCCACGCTGCAGTCACTCACATGCCGCTTTTTCACATTAATTCTTATTAGAAGATCTGGAGATGGAGGCAGAAAACACCAGGGGTGTTAGAATGGAAGGCAGATGCCTGGCCCAGACTTTCAGCTGCAACATATCATAGCACTGACACTGGACAGGAAGAGGTTAGGTGACTAGCTTCTTCCTCAACCTTGTTTATGCAAAAACTTTGTTTTTAAATGTTCGACTAAGAGAAAAAGTAGGTGACAATTTATAAGATATACCAAATCAAACAGTTCTTTCATGCATGCATAGAATGGGATTGATTAATTCTGAAAGGTATAATTAAATATTTATATATGTATATGTACTTATACCTGTAATGAATATATATGCTATATATGTAAGTATAAATATTTATATATGTATATTAAACATATAAATATATATTAATATATTTGTATCAATATTATTTAATGCAAATTTATTAATATATTTGTATTATTTAATGCAAATTATTTGTATATGTTTTAATGCAGTCTCTCTCAGTTGATCAGAACCATATGTCATCAAGGTCAGAAGTCAGAGCTGACTTTGGAAAAGTTATCCAATCTCAAGCCTCATCTGGAGCCCTTTTGGCAAAAGAGAACTTCATTTTTTCTCAATCCAATTCCTTTCTTGGTCAGTTCTATCTGTCATGCCTTTCTTTGCTATCTTCCTATGATTTCTTTCTCATTAGTTCAAACTCTCAGCAACACATAGCAAGGTAGCTACCCTGCCTTCCCAGTGAAGTGGCCAGAGCCTTGGGGAAAAGGCCCCCCTCCAGTCTTTCTGGAAGGCATAGCCTCTGTGCCAGGAAGCCTGGTTCACTAAACCGAAGAGGATGGTCTCAAACCTTAAATGACAAAAGAATTTGCCCCATTGGATTTTGGACTTGCTCAGGATCCATTGCCCCTTCCTTGTTTATTATTTCTCCCTTTTGGAATAAAAATGTCTATTTTATGTGTGCCCAGCATTGTATTTTAGAAGCATATAATTTGTTTGATTCACAGGTTCACAGCTAAAGAGGAATTTGCCTCAGGGTGTGTAACTTAGTCTCACCCATATAAGATTTATGTGATTTTTAGATGAGACTTCAGACTTGAATTGATGCTGAAATGAGTTGAGATTTTGGGGGCTATTAGAAGGAAATGAGTGTGTGCCTGTCATTTTCTCTGTTTGGAGGATATGTCCTACTCTGTACCCTTTAAATAGCCTGGTAGTGCCCATACACTACTGTGTATTCTGATTGGTCAGTGCCTACACTGCACCAGTTGTTAAATACATTGAATACCATGTCTTTGCCTATCTATTTTCCTACAGATGTTTATAGCTTCCTCCTCATTTGCCATCTACACAACACAGCAAGTCAGCTGTCCCTGTATTCATAACTCATTAGAGATGGCTTTTGTTCAGTTAATGGGAGGAAAAAATCAAGCATGGAATTAGTGTTAATTAGTTAAGCTGAATACAACTAAATTAACTACTGGGCTAAATTATTGTACCTCTGAGTTCATGCTTTAGGAAGCAAAGCAACTGTCTGTGACAAAAGCTATTTTCCTGCTGAATGGTGGATGATACACACTTCAATCCCTCAATCTAAGGTTTCTCAACACTCCCTGAGTTAAGTATCTTTTTCCTTTTGGTAAGATTGATCTCACTAGTCAGTGCACCATCAAATGCAAACAGATTTTGTAACTTTAGAATGGAGGTTGTTGACATTAAATAGCCAGAAAAAAAGATTTGGTTTGGAAAATTGTCAGCACATTTACCTACTTCATTGTGAACATTCTAAAATAAAAATACCCTCTGTTCTTCAAAACATTATCTCAACTTGGAAATTCCAATTAGTATGTTGCATGTGAGGGTCAGAGCATGCAACATGGTGATAGGGATGTCCCTGCTAACTTCTGGGGAGTCACTGATAGGCTAGCTCCTATCCATTCATGACCACATAGCTCCCTCCAAAGTTCTTCCTTATCACATATATTTCTTCAGCACATCTCTTGGTCATTGCTCTTATCTTGTTAACTATTTATCACCTGTCTTCCCCATCAGCTCATAGGAACTATGCTTTATTTATCTACCAGGTCTCAAATAGTACTTGGTATATAATCCTATCTAATGAAAGAGAGATATGCAAATTGACCATACCTATGCTACACTCACAAACCATGCCCACCAGCCAATCAGGAGCAAGTATGCAAATTAACCCAACCAAAATGTCTGCAGCCACTTAGAGAGCAGAAGGCTTGGGTTTCCCTGGCAATGGAGGAAGCCAAGCTTTCTGCCTGCCCTGGCAGGCCAAGGCCTCCACTTAAAGATACAAAGTTTCAATTAAAGAAGATAAATAAATCAAAGATAGCAGGCCCTTTATTTGGGTCACAGCAGAGTGTGGGGCAGCCTTAGTGAGGGGCCTGTGGTGGTTTGCAGGCTGGCCATGGAATACCCATCAAGGGAACACCCACCCTGATCCAGGACACCCTTCAGGGCAAACCAGCTGGCCCCCACCCATTTACAAGGCCTCTATCCTATTTAATCCTATCTAATAAAATAATAATATGCAAATTGACCATCACTCCAATACACAAGATGGCTGTCGCCATGTGGTCAAAGATGACTGCCCCCATGTGGACATAAGATGGCCACTACAAGATGGCCAGCAGGAGAGGGCAGTTGAGAGGGACCAGGTCTGCAAGGGAGGTCAGTTGGGGGCAATCAAGCCTGCAGGGGAGGACAGTTAAGGGTTATCAAGCCGGCAGAGGAGGGAAGCTGAGGGAGACCAGACCTGCAGGGGGTGGGATTAGGGTCAAAAAGGCTGGCAGGGGAGCAGTTAGGGGGTGATACGGTTGGCAGGCAGAAGTGGTTAGGGGCAATCAGGAAAGCAGGCAGGCAAGCAGTTGGGAGCCAGCAGTTCTGGATTGTGAGAACAATGTCCCAGATTGGAGAGGGTGCAGGCTGGGCTGAAGGGCACACACCCCTGTGCACGAATTTTGTGCACTGAGCCTCTAGTAGGAATTATAATAGGAATAAATGTTTGTATAAGTGAAGAAGGAGGGAGGGAGGAAAGTAAAAAGGGAATAGAAGGAAGGAAAAAGAAAGGGGTAGAGAGTGAAGGATGGAGAAAAAGTGAAAGAAAAGAGAGGGAGACAGGAAAATATGAGTATCACTTAGACGTAAGGCTGTAATCCACAAAAGAAAATTAAATAATTTTCTGAATCTATTAAATAATATACCAGATTACCAAAATCTGTTGGAAAAGCATCAACATCTTTCTAATGAAGTGGGGATTCACTTGGCAGAAAAATAGTAATAACTTTCAGAATCATAAACAAAATGAAAAGCACAAGCAAGTATGGCTCCACTTCAGAATTATGAAATGCCTCCTAATTGTGTTTGACCACGATTGATTTCTTTTGTCTTTAAAGTTTGAAATCTTGAAGACTAATTTTGAATGAAATATTTGCAAGGAAGAAGCAGACATGTGTCATAAAATATGCCCCACCAAACAAAAAAAAAATTAAGAAAGAGAAAAAAATGTATTAATTTTTTGAATGAGTCTTAAGCTCATCAGCCTAGAGAAATTCCCACTGTTAAAATGAGCCTAATCTTCACAATCATGAAGAAGTTGAGAAAAGATTCAGATGGGGACGCCCGGAAGCCGAGCTAATTTCCAGGAATTCTCTGGCTTTGCACATGAACCACTAGAGGCGATTGTATGACTGTGCTAATGAGAATTGTATTAGCATATTGAGTTCCAATTGTTACATCTCTGAACATCCCCTTACTGGAGAGAAGGAGGAAGAAAATCAAACCTTAAATAAAAATATACCGCACATCTAGCCTGCTCAATGGGAGCCCCAGAAAGGCAGTTGCATTTGCCCTTCCTCGTGCTGATACACACCTGACAACCCATTATAAAATAATGGCCCAGAAAAAGCCTATTAGTCTGTATCCTACTGCCTTGTGGCCAGCAAGATTGTTACTATCACTGGCTTTATATTTGATAAATTGTAGGTTTTGACACAGTTATATGGTGGGTGTCACAGATGCCCTGGAGAACAGAAAGAAGAAACCACTTATTTGCCCATCCATTGCCTGCAATGCACTGTCATTTACCTTCCTCATGCTCCAGTGAGGCATCACCTCATCCAATAAATTACATCCACTTCTCAGTTCTGCACTGGGTATCTCCCAACATCCTGTGCTTTATTTAATTGTAAAAATTAATGAACATTTATTAAGTTGCTATAGTATTCTACAAACTCTGCCAAGCACAGTTGAGGCCTTATCTCAATTATTTTTGCACAATCCATGATGTAGACATTATTCTAGCCATTTAACAGATCAGGAAACTGAGGCTCAAGGAAGTTAAGTAGTCAGTCCAAAAAATAAAATAAAATAAAATAAAATAAAATAAAATAAAATAAAATAAAGTCAGTCAATTTAGTACAAAACAGAGACTAACGAGCCAGGGCTAGTTAATCCATATTCTTGGCTCCTGACAACTAGCCCCTTCCTCCTCACCCAAGATACCTTCTTGGGTCCCCAAGCCAGGTCAAGGAACCCAGATGTGGCTGACTCTACAGGACTTGCTTTTAAGCAACTCTGCTCAGCCCCTACCCTGGGACAATTGCAAGGCATTGCAATTATTGATTTGTTTGTCTATCTCCCTTAAATAGATTTTGAGTCCTTGCGAATAAAGAATGGGCCTTAGACAAGTTTGTAGTCCCAGCACTTAGTTACTGTCAGTGCGGAATGAATGAATTCAGGAATGAATGAATAAAAAGAGCATCTACCCAAAACAAAGTTGAAGTAACGCTTAGATAAAATTGAACAACATTGCAGAAAAGTTAACAGGCGAGAGAGGTAGGCCTGCCCCAATGGACAGAGTCTTAATGTTTCTTTCAGTAACACCTATAATTCAAATCTGAATTCAGCAAGACGGATGCCCCAAATCAGCACATTCGAACCAAGTTAGAAACACTGCTGCTCCCAGAACCAGCTGTGGCCTGAGGGCTTCCTTACAAGGCTCAGAGCCCCCAACCCACTCCACCTACCCCCATTCCTTCATTTGTCTGACTTGCAGTTTTAGAGTCTAGAAACATTCAAGCCATGCCACCCTCCTTTTTCAAAAGCTTTTTACCATAGCAGCAGTGTGATGGTTTTTTTATTTGGTGCTTTTATAAAGGAGGGGTTGGGGATGAAGGAGAAAGGAGAAAAATGGAATACCTTGAAAACAGAAATTGGAAACAGATAAAAGCAAAGCTGAATGCAGAGGCATCTATAATATGGATGCCTCAGGAATTTCTGAAGCCTCTGTGCTGGGCAGGATTACACTCTGAATGGAGGCAGCATAAGGATGTTCTCTCTGAATGGCTTCCCAAACAAGAAAGTACACAGGGCTATAAGTGGGTTCCCACCCCCTCTGTGCAGGGCAGAGAGGAAGGGGAGGCAGAAGGCAAAGTCTGTGAGATGGGATTTAAGAGGAGCAGGGTCATATTCTTATTGTTTACAAAATGATTTTTAGTTTTTCCCGGAGTCAGGTAATGAATCTTCAGAGTTAGTTGTTGAGTACAAGTAGCTTATTTAGCAGGTGACTCTAAGAAGCAGTGATATGAAGGTGGGAAGTGACATGGGAATGGGAAAGGAGGGTGATAAACATTCTCAGTCTACCTACCACTCGGGCATCAGTCCTACTGGGGGCTCTGAGAAGTGGTGTGAACACTCTCCAGTGAAGTCCCTCCAAAAGGGCAAGAGAGCTGGGAGAGTTACCCTACAATCCTATTAATCCTTGGCTAAGGGCTCTTCATGGAGGTGTGAGTCCCCAGCACTTCTGGCCTGTCCTGAGTGCCAGCTGAGAGGCAGCTAAACAAAGGGCTCCAGTAGTGCACCTCCAGGGTTTGAAGTGAGAAGGTGCCAGAAGGAATGGTGAGTAAGGAGTGAACATGCTTGGGATACAGACAGGGTGTGTGGTTGCCCTAAGTTACATTATGTATACCTTATAATATACTATGTGTGTGCATGTATTGTGTGTTTGTGTGCATAAAACACATGAGCACATATATTTATGAGTGTGTAAGTATTTATATGTGTGTAATGAAATAAAAATATGTACCGGGTAAGTAATGGTTACGTCTATTACAACAGCCCTCATTATCAGATGCCATAAATATTTATGGAGTTCTTACTACAATATATACAAACCACTGTTCTATGAATGGAAAAACACTATGACCAAGCTAAACTAAGTCTCTAATCCCACAGAGAGACAGAAATAGACAAGTCAACTTAGAGGATAAATTTTTAACAGGATAAACTTTATAAGAAAAACTGAGAGGTGAGGGAAGGCCCAAGGTGAAAGGGACGTTCTTGCTGAGATGTGACTGATAAGGAAGCAGATAGGTGAAGGTGTAGGGGCTCCAGCCTTCCATACGCAATGGCTCTAAGCTAGGAAGAAACTTGCTACCATTTTTATATCATTTTATCTACAAATTTTCTGAAATGCTTGCATATTGTTAAAATTGGAGGGGAAACTACAATAAAATTATTTTTAAAATATTCTTTGGGTGAGAGAAAGAAAATATATATATATATATATATATATATATATATATTCTTTGAGTAAGAGACAGAAAAATCTAAAGAAGACTTTATTGATTCTTAGAAATTTGACTGATACAACATTCCAAAATCAGTAATCTTCAGGGAATCAGAAAGCCTCCATTAACTTCACTTAATGGCTGCAAGTCCAGAGTCAATCGGTAGGTATTTATGGGGCTCGCACTGTGTAAAAGGCACTGTGTCGGGGCCCGGGAGAACACTGAAATGAGCAAGACAATGATGAGCTGTCATGCTGTCTATGTCTAGTAGGGGAGGTGTGGATCATAGGAAACAATTCTATGATTAGACATTTCATAGTAAGAACTATGTCAGACTATAGATAAGGTGCCCTGAGACTAATCTAGGCAGAGGCATGATTAGGAAGGCTTTCTAAGGTGGAAGGCTTTTTGCCAGGCTTATAAAGTGGGTAAGTTTGTCATAGCCACAGAGGATGTTGCAGGCAAAGAACAGCATGGATGAGGGTAAGCAGAGGAAAACTGCAGCTCACATTGGGGAAGGTGTAATTTACTATGTCAGGAAGATTTGGTTCTTGCCATTCAGGAACAGACCAGGTGGGAGTGATTGGTGGAATGGGATGACAAAGTGCCATGAATGAAGGTCACTGATGGTCTCCCAGGCACTCAGCCATTCCCCTGCTTCGGGTAACAATGCTCCAATTTCCCTGGGGAACCACCATGCAATATAAGTTGATGTGGTAGGGTGAAGTTGACTACCAAACATCTCTGGCTTCAGAAGTAGCCAGAGATCAGAGCATCCCAATTCTTTGTTTATAACCATTGGTGGAAGAATGGAAACATGACCTAATGAGGGCCAACTAGATTTAGTTCAAACGTTAGTACTGAATGTGTTGGGAAAAGAAAACTCTCTAGCAGAGCTGCTGAGGGGATGACTATAAGTCTGAGACTGCTTCTGGTAGTCACATTATCACCATGATGACGGACAGTCTGTCAGAAGAAAGCTAACAAAGGAAACGATATCTGAGAGAGAAAGTGAGGAAGACTTTTATTTTAATGACAACTTTTAAGGTCAACTCTATGACTTCTAGTTATGGAACTTAATAAACTTTTTTTCTTTTCCTCTTGAGCTACTTTGGGGGTATATTTCTGTCCTTTTTAATCAAAAGCCCTTTTTACAACCCTAAAAATATATCCACACAAAGACTCTGAATGTTCAGAGATGCCTCATTCATGAAAGCCAAAAACTGAAAATAATCCAAATGTCCACCAACAGGTGAATGAAGAAATATCATGTTATATATTCATTATAATACTACTCAGTAACAAAAAGGAATCAACTTCTGATACATTTAACAATATAGATAAATCTCAAAAACATTATGAGCAGTAAAGAAAGTCAGACACAAAATACTGCATGATTCCATTTATACAAAAATTGCAGAAAAAGAAATCTAATCTATAATGACAGAAAAACCATTCAGTAGTTGTCTGGATTCAGAGGCATGTGTGGGTATAGTTGAGGATAGAGCACAAGAGATTTTTTAAGGTGATAAAAATATTCTGTCTTGACTAGTGGGAGTTACACTGATATAAATTTGTCAAAAATGTATCATTAGATTAATATAATGGAAATGTAACACGAATGAGTGCATTTTATTGAATGTAAACCTTAATACAGTTAATTTTAAAAAAATGAATGCAAAATAAAATAATTTCAGACAAAAATATATGTACCATTCAAAACAGTCTTAATACTATTGAATATTATGTAGAAAAGAAAGGGCAAGTGAAGGTTTTGAAATGAGGGTCTACCCTACTCAGGATTGTTTTCCAGAAGGTCCACATGTTGTCAGAGGTCATGGTGTAGTGGGCAAGAGCTTAGGTATCTGGACAGAATCCTCCAGATTGAAATTATAAATCCATTCCTGTATGACTTTGGGGATATTACACAACTTCTCTGTGCTTCCATTTGTTTATTTATTTGTTTACAAAATGTGGATAGTAATAGCACCAATCTCAGCTACTGTAAAGACTGAATGACAATGTGTTTAACACACTCATAAAAGAAGGAGGAGGAGAAGTCAGAAATGTTAAGGTTCTTAAATCATAGTGGTGGAAGTATTAATTGGTTGGAACAAAAGATAATGGTAAAAGGACTACATGGTCTATCCAAAAAAAACCACAGGACCTTGAACTGGACCAATGCTCATGAGAATGAAAAGGAGGTATAAATTTGAGAAATATTTCAGAGGTAGAGTCAACAGGATTTGGCAAATAATATATGGCAAGGAAGAGAAAGAAATAAACTTTCTAACTTTGGAGACTAAAGGGATGTTAATGCTATTAGTTGAGGTGAGAAAAAAAAACAAAAAAACAGGAAGAGGAACTGAATCATGGCAAAGATAGCAAGTTCACTTTTAGCCACATGGAGCTGAAGCTGATCTCAGGACAGTAGGTCAGATGTCCAGTATGGATGGAAAGCAGAACCTGCCATGGTGCTGCTGTGTTCAGTGAGAAAATAAGCCTCCATAAAGACATGACCTCTTTCTGCAATTTTAGAGATCAGATTGTGTTCTGAATGTAATCATTGTGAATAATCACTACATATGGAGACAACAAGGCTTGACATATTGGGAAGTAATAGCAGTAAGTAATTAAAATGTATCCTGTTAGTAATGCCATCAGTGAAATCTTGCATGAGAGCAAAGAGGAGAGGAAGACTCAAGGCAGGATGAGAAGCTGTGATGTTCTGACAGCAGATTTCTCTATATGCTTGCAAAATTTTAGCACAGAATATGTGAAATGATTAAGCTTAATTCCTAATCTTAACTACTTATTTCTAGGGATGGATATATATTCCTATATAATAAAAGGCTAATATGCAAATTGACCAAACAATGGAATGACTGCTCGCTATGATGCATTCTGACCATCAGGGGGCAGACACTCAATTCAGGAGCTGTCCCCTGCTGATCATTGCGCTCCCCACCAGACAGAAGCTGGGCTTATGGCTGGTGAGCACAGCAGCTGTGGCAAGTGCCTCTCACACCTCTATAGCAGTGCTAAGGATGTCTGACTAATGGCTTAGGCCCAATCATGGAAAGCGGTCCTAAGCTGTTAGCTGGATATCCCTCAAGGACTCCCAAACTGTGAGAGAGTGCAGGCCAGGCTGAGAGACCCCCTGAGTGCATACATTTTGTGCACTAGGCATAATTTCTGTGGCGATACCTTCCTTAAAACACTGAGGTTTAAATTTATTATTTGAAAAGCATAGCTTAATTTCCACTAATTCACTATATCTCTTCACTGGTGAGGATAATTCCAAGGTTCCCCTCTGGTATAAAATGTTGGTGACATTCTACTTTGATAGTGATCCTCAAAGTATTCCTATAGAATATTATCTCATGAGATGTTCTGTGTACAAAAAGGTCCCATGGCTGAGTAGATTTGGATACTGCTGCATACTCTAACCCTTACTAGGAAATTCAGGATGCCCATTCACATATTAATGGCTCTGAGAAGTCCTTCAGGAAAGAAAAAAAATTAAAAAAACTAATTTAATTTTGTTTAAATTTGATTAGCCAAATGCAACTTTGATTCCATAATACTTTCCAGCATTCTGAGGAACTAATATCCATAAATTATACTTTGGGCAATCCTAGAAAATGCTTCCATGGCCATAATTCTAAAGTAACCTAATTTCTAGACTAAGCCAATCTTAACAATACTTGAAATAAATGAACAAAGCTTTCTGTTTGACAACTTGCAGGCAAGTGACTAGCCAATTATTTGGCTGAATCATTTTATTTCCCTTTTTCTGAGGACTGTTGAGATATCAAGTTAGTACCACCCACATGGGTTTGCATAAGCTGTATTATTACTATTTATGGAAACTAGATTGAACATTCCTCTCCCAACAGCTAAATAACACTTGGCATAGACAAAAGAGAATATCTTAATAGTTTGTTACGTTTGTTCTATGACATTGTTTACAGTCGTGGGTAGTAGAAGAAAAAACACTAACACTATATTTAAAAATCAAAATGTGTATACTGATTACATTTTGGTGTTTAAAAGTGTCTTAATCAATATGAAGAGTCTTTTAAAAACATTCCGTAAAGCATCATTTCCAAATGATTTCTATTAGAAAGGAAACCTTTCTAAAGTCAGAGGTAAGAAATATAGCCAAGGTGGTCACGCTAAGGAAGTGAAGAATTGGAAATGGGGCCTAAGAATCAACTGTCTTACCTCCTGACCCTCCCAATCAGCCTGTGTTGGGTGAAAATTAACATGATTATATGGCTTGCTTTCCTCCCACCTGCAGAGTGTGTGTTCTCAGGAAGGTGGAGAAGAATACTCTCCTCACACTAGCAGTCTCCTAGAAGCCCAGTCCTCAGATGCTGTGGAGATGAGCCATGTTCTTGGCAGGATAACCTTGGTTAAACATAGATGGCCCTATCAGCCCCTGCTGCAGCCAGACCCAAGTTTACCAAATTAGTTCACATCTCTCCCTATATGAAAACAAAGATATTACTAATATCTACCTTCAACAACCAACGTTTGCAAGGACCAAATAAAACAACAGATGTTAGTGTGTTTTGTTCATAAAACATAATAAATTATTATCAGAATGAAGATCTTCCCACTTAAACCAAGGGTTGGAAAACTATGGCCCATGGTCAAGTCTGTCCTGCAGCCCAATTATATAGAACTTATAAGTTAGAAATAGTTTTTATATATTAAAAGATTAGTAAAAGAAAGAGAAGCAACAGGAAGGACAAGATTAGAAGAAGGAGGAGCCCATTTGTGACCTGCAAAGCCTAAAATATTTACTATCTGTCCCTTTACAGAAAAGAGTTTGTGGGTCCCTATTTTTAAAAATGAAAAACTGGCTATTTCTTTGCCTTCCCATAGTAAATGGGAAAAATAACCCTGGTTCTTCATTACTCCCTGTACTATGTGTCCTCCCACTTTGTCATTGGCCTCAGCCAGGAAGTGCTTGGCCATTGGAATGCTTGCCAAACAGGCTTGAAAATCACTGATATGATTGCACTTGCTCTCTTTTGCCTCTGCCATTACTTTGAGAACATGCCAGAGCTAAAGGTGCTATAAGATGGGGTAAAGCCAGGTCACCTCAGTCATCACAGCTGAGACTATCATAGATCAGCAAACAGTCAGCTAACTCTCCAACAAGTAAGTAAACCCAGCCAAGACAAGGAGAGCTACCTAGGTGACAGCTGACCCACATGCATGGGCAATAAATGCTACCTGTCATGTGCTACTGAGGTTTTGTTACACAGCAAGATATGTTATGCTGTCTTCCTTTTGACTCACCACCTGCAGAAGACACCCAAGAAAACAGTTCTTGCCTCAGTCTTCATTAAGATTAAAGCATCCCTACCAGCTCTCATCTTTGCTTTTGAATACAAACATTTGCCTGAGATCAACAGGTTAGTCACACTTGTCAGAGAACACTACAGAGGGTAGATAGAGATGGCTTAGCCTTGGAATTAGAACTCTCATTTCTGCCAGTGCTTCAATCTACCAGAATCATTATTTTATCTGCAGAGAGAGGTCTTCATGTTCAGTATTTGGAAACAAGGATGAACTGTCCTAATAGTTAATTTTTTCCTCAAATTACCTTAAAATTTAAACAGGAATGTACAATTCTTTCTTTAATGACACAGAGTGTTGGTTTTAAAATAGTCCACAAATTCTTTGACCCTTCTCCTTCAAGAGGTGAAGTGTAATCCCTCTCCCTTCAATTATGGAGCAGGATTACTAACTTGCTTTTAGTAAGTAGAGTGTAAGAAAAGTGATGGTGTGTGGCAGCCAAGATTAGGGCATAAAAGCCATTCTGGTTGCTGCCCTGCTTCTCTCTCTATTAGAAATGACACTGTAAGGAGAATCCATTGTCATGTGTAAATACTCCCAGTCCTATGGAGAGGCTGATGTGTTAAGGAACTGGGGCCTCCTGCCAATAGCCAAGTAAAGGCACTATCATATAAGTAGATCCTCAGAGCTTCTGGTGGCAGGGTCTAGGGAAGGGGCAGAAAGAGCCATGTCTGGCCACGAAGGTGGTAAGAAGAGGGCCCTGAAGCAAACCAAGAAGCAGGCCAATTAGATGGGTTACATAAGGAATTCAAGCAAAAGCAAAAAGAGGAACAGAAGAAACCCAAGAAGGAAGAAACCCTTGGCCACAAGTGGAATTAAGAATCTGGCAAAAAAAAGTATACTATTTCTTCTGCCTGGGGCAATAATGATCCTTAATTCTATTCCTGTTTTAACATCTAGATTCCCTGAAACAACATCTTTTGCCACCTATAGTTAGAATGAAGTGTTGTCTTAGAGCCTGGTGTACATTTAAGAATAAATATTTGTAAAAATAAAAAGTAGATCCTTTAGTCACAGTCAAGCCTTCAGATGAGGCTGCAGCCCTGGCTGACATCTTGACAACAATATCATGAAAGACTCCGAACCAGCTGAAACCGGTTTGGCTCAATAGATAGAGCGTAGGCTTGAGGACTGAAGGGTCCGGGGTTCAATTCCAGTCTAGGGCATGTACCTTGCTTGTGGGCATATCCCCAGTAGGGGGTATGCAAGAGGCAGCTGATCAATGACTCTCTCTCATTGATGTTTCTAACTCTCTATCTCTCTCCCTTCCTCTCTGTACAAAATCAATAAAATATTAAAAAAAGAAAAGAAAGACTCTGAACCAGATGCAACTAGTTAAAGCTATTTCTGATATAATAAATAATTTTGGATCCACTGGAATTTGGGGTAATTTTTATGTCAGCATTGGACAATTAATACAGATAGCATCAAATGATTAAAACCATTCATAAATAGCTTATCCAAATGTCCTGAGAACAAAGAAATCATGAAATAAGAATGGGAAAAGTCTTATAACCTAATTTTCTTGACACCAGCTTATATTTCTTTGGCGAAGTGACCAATGGGAGTTCTGATTTTATTGCTGCCACCTATATTAGTGTGTTTACACATTTGTTGCCATCAAAACCAAAGGTGCAGAATTGACTGGTTATTAAAGATTACATCCTAATTGCCATACCAAAGACCTCTTTCTGCCTCTTCCCTAGACCCTGCCACCAGAAGCTCTGAGGATCTACTTATATGATAGTGCCTTTACTTGGCTATTGGCAGGAGGGACAATTAAAGTTTCTTACACTTTTAAAACAAGTGTTCTAATTAATTTTCACTTTTGGACATAATTAGATTTACTTTTTATTTAAATTTCATAGTTTATGGTTTTTTCCCCCTAATTTTTAAGAAATAAATCGTAATAATTTATCTGAAAAATTTAGAGTAATGCTTACTTTTTAGTAAAGATTATTTTTATATTCTATAGTGTGATTGTAAATAGAATCAATCTTAAATGTAGCAAATAGATTATGTGTAAAATGTGTTTGTAAATGTTTACACCATTTCTTTTCTGACTGGGAAGCAGTCCAAAGATTTCATCAGAATCTCAAAAAGGTCTGTAATCACCAAAGGATTAACAATCACAAATCAAGGAATTTCCCCTGTCAATCCTATCTATTTCACAGAGAGATGTCACCTTTATTTCAGGCTTGAGGGGGGAAATAATGTAACTCCCAGAGAAGCATTAGATAGGTTGTGTTGTGGAAAGAAATAGACAAATGTGTGTAGATAAAGAATATATTTGGTAGGCCAGTAGATTTGGGATTTTTAATCTGAAAGGCTGCTTTAAATAAGTTATGGTTGATTTAACTCTGTGTTTAATGTCACTCAATATCTTGAATATAATCTGTTAAAAATTAAATGTACTCACTTATAAATCCAAAAGTTATTCAATTCAATTCTGTCAGATTGCAGTGTATAGCATCACACCCTCATGTTCACATCTCCTGCTGTTCCAACTCGATGGAGAATCAATCAATGACTCAATAATCATGTTTCTTACAGTTCATACAGGGGTTTTGGCTGTAAGTTAGTTTCCTATCCCTGAAAAGAGAGCTAAGAGGCATGCATGAGTCTGGACAAAGGGTACCTAACCCCACAATACTGCCAAATTTTCCTCTACTGGATGCAAACTCCAAAGCTGCCTTGGGAGCAACATACCCAAAAGCTAAGAGATTGACAAGACATGAAGTTCCTCCCAGTCAGCTCAGGAGCCACATCCTAACCTTGCCATTGGTGGGAGATATATAGAGACAACTTGAAGGGAAAGGAAATGGTAGAAAGTAGAGTTAAAGATAACTTATTAAACCCCTCTAGGCATCCAAGTGCTAAGGAGGAGACCAAAAATTAGGAACAGATAAATTGATCCTGTTGTCATATAATTTATAGTGTACTTAAGGGAATAGAGAAATATCCAAAGAACAACATACTGAAGAAAAGTGTGGGATATCTGATAGTTAAGTAGATTAAAGAGGTAAACTAGTAATTGGGAAGCAGTAAAGAAGGAACAAAAATGAATGACTCATATGACACCATTCTCCCATTTTGGGATCATGACAGACACTACCAATTAACCCCAGAATTCTTGCCTGTTAAGCTTAGGTATGGCTCCAGAATCTTCATATACATAGAGGCAGCCACTACCATCACTCAGTGGGATCTGACTTGTGAGAGGAAGCCTGTTTACTTGAATTCATTTGATCAGAAGATCAAAACACTAAACTATCACTTCCAAAAGCATGAAGATGTTAAGATATTATATAGATGACAAGAAAGGGAAAGCTGGGGTAATTTAGAAAGGGTTAGAATTCCTACAGCATCCAGAGAGGAAGATACTTCCTCTAGTTTCTCCAGCAGCAAGGGAGGAGGAAAAGTAAACCAGAGACCTCTGAAAGACTAAGACATTCACTGTTTGGATAACCTATACTAGATGATGTGGTATGTTTGGTATAGACTGGTGGGGAAGTGCTTGCTCTTTAACTGGGGTCCCTGCAAATGTAAGCAAAAAGCAGGTGAAGGGGGTTAATGAAAAAACGGGACATCTGTAATACTTTCAATAATAAATTAAAAGTATGGTTCAGCATTTGTTTCCTGAAGTCTAATTACTCTATAAAGCTAAAGCCACATACAATACAAGAGGAAACTACCATCCCTCTCCATATCTGGTTTTCTTTCAGTGTTTCTAATAGCTCAATGACAAGGAACACCAGCCATTCAGCAAGGCAAGCCAGAAACTGAGATGTTATCCTTGATGTCCATTTATCCTGCACCTTCCATATCCAATACATTGCTGTTTCATGTGGATTTTCCTCCTAAGTAAATAAAAATGCCTTCTCCCTTGCTCCATTTTTACTGCAGCCATGCTAGGTCAAGCCTCCATCACATCTGACCTGAATATTTTTACAACCCCACATCCAAGTGAGTCATCTCCAATCCATTCCCTACCCTACAACCACAGAGCTTCTGGTGAAATGTGAATCCTTTTCTAATAGTGCTATTTTCCTGCTTATTCACTTCATGGTCTCTCCATTTCCCTGGATATGGAGTCTGGAATGTGCAATGAGGTCCACAGGCCCCTAGAGTCTGGACTCTGCCTGCCAGGGCCCCCTTTCAGACTCCTGCCCACTGAGCTGCATTTAGCTCCAAAAATACACCACACCTTCTCTGGCTATCGGGATTTTGTACATGCTGTTCCCTCAGCCTTAGGGTATTTAACTCCTCCAACATCTCCCGACTCCATGTAGAGAAACTTCCCTTCATGGTTAGCCACTTTTAAGCATTTATTATTCTCATAAAGAATACCTGAGAACCCTTTATAGGAACTTCAACTTTCTGAATTTATCACAGTTGTATCCTCTATATACAGAGGGATACTGGCAACCTTCCCCCTCCCTCTTGTATCCTCCCACTATAAACATTCAAAGAATGTGTTTGAATGAATGAGTGAATTAATCATACTAGTTCTCTCATTTATCAGGCTCTTATTTAAAATTTGGAATTCTGCCAGAGAAGATAAATATTTGGGAAATGAGAAGCATGGCAGTGGGAAAATTTACAAAAGGGCTGAGTATTGAGAGATGTTTGAGAAGATGTTTGGGAATGGGCCTAAGAGGAGAGGAAGGAGGGAAAATTCAGTTTAATAGTCTTAGTATAATCATAAGATAAATAAAGTTGAGATAAAACAGCCTCTTCTCAAGCCTGCAAGGCATTGATTCAGCTAAAAAGGCAATTACCCAAGAAGAATATGAATATTGTCTATCACACTGACATAGAAAAAAGTGCTGAACGTGGCAATGATAGTGAGAAGTCCATAAAAAAGAAACTTGGGGCGGTGAAATACCAAAGTCTGCCTGTCACATTTTATTATAAGTAGCTCAAATAACTCTGTTCAATCTCATCTGCTTGGAGCCAAATGCTATTTTTTATTATAAGACAGACACATTTTCTATAAAAGTAGCCATAACTGCTAGCTGTCAAGTAAATTTTTCAGCATAAATATTTCTCTGTGCTTGTGAATAAATTATTGAGGGGAAGTATTATTGAGCACCTACTAAGTGCCAGTCACTGATTTTTTATGATTATATTGTTTAAGTGAATGTTTTAGATTTAGTTTTACCAGTGTGTAGACATTACAATTCAGAGCTTATTTAAATTATTTGCACAAGGTCATGCATTTAGTAAATTTAATCCAGATCTTCACTATACCTTGGTGTATCCCATGAAGTCACAGATAAGGCAGTTGAACCAAGAGAGTAATAAAATTATCAAGGGATGGCAGAATCTAGTTACTGGAATTTTACTGAGAGCTTTATGACACCGACAGCACCTCAGATCAATAACCAAAAACTGAGGACTTTTTCTACTCCTATCCTTCCAAGAAATATGCCTAAAGTCAATATCTCAAATAATTATTGGAATGTAATTATGCCTTTTAACACATGCTAGTATACACAGCAGTGCATATTAATGAAGAATTGATAACACAGATCTTTTTTTAAGTAGGCCTACATATTGGTATGTTTATGTATTGTCCACTTGGACATTTTTGCAGAGCACTCAGTGCCGGAAGATGTGTATTCCATTACACCTGACACAATGATGTCAGGGGTCAATGCCTAAATGTTTAGAGCTTGTTTACACATCATGGGCCTGGCAGTGGTCTTCCTGAGACAAAGAATGCTGCTTTCAGCAAAGGGGATGACTGGAATGTCCTACACACTTGTGTGATTATATACAAGGATTTTGCCAGCAGGTCCTCAAATAATACTCAAGGCATGATTTTCATGTATGTATTAGTCATCTGCTGCTGCAATACAAATTAACACAAACTAAAAGACTGAAAACAATGCACTTTTTATGGAGGCTTTGTTTTGTTTTTGTTGATCCTCACCTGAAGTTTTTTCCCCCATTTATTTTTTAAGAGAGAGAGAGAACAAGAGAGAGGGAGTTTCAGAAGCTGATGATGGTTACCTTTCCTCACTTGAGCTTCTGATGAGAGTTGAAGGAAGAGGGCAGAGGAGATGGGCCCTCTGAATGTTCTGAGAGGAGGCAAAGGAATGCACAATGTCAGATCTGATGCTAACTTGTTGATGGAATTTACTTAATCTAAGTGATATAACACCCCCATGAGGTTAAGTACCATCACCATTTTACAAAGGAGAAACCTAAGCCTAGAGCATTTCCTAAACTTACTAGGGGATGGTGGAGCTGGAATGTGAGCTCCACTCTGTCTGGGTCTTTAAAGCACATCACCCCCTCATTTTACCTCATGATGACACCCAGCCTCTGCCACTATCTGCTCCCATCCTCCATCATTATGGCTACCTGGACTCATCTTCTATCTCCTTGTATTTGTTTTTCATGTGGCTGTAACAAATTACAGTGAACTTATAACAACACAAATTATTTTCTTACAGTTCTGAAGGTCAGAAGTCCTAAATGGGTCTTAGGGCTAAAATCAGGGCATTGGCAGAGCTGGTTACTTCTGGAATCTTGAGGGGAGAATCTATTTCTTGTCCTATTGCATCTTCTAGAAACTGCTCCCACTCCTTTGCTTATTGCCTCATCACTCCAACCTCTGCTCATCATCACATACCCTTCTCTAACTGTGATTTCTGCTTCCCTCTTATATGAACCCTTATTACATTGGGCCCATTGGAACAATCCAGGGTAATCTTCCCATTTCAAGATTCCTAACTTGTTCACATCTGCAAAGTCCCTTTTACTATATAGGGTAACATTTACAGATTAGGACCTGGACATATTTGGGGCCATTAATATAGGCAACAAATTCATTTCCCCTATTATCAAGGAAGACCTTTTTAAAGAATAAAACAAATATTGTCACATCCCTGGTCAAACCCCACTGATTGTTTCCCATTACACTCTGAATAAACCTCACTCCCTCCTTGTAGGAATTGCCTTCTACCAGCCTCTCTAACCTCAGGATGGCTCTCTCCATATTGATCACTCACTCTGACTGCCCTGGTCTCCTTTCTGTGCCCTGAATTCCCAGACCCTTTTCTGCCATGGGGTTTTGCACTTTTTCTTTCTTATGCCTGTTTCACCATCAAGAAACAGATTGAGGATTAGAGCCTCAGACAGTCATTCCTGCTGACCCTCTTCATCAGGAAAACCAGCTCTAAGACAGAGAGCTGCATCCAGGAGAATCTTCTGAAAGATACCCCACAAGGAGGTGAGAAAGTCAGGGGTGGGCCAAGGGACAAGCAAAGCCACAATGGAATGTCATCTGAAGCCTCTGCAGATCCCACATATAACTAATCTCAATGGCCCTTTGGACTTGTCCCAAACTGAGACAGAGGCATTTGCCATGAGTCACCTGCCTCTTGCGAGAGGTTTTGAAAACAAAGTAAGCAATGCTATGCAAAAGGAGATTACAAAAGTGATTATAATAATTACAGCCCTTAAAATAGACAAAACTCATAAAATTAGCTTTGCAGAGAGTGGATGGATGGGATAGCTTATCAACAACAATTTTTAATAGCAGTGATTCATACCTGATGAAAATTTAACTTTGTGTGTCCCAGCTCTAATTCAGATATTTTCTCAAACATACCAGGTAATGTTAGCTGGGTAGTTGGACATATTGGTTTTACCTTGAAAAATTGTTTGGATACAGGCAACTTAAAGGAATAAGCCTTAATAAGTGCATTAAACCTTCAAGAATGTTCTCATTACTTTATGCACATTATCCCTCCATGCATAAGTCCAGCAGGTGAGAAAGATGGCTGACACCATTCTTAAACTGAAGTACTGGCAAGGTAAAAACCAAGGCCTCTGGTTGTCAATGAGTCTGACTCTCCGTGTTCTTGTGTCCTGGCCACTGTCAGGGAATCTGGGCCAGAGCCCTCTCTCACTTTCATCTGAGCACAAGCAATTGGCCATGTGGTCACTCTGGTTCCTTTTCCTTCAGTTGTCCATCTGTCTGGCCATCAAACCACCAAACCAGTCTTTTTACTTTCTTTCATTGCTTATTTTTTTTAAATACATTTTTATTGATTTCAGAGTGGGAGAGGGGAAGAGAAATAGAAATATCAATGATGAGAGAGAATCATTGATCAGCTGCCTCCTGTATGTCCCCCACCAGGGATTGAGTCTGAAACTCAGTCATGTGCCCTGACCTGGAATCAAACTATGAGCTCCTGGTTCATAGGTCAACATTCAACCACTAAGCCACACCGGTTGGGTTCAATGGTTGTTTTTTAATTATCACACATTGCAAACACATTAAAAATAAAGTGGATAATTAGAGACTACTCACTAACATCATTCTTAGATACTTACTTTTACAGACACTAACAGAAAAACCCCAAAATGGTTTACAAGACATGCCATCTAATGATTGATCTTTTGATTATGTTGTCAGAGTGTTTTAATCAGTAAATATTAGTGAGTCCCCATTGGATGCCAAGCTCAGGAAATGCAATCACAGAAACACAGACTTTGCTTTAATGGATTTCAGAGTCTTGAATAATAACAATGGCCAGTTCTGGACTTGCAATAGTCACTATTTGATTTAGTACACTAACTTTCCTGTGGTTGCGGCCCCCTTTTATAGGAAAGAAAGCTGAGGCTTAGAAAGATTTAGAGGGTTTGCTTTCATTTACGACCCTTTGTGTTTAGGTGCTTAGTGTTGGGAGCAAAAAAACTTGTTCCCAGCAGAGCATCCAGGAAACAGCCAGAGGAAGCAGTTACTGACAGGTCATATAGTGCTGAGCAGGAAGACCCCTTGGCTTATCCACATGAGGCAAGAGCCACGCAACTGGCCAGGTTTATGAACTGTCGAGATCCCAGGCAGAAGCCCAGTTATGCCCAACTTCACATAAAGGGGAAGTCACAAACACTGGTCTCATCTTGGTGCTTGGATCATTGCTATCCTACAGCTCTGTGACCACTGAGGACCTAAATCCCTCATTGCAATGCTGCAATGTTACAATTAACAGGCGAACTCATCCTGTCAACCCAATCCCAAGCATGTCTGTGTCCAAGAGGATTTGCCTGGCTCTGCTCCTACCCTGAAGATGGCCAGTTAGGGGAGGCCCAACAGGGCCACCATTTTGGGATTCACAGTTTTGATAGGCTGAGATCAGAATGGCAAGCAACCCTATTGCAAATGACCTCTTCATCTTATGTAGACCAGTAAACCTGGTCTGATACCACTTACATCTTGTTATACATTTGGAAAATCCCACTGCATAGTTTCCCACAGGCTAAGGACTTAGTTTCTCTTTGTGTCAAATCCTGTATTCTCCTTTACACCCTTGTATCCCTCTGTCCATGGGAGCTAACTTCTCTATTACTTTGGGTTTAGTGTCAGAATCTACCCTAACAGGGACCTGGCCTGCCTGCCACAGGTAAACTGCTGACTTTACCCCAGCACCTACATGTAATGTATATGAGTAAGCCCCTTCTCCTCTCTCCCCAATTCTATAAATTTGAGGCAGATACTTTTCTGTGAAGACAGAGAAGCAATGGGCTTCCCCATAGGCAATGTCTTTGTTTAAGCAAGAACTTACTAATATTGAACTGGAATCTTTCTCACAAGTCATCACATGGAATCATAATAATCTTGTAAAGAAATCAATGTTGCCGAAACAGCTTTGGCTCAGTGGATAGAGAGTCGGTCTGCAGACTCAAGGGTCCCAGGTTTGATTTCGGTCAAGGGCATGTACATTGGTTGCAGGCACATCCTTGGTGTGTGTGTGTGTATGGGGGAGGGGGGTGTGTGCAGGAAGCAACTGGTAGATGTATCTCTCTCATTGATTTTTCTAGCTCTTTATCCCTCTCCCTTCCTCTCTGTAAAAAAATCAATAAAATATATTTTAAAAAAGAAAAAAGGAAACCAATATTCTCACTTTTATATCTGATAAACTGAAGCTCAGAGTGGTTAAATAATTTATCCAGGGTTCCTCAGCAAGCAAACAACAAGCCCATTGCATCTAAGATCACTTTCTGGTCCATGCATCTGAAATGATACTTAGATACAGTGAGCACTCTAGATTTGGTCAAACATCTCCATGAGCTAAGGGCTGAAACAAGGTTTGCCTGGAAGGCTAAAGCTGCCTGAGACAAGCCTGGCTGAATGTCCATTGGCCTCCTCATAGCTGGAGAGATCTCTCACATACAAAAGCTCACACCAGAACACAAGCAACACAAACACACACATATAGGGGAAACACATGTAAATGCATATCCACCCATACACACACATACACACTTGTACATGCACAAACACATCTTTGTCAACAACTAGTACTTTTTGAGCCAGATGTCACTTTTTATATCATGGACAGGATTTCATAATCTTTCAAAAAAAAACTGAACATTTTCTTCCTCTCATTGAATCATTTTTCCAAAATATGCCTTGCATGCCAATGGCTGTGCTCTGAATTACTTATAAGAGCAAATGCATAAAGCATGTGTTACTCTGTGGTGGGTGATAAACCTTTGGCCTTAACTTTTGCTTAGCTTGGCTAAATTTGCCACACTTCCAAATATTACATGATAAGCAGTTGAATTTAATAATCTTCAAGCAACTTTTTAATGTCATTGTTTTCTTTAAGACTACACAAGTTATTTGTCTTACACCTTTCTCCTCCTCAATTCTCAGAAGGGTTCTGTGGCCTTAGGAAAGCAGAACTTTGGTCTAAGGCTGAGGTCTGACTCAGAGTTTAAGTCATGTTTATAGAGGATAATCCCCAAAATGATGCATTTGCCCTTTTATGTAAAAGCAGTCAGTCATCTGGAAAGGGGGTAAAAACCAACTGTAAACAGAGCTGTTGTATAGGATTAGTGTAGCCTCCAGATGGAACCTAGTATCTTAAAGAAATATTTTGGGAAAAGTCCTCACTTATTAAGATAGTTCTTAGCTTCACTATGTCTAAAGTAAACTGAGATGGTAAGTATGTGGCATGCATGACACAACTCTATACCCGTGCCCATGACAGACATCATTAATAATGGCATCACACATTCCTGAAGAGTTTCAGATCTTACTCAGCACAGAGAGATCTCCGCAGTCTGTAAGTGACAGCTGACTCACACAAGGAAAACTAGCTGCTATACCAGATAGAGACACATGATTATTACTAAGGGAGTGATGACCCAGTGACATTTATATCTGGCCCTAATGAGATAAGCAGCAGGAACACCTATATCAGATGCCACTGTCAACTTTTTGTTCTGAATCCTGGACCTGGACTCTGTCAGCCTACCTTTTAATCCCTGACACCAATAGATGTCTGTAGATATCAAAACCTGGGCATTTCAACATTATTAGGCATTTACTCCAAATAGACTTGAGTCCTTCTTCTCTCTCCCGCACCCCCCTTCCCCCAGGAGACTTCTCCTCAGTCTTACCACATTGACCTCAGATATTCATTAATTCTTCATTGCTGGTTTTAATTGCTACAATATGAAGTCTTAGGAAAAGGATAGACAAGACAAAAGACATTTCATACCCAACTTCCTAGAGGATACTTAGTAAAAGGAGTCTGAAAAGTCAAAGATAAATGTGGTATGATTCTATTCGTTATGTAAAGGAATAAAAAGCACAATTTTCATCAATACAGAAAATAAAAGACTTATTTTATCATATCCTAATAACATGTAAGGTAAAATCTGCCATCACCAGAAAGCAGAAACACCATCCACATCAACTCCCTGCCTCTTTAGCTTGGTTCTCAGCTTCTCTCATTACACAATTATTGAGTGAGTTAGATGGTGTGGATAGCCTGGTGAACAAGACAAATGTGGTTTTGACCATAGGATTGATGCATCTTTAATCCATGATTACTCATATGTCTTGCCTATGACCTCTATGACCTGCCTCTTATTATCCTGCACTCTTAGAGCTGCTGGTCCAATCATATTTGTGGGCTGGACTTCTTGTCCTGCCCCACCCTTGTGCAATACAACTAGGGAAGAGGTAGATAAGTAAAGGGTCTGAATGCAATCTCTTATCACTGGGGTGTTGTTCCCTATCATTGGGGTGATAAAAAGTAGGATTGATGATTCATGGCACTGCCACTTGGAAGCACCAAGAATGGACCCAGTAAGCCAGGCATAATAGGCAAGATTGAGATAACACTTGGAACCAGAAAGGGACAGGAAGGAAACTGGCAAGCAGACAAGTTAGAAAGCTGAGGCTAGAATGCTAGGCTTATGACATTCAAACTTGGGCAGAAAGGGTCAAATAAGTGATCCAGATGCAAGAAAATAAGCAAGATCCAGTGTTGAAAGTTTAGCAAGACTGCACTAGAGCAGCATCTTCATAACCTGTTTTCCTGCAAGGTGGTGTTTCACTAGTACTCATTTCTGTTATTATAATTACAAATTTTAAGATAAGAACACTAGGCCCCATGGAAGTAAAATAACTTGGCTAAGAGCAAAAAGCTAATAAGTGGAGAGCTGGGACTTGAACCTCAGGTCGAATCAGGCACTATTTCCTGCAGGTAGAGCCAGATACTCTTAGGGTTGGGCTGAGCTGTGGGCAGGAACTGTTTGTTCTTTTCCCTCTCAATTCCTAAGTGTGGTGGGGCCATGATTCAGAAGTAAACTCTGGAATCTCTAGATGTCACTGACTTTTGAAAATATCAAGAGCAGAAGGCTAAGCCTTCTGGGAGAACTTTACAGTATTTTTCTTAGAAGTGAGCACATCCGTTTCTTAATTAATTATCTCCATTAGCTAAGCTCAATTACTTTGTGTCCACCTCCAACAATACAACCTTGATCCTTGGAGACTTCCTATTTGAATTTCCAACGGGGAAAATTTGCCAGAAGCATGTTTTATGTAATTAAATAGTGTAGATATTTCACTCTCTCTTTACTTAATGACTATTAAATACTGAAATTAACTTGGATGTAGACTCTATCAATTTAAGAGAACATACCCTAAAGAATTTGGGGGATCACACTTGCAGAAATAATACTACTGGTCAGATACTCATGAATGCCTGCATTAAGTGGCTTCTCCTCTCAGTTCTCATGATCCCACTGTCCAGTGTTTCTCAATGGACACTGCTCCTATTCTATTCTGCATAAGAATAACCCGAGATGTGGATCAGTTGGTTGAGTGTTATCCTATGCACTGCAAGGTCGCAGGTTCAATTCTGGTCAGGGCACATGCCCAGGTTGTATGCTTGATCCTTGGTAGGGTATGTGCAAGAAGCAGTTGATTGATGTTTTGTTTTCACATCAATATTTCTCTCTTTTGCTCCCTCTCTAAAATAGTCCATTAAAAATCTTTAAAAACAAAACAAAACCTGAAAGCTTGATAATTACATCCTAAGGCCCCAAAACCAGACTTTCTGAATCAGCATGTCTGAGGGTGGGGTCTGAGAATCTGCACTTCTGACACTCTCCCTAGGAAATTCTGTTTATAGGAGTACTAGAGGCCCTATGCAAAAAACTCATATAAGAGGAGGCCTTTGCAGACCCGGCTGCCTCGGCCCTCACAGCCCCGGCTTCATCCAGAAGTACGTCTGGAAGGACATCCAGATGGTTGTTCTGCTATATGGCAGTTCAATTGATTTGCATATTACACTTTTATTATTATAGCTATAAGAACCAGTGATCGTTATTTGCCAGATACATAAAGACAGCTTTATTGTGGAACTAAGAGAAATGAAATGAATGTAAGACAGTCTCCTTTAATATATATTTTAATAATAATAATTCAATACATGTTATCTATTATTATTTTAAAATTGATATAAATCCTTAGACAAGGGCTTGAGAGATTGCTTTGGGAGGTGCAGGCAGAATCAGTAGGTGAGGCGGAACATGAGACAAGGAGGCGAAAGTGGAGTAAAGGGTTGTTGCTCTCAGTTAACCACTATAGGGAACTTGAGACCAAGCCTTCTGGGGCCTCCAGAGGCAGGTGAAAAGCATACCCACCCTGTATTCTCACCTGGAGAATATAGAGGCTGGTGTTTATTGACTCCTGCCCTTGGTTGGCTGGGCTCCTGGGAATGGGTAATCCCCTAGCATTACACATAACAAACAATTTACCATTAGTGACATTTAACAGGGTGGTGTTATACCACCATCACCACTATCTAGTTCCAGAATATTTCCATCACCCTTGCCAAAAAATCCTGTGCCCATTAGTCATCACTCTCTATTTTTTCCTCCCTGAGCACTGGCTAGCACCAACCTACTCTCTGTTTCTCTGGTTTTAACTGTTCTGGACACTTTATATAAATGGAATCTATACTATGTGGCCCTTTGTGTCTGGCTTCTTTCTCATAGCATCTTGTCATCACATTCACCCATGTTGTCACATGTATCAGTACTTCAGTCTTTTTCTGGTTGAATAATGTTCTATTGTAAGGACTGTAGTCTCTCAATTTTTGGACATCCAGAAGTCCAAAACTGTCTTGGCAAACAGTTTGCCAAACCAGATCAACTGTCACTCCTCTCCGTATTCATTGTGAGCTGCTTCCTTCTCTAGCTCTTTTCTCTAGCTTCCTGTTAGGTTTGGTTAATGGAAGTTAATGGCAAGATATCAGATAAAAGCAAGCATGGTTCAGGCATTTTTTTTCCTCCAGCTCCCTGTCTGTATGGTCTTAGGAAAGTGAGTGTGCCCTTCTATAACAGTGGTTCTCAACCTTTCTAATGCCATGACCCATTAATATAGTTCCTCATGTTGTGGTGACCCCCAACCATAAAATTATTTTTGTTGCTACTTCATAATTGTAATTTTACTACTGTTAATGAATTGTAATATAAAAATATCTGTGCAGTCTGATGGTCTTAGGCCCTCATGAGAACCACTGCTGTAGAGCCTAAGACCATCGGAAAACACAGATATTTACATTATGATTCATAATTATTTACATTACAATTAATAATTCAAAATTACAGTTATGAAGTAGCAGCAAAAATAATTTTATGGTTGGGGATCATCACAATATGAGGAACTGTATTAATGGGTCATGGCATTAGAAAGGTTGAGAACCACTGCTCTACAAAGACCAAGTCTTGGTAAAATGAGTGTGTCCCCCTATAAAGACTAGGGCTGCTGTCAAAGGGTCCCAAGCTTCTCTCCAGGTTCTGTTGGCCCCTCTCTCTCTTGGCAGTTTCAGGCCTAAATGAAGTAACAGCTTCCTGTTGCTGATAGCTCTCAAGAACTGCATTATCCTCCATTAGTTTTCCCCAAATATCACATCTTTCTAAATAGTCTATTTAACTTTCTTCAAGTTATTCCAGTTAGTGTGCCTGTCTTTCCTGCTGGGACCCTAACTAATGTAATAATGACCAATGATAGAGTAACCCATCAGTATTTTACTCAATCACTAAAGCACAATACATGATGCCTATTCACAACTTTGGGACTAAGAAATACTCTGAACTCCTGTGTATTATCCCCATTCCCAGATGTAAACCAGACAGCAATTGCTAGAAGGCATTGCAATAGACTAATTATGAATGTGGGATCTATAATCACATTTCCTAGATTCAGTTCTCAGCTCTGCACCTCCAAGCACATGACTTGGGGCTAATTACTTAATCTCTCCAAGCCTCAGATTTATGAGATATAAAATGTGCAGTACCTGTCTAGACTATCTATGACAAACAGACAATATGCAGAAAGTTCTCAGAATAAGGCCCAATAAATGTCAGCTAATATGTGAACCCACATTCACCCAGCGTCGAATTCCTCTCTCCTTGTCTTTACAGCTTTTCATGGCATTATCTGAATCCAGTCTGCTGGCCTAGACTCTCCCTAGATCCTGAGCCAGTGATGGCTAGGGCTGTAAGTACACTACCATCAATGTTCTCTCCCAGTAGGCAATGCGGAGAAAAGCAAGTTTCCATAGAACTTATTCCCTCCATTCCAAAGAAGACCCCTGGGGTATTCTTTACCCCTGTGCTTACCTCCTTTTCTTTATCACTAGCAAAAAGGCCAACATGCATGGTATGGTTCCTTTTTTAAAAAATATGTTTGTATTGATTTTTGAGAGAGAGGAAGGGAGTGGAAGAGAGAGAGAGAGAGAGAGAGAGAGAGAGCTACTAATGATGAGAGAGAATCATCGATTGGCTGCTTTCTGCATACCCTCTACTGGGGATAGAGCCTACAACCCAGGCATGTGCCATGACTGGGAATTGAATTGTGACCTTCTGGTTCATAGATCGATGCTCAACCACTGAGACACACTGGCTGGGTGGTATGGTTCTTTTTGAAATATCTGTTACAAATCTGTTTCAGATTCATTTTTAAAATTGGTTCAGACATAGTATTATTCTTTCCAGTTACTCAGGTAACATATGAATACATTCTACCAATAAAAGACCCAAAACTTAAGTAATATGAGTTTGCCATTAGTGACATCATTTTTCTTATGATGCACTTATAGCTGAGACAGGCTAAATAATGTTCTCAAGTTTATGCTGGGAAGCAGCAAAATGAATTCAAAACCAGGAATATTTGATACTGGAGCCTGGGTTCAAATTCACTATATTATGTTGACCTTATGCTCAGGATTATCTTTTGCCTTAGTGCCTCTCCTCTGGCATCCTACCAGGCCTTAACCTTCCAGGCTCATAAGCCCATTCTAGAAGGATGTGGAACCTCATAAATGGCCATTAAAGTCCATATCTAAACTAGTAGGCAAGTGTCTTCTTGCACCCTGTTCCACATGCTTCCCAGCATATGGTTCACAGCCAGCACCTGGGCTTAGCTGTACCTCCCATTCCTACCTTCTGCCCTGAGGTTTCTTAGACGCCTTGCAATGGAATGCCCAGGGGAACCTCAGGGTCATTCATGTCTGCACAGCCTAAGGATGATAGGAAGTTGACACCCCATGGGAAAGCTTGACCAATGGGGATGGAAACTTTCCTAGAGATCAACATTTCTGTGGTTCTTCTCTCAAGGTCTTAAGGGAGTGTCGTGGTTGCCAATATTAATAACCATCCAGTATCTGAACCCTTTAAGTTGTCCCTTCTTCCCTGTCTTACTTTGCCCATCCTGATTCTTGGAATCAAACAATCCCTTATATTAGGCTTTGCTTTCTAGGGTGAGTAAAGGCTAAATCAAGGATGATGGAGAGTTGATTTGTTTTGTAAATATTTGTTGTGACTAATAGGCTCTCCTTGCCTAAGCTACAGATTCCTCAGAGAGTGGCGCAGATCCTCCTGGAGAAGACTGCACACAGTGCTCTCTTTAACCTCTCTATTTCCAAGGACAGGAAGAGCTGACAATTGCACAGAAATAGTCATATGCCCTTGACTTCACCAAAAGTATGCAGATATCCTATCTAATAAAAGAGTAATATGCAAATTAACCATTACTCCATGACAAAAATGGTGGCCCCCATACCACAAGATGGCAGCACCCAGTCCCCTCAGCCCCACTGCTGGAGTGTCTGAGCCTATCTGACCGAGGGGGCGGATCCAGCCTTCCTGATCCACTGGTGCTGCAGAGCCTGGGCCCCTCAGCCCCTCGTGGAACAAGTGGTGGGCAGATAGAGCAAGGAAAGGCTAGAGGTAACCAAGCATAGAGGTTGGATCTGCCGCAGGAGGGGGCAGATCCAGCCTTCCTATTCTACCAGTGCTGCAGCAGTTGGGCCCATCAGCCCCACAGGGGCTTGTGCACATCAAGCAGCAAAGCTGGATCTGCCCCCAGACACAGCAGACAGAGCCCGGACAGCAAGGCTTGGGTGCTTCTTTCGCAGGGTGGTGACTGTGAAGCCTCAGGCCTGGCAGACAGAACCTGGACAGCAGGGCTTGGGGGATTCCTTAGTAAGGTGGTGGCAAGAACACCCCCAGGCCCCACAGACAGAGCCAGGACAACAGGGCATGGGGACTTCCTTAGTGTGTCCGTGTCAGGGAAGTCCCAGGCCTGGTAGACAGAGCACACTGCAGAGCATTGGGACTTCCTTCACATGGTACATGGCAGAGACAGGCAGAGAGCAGGGCATGGGAGCTTCACCTTCATGGCTGTAGCAAAACCCCCAGGCCCCACAGAGAGCAGAGAACCATGGGATTGGGCCTGTGCCATCCGTAGGACATCCCCTGAGAGCTCCTGGAATGTTGAGGGTGCAGGTTGAGCTGAGGAACCCTGTACGTGAATTTCATGCACCGGACCTCTAGTTTCTCAATATAGCAAAACAAACAGAGATTCACCACCCTAATCAGTCACTTATGCTTCCAACATGCTTCATTGTCATCAAGAGAAGGGTATATTTCATTCAAGAAAATAATGAGTATCTAGGACCAGCCAGAATTATGCAAGTCTTCAGGGATAAGAAGATAAACAGCCCCATCCTTGACCTTAAGGCATGAACATTTAAATAAAAAGCAGATAAGTAAATAGGAAATTCTCACACCTTGTTAAAAGTACAACTGGAGCAATTATGTAAGTAAAAATAGAGGTTTTAAGGAAAAAAATTGTCTACTATGCATTGCATTTTAAAACAACTTAAAAAATGTAATCTAGATTTATCTCACTTCTTTTTGGTCCTAGACCTGTAATCTATATTGAGATAAAAAAAAGCAACTATCCATATATCCATCCACCCATCCATCCATCCATGGACTCACCCATCCAATACAAATATTTTTCTCATAGGAAAGAAGTTTTTGGTGCTGGGTAGCTCACGTGGGGACTTGTGTGGCCAATGTAAAGGGGAAAAATGACAGGAGATGAATCATTTTCATGCAAGACTTCCATGCAGTGCTTCTTGCTATTCTGACCACGACTTGTTAAAATTATGCTAGAATTGCACTATAGATTTCCTAGATCATATTAAAACCGAGTTTTCAACAGGGACCAAGCAGACAACAATCATTCTGAGATGACAAATGTGTGGGAGCAAGGTCAGCAGCCAAGTTCACTAGGATCAGTTTGGCACTTGAAGAAAGCCTTAGCAGGGACACCTTGAAAACATCAAAACAGTGAAAAACAGAGAAGGAAATATATTGTTCTAACTAGAGTGTCTAGGTCCAACCCTCAAAAACTTCCATGTGCATAGGAAAAAAACTGTAGAGTGTCAAACTGAAAACAGCTAGTGTAGTGTTATCAGAAGATCTTTTTAAAAAATATCAGCTCTACTATAGATATTATAGTCTTAAGTTTTATGACCCTGGGACTAATCCTGCTTCTGATACCTCTATGATCTTACTTAGAATGAGCTCTGATTTCTTAATTTTTAAAAGGTTATAATTATATCTAACCCATGCATCCAATAATGCAGTCATTCTTTATTAGTTATCTTATATAATAAAAGGCTAATATGCAAATCGACATATCCGTGGAATGACTGGTCACTGTGATGCACACTGACCACCATTAGACAGATGCTCAATGCAGAAGTTGCCCCCTGTTGGTCAGTGGGCTCCCACAGGAGTGTGCTGCTCAGCCAGAAGCTGGGCTCACAGCTGATGAGTGCAGTGGCAGTGGTGGCAATGCTAAAGATGTCGGACATCCCCTAAGGACTCCTGGACTGTGAGAGGGTGCAGGCTGGGCTGAGGGACACCCTCCCCCCCCCCCCCAGTGCAAGAATTTCATGCACTAGGCCTCTAGTTTAATAACAGTTATCTAAAGTGTCAAGCTCTGCTCAGTGGTGGGCCTTAAATAATAATTTTTAAAGTCCTTGCCCTTGTATATCTTTGGGTTTCAGGGAAAGATAAACCTTAATCACAAATTCACCATAATTAAATGGAAATGATGGTTATTACTTGGTTTATGGAAGAGAGATATGTGGCATTACAAGAGATAATAAAAGGGGTGTCTGATCTTAGATTGGCAAGTAGAGCTGACCTCAAGAAGAGTCTGAATTAGGAAGTAAGCTCAGGAATAGGTTATGGGTAGATTCTTGATAGAGAAAGTAGTTAGTATAAAGGTGTTGGAGCATGATGGTCTCAGCAACCAAACAAAGACAAGTGTGGCTGTAGTATAAAGTATACAGTAGTGTGAGAGGAGCTTGGAGCAGTTGGTATAGGTAAGTTCATCCTTTGCAAGACTTTATACCTCATGTCAAAGATTTGTTTTTTATTTAAACCCAAAAACAATGAAAAACAATTAAAGGATTTTAAACAAAGGATTGGCATGATCAGTTGCATCATACCAAAGCTTTCAAAGGATCATTCTGAATGGGGAGAAGAGTTAGAAGGAAAGTAAGAGGGATTATGTGGAGACCAGCTGGGTGGCCATGTTGGTATCAAGGCAAAAAAATACTGGTAGCTCATATTAGAGTGCTGGTGATGGAGATTGAGAGAAATAAATGTATTCCAGATATTTAGGAGGCAGGATTTAATTTTTAAAATGAGAGAAGAAGAAATTGGATGAGTCATGCTGTGGATTGAGGTAGGGAATAATAGAAAGCCATGAGGTATGGAAGTAAAGGCCACATATTGGGTTGGGAAATGTTGAATCCAGAAGCCTTTAAGACATGAAAGAAGGACGTTAACTGGGATATTCTAATGGGTTATACAGCACTGGAGCTTGGAAAAGACTAAACTGAAGGGCTAAATATGTGAGCCATTGGTTGTCAGGTAGATGAAATTGAAACCATGGACATGGATGAGATCATTGTGAGAATAAATAAGTGTTCATATACAAAGCAACTAGAATACTACCAGGCACAGATTGGGTATTAACAAATCTTACCTCCTTCCCTTTTTCCCCATCTTTTGAGCAATAACAGGGTGTGTCTGAGCAAACCCCAAAGGAAGCTGGTTCTTGGGGAGAAAGAAAAGAACTAGTCTTTGGCTCAAAGGTTCAGAATAGGTTTTTTTGCAGGAAAAGCAATACCCATTTCTCTTAGCTTCTGAACACTGATACCCTCCCTAGCTTCTGCTTTTAACTAGGTGGCTGTGTTAAAAATAGAGGCCACAAAGGCTAAACTAGTTATGCAGGATAATTCTCTCTTCAACTTTAACTTTAATAAGACCTCGGGAGAAAAGGAAGCAATGGAACACAATATTCCTTTTGCCATACTTATTGTGAGCAAAAAGGTGAATCCAGAAACAGTTTAACCAAAAAATTTTAAAGTATCTGTAAGGGCATCTTAAACTGAAGTAATTATAGTGAGGCATATGTAACTCCATTCAATTTTGAAATATGTCTTATAACATCAAGGGACTATGGCATTTAATTCTTCTCTTCCTACCAGAGAAGGATAATGTTTTTGTTCACTATTACTGGCAAACTTACTGGTTTCTGGAAAAGCTCTGTTTTTCTACATCTTCTTTCCATCAATTTGACATTCCATTGATAGACTAGTAGAGCATTTTCTTCATTATCCATCAGGAAGTTTCAAAAACTTATCCACATAGTATATAAAAGTAATATATAGCTCACAGAAATTTTTAAAAAATAATCTCAGGTTCTGTTCACATTATAACAAGAAAGCAATGGTATAATGGGAATGACAACAAAATCTTAGTATGAAATTATCTCCCTCTAATTCACTGCAGGGTGATTTTTACACTTTTTAAAATACAGCATAGTGATCCAATGATATTTTTAAGTTGCAAAATTGTTAAGACAGCTAAAATAATATTCACTTCCTAACTATGCTGAGAATGTTTGAATCTTTTCTCCCTGTTACTATCAGAAGGAAAATAAAGGTATCAACAACATTCTGAATGTCACACTTCAAAGCCCTGAGACACACTTTCTCCTGACACCTGATTGACAGATTATGGCTTTTGGATATCCATCAAATTAACAGATTATGACTTTTGGAAGCCAAAAGCTATGCAATTATTGCCATGTTCTATCTATAAAGAGATAATGTATTCTTTGTTATCCATTTGTGTCTCAGATGGCAGCCCCCGTCCCGCCAACACATACATAATTATAAATAATTTGGTTCCTTCTATCTTTTTTCTTTCCAATATGCTCCCACTTGGAACATCTACAAAATAATTCACTTGAAAAAATGTTAGCACAGAAGATGACTGACATCTCATATTTCTCAATAATGTTTTACAAATTTAAATGTCCTCCATCTATGTATCTCCAGTGACAGCTCCCCTCTGGTTTTGTGTTTCTGATCTGAGGACTTCTCTGGAGAAGAATTAGGAATACAAGAATCAATATATTTTTGAGTCCAGATATTGAGCCATGCTGAAGTTAACTGAGAATTTCAATCCTGACATAGTGGAGACAGAGGGAGAGGATATTTCCTAACTATCTGAAGAACTGCTAACACTTTTCATGCCTCTTCATTTACGTAAACCTCCTGTTCATTAAAAGTGTCTTAAATCAGAGATAAAAACCAAGTGATTCAATTACAATATTAGTTGAAGTCTTTAGTCTGACTTGAAGAAAGAGATCTTTATAAAGAGCAATTTACAAAACAGTTAAATGTAAGCTATCAATTCTGCCAATCAAGATGGTTATTGCCTTAAACTGATGCAAAGGGCCACAATGTCACAATAAAAAGCTAAAGTTTACTGATCTGGGGTGTAGATCATTACAAGTAGAGGGTTGTTTAGAATTTTAATCATACAAATTTTAGGGCTGTAGCGTCAAAAGTATATCATTAACTGGAAAGAAGAACACAAACAGAAGAACCAATGTAATTAACTCTGCTCTCCCTCGTCAAGACCTAGAGTGCACCTTTTGAAGGTTTGAAGGAGAAAGAAAACTTTTATTCCATGGATTTCATTAACACACAAAACCAACCCACATACCTCCTTCTGTGTACTCTAATGGGAACATCCTTCCCCTTCCTCTCACACACATTATTATTAGCTCTGTTACACCCAACTTTATTTATTTATTTGTTTGATTGCTTGGGGTGACATTGGTCAATATAAACATATAGGTTTCAGGTGTGAGTTTCTATGTTACAAGATCTGTATATTGACTGTGTGTCCACCACCCTGAGTCAAATCTTCACCTGTCAAGCACCCAACTTTTAAACTTCAGATTACATACAGAAGAAACTTAAAGAGAGACCTTCCAACTCAGACAGGATAAAAACATTTTCATTATGTTCTCACATTATTCCTTTTGTAAGCTTCATGGCTTCTGTAATTCCTTACCTAATTAATTGCTAGGTTGTGAGTTCTACCAGGGCTGGGTCCATCTTGTTCACCACTGAAATCCAGTGCCTGTTGAGGTGCCTGAGTTATAGTCAGTGCCCAATAAATGCTTTTTGCACTGAAAATTTTAATTGCCAAAGCTCTCACCTTGGAGATTCTTCCTTTTCCTGCTGGTGAGCCCCTAGAGAGAACTGTTATACTAGTATTCTCAGCTCCTGCATGAGCATGAAGCTTAGTTAGTGTTCAATAACTGACTGAATGAATGGTTGAATGAATGAAAAAAGAAAGGGACAAATGATGGTGAGGAGAAATAATGGGAAAAGGAAATTAATCAACCACATATACCTGTCAAATTCCCACTTGGGGCCAGGTGTTTTACTAGGTACTGAGGGAGGACAAAAGAAATAAAATACTTTTCCTTTCTTAAGTGAAATATGATATTTCCTCCTACCAAGAAAGTCACAAGGAAGTCTATAAAAAATGGCTAGGCAATTCAATGGAAGGACTGTTTCAAAGAGAATAGAACCAAAGCTTATAAGAGACATCTTCCAAGGAAGATAAAAGAGGAAATTATGGAAGTCAGTGAATGATTATTTCAGAGGTGTGTGTAGGAAAGCGAATACACAATATGAGGCAAAGGGATTGGATATGAATTGAGTGACAGAAGAGTTAGAATGATACTGGGAAACTCCTAAAAGAAAAGATATGCAGTAAAATCTTTGATATCTCTCTTAGCAATATTTTGACAGCATAAATGAAACTAGAGGGTGTTATGCTAAGTGAAATAAGTCATACAGAGGAAGACAAATACAATATGATTTCACTTATAACTGGAATCTAAAGAACTCATAAATGAAAAACATATAAACAGACTCAGATATAGAGTGCACACTGATGTTTGATGGGGGATTGGAGAGCTGGGTAAAATGTTATGGGATTAAGAAATACAAATTGGTAGTTACAAAACTGTCAGAGGGATATAAAGTACAACATAGGAATATAGCCAATAATCCTATATAATAAAAGGCTAATATGTAAATTGTCCAATTGGGAGTTTGACCCACTGGGAATTCAAATGCTCACTATGACATGTGCTGACCACCAGGGGGCGGTGCAGAACAAAGGAAGGCCCTGGCCAGCAGCCAGCAGCTGGCAGCAAGGGGAAGGATGGCCCTGAAAGGCTCTGGTCACTGGCCAGGACTAGGGACCCTACCCATATATGAATTTTATGCATTGGGCCTCTAGTATTTTCATAACTATGTATGGGGTTTAGATGGGTACTGGTAATATCAGGGAGAACACTAAAGTATATGGTCATCTAACCACTATGCTATACATCTGAAAACAAACAAAATAATATTAAATGTAAAGTATAATTTAAAAAAAATTAGCCCTGGCCAGTGTGGCTCAATAGGTTGAGTGTCATCTTGTGCTCCAAAAGATCACTAGTTCAATTTCCCTGTCAGTGCGCATACAGAAGGCAACCAATTGATGGTTCTTTCTCACATTTATGTTTTCCTCTCTCCCTTTCCCTTTCCCTTCCTCTCTCTCTCTTTCTCTCAAATTGATAAAAACATTTTAAAAAATAAAATAAGAAGATTCTAGGCATTTTGAATCTGTGTGATTTGAAGAACATTGATATCAATGATGGAAATATGGTGATTAGAGATGACTTGAAGGGGTAATCATAGCTATCATAGCTTACCAATGATCTGAGTTTAAGGTGATGATATATATAAACTAAGGAGAAAAATAAGGATAGAGAAATATATGTATGAGTCAAGTACACAATAATATCATTGAGGTTTAAGATGAGCATGGTACTCTGTTAAATAGTTTGCATATATTATCTCAGTAGATCCTCACAACAAACCCATAGGGTAGCTACTGTTATTGGTCCTATTTTATTCCTATTTTGCAAATGAGAAAACGGAGGCTTAAGAAGTTAAATAATTTGCCCAAACTCATACAACTGGAAAGTTACAGTTAGAAACTGGACACAGATCTGCCCACTTCAAAGTCTTAGTTCTTAGCAAAAGTAATGAAAACCAAGGGAGAGAGTATAGAAGAGAAGGTAGGTATTGGTCCCTGGGAGCATCCTGCAAGTGCAATAATTCTTTCCAAAATAGGTGATAGTGACAGGGTGAAGGAAGGTGGGACAAGAAGTCATCTAAAGAAATTCTTACTTCTTAGTGAGGCACAGTACAAAAGGGCTTCTCAGGTTTATAACGTTCTCTTTCTCTTACTCTTGGACACATGTCTGTCTCATGTTGTATAGCCCCTTGTATAGAACAATAGACCATAAATGGAAAGAAAAAATAAAGCCTTAAGAAAACCCAAAAGGTAAATAACTAAAGTCTTTAGAAATCCAAATACAGAATGAGAAATTGAATATTAGAGAAGCTAAGGTACTAAATTTCAGTTGGATTCACAAAGATTAGCATTTTACCAAAGCCTATGTACAAGATTATAGTAAAACTATTCAATTTGAATAATGGTTAAAAGAGTTAGTAATAAAAACACATACATAGATCTTAAAGCTAATTTTATGAAATTTGCTTTAAAGATTTATTTGTTTTGACATCGGGATACATAAGTATAATTCTTTTCTTTAAAATTTGACGTTAAAGATTTTGATTGAAGATTTGTAAAGTCATGTTTATAAATGTGGCTTTGCTCAATAAGTTACCATCTTGAATTTTAGGGGGGGAGGGGTGTGAAACAAGGCTTGTTAATTGGCTCATGTGACCAAGATATAATACTGCCACCTGGTGATGGTGTACTCAATACAATACAATGGCAAAAATGAGCCTTACTTTCTGAAAGACCATTAAAAAACCCTTCTGAATTCCCTTCTGTTATCTTTGTCATTTATGACAATATACAGTTGTGTCCTTTCCTCATTTACCTTACTTAGGAGCAATTTATTATAATTGTAAAAGAACATAAGCTTTGTCATTGAATAGACTTCAGTTCGACTTTGAGGAGAGCTGCTCTCTAGCTTCATAACTTTTTTCTTCATTAAATGTTGACAAAAGGCATATAAGTAAAACAATATGTGATAACTATCACTGAATTATTGATATTGTTGCTATTACTATTATCCATAACAGGAAACACTGGGAAGCAGACCTATCTCAATGACGCCATGCCTGCAGGAGGATAAACAGTGTCACCCATCGGAAAAATGCTTTGTTTATATCTCAGGTACTGAACAGCTGTTACTACATATTAGGACCAGATGTTCCAAAATTATATGCAACATTATGCTCAATTCTAACTTTTACTGAATTGCCTGTTGATGAAAAATGACTACTAGAGGAGATGATTTATTAAAGGGAAATCCATGGACCTGTCTTTAAGTTTCATACTCGACTGCCCCAAATTACAAGCCAGTCTATATACTCTGAACAAACGTCTGGTCCATTCTAAGATTCTGTTGAAAACTCACCCCCTAATTATAGCCCCATCTGTCCTACTTGCCAGTCCTATATACATCTGTCCTGCCGTGCCCAGGTACATCCAACCTGAGCAGTATACATTTGCATAACCTGTAAACTCCACTTCCTTATAGAGGTAAACTTTTCATTGATTCCAGAATTGCTGTTGCTTTTGATTTTGTTTCACGTTATGTTTTTCTCATTTCGTACTTATATGTGCCTAAAGAAAAATTCAATGCAGGAAAGTAGATAGAAGGAAGAAGAAAGATGTAATTGTTCCTTCTTAATACCAGGCCACAGTTACTGTTATTCTAACTCTCCTTCACAACCTTTGGGTTATTTCCTGGTTCCTCTAAATGGCTTTCAAATGTTCTGATTAGGGAGCATTTGCAATTCAGCATGAGGTCAAATGCTCTGGCGGCAGCTGGCAAATCCCTGCTTTGCTTTATTAAACCTCCCCAATAAATTTCCAGGCACAGGGAATGGACAGTCCAGCCAGAAGCCCCATATACTTGGTGACTCAAGAAAGCCAGGCAGAACCTGAAATCCTGCCACAAGCATCTAATACCCAACAGAGGCTGCTTTCCCGTCAGTATTGGCTCCTTGAGGCAGGTTGAGAATGAAGAGAGCATGATGACTTCTCTTTAGTTTTTAAAGGAAAGATATAAAAATAGCAAGGAATTTTCTATACTGAAAAAACAAAACAAAACAAAAAACAACAGACTACATCTTTGCCAAAGGGACTACTAGGAATATTTAGCACATAAACCTTTTACAGAGATTCATTTGTCAACTCCCTAGCTAGAATTTGGAATATGTGTCTGCAAGCCTACCTGGCTGAGATATCTCTCACTAGAGAGAGTAATTATGGGGGGAGGGAGGAATAGTTCAGTTGAATTATCTCTGCTTAATGGATCTAGATTCTAGAGGCCATACTCCTCTTGGAAAGTTTTCCAACTAATCACAGGAGAAGAAACTGCCTCTTAATTGGGTAGCTTTACATTGGGTGATATTACAATTAGTTAGAATGTCCAATATGTTATCTATAATGCTTTTAATGAGAAACATTTAGGTCCTTCTGGAATTTTTCCAGTCAAATTAATTCTAAGGACTGAAGACAGTATTATAAGTAATGTTATCAGAATTACAATTATGCTAGTACTAGAATATGTCGTTTAAAATAAAAGGTTCAATGGGTAAGTCCTAAAAGACCACTATTTTTTTCTTAGACTTTATTAAAGTAACCATGGATAAGATATATCATACCCATGTACATTTCTCAAGTGCTGGATAGGGCAATATAACCTACTGGGTTTGAAAGGCCAGAGCAAGGCTCGCCTAGTCTATACTGAGTGCCTGAGGAAGCTGTCCTCAGGTCTGAGATTCAGTGCTATCCAGCACACTGTCCTTGTGTCCAACCATGCCCGAAGTTCATCAGATTAGAAGAGGTCCCTAGTAAGTTTCCTGTCATGGCTTTGGAAATCATGGCTCACATCTGAGCCTCAGTAAGTTCTAAAAGCGATTCTTGGGTTTTCCTGATCTGAGACTCATGCCTAGCCTGTGGGCCCAGCTGATCCAGCCCCTTTGATGTAGATGGTAATGAGAGAAATGCAGTCAGAATGAAACCTCTGTGCTTGGCACACCCTGGGTACAGCTCATTTAATCCTCCACACCCCTAGGATACTAACAGGCACTATTATCATCTCCACCTTTCACAGGGGAAAACTCGTATCCACAGGCATTCTGGAACTTGTTAAAGGTCCAAAGAGACACAGATCATACAGAAAAGCAAGGGCTCAGAGCCCCTTTGGCACAGGCACTCATCGACTTTTCCTGTTTTCTCCCAGATGGTGCTGGGTCATGACACAGCTTTGAGTACTCCAGGAGGCCTAACTTGCTGATGCACTATAGCAGTGAACACCAGAATCACTCAGGAAGCTTGTTAAAATACATATGCTTTGTCCGCTTCTCCCTCCCCACCCCTACACCCACTCCAACAAGGAATTATGCATCAGAAGCATGGTCCTAAAATATCTGTATTTTTCATACCATCCCAATGAAAAAAATAGCCTAAACTCCTGCTTAAAGCAAAATCACCACCCAAATATCCATGAGTTGTAGCTTTGGGGTAAGAACCATTTCCTTTATGCCAGCACAAACCCTGAATGCTTTACTGTCAACTTCTTTTGTCCCCTGTGGAATGAAGTCAAGTCCACTAGAACCAATAATAGACTTGGCAATGTGTCCCAGCTGCCCTTTAATAACTGGTGGATCTGACACCTCTCTAGGATTTGCTGTTCTTGTCAACTTTGCTTTCCCAGCCTGAGCAGCATTACTCACCTTGTGATTATGGCTCATGGGACATGGGGAACAACCAAAGTCTTAGGTGCCAGGATTCACCAGAGTAGTTGAACTGAGATGCTACATGGTTCGCAAAGCCCATGGCTTGCAAAGACTTTTGTAAGTCTATGTAAACTCTCTGGGTAGCCTAGCTCTGTCTCCCGGGAAGGGTGTCAGCCATCCTACATCACCTACTTGGTATTCATAGCATCAGGTGCACAGATGAGCTCTAAAGACTCAGATCACAGCCCTGGTAATTGTGTAGCAATAGCTGGAGTAACATTCAAGTAGAGATGATAACCTGTGTTAATCTTAGGTCAGCTAGACCAATACAGGTGTTTCTGAAAAATTACATTAGGCTTAAACTTATCTCATTTTGAGACAGCTTTGAAGGTAGAGCATAAAAGACTGAAAAGGCTCCCTAACAACATCGTGAATGCTTTGACTCATTGCCTGCAATAATGTACCATGGCAAGGCAGAGGAAGAGAAAAGCAAGGAACAGGGTCTTGGAAAGCAGGCATGAGTTGCAAGGGCATGGATGGAGGTGGGACAGTGACAACCACTGCATTACTGTCTCAGACACTGAGTATGCACTGCTGTGTGACCTCCTGGCCTCATTTAATGCTCTGAGTGGCTCTGGCCCCCTTCAGGTAGGGCTTCCTTCTTGTTTCTATAGAGGTGCCCCATTCATGCACTCACAATCCAAGGGTACACAGAAAAGAAAGCCCCTAGAGTGAACACTTAGCCATAACAGATGGGATTCTACATAATAAAAGAGTAACATGCTAATTGGCCATACCTTCAGGATGCCCACACGCCAATCAGGAATGAGTATGCAAATTAACCTAACAAATATGGTTGGTTAATTTGCATAAAAAGGCACTGAGTGACTGGGGGCAGGGCATTACACAGATGTTCTGGACCACTTCAGCCGCTCTGGGCCTCTGGGCAGCATGGGAAGGCAGAGTGAAGGCAGTGACAGCAGCCAGGGGAAGGAAGACCCATTCTTGCATGAATCTTCCTGCATTGGACCTCTAGTGATGAATAAGTGAATAAATCTTTTCTTCTTCTCTTGATCCCACAGCTCTGGGAGGCAGACTTTGCAAAGGAAGGTTCCTGCAAATTTATCATCAATCAGTTGCATTTGGAGTTGTTCAATTCAATATATCATTCAGGGACTTTCTGGAATTATCTTCCTGGGTATGATATGAACATATGAGCCCTCTGCTTTATGGGGTAACCAGCTAAGGAGTAACTAAAGACTGATGTCCTAAGTTTCAATACCGCTTTCATTTATTCTGAAAATAGGTGTGGCAATGTGAATAGTTGATATTAAATCACTTCTAAAGACACAAGTCCATGAAGAAATTCCTTGTCAATTTGAAAATATTCAAATGCTCAGAGTTGGCCTGGGAGCAAGAAAACAGATGTTTAAAGAACAGACTAAGCCATGTTATGAATCCAGTGACAGAACCTGCACAATGCATTTTATATTGGTTTTCTGTTAGAGTCATCATCCATTCTGACAAGGACTCAATGATCAAGAGTGTGGAATAGCATCATTTAGGTTGGTAACAAGGAAGGCTGGCTCTGAGGTTAAACAACCTAACTTCAATCCTGCTTTCACCATTTTCATCTGTGTGATCTGGGGCACATAATTTATCCTCTGTAAGCCTCTGTATTCTCATCTGAAAAATGGGGATGTTAATAGTACCATCCTCATTTTGGTGTGATGCCTCACTTATTATAGTGCCTAGGTTATAATGAGAGAGAAAGAGAGAGAGGGAGAGAGAGAGAGAGAGAGAGAGAGAGAGAGAGAGAGAGAGAGAGAGAGAGAGAGAGAGAGAGAGAGAGAGAGAGAAGGAGAGAAGGAGAGAGAGGAGAGAAGGAGAGAGAGATTGTTATTGTTTTTATGTGAAAGAGCTCAGACTCCAATGCAAGTGAGTCTGGCTTAATGCCTGTTCTGTCTCCTACAGCCTACTGCCTACCCAACAGAGAATGGGAAATTAGCTCAAGGTACTCACTCAAGTTTATCTCTCCTATGGAAGCAATCAACACAGTGTGTGGCCATCTGTCCATCATAGAGGGAGACTGGTAATTGCCTTGCTGTGCAGTGGTCCAGGGACCTTGCATTGAAGTGGCTCTAATATTTAATGCATACAGAAAGGATTTCCCTGTGGCATAATTGGTATAATGAATGATAAGCCATCCATTCCCATAAGTATGTGCCTGGTTATATGAGCTTGAAAAGATGAAAAGACACCTAAAGATAAACATACACCAAGTTCCCTGAGCAGGTTCCTCAGCAGCTATGGGCCTTGACAAAATCAGGTGTACAACGGCGATAGGCAGAGAGGGACATTGTGATTGGCTCAGAATCCAGGAAATAGAGCACCATAGTCTACCCCTTTTCATAAAGGTTCTGGAAGGATTTAAGGAAATCTACATATACATTTGGCTCTCATTCAAGGCAGTTATGGTCTATAAAGTTACCATGAACAAATTAGTAAACAGTAAACCAATGTTTCTAATGGAAACACAGGATTAGAAGCCTCTGATGACAACATTACTTTCAACCAACCAATATATAACCTATGTATGCATGTTTCTGTTTAAATTTAATATGTAAAAAGTTGGCTTATTTAATATACATAGGTTGACACATGAACAATGAACTCAGAACCAACATCCAAACCGAAATGAAATTTAATCTAACACATGTATTTCCTCCATAAGGCATAGCATAGCCTTCTGTGCTTAGGACACAGGGCAGCCCTTCAGCATTACACTTGGGCCATTTTAAACATAAAAATTACCAACAAAAGACAAAAATGTAAAAAAGAAAAAAATGTACTAAAAACCCACTAAAAGGACACTTGTTTGCATTATGAAAGCCAAAATAAGAAGGCAGAGCATGGCCCTGTTCGGCTTCCACTTGAAACATGCCTATGAAACAACTCAGTTTTCACTGCTCTGTGCATGTCTGCAGATGACCACGGAAGTGCTATGAGTACTGATGTGGGAGTTACAGATACATTTAGTGGATTCACAAATACAGACTTCTTAAGGAAGACCAACCCTGTGTGTGTATGCATAGATACACATACATATACACTGAGTGTCTAGACTATTATGATTTTTGAACGCATAATAATATGGCCACTCATTTTATATATCTATATATCTATGTCTATGTCTATGTCTATGTCTATGTCTATATCTATATTTATATCTATATCTATATAATGAGTTATGTATTATATATATATTTACATATATATATATGTATGTATATGTATGTATGTATTAGAGGCCCGGTGCATGAGTTCATGCATGGGTGGGGTTCTGCCAGCCTGGCCAGGGGACATGGTGGTTGGCTGGCCTCCTGGTCAAGGGGCCAATTTGCATATTAGCCTTTCATTTTATAGGATATACACTGAGTGGCCAGATTATTATGCATTCAGAGAGCATAATAATCTGGCCACTCGGTGTATACATCCTATATAATAAAAGCCTAATATGCTAAGTGTCCACTCATCTGACCAGCCATTTGACCAATCAAAGCATAATATGCTAATGATATGCTAAGGCTGCTCAACCCCTTGCTATGATGTGCACTGACTACCAGTGGGCAGATGCTCCAACCCGTAGGTTATCTGGCTGCTGAGGTCCAGACTAGACCAGACACACCTTGGAGCCCTCCCACATTCTCCCTCACCCCCCAGCTGGCCAACCTCCGGCATATCTCCACAGACCTGATCATGCACCAGTGGGGTCCCTCAGCCTGGCCTGTGCCATCTCACAATCCAAGACCCCTCAGGGATGTCAGAAAGCCAGTTTCAGCCTGATCCTACAGGCCAGGCCAAGTGACCCCACTGGTACACAAATTTGTGCACCAGGCCTCTAGAATATATGATTATGCACATATGCATATATACCTGTGTATAAAATGCTTATGAACCATATATACTAAAAATACAAGTTATATTGTTATTGTTTCATATAAAAATCTGTTACTTTGCAAATGTAAATCCTTATTTTCAAGAGGTGAAATTCTAAGTACAGTTAATAGTCAAAATAAACAAAATTTTCCATTCTTAAAAAAAAAAAAAATTGGGAAAAAAACCACTGAGTGAGTCTGTTTCAAGGAAACTTGCAAGAAAAATTTGGATCCTTTCTCTCTGCCATCAAAATGGAAAGACTTCCAGCCTTCTCCCTCAGAGAGCTATGCTTCGGAGTCATATTGGATGCCTATAACCCACCTACCGCATTGACAGGACCCAGGGAATGCACAGGGCTCCTGGCTGGCAGTTCCACCTCTCACTCTGAGGCACCAGTCACTTGGCATGAGTTTACCAATTAGCTGGTGAAGGTCACAGTCGGGGACCCAAAAAGACAGAAAGAAGTATGACAGTACATTCTTACCCTACAATGACAGTCTTTCATCTGGGGAGGAGGTACACATCCATAAGAATTATCTAAGAGTTTAATGTTCTGCAATGTTGCTTAGCACAAAGTAATACTACTTTGAGTGACATCAGACATTTTTTATGGAGCACTTATTATGTGCCAAGCACTGCCTAACCCCCTCATTGTCCTTTCTCTCCCTTTAATATTGAGCAACCATCCTATGAGGTAGGGTGACACTGAATTTCTAAGTAACATTAATATTATAGAGTTTTGTAACTTTTTTACATGCAATACACAAAGGATACATTTTTATGCCAGAATATCTGCACTTAACTCATTCTTCTGAGAATATCCTATACTATAATTTAACCCAGTGCTGCCCTAACAGATCTCTCTAATAATGGAAATGCCCTATATCTTCATTGTATAATTTGGTAGCCAGGAGCCACATGTGGCTTAGTAAGCACTTGAATTATATTTCACAAAACTGAGGAATTAACTGTTAAATTTTAATTTTCTCTAATTTGGCTAATTAAGATTTAAACATAGTCACATGTGGCTAGTAGCTACTATATTAGACAGTGCAGATTTGATGAGTCACCCAATTGAAAGGCATACATTAGTTTTCCTTCAATTGTCTCTATTAGATATTTTGATGGAATGCACATCTCTGTGTGTGAAGACAGGAGTATTAACTCATTATTCCCTAACTGAGGTTCTCCCCCAATACTTTGTGTTCTTAATCATAAGCCAGGTTTCTACAATCTGCATTTATTTCCAAAAGAATAGAAGGCAGATGTGCCCATATATTTGCCATAGACTAACTGTAAGGCATAGAGCTTCCTATATGCATTTAGTATCCTTTTTGGAGTTGCTCAGATCCCCTGCCGCAACATGACAGGCTGGACTGCCTACAAGGTGCTACTGCTGATAGCCAGGCTTTTACCATAGAGGTACCTGCACTAATCCCCCACTTGGGAAGAAGGGTCTGCTGAATGCCCCACAGAAACGAGCTGGCAGTAATCTCTTTACTTTGTGCCTGCAATAATGCATCATTAGTAGTGCTCGTATTAAAGGACAGCAAGCAATTATTTTAGTCCATTTCTTAATGTCCCTCAATTACCCATTCCTAGCTCTCTTTCCTATCCCCAGAAAAGCATAAATAAGGGGTTTGGCTGCACTTCACGTAATTAGGCTGTGATCAGAGCTAATCTGTTGCAATGGATGATGCATGTGTCCTCGGGACTATCTCTCGCTCCAGCACCAGGAGGGGAGAGCCTGATGCCAACCTCACTGGGTCAGCATGAACAACAAGCAGGATGAGAGGAGGCAAAGAAAATGGACAGTATAGTCATCCAGCATGAAATGTCACACTCTAAATGACCAGTTCATCACAGAGATTGAGCCTGCTTGAAGGGGCCATTGCCATGATCTTGAGTAGGAAGATGGTATTTGGTTTGTTTTTGTGACTTCTTCAATGAATTTAATTGATTTTTAAAACCTAACTAATATTCTAACCAATTACATCCTTCCAAAGGCTTTTCTCATCTCTGTGAAGATCAACATATATTTTACTTTTATTGCCGGAACAAAATTGTAGCAGCTTCAACAGACCTCTAAATAAAGGAAGGAAAAAAATCATCCATGATGCTGAAAGCCCTACAAATCAAACTGTTTTCATTTTTCTGTGCTCCCTTTCTGTCTTTGTTCATGCGTATACATAATTTATGTTTGAAGCCACTCTCCTGTCTGGTTCCAGGTATGCAGCAAGTGGGATTAAATATAACTCAACCCTCCAGCAGGTTTCCTCTGGGCCCTAAGTGTCTTATTCTTCTATTTTGCCCCTGGCCTCAGACCATTCCTGTTTTTCCAGGTCCTGCTCTAAGATTAGTCCCTGTACCACTGAGTGGCTCTGGCCAATTGGAGCTCCTTTGTGGATTCCTCCACACCCTTGCAAGCACAGAAATGCCCATAAAGGGTGGTTTCAGCAGATGGCTATCATGATTGGTGGTTCCTATGCCATATTTTCTTGTTAAACATTCTAAATGTTACTCCTGATATACCCATATTTGTCTGCCTTGACTTAAGTCACTTTTGGCACAAAATTTCCACATTCCCATATTTGATTGTTTTACTTATATCTAAAAGATCCAAGATTATTTTGGGGTTCCTAGGCCTAGACAAACCAGTATATTCAATTATTGAGGCTCCCTGGCCCCTGTGATTTCTGGGACACCATTTTTTTCTCCTCCCTTTTCTCAACAGCTTCCTCTGAACCTAGAACCTCAGCCAACCTGGTTGCAACTTATAGAATGAATACAGTCTTACTTTCTGCTTTTTAAAATTCATATTATTGTTAGACTTTTGCACTTTCTTACAAAAATACAAACACTATTTGATTTAGCAACTGCCCTCTTTGTGATTTACCTAAAGGAGTTGAAAATGTGTGTCCATACAAACCCCTGTAAACACATGCTAATACCAGCTTTATTCATAATTGCCAAAACTTGGAGGAAAGCAGGATGTTCTTTGGCAGGCAAATGGATAAATAACTATGGTATATTCAGACAATGGAATATTATTCATCAATAAAAATAAATGAGCTATTAAACCATGAAAAGATAGGGAGAAAACATAAATGCATATTACTAAGTAAAAGAAGCAATTCTGTAAAGCTATAATTCCAATTACATGACATTCTAGGAAAGACAAAAGTATGGAGATAATAAAAGGATCAGTAGTTGCCAGGGGATAGGGAGGAGGGAAGAATGAAAAGGCAGAGCACAGACGATTATAGGGTAGGGAACTATTCTATATGATACTATAATGGTGGGAACATGTTATATCGATGTATTTGTCAAACCCACAGAAGGTACAATACCAAGAGTGAAGCCTAAGGTAAACTATGGACTTTGAGTAATAATGTGTCAATGTAGGTTTATTAATTTTAACAAAGGTATATTATGGTGCTGGATTTGATAGTGGGAGAAGCTGTGCATATGTGTTAACTAAGAGTATATGTTAATCTTTGAACCTTCAACTCAATTTTTCTGTGAATGTAAAACTGCTCTTAAAAAAAAGTTTATCTAGATATTGAAAAAATAAATGCAACCAGGTACAAAAGTTTATTTCTCTCTGGACTCCTATTTTATCATCTCATTCACACACACACACACACACACACACACACACACACACACACACACACAGTTGAGCCAAGGTTGCATAAAAACACCATTCAAATGCAAACAGATATACCACTGCTCTCTCTCTCTCTCTCTCTCTCTCTCTCTCTCTCGCCATTTTGAACAGTCAGCCATTCTCTCTCCACCTTACCTAAGTCTTTGGACCACTGATTTCTCTGCTTGGAATGCCTCTACCTGCCTTCATACCTCCTGCTTTGTTTGACTATCTCCAACATGGTTTCTGCTCCCAATTTGCTCACTCTGAGTCTCAGTTTCTCCACTGTCAAAACAAGGAATAATGACAGCAACACCTATTTCATTGGCTGTTGTGTGGACTAAAAGAGTTAATAAATGTAACATTATATATAATGTATGTAAATAAGAAAACAGACTGTGAGCTTCTGCATACTTCTAAATTGCTCAGGCTTCCTCTACTGCACATAGCAACAGATGATGTCACTGCTCTGTCCTCCTCTCAATGGTTTCTTATTACTCTCAGAATAACATCCAGACCCTCCCTGTGACCTAAGCTATCTGACTCAATCTCATCTCCAACTCTCGGTCCAGCTACTTTAGTTGCCTCACTATTTCAGAAATATACCAGGGAACATACCACTCTACCTCTTATATTCCTTCCTCCATAAGACCTACATGTCTGTCTCCTACACTTCAGGCAGGTGTCAGTTGAAATGTCCTCTCTCTTAGGGACCCTCACACACAATCCTCCACCACTATGGAAATAAGCATCCTTATTACACTTCATCCTTCAGGGACTTGGTTGTGTCCATCACTGCTTTCTTGGTGTTTAAAACCATACCTGGCACATAGTGGACACTCAATACATGTGTTGAATGAATGAATGAATGAATGAGCAGATTACTCCTCTGATATAGTGAGAAATTGTCTTGGATTTCTTTTTGAATTCTCTCTTCAATTCCCGAAGCCCATCTAATATCCCAGACCACAAAAGGGAGAACCACCAGCCTACAGCTAATTAGTAGCATAGCTATCGGCCTTTGCTACTTCACCTGCATAGTCATAGCATCCACCTCAATGCCTTCAGGAGGATTAAATGAGGTGATAGGAGAAAAGCACTTAGCATGAGGCAAGGCACATGACAGTCATTACATGTTCCCCATGTTTAATATAATGTGAGAGCCTGTTTTTACCTCTTTTGTGCTCCTTGCTATTCCAAAGCAGAGACATGTTCTGAATATGAAAAGAAACTACTTAAATCATGATTCCTCCCATTTAAATGTACAGCATTAATATACTTATCAACTCCAATGAGAATATCTACCCCTAAATAAAGGTTGCCAAACATTTTAAATGTTATTAAATTGTCCAGTAAATGGGAATGCCCAAAGCAGAGAGCCAGTCAATCAGGATTATTCCAGAGTTTCAAACAGACAGAAGGAAACCATTATCAGGTTTAAGAATATTGCGTTTTCTCTCCCATACAGCCTTTATCTAAATCTTCATTTAATTGACAGCCTTCAGCACTGACAGAATTGCATTCCGAGAACCAGGAGAAGTTTTCAAACATTCACAACAATGATACATGCTTCGCTAAAAACTACTCAAGGGGAAAGAAAGATTTTGCACAGGATTTGGGGAATGCCATATCACTGTCACTGCAAGGTCTGGAGAACTGACCTTGAATCACATAAGAAATCGACACCACTGCATAAACTTAAACACACTGTCTGAGGTTTAAGGCAGAGAGAATCAGACCTACTATTTCCTCACACTCTACAGGTGTATCCTTGAGGTACGATATCCTTCCATCTGGATATCCTCAGAAAATCCAGCACTGACTGGCACATATAAGCATGAAGTAGATGTTTTTGGAATGACTAATGAGAAAATCTTCATGATTTGATGTAATAAAGGAAATTGGCTCTTAGGTCCAAGTGTTTCTATTTAAGTAATTCTTACTATAGTCTGGGCTGGAAGAAAAGACCTGATTTTTCTCCCCATCTCTTCCCCCAACCTCCATCTTGCAGTTATTAACAAGTCTCATTGATTGCATGATATCGTCTTATCTCTGATCTGTCTCCTCTCCTCCCTCAGTACCTGGAATGGGATGTCTTCCTTTCTGGGACTGTTGCAAAGATGCCTAAATGTCTCCCATCCTGCACCCCAATACAAGCATGCCAATTGTTGGAAAAGCCAGGCTTGGCAGTGTCACTCTGCTGCTTAAAAATCTCTCAGGGTTCCCATTGTCTTAAGAACAAACTGTCTGTGAAGTCCAGCCCCCTTCCCTGCAGCCCCTCAGTCCCCTTAGCCCCACATCCTGAGCTGCAGCAACTCATAGCTCTCCAAAGCCTCAATGGCCAGCTCCCTCTACTCTATGGCCTCCTTTCCAATGCGGGTCTGTGCAAGCAATTCCCATTCCAGTTTCTGTCTGCCTAACTTCCTATTGATCCTTCAGCTCCCAGTACAAATATCATCTCCCCCAGAAAGCCTTCCTCAAACTTTTCCCTCCCTTCTTTCCTCTGTATTCCCAAAGAGCTTGAAGCTAACACCTTATTACTTTATTTTTCATTTAAATTATACCAGCCAACCAAAGGACTTGTATACATGCATATAAGTACAACCAATGGACACAAAACTCTGGGGAGGGAGGGTATGTATGGGAGGGGGAGGGCAATGTTAAAATATGTACAGAGATAATAATTTAATAAATAAATTATACCAGCCACTATAGAAAGTATGCAAAAGCTCAGTGTTTTCCACAGGCGCATGCAAACAGCACTGAGGTCAAGAAATAAAACACAATCAGGTTCTCAGAAGCTCCACTCTGCCTTCTTTGCAACCATTTTGGAAAACTGGCTGAAGTCAAACCACTTTTCCACAGTGGCTGCACGTCCAGACCTTTTCATCCCATCCTGACAATGGTGCCTGCATTGTATGTTTAGCCTTATAAGATACTGGAGTGAGGGACTATAATTTGGTCACCTCCTTATCACCAGTTCCCACTGCAGGACTGGCATTTGATGTGTTCTTTAGGAATGTCAAATTAATAAACAATGGAATGAATGAATGAATGAGAAGGGTAAAAAACATGCACTCTTAGTTTGGAAAATGGTCTTAAATATCTTATGATTGTCACTTCGTTACATACACTTTCCTCATTTGGAACCCACAGTCGTGGCATGATTATGGGATTCCCATTAGAACTCACATAAGACCATCTGTCCTCTAGAGATTGTCAGAGGAGAAAAACAGACTTTAAAGGTCATCAGTTTTGACCAGAAAAACCAGAACTCTAGGTAAACCAGGCCAGCTAAATTGATTTGACAACCAACCTCAGCAGCAAATGCAGCTTCCTAGGTTGGTTCATTTTCCAATGTGTGATTTTTATTTATTTTTATTTTAAAAATATATTTTTATTGATTTCAGAAAAAAGAGAGATAGAAACATCAATATGAGAGAGAATCATTAATCAGCTGCCTCCTGCATGCCCCATCCTGGGGATTGAGCCTGCAACGCTGGCATATGCTCCCACTGGAAATTGAACTATGACCTCCTATGATCAAATGAGAAGTAGGATCAAAGGTCAACCTTTTCCCCTGGAGCATAAGCTAAGTATTTGCTGTAATCACATCACAGGGTGAACTTCAAAAGCCCACAGTGTGATGAAGGCAACCACCTGTCTATCTTCAAACCAGATGAATGGCTTTCTGATGCCATCAATCAGAAAAGCAGATGTACAAAGAGCAGCTGATCCTTATTTAACCAGCTCTTCTCATCTTGTCACGAATAAAAAGCACATGCACAACCCTGGCCTAGGTGAGAAATATAACCAAACTGGAAACTGCCGGAAGGCCTATTATTTTCCTGTAATCTTTCAGAGCCTGGAGGTGTCACTGGTGACAGCCCAGAATGACAAACCAATAATAGTTTTCCAAAGCACAAGACACCAGAGAAATGGAAATTCAACTACAATTCAATTGAGATCTCCTTCCCAGGACTTGAGCTTTGCTCTGGACAGTGATCTCCTTTGAAACTGCTGTAACATGAGCATGTTCTGCGACTTTAGCTTTGAGGACTGTGACCTGGCAGAGGCAGGCAGCAATAAAAGGTTGGGTCAGCAAGTTGTTACTTTCAAAGTGAAAATTGGAACTTCTAGCCTTCAAGGAAGATGAAAAGCTCCAAATTTATTTTGATAGGCCAGAACTGGTCCTTCCAGAATTCTTGGTCATGTCTGATCTTCCCTCCAGGCCAGAATCACATTTCTAGCATCCTGTTCAATTACCAATACCAATAACCCATTCTAAGTCCTAAGGTCAAGGCCCCAAGTCACCCTCTCACTGCCCCTGCTGGGAAAACACATGGTATTGTTTGTGATTGAAATGGGGAGGTACTAGTAGCAGATAAAACCTACAGGACAGAATTGGAAGCTATAAGCCCCAGTTCTATCCCTTCCTGTGTGACTTCCTTCCAATGGCTTCCCTTCTCTGAGTCTCAGTCTCCTCATCTGTAAGGTGGGAAAGTCCTGATTGAAAACCGAGACAATGTACAATAAAGTCTTTTCTCCAGGCCTGACACACAGAAGCATTTAATGAATATTTACCACCTCTTCTCTCCTAATAAAATCCTATAAAGTCAGGAGATCTGAATTTAAATCCTGGTTCTGCGAATTATTCAATGAAAATAAGGTTCCTGAGGCTGTTTTCTTAACTGCAAAATGATATATGTGCCTTCTGAGGGTTGAGTAAAGAATGCTGGGAACTCCTTAGTTACAAAATGAGATGAATTATAATAGCTCCAGAATTTGGAGTTTTGAATTAGACACCAGGTATGTAAGTACTTAGCTGAGTACCTAAACATAGATGGTACTCCATAAATGTTAGCTGTTGTTTGTTTGTTTATTTATTTATTTATTTATTTATTTATTTTAAGTTAATTATTAGTGTAATTTAATTGAATAATTATTATTAGAACACAAATGATGATGATTGCTCTTAGTCTTATCTCCAAAACACATTAAAGTTTTATCCTTGGAGAAATTATGTCAGGTTGACAGTGTCTCCACGGGGTCCCTCCTGCCAGTAGGGAAATGTTTCCAGTAGAAAGTGCTCTTTACAACCCTCTCCCCACCAAAGTAGGCAACTATCCAGCTGTGCCCAATAAGGCTCATTAACACAGAAAGAGAAAGCCCATTCTAGCCTGGCAAAGTACACCCCTCATCATCTGTTTTTGTTTTGTTTTGTGTTTTACTTTCTTACTTAAACTGCTCACTGCCCTGCCCCAGTGGGCTTCCAACCAGCCTAAAGGAGTTACCTCGCAAACAGGAGCTTCTTCTGCCTGGTGTACAGATGGGTCTTTATACAATGCAGAATCAATCCCAGACATGCAATGTTCCTGACGGCTCAGCCTAAGAGAAAACTTCCTTGGCAAGTTACATGATCCCAAAGGGGAAGAGCGGACAGAGCAGGCTAAATGCCAATAAAACTTGCCAGCAGATAGAGCTAGAGAGGCAGGGGGATTTGGGAGAAGAACCAAATGGAGAAAGGCCTTAAATCAAACCTCTTCATCCTAACAGGATAACATGTGGGGACTGAGCTAGTTTTGGTCAAAATAGCCAGGGTAGGGGTTGTGCTCAGAAAAGCTAAGAAAAGCTAAGTGGCTGGATTAATAAAGCTTTTAGGATCCCTCATGCTAAGTCTGCAGTATGCAAACTTTTCCAAGCATCAATTATAACAGCATAAAACTTTCTGGAATAAAGAAAGGGTATTGAGTTCAGGATGCTTGCTGGGGTCTGATGTATCTTCATCTATGCCCTTGGATTTTTACAGGGTTTTATTACTTTGCTCCTCTAGCCATTCTCCAGAACTCCTTCTAATCTTGTTTTAATGGGCAGCTTCTATGCTTCTATTTATTAATGAGAGAGAGAGAGAGAGAGAGAGAGAGAGAGAGAGCGAGAGAGAGAGAAGAAGAAGGAGAGGAAGGAGGAGAAGGAGAAGAAGAAGAAGAAGAAGAAGAAGAAGAAGGAAGAAGAAGAAGAGAAAGGAGGGAGGGAGGGAGGGGAGGGAGGGAGGGAGGGAGGGAGGAAGGAAGGAAGGAATGAAGGACGGAAGGAATGAAGGAAGTAAAGTAATGAAAGAAAAAACCAATACGAAAGACATCAAGAAAGAAAGAAAGAAAGAAAGAAAGAAAGAAAGAAAAGTACAATCCAATATGCTTTATTTATTGCAAACAGCAGAAGGTCTCACTAACAAAGCCAGCATAGTGTCTTGCACAAAAATCTATTTTCCTCTCAAGAATGGGAGAACTGACCTAAAAAAGCTGACCACTTGCTCTCCCTAGAGGTCCAATGTTGGGACTTCAGCTGTATTTTTTTTTTTTTGGGGGGGGGGGGGGCATGTTCTCTAAGTGACTTATCTCAGTTTCTTGACCTAAAGCTTGTGGTTCTTTCCTAGCAAATGGCAACTTAGTGACAATTAAGACATCATGATCCCTTCCCAGTTTTGATTCACAATGTGTTATATTATTCAGTTAATTCTCCCATGAAGTCAGAGAGAAGGAGGTTATTACTGTGCTCCCCATTTTACAGAGGATGTAAAGAATGTTATAGAATTTCCTCAAGGTCACAGGGTGATGGAGCTGGGACTCAAGTACAGACAGTCTGGTGTCCTCATTCTTATCCAATAATTTGTTTTCCTTTTTCCATTTCTCCTTCACGTCCTCCCCTTTCCTCTTCATTCTATTCTATTATGAAATATATTATTTTTCATTTACACTTTTTTTTTTTAATCTCCTATATGGTCTGACCTGTCATTTCATAGATGAGCTGCACAATGTTCTGGCCCCTCAGTCTCCCTTGAAGATTGAGCCTATTTTTCATTAACTGAATGGAACCTCCTTCTCAAAGAGAACCAGTGACCCCTTCTTCTTGTGAATCTAGTGCTTTCCCCAGGTCCCCTTTTTCTTTACTTCTAATATATCTGAAACTTCCTTCTTGAAATTTCCTCTTTTTTACTTTGACATTATAAAGGCCTATATTTCTTCCCCTTTATGTGGTTACCAATTCATCCATCCATCCTTCGTCTACTCATCATTCATCCACTCACCCTTCCATCTATCCATCCATTCAACCACTGATCCATTTATCTGAACTCAGATTTTTTTGTGATCTTGGACAAGTCATTTTACTTTTCTGATCTTCTATTACCACATTTGCAAAACAGAAATATTAAGAAAATAATGTATAGGATTGTTGTTAGGTTTAAATGAGACAGCTGATGCAAAGAAACTTGGCTGAAAGAGGTATTCAGTATATATTTGTTGTTATTCTCACATTTAATTAGCCTTAAAATTTTGGGATTATTTCTGCTATTTTTCTTTCTTCTCCATGATCTCATTCAACACCAAGCCTCTAAAATTGGCTCTTTCTATACTTCCTTATTAGTTTGCAAGGTGGACTTCTTACATTGGGTCTTTGCCAATACAATCCATCTTCCACACCATTCTCAGATTAATTTTTCTGAAATATCATTTTCCATTATGTTATTCCCTTTTCAAAACAGGCAATGGATCTCCACAACCTGTGTTTTAGATATATTTTTCTTCTTTCACTTTTCCTACTTTATTATATTTTTATTATAAATGTAGTGCATGCACATCAATAAAGATTTATAAACTAGAGGGGGAAAATCACTCACAAACCCATTACATGAACAAAACTGCAATTAAGATTTTGATAAATTTCCTTTCAGAATCCACTTTCTTTCCCATACATAGTCTTTTTAAATTTATTATTTTTGCTTAGTAGGAATCCTACTCTATACACAGTCTTCTGTTTGGTATTAATTTCTCACTTATCTGATTTTTCACGTCATTATTGTCTTAATAACCATCCTCTTCAATGGCTGTATAATATCCAATTGACTCACTTAGTCAGTTTCCATTTGCTAGACATGTATCTTATTTGTTGAGCATTTAGGAGAGCCAAGCACATGGCTAACACTTGATAGATGCTGATTGTTATTTCCAATTTGGACTATCACATGTAATGCAGAAGATGTTTCTACATTTTTCTGTATTTAACTGTTTCTTTAATTTCTCAGATGTAGATTACTGGCGTAAAGGGCATTACTATTCTTATAACTTTTGATTCTAACAGGTGCTGAGGGCTTCCCAGACACCTCTAAGCCACATCCCTATGGGCTTTCCATTAGAGGGCTGGCCCAACTTCCCCCTACAAAAATCCACACTTCTGTTAAGGGCTTTCTCTGGAACCAAAGTCCATACCCAGTAGTCCAGTAGTGTTCAAAATCAATGCTACCTGGGGAAGTCCCAAAACAATGCCTACTCAGATTTGTGACATAAAGTCCAAAGCTCCCATGCCCTTCAGGTGGAATGGCTCTGAAGTGTTCTACACTTGCTCCCAAAGGTCCACCTGGGAATTAAGGTCCAGGCACCCACTGTAGCAACTGGCTGAATACCAGACTGTTCATATGGTAGTCCCTCCCCTTCCTTGCCTCACTTCCCCAGTTTTTCCTGAATTACCTTCCAGATTAGTTAATTGCACTAAAACCTTCTCTTAGAATCTTCTTTTCAAAGTACCAACTTCCATTCTCCAAGGACTTAAATCATTAAGGACATTAAGGACTAGGATTCTTCGGTGTTGTGTTGAATCCCCATCACAGCAGTATTAAGTAGGTATCACTGTCCTCATTTAATAGGACTGGTAACAGGACACAGAAAGGTTAAGAAACTTTCCCCTGTACACACAGCCCTGCAGTGACTGAGCAGGGTTCAAACTGTAATTCCACCTTCCCCCAAGGCCTGGGCTCTTAACCACTCTGTTGTACTGCCAGGCACTATCATGTAGCAATAGTAAGATCATTTGGCTAAAATAACACTGATCCTATTAATAGCTGTGATCCAATTTCACATTGCATTCACACTCATTATCACACAGAAGAGCCTCCTTGTTGCCCCTGAACATGCTATGAGTATTTCTGTCTCAAATTTGGACTCATCCTTGCTCCATTCTTCTTTCTCTAACTGGCTAAATTCTATTTCTTCCCCTCCAGTCTTGATCCCACACTGTTTTCTCCTTATTCTACCTACTTCTGCCATTGATATTCTTATTCTCCCTCTGATTCACTTTCCACATCTGAATATGGGGGTGGTATCAAAACTCACTTAACAGTGTTGAGTGAAGCTTCTGGAACAGCATATGCATCTTCAAAGGCAGGTAACAAATGGCATTTATGCATGCTGTCACCTAGACCTACTATAACTTCTCTGCCCATCACCCTCTAGACCTCAACTTAATTCCATTTCTTAGCCCCCACATTTAATAGACCATTTATACTAAGGAAGTACTAGTAAATAAAAAGCTATGTATTTAAGGCAAAGTTTGTAAATAAGGACAAAATGATTGATAGAAATCTTTTGAATATTATTTGGGGACAAAGGCCACCAGAAGATGTCTAGGACCATATTTTCAGTTCATCTCATTGTTTGCTCTTGGTCAAAGACCCTAGACTTAGTGAAATGACCAGTTAGTTGTTGATTTTTGTTCAGAAAATAATGAAAATAATTTCTGTTTAGTAGAATAGATAACCCCAAAGGTTTAGTTATGTTGCAATATCATACTACCTAATTCAGCAATCTCATACTGATGTTTCTTTGTCAAATTGCTCATAAAAATCCAGCTTCTTATATTGTTAGGGGCAGAAATAGAATATTGGGGCCCAGTTATAATTATAAGAAATAGTAATCATGCTATTTTAACCATGGTTGTTTTATTCTGAAGAAAGCACATTCTAACCTGGCTGGAAGTGGCAACTGGGTCCTGGGAGCTCAACTGGATATGTAGCCCATCCTCCATATCTTGGTGCTGCTTATTATCATGGAAAGATTAACAACCTTGTTGCAGAAATTAGAGCCCCCAGCCCTTTGCATATCTTCATTCCTTTGACAACCCCTAGCCCTTTGCATACCCCAGCCCACATTATCTGTAAACTGCTCATTTGGCATCATCTTTGTCCTTCTACACAATATAAACATCTGGCTTATGGTGGGGATCAGAGCAGATTTTTGTGGATGACCTGCTGCTCTTCCATACTGCTGGAATTATTGAAATAAATGCTCATATATAATTAAACTTGGTCTCTGCTGAATTGGCTCAAGTAGTGACAGGCAGCCCAGACCCATTGATTGTCCAGTTACAGAATGGCTTTTTAAATTGTCATATCATCTTATGGTCTCCTCATAAATTAGTGAGTAATAGTTTTGCCTCTTGAAAAAAATATACATTTAATATGTATAGTAGCTTTCTACTCATTAACTTTTCACAGACCAAACTCTGGATTCTGGCTTCCTAGTAATAATAGGATAGGATAGAGATTAAAAAAAAAATAATAATAATAAAGGCCTGAGAGTGCTGGGTATATACGAAGCTCTACAGTTAGACCAGCTTTTCTCAACTTTGCACTATTGGTATTGGGTGGGGATAATTCTTTGTGGTGGGGGCTGTTCTGGGCACTGTAGGATGTTGAGCAGCATCCCAGACCTTATCCACTAAATGCCAGTAGTACCCTCTCCTATACTGTGACAATCCACCATGTCTCCATACATCACCACATGTCGCTGGAGAGGCACAATTGCCCTCAGCTGAGAACCACTGGTATAGATTGCACTTCATAAGTAAGAATCATAGGCAGATACTAAAAGGTTGGTAAAAATTCACAATGGCACACAAAGAATAATTCTGGATGGGCTTCAAACCCCAATGGCTATAGATCTCACTGGCACTGGCCCTTTGCCTTCTTCCCTTGTGTCTATAATCTCTGTGATAGCCACTGCAGCATCTGCTTCTGTCTGGTCCACCTTAGATTCCTTAATTCCAAGATGTACTCATTTCCCCTCGTATACATGTTAATAAACTGTTGGTTTTTCTCTTATTAATCTCACTTTCTCTTAAAGACCCCCAGCTGACAACCCAAAATGGGTAGAGGTGAAGTTTTTGCACCCTCTACAGAGACCTGGTCATTATCCCAGGTCTTCCTTACTGCCTATGCACACAACAGCTTGCACTAAGGGCATCCTATGAACACAACTCACAGAAGTCAATGCCAGTGAGATGGAGCAGACTTTCAGTCCCCAATGCTATATCTTTGTGGTCTTCCTTTCATAATCTTTGCTTTTGTTTTAGGGGAGCTAAGTTCCTGTCCCAGGTATATTCCCCCTTTACCTAGTACAACATCAGGTCAGCCTCTCCCCGAATCAGCAGTTTGCAAACCTAATGGAACATCAGAATGCCCTGGAGGGTGGATATGTAAAGACAGTTCCACCCCAGGAACTCTGACTCAGTAGGACCTGATGAGAGTTTGCATTTCTAACAAGCTCCCAGGTGATGCTGACCCTGCAGCCTTGGTGGTCAAGGCCCAAGTTCAGAGACTATATTGCCCGTTTACCTATGTGTCCTGTGAAACATTGCACATGCTCTGCAGTTTTCTGACATGAGAGTTTGGGGGGATCATTAGGCATGCAGCATTGGAAAGCCTCTCTTTAACATTTAAATGCACCGAAGCTTCAGAGACATTCAGTTGTAAAAAATAAAGCACAGCTTGGTTTACTTCTCTTGGGAAGTCCAGACTTTCCCTGAATATTAGCTCATACACCAATTTTTTCCAGAGTCCTTATTAATTCCCACTGAACCAGTATTCTTCATACTATATGGGAAAAATAATCAGGGAGGGCAGAATCAGATACTCATGTGGCTCTGTATGGTCCCCTAATGTTACCTGGGAAGGTTTTAAGAATCCTGAGGAGCCCAACAGAACCCCTGTGAGTCAGACTCCCCAGCCCAAACTGGAGGAGCTGCACCTGAAGAGAGACCCAGGAAGATAGTTACAGTTCCTTAGCTTTGCCTTTTCAAATCCTAGCCTCCTAGGACCACAAATAGGCAATCCTGGTCAGGAAATAGCTCTGTTTCCCTTTCCTGTTGCACTGTACATGGTTCATGGTTTATCACTCTGAATTTTAAACATGAAAGAGAAATAAAAATCATCACCCTAAGAGTGAGGGCACAGAGAAATGCATTCTATATTTAAGGGGTTTTAGAATCAAAGGAGATTTAGGGAGGAAGAGTACTGAGGAGGGAGGTTTTTTTATTTTTATTGCAGGGGGTGGCTTGATTTGGAGAGTGCTGAGTGTTGAATCCAAGGAGCAAGAGCTTCTTCCCCTACCTTAGATTACACTCTCATTGCCAAGCTATGGAAATCTTCAACTGAACCAACCAAGGGGTGCCAATCATTCTGATTAATTTGGGTAAATCCTTTCAGCAATCTGGTACCAATTTGAATATAATAATAATTAGCATATCAATTCAGTTCTCCCTTCCTTCTTCTCTTCCTCCCTCCCTTTCTCCCTCTTTCCTTCTTTCCCTCTCTACCTTGTCCCTCTTCCCTGCCAGCCTTTCCTCTTTGCCCAGTTCTCCCCCTCTTTCCATCTCACCTTCCTCTCCCCCGTCTCTCTCTTCCTGAGCACTTATGTTCATTACTTTTAAAAGTCAGCCACACTAACATACCTGATTTTCTGCCAGGACTGACACTAGAGACACTGGGTCTAATGAGAACAATATCCAGGGAGACAAAGGTGGATTTCATTCCACTTTGCAAATTAGCAAAACAAAATTGAGAAACCATCTCTATATATAAAAGCCTAACTGTTGGTCTGTCCAACCTGTAGCTATGATGCACATTGACCACCAGGGGGCAGATATTCAATGCAGGAGCTGCTATGATGCACACTGAAAATTTAAAAAGAAATGGCACTAGGGACCTGGCATCAACAAACCAACACTCAGCTTCCCCCAAAGGGGACACAGGCCCCACCACCATCCCAGAGTGACACCCCACCAAATTGCAGCCAATGCTGTCAAGACCTCATGGCACAAAATGCGGCCCACAGCCCAGCCCAGCCCAACTGCGAAAGGTCGCTGTGGGAGCCAGATAATGACTTCATGTGGCAATGCCAGGCTTCCTCTCCCTAGTGACTAGCCTCCTTAGAGTATCTTCACACCAAGAACATGACTTGCTTTATAGCCAGGTGCAAACATTTTACACTTTAACCAAATGTTTGTGAAGTGTTTTTCCAATGCCTCATCTCATTTGATGCTCACTGAAGTCCTGGAGTAGACAGGAGACTCAGTAGAATCCTTTTTTTTTTTTCCATTAGTCGGAAAATGGAGATTTAGAAAGTTTAGAAACTTGTCCCAACTGAAAAGAAGTAAGAAATGGGAAAACTTGAAAATGACTTGAGGTTTTCTCACTTGGCAGAATATAGTCAAACACTGCTGCAGTTAAATATTTTACCCTTTGTTCTCCCTGCATGATCAATAATAATCTGCTTTGTGTTTATATTTACTGCTGTCTTGCTGAAAATTTCCTGAAAAAGAGGTTGGGGTGCTTAAGTAGGCTGGAAAAAGTTTAGCTAAATCAGGAAGCAGGTCTAATTAATCAAGTTGATCCTAGCTAATAAAGAGGGAATATGCTAATTGAACCTCACACCATGACAAAGATAGTGGCAACCACAGCCAATAAGGAAGGAATATGCTAATTGACTGCTCCAATCTCAAAGATGGCAGTGCCAGTCCCTTCCACCCCACTGGGGCAGCAGCTGCTCCATACGCCTGCCTCTGGAGTCCCCCAGCCTCCTCAGTCCCCCAGCAGCCCAGGGCCAGCCTGAGGTGCAAGAAATCCTTAGATGGTAGCTCCCTAGCCACCCAGGGCTGCTGGAGGCACAAGTGACTAGGGCTTGTGCTGCTGGCAGTGGCAGCAGCAGAGGTGTGATGCCAAGTTGCCTCCTGCTCCTGAGGGCTCCCACACTGTGAGCGGAGGCAGGCCGGGTTGAAGGACCCCCCGTTAGTGCATGAATTTTCATGTACCAGGCCTCTAGTCTCTATATATAATGCTCTCACTGGCACCAATTGCATATGTGTGTTTCAATCTGTCATTATCGATCATGAATTTGGTGGACACTTCTATTATAGAAAAAGGACAAATAGCAATATTAAAATATTTCTTCTAATTTGAAGAATTAGCTCTGGACAACTAGGATTGCATTTAATGAATGAAAAAGATATAAAAACTGGTGTGACTTATCAGCCCCAAGTTTCTCAGCATCTTCCTGCCACAATTTTCTGATCTCTGAAATGGGGTGAATGACAGACACCTTTTAAGTTGATATAAGTAAAGATGTAGAAAACTACCTGCATGTGGTGAGAACCTGTAGAAAGGCTTGTATGTGCTCAGAGATGGCCCTGAGGTTAAACTGCCAGTTTGCTTGTTTAATGATACCTACTTCAAATACTACAAATCTCACCTTGTTAAAATATACAATTCTGTGATTCTTAGTATATTCACAGAGTTGTGTAGCCATCATTACTATCTAGTTTCAGAATATGTCCACTACCCACAAAAGAAATCCCATACACACTGGCAGTCACTCTCTATTTCAAGGCCCTAGGCAATGACTCATCTATTCTCCTATCTCCATGGATTTTCCTGTCTAGATTCTTTTCATTTTATATAATCACACAGTGTGTAGCCTTTTTGTGTCTGGGACTGCCTAGGGTTGAATCTCAGTCCTAGAGTTCAAAAGCTGTGTGTTCTTTATCAAGTGTTCTCAGAATTTCTCCATCTGTGAAATGGAATTCAAATCATAGAAGATACACTATAAAGTCATTATGAGGATTAAATGTACTAATTAATACATCTAAAGTATTCACACAGGGCCTACCTCATACTAAGTACTATTTAGATCTCAACCTCCTTTACTGCTACTACTGCTTTAATTTCTAGTATGCTGTTCCTCTGCCCCAGAGCATATGATTGGTGGTGGGAATCCAATGATCAATAAAGCACAGAGCACACAGCTCTTGCCCTCCCCAGTGCACAGCCTGGTGGAATTATGTGATTAGGAAACCAACTTAAATGAATACAATAAAGTCTTATCATATGCACATTTAACTAATGGAAATCCAGCTCTTCCACCAAAATGATCAAACACACACACACACACACACACACACACACACACACACACAATTTAAGCCCTGCAATTAAATACTGTAGAATTATATCATACATATATTCTTTATTATACACTGCACATTTTCTGCATGCATTATACATAATGATTATAGTACGGGGTTGCATATACAAAACCACATACATTGAAATTTAAAGGGAAACTTAAAAGATTTCAAGGTTAATTATAACACTTGTTTGCCTTAGACTTTGACTTTATAATCTAACCCAAGTAAAGACTCTATTGTGTGCCTACAACAGCACCAATTCAAATGATTCCAGACAAATGAAATCAACCAACAACAGGCAGTTGAGTTGGCCATATAAACCATATAAGCATAATCATAAGAGGTTGGTGGCAAAATTGGGTTTATAGGACCAATGAAAATAATCTGTTACTACCAGCCAACAGGACAGACAGATAGGAGAAGGGCTGTGCTCCTCCATGCCCCTGTCCATCCCTTTGCCTGCTTTGTCAGTTTCCATAGCATTTGTCACCACCTGACAGACATCATGTACCTACCTATTATCTCTCCCCCAACCATTATGGAGGTTCACAGGGGCAGGTACTTGGGGTGCACTGTTCACTTCGGTATTCCCAATGCTGAGAAGAGTGTTGAAGACTTAGCAGGTGGTCTGTAGATTTGTCAGTGAATGGATGAATGAGGGTAATTGTTAGACAACTACCACTGTTCTCTCATCTTCTATCCCCAAAACACACATATTCTGTTCCTCCAACCTCAATTCACTTATCCTATCTAATAAAAGAGTAATATGCAAATTGACTGTGCCTCCACTACACCCACAAGCCATGCCCATCAGCCAATCAGGAGCAAGTATGCAAATTAACCCAACCATGATGGCTGTGGCCATGGAGCGAGCAGGAGGCTTGGGTTTCCCAGTGATGAAAGAAGCCAAATTTCCTGGCCTGCCCTGGCCTCCACTCAAGGCTACAAAGTATAAATTATAGAAGATAAATAAATCCCAGATACCAGGGCCTCCTCTTGGGTCACCAAGGGGTGTGCCAGCCTGCAAACCACCACAGGCCTCTTGCTCAGGCCAACCCATGCCCCAAGGAAAACCCAACCCTGATCTGGGACATGCTTCAGGGCAAACCAGTCAGTCTCCACCAGTGCACCAGGCCTCTATCCTATCTAATAAAAGAGTAATATGCAAATTGACCATCACTCCAACACACAAGATGGCTGCCCCCATGTGGACACAAGATTGCCACCACAAGATGGTCAGCAGAGAAGAGCAGTTGGGAGGGACCAGTCCTGCAAGGGATGGTAGTTAGGGGTGACTGGGCCAGCAGAGGATGGCAGTTGAAGGCGACCAGGTCAGTAGGGGAGGGTAGTTAAGGGCTACCAGGGCTGCAAAGGAGGGCAGTTGTGGGGGAAACCCTTCAGGGAGGACCACTGGGGGTTCCCAGGCCTCCAGGAAAGGGAATTTGTGGGTGATCAGGCCAGCAAGGAAGGCAGTTAGTGGTGACAGGGCAGGCAGGGGAGGGCAGTTGGAAGAGACCAGGTCAGCAGGGTAAGGCAGTTGAGAAGTACCAGGACTGCAGTGGAGGGCAGTTGGGGGGTGATTGGGCCAGAAGAGGAGGCAGTTGGGGGGATCAGGCCTGCAGTGGGAGGCAGTTGGAGGAGACCAGGCCTGCAGTGGAGGACAGTTGAGGGATCCACATTTCCAGGGAGGGCATTTAGGGGTGATCAGGCCAACAGGGGAGGGCAGTTGGGGGCAACCAGGCCTTCAGGAGAGGATAGTTAAAGGCGACCAGGCCTGTAGGAGAGAGCAGTTGGGGGGGACCAGGCCTGCATGGGAGGTCAGTTAGGGGTGACCAGTCCTGCAGGGCAGGGCAGTTAGGGGTGACCAGGCCATCAGGGGAGGACAGTTAGGGGCAATCATGCAGGCAGGGGAGCAGTTAGGCATCAATCAGGCTGGCAGGGGGGTGGTTAGGGGTGACCAGGCTGGTAGGCAGAAGCGGTTAGGGGCAATCAGGATGGCAGGCAGGTGAGCAGTTGGGAGCCAGCAATCTTGGATTGTGAGAGGGCTGCCTGTTTAGGCCCAATCCTACCAGGGTCCCAGATTTGAGAGTTTTCAGGCTGGGCTGAGGGACACCCCTCCCCTGATGCACAAATTTCATGCACTGGGCCTTATAATTGTTTAAAGATAGTGAGTCAAAGATGAAGCCCTAAGGTAGCATTCCAGGGCTTTAACATCTAGTGGGAAAGAAAGTGTTGGCAGGTGGGTGTGAAACCAAATCTGGAGGGTTTAAGAAAACAACCACCATAACTTCCCTCCATCATTAGTTCCACTGAGGAAGTTTGCAGTAACACATAATGATGGCAAATGAGATCTTTTACATACTCATGCCCTCCCTAAACATATACTGCCAGTCCAAATTCCCATCATTCTTCTCCATGTTTCTGCTCAAGAATTCTCCAAAATCATAGTTGCTCCCCTAGAACCACAAAGGCTAAACAGGGAAGTACAGAGGAATTAATGGTGCCAGGGGCTACCCTTTACAAATGGAAGGTGAATGTAGGTGGATATATACCCCAGCCTTCTCCCTTGCAAAGAGACCATTCTAAAGTGAGTTTTACACAGATCTTCCAGCAGTAATGAGCCCATGGACAGTAACCAGCTCAATGGCAGTCTTTATTGGCTTGCTTGCTTTCTCATTTCACACTCCTCATTTCTGTCCCTGGGATTACCTCCCATATTAGCTCCTTGCATCTAAGCCTGTGTCTTCTCTACTGTTTAAGGGAAATCAATCCAAAACACCAATATATCTTTGAGTGGCAAGAAATCCTTAAGAATTGTAGTACAGATAATTACTACAAAAGCTGAATTATTATATATTAATATATATTTTAGGGATGATCTGAGAATTATGTTCCATAGTTGACTACCAGCATCGTTATCTTGATCAAAGTCAGCAATGACTGAATCCTCAAGAAGTACCACATTTCTCAGGGCAACTAAGTTCTTACCAGAATGGCCATTCTTGCTGGGGGTACCATGCAATGTGGGTGGGTTGTTTGTCCCAGTCAAAAGCAAGGACTCAGGCACAAAGAATAGCTCTGTGTGGCCTTACATAAAATGACCAACCACTCTGAACTTTATATATGAAATAGAGATAAGAATAGTCTGATCCATGCTTCCATGTCTCTGGACCCATTTTGTTTGTCAGTTTATTTTGTTCATTAGATTCCACATATAAGAGAAATCATGAACTTATATTTTCATATATAAGAATAGAGATAAAAATTTATATGGATTGCAGCAACAATTTGAGAAAATGCATGCAACGGGCACATGGCAGAAAATTGTACAATACAGTAAAATTACTACAGTTATTTTTATGCATTTTAAATAATAATAATCGTAAGTGTTCATTACACTTCCACACACATACTGCCCTGATAAAGCCTCCTAGATGACAGATGCTGGGAAGATATATCTAGAAGATAAGATCCCATCAGATCAAATGATTTTATGAGGCATGAAATCCCTAGGGCAACAATCTTTGTGGAGCTACCAATATGGGAACTGGCAAATCCCTCTCTAGGGAACAAACTTTACTTTCTTAAATGTCTATGGATTTTAAAATACATTTAAAATGCATTTCCCCCTCTAAATTAGTAGGATGCTCAAGAACAAGGCGCCATGGTACCTTCAAGCCATAAACTCCCTTGGAACACAGTGAGCTAAAGTTAATACAAACATCCTTGCTTCTGCACCTAGCATTTGCCAATGGTCATGATGAAGTCATGAGCATACACTTATTTAATTCTCATGAAAACCCTGCTGGGCAAGTATAGCTACTCTCTTTTTGTTTAGACACAAGAGGAAATGGATGATGAGGAAAGTAAAGTAACTTATCTGAGTTTACACAGCGTGCAAATGTCTGGGGCCAGGATTCTTTTTATTTTTATTGTTGAGAGTATTACAGATATCCCCCATTCCCCTCCTCCAATGGCTCCTGCCCTACGCCTTCACCACACAACTGTCTGTGTTCATGGGCAATGTATATATGCATGTAAATTATTTGGTTAATTTCTCCCCACCCTCCCTCTCCCCTTCCCTCTTAGATCTGTCAGTCCGTTCCCTGTTTCCATGTCTCTAGACTTATTTTGTTCGTCAGTTTATTTTGTACATTAGATTCCACATAGAAGTGAGATCATAGGCCAGGATTTAAACTCATTTCTCCCAAGCTCAGAAGTACAAGATGCTTGCTCCTCTGGTTCCAGGCAAACTGTAGAGCCTGATTAACCTCCATAATTTTCCCTTGAGGACCACGACTATGTTGAATTAAGCTCTGGGTCCCCAAATTGCCAGTACTCTTGGCACTTGGTCAATATTAAAAGTTATAGGAAGGAAAAAAGAAAATATGGAAGCAAGAGAGGGAGGGAGGAAAGATAAAAGGAAAGAAGGAGGGCACAGCCAACCTTCCCCAAGTACTAATTTAGCCCCTAGTGTTTCCTATTATAACAGTTACCAAATTTGTATTATTTCAGCTATTTATTTTCTTGTTTCTCATTGGATGCCCTAAGCATAAGCCCCATGAGAGCAGGTTTCACTTCCACTGTGTTACCTATAAATTCTCTAAATGCCTCAATAAATAGCGAGTGAACAACTGTACATTCCTCACCTTCTGAGGATAATGTCACTGTGCTGCTGGTTGTTATTGCTGTTTTTTAAGAGCGCCAATGTTAACATTTACTAGCATACCACTGATTGGCAAACAGGGAAGATTCTGCTGTGATGCCTAGAAACATGGAATCAGCAAGACTGTATCTAATATGCTGAAACAAAGGTTTGTTAGCATTCGCAAAGCGATTGCTGAAAGTAGTGGATCATTATTTGCTTCATGTAAGAAATATTTCTACTGCTGCTGATTGAATGTTCAAGAAACGATTAAAGGCCTTGGCAATGTTTCACTCAAATATCTTTTGCATGAAAAGCCTCAGAGATTGGTTAATTATAGAAGCTACACATTAGTCTCTCTAGTCAAGGGCATTTCCAGGCCTCCACAGTGCCCATCCCAGATGCAAGCACAGATAGGCTCTGTGGGCACCAGTGTAGCTAGGGCCCTGGATGCCACTCCTAAAGAGCATTACTGCAGCCTGACTAACACCCCATGGAAATGGCCCTCAGACCCTGTTTACTGGGTCAAACACCTGGGTTCCCTATTTGGGCCAGTGGTTCTATCTTCCTGCCAACTAAAAGAGTCAGAATTCAAGCTTGTATCCTTAACCTCTTCCTGGCCCTCGCTCTGTCCTCTCCAAACCCAGTTATTATGCCCTGCCACGTTCTTCCCTAAATATTTCCTGGATGCTCTGAGGAACATGTGTCTACTCTCACCTGCTCTGTCACTTACTCATCTAGATTCTTTCCAGGATCTCAGGCCTACACTGGCTTCTCCCTTCCACTCATACCCAATCCATTTGTTACCCTGCAGCCAAGGTGACCTTGTCACACTGTATCCTCCCCATATTACTCACAATGGTTGCCCATTGCTCCAGGACAAACACCAAAATCCTTGCAGTGGCTGGCAAGGCCCCAGTGGCTCTAGCTGCTTCTTACATCATTCTCTTTGGGCTGTGCCATGTCTCCTCCTGCCCAGAGACTTCTACCAAGCTGTGCCTTCTTCTCTGAATGCCTTTCCCAGCCCATACTTTGTAGTGTTCCTTCCTCATTACTCTTTTAGACTGTAATTTGGACATCAGGCTATCAGAGAAGCCTCCCAGATCCTACATGTGGGTCTAATGCTTTTCATTCATTCATTCATTCATTCATTCACTCATTCATTCATTTTCCCATTCATTCACTCATGTTTATGAAGGGCCAACTATATGAAAGCTACTTTTCTAGACCCTAGAGTTACAGAACCACTCAGATAGCAACATGTACTATAATGGAGCTTACATCTTAGGGGAGAAAGACAAGGCACAGACAAGCAAAATATATATTATTGCATGACCTCTCTCACACAATTGTGTTTCCTTCCCTCGTAACAGTTGCCTGTTTTGAATTATTCATCAATTGATATTTATGTCCCTGCCAGGGAATTCCTTGGGGTCTGAGCCCTTCTTAGCAACTGTACCCTGAGAACATAGTAGGTCTTCTATGGATATCACAGATATTTATTGAATCCATTTGGTCCCAGGTGAATGAATGCCCATGAAGTTAAGTTGTTAGACTGTTTGGGTCTTACGGGGGGACAATTATTAATGTCCAGACCCTTAATGCCCTCCTGCTTTTAGAAAAGGCTCCCTGCACCCTCTCTTGCTGTACTTTTGAGTCAGAGTAGAAGTCAGCAATCTTTTTCTGTAAAAGGTCAAAGAGAAAATATTTTAGGCTTGGCAGGCCATATGGTGTCAACTCTGTTGTTATAGCACAAGCGCAGCCATAGACGATTATATAAACAAGTGGGCATGGCTATGTTCCAATAAAACTACTCATGGAAACAGGCTGCAGGCAGGAATTGGCCTGTAAGCCAGAGTTTGTATAATAACCCTGGAGTGAGATGATCCCAGATGCCCAGCAGCTTATGGCAATTGAAGATGTGGCCTGACTCAGCTGTGGATTCTGCAGGCAGAATTCAATAGCGTTCCACAGACTCCACATCAATTAACAGGAAGATTATCACAGAAACTTAAGCTTCAGGCATTTGCAGGTACCATCTCTTGTGGCACGTGGAAAAGCGGTTCCCTGCCACTCCCAGAGGAAAGAGACTTTGGCCTGCAGGCTGTATAAGACAGGGATGGAAGTGCCACATTCCTTGCAGGGTCCCCAGGTTCCTCAGAGGCTGAGCTCATTTCCTGGCCCTGTCCAGGCATGTGGCAGGGCCTCTCTAGGCTGAGCAGCTGCTGCCCTCCACCAGCCCAGTCTGCGCTCAGCTAGGAGACACAGGGGCTTTGTGCTGATCGGGTGACACTAAGTGGGGCCTTTGAAATGAGACATGACATGTCAAAACCTGCCTATTGCTCATGCTAATTTTTAGGAATCTGACTTCTGTTGGCAGCTGACAGAGGAAAAACAATTACTTTTTGTTTCTGTATATGTGTATAGTTATAGTTACCCTAACCTTTAGGGTCTATTTATGGAAAACAAGAATTGTCTGAAGCTTACCTGCTAGAATGGGATGAGTGGACAAATTTCTCTAGTATTTACAGAGCCAGAGAACATTAATTATAGCATTAACACTATATGTTGGCTGTAGTGGCTATTAACTGTTAAAAACAGTTACTCAAACCCCAGATAGTGCTAGGAGTACCAATGTACTGTGTATAAAAGTACTCTAGGTAACAACGTTATGGAGCTAACATTACCCTGAAGTTACGAATGCTCTTTCTGTTAGCTCAGTGCTTCCAGAGTACCCTGCAAGATGCTTTTGTGATTTTCTGGTTATACTTGCACTGTGGGTGAGCAATGCTGATGGGAGGCCAGTGCCCAGTGTGTCACTGTACTCCAAGGGCAGTGATGCTCTCTGTATAACGCTGCACCCAGTGCACTGGAGCCTACATCTTATCCGGTGGTCTCAGAGCCACTTGGCTGGCATAATAACGTGTTGGGTGAACCAATCTGCTGATATCCCAGCTCTCAGACTGCCTCAAAGCTGTGGTGTGTCACTTCCCTGGGTGTAACTATTCTACATGAAACAATGGCCTGGGTGTTATGTTGCTCTGGATACTCCCTAATCACCCAGTGGCACTGATGGTAATAATATTCTCAAAGCAAAGGTACAATCTCCTTGGTCATGTTTTTCCAAAGTGCACACGAATGGAATTCAATAAGAATAATCAAAAATAAACTATCAAAATAGCCTATCACTGAGAAATTAACTGCATAAATTTGATGAAGCTGCAAAATTTTGGAAAGTAGACATTCCCAATGCAAATGGCTATAGGGGCAAGTTGATAAAATCAGGGTGGATAATGGGCTAGGTCAGTGGCCGGCAAACTCATTAGTCAACAGAGCCAAATATCAACAGTACAATGATTGAAATTTCTTTTTAGAGCCAAAATCTTTAAACTTAAACTTCTTCTAATGCTACTTCTTCAAAATAGACTTGCCCAGGCTGTTGTATTTTGTGGAAGAGCTACACTCAAGGGGCCAAAGAACGGCATGTGGCTGGCAAGCCTCAGTTTGCAGACCATGGGGCTAGGTGAATAGTAGGGAGAAGTAGGGGCTGTGACAAACTACAGAGGCCTGTCCTCCCTAAAGGGGACAGTAGTAACTCAGCTCCAATGGTGTGGTCATGTAAAAATGCAGCTCTAAGGTTGCCTGGCTTTCTGATATTTTAAAAACTACAAGAAACCTGGATTTGTTGTTTTTTTAATTTTTTAAATTTTTATTGATTATGGTATCACATAATTGTCTTCATCCCCCCATTCCCATCCCAAACTTCTCCCCACATATGCCCCCACCTGCCTATTATCCATGGCCACTGGCTAGGCCCATATGCATGCACACAAGTCCTTTGGTTGATCTCTCCTTCTTAACCCCACCCTCCTCTACTTTCCCTCTGAGGTTTGAAAGTCTGATCACTGCTTCTCTTTCTCTGGGTCTGTTTTTGTTCATCAGTTTTGTTTTTAATGTACAACTTCCCACTTTACAAGACATTTGGGCCAAAGAAGATACATCTGTGAGCTACAGTTGGCCTGTGGCTGTCACTCTGTAACCTCTACCCAAAAGCCAGATTGGCAGAATTGAGATAGTTGGGCTTCAGCACCAACAAACTGATATTGCAAGGTTCAATCTGCTAAACCAAAGGATGACCATTCACCTCCATGAAACCTGACTTGGTCTGAATTTCAAGTTTTAAAGATCATTTCTTTCTTCTCTAGCCTGTCTTAGCTGCTTCTCCCAACAGAGAAAGTAGTTTTCTACCCTAACCCTAAAATAAAGCCAATACTTAGTATATGGTGATGGTGCAGGGGATTCTTCAGTCCAGCTAGTCATCCTTTATACAGTCTGCTCAGGTAGGGGGATCCAGGGCTGAGGTCCCCTGGGTGGCTGCAGAGGAGACAGGCTGTGAGGAATTGTATTGGCAGCATCTGTCAGGAGGGTCAGATCCTCCCAGGCGTGTGGGCACCTTGCAGACAGCCAGGTGGAAACATTGCCAAAACCACTGGTCACTTGATTTGATTCTGTCCAACTGATTATTGTAATTGGATGACAGTCTGATATTTCCCTCTCTTTTTCAACTGGTGTTGAAGGGTGAGCAGAACTGGCTCATGACTCACTCTTCTGGGTAGTTACCTAATGGGGCAGATTATCTCCTTTCACAGGCAGAACTGTGCCCGCCTTTTGGCTGCCTGAAGAGTAAGCGAGGTCCAACTGTAGTCAAATGCCAGGAAATTTCAGAATTTCCTTGCATTTCATATTGCATTGTCTACAAAGGTCTTTGAAATGTTTCTTGCTCTAATACTCAGAGGGGATACATAGTTGAAGAATAAAATAGAACAGAAGCAACTACAATAGGGAAAAAAGGAAGGAAAAAAAACACAAGGAAAGATGCTCAGTGCAAAATGACAGGACTTCTCATTGTAGCAAATAATTGGAAAAAAGGACAGTTTTGTTTTAATGGAGCTGCTATACTGAAGTTCTTTATAATATGAGCTGTAGATTCAGAATTTTGTAATGCTGTGAATGGAGCCCTCTTCTGGAGAAATTTTTCAACAGATATTAAAACAAGATAAAAACACACAGAGATAGACATTCACACACACACATTGTCATACACAGAGAGAAAGATAATTAGAACATATTGTTGGCTATTTAGATATGTCATTTATGCATGAATTGAATCCATAGTGGTTTTTCCCCTCCTTTTCCTTACTTTCCACTAAATAGAAATTAACTCTACTCCTCAAAGAACTATTTTTGTTATTTTTGTTTGCTTGCTTGTTTTTGTTTTTTGAAAGGAGGGAATGAAAGAAGCATATTCTCAAGAGTATAGCTGAACTTTTACCTAAATAGTGAACTTCAGACTGACACTCCGTGCACACATCTGAATGCTAGTACTTGTAGATAATGCAGTTATTGGGTACATTGGTTTTTTGGGCAGTTTTAACACATACAAAATATTCCAGAAATAGATTTTGTTTAATGGAAAACAGAGGGCTCAAAATAGAAAAGGAGAGGAGGGGAGACAGAGTGGGAGAGATTAGCTAAAATGACTATTGAGGCTTTTAATACAGGCCATGGCATTACATAAATTCCAGATCACATATTCAGCCTTGCAGTTTGTTAAATGTCTTTGGGGACTTGCTAAAAAAAATTGTTCAGACACATTAAGTCTACCACTTTAATCCCTTTCACCACATATATCTCTGTTTCCCCAGTGCTTCTGAAGTCTCCTAGGCTGTCACATGCTGAATCCTTCTCAGGGCAGGGGTATTCTCTGCAATCCTCAATCTTTTATTCTCATTATAATGGTTCTTCAAAAAAAAAAAAACACTTTCATTAAAATATAATATAGTAAGTTGAAGGGGCACTAGAAGACACTAATTCTCACTTATAATCCTACAAGTCAAGATTCTGACTCCAAGAAAGGATTTCCCATTTTAAAATCAACACCTCAGAATTCTGCGTAACATTTGTAGCCACTCCCAAATGCCTGGTCTCCAAATCTGAACCACTCCCTAAAATCCTAATTCTAGGAGGATTACTCATTTATTGTTAGAACTCCTGGCTAGTTGTGATACCCAAATATGGGAGGGGGAGTCATGTTTACAGTGGAATTTCTGGCTTGTGCTGCTCTTTTTTATTATTTATTATAGCCAAATTCCAGAGGCCACTTCTGGGACAATCTTTTTCAAAACACCCAAGGGAAAAGAGAGCTGACTGTCCTTAACTTTGCCAGTTCCCAGCCATTGTTGGTTAGAATTCCTCTCCCTGCACCCCAAAATGCCTAAAAGAGAAACCTAGCCAATGAACTTACAGAGACATATCTTCCAAAGCTGGACCTGGCACTTTACCACTGAGATGGAAAAACACACACATGCTTGCCTGAACATCATGAGGGCTGAGTGACTAATTTGCTTTATTACATTGTTTTTTCCCTTTCTTCTGTTTTCTCTCTGCCTCAGGAAAGTCTTGTTTTTTCCTTGTTGACTCAAAGGCCCCAAGACTTTCCCCACTTTCCCCACCATGGCACACAGAGCTCTGCACTCAAGCCTCTTGCTGGCTAACTGGATTGCACCAGCATGATTCCTCTGTAAGGTGGTACTGCTACCAGGATATCAATTACTGACCTAATGTGGACCTTTGCTCTGATTGTGCATAATAATCTAAAGGAAAAAATATGCTTTTCTGGTCAGGCAATTTAATTTATTTTAAAGGAATGGAGTGAGCTGAGAGTCTTCATAACCCACCTGTGTTAGCTGGGTCTTAGCTGAGGAGACATACCAGTTGCTTTGCAAAAGGAATCATGTGAGAAGCCCTCAGTGCATAAGGATTGCTGGGTGCTGTCATGTGGTCTGTCTTGTTCAGAAGAAAGCATAACTTTGGGCAAGCCCTGGTATCCGAACTGAGAGTAAAGCATATCCACAGAGACTGTGAAGTCTTAGGTAAGTGCTCCCAGATACCGGACAGCTCCCCCTGAGCCAGGCCTCATGGTAATTGCGTTACCTGGGACATCCTGTTGAATGCAATACAATCTGCCTAGCAAGTTTATGGAGGTGTTAAGATTATTTTACAGTGGAGAATCTTAAGCAAATTGCCCAGAGTGGTACTATTAGCATATGGCAGAACAGATCTGCCTGAATCAGAAGCATTTTCTGCACTACCCTGCTAAATTAGGATTGTATAAACCTATATTCAGCCTCAGAATTAGTCTAGAAAGTCTGGAAAACTGGTGCATAGTCAGGCATAGGATTTGTGGCAGGACTTAAGGCTACAGGAACCCTAAGAGAATCAGCCAGCAATTCTTTTCAACAATTATTCAGTTGTACTCCTTGGTGGAAGAGGAGTACAACTGAATAAGGGAGTATGAGTAGGGAAAGGGGACTCAGCAGCCAGGCACCTTACTCTGCCTCCAAGTACTCTCACACACTGCCACCCCCACTCTGAGTGCTGTCCATGGACATCGGTCAGATTCCAAAGTCTAACCCTCATGTTGACCCAACAGTGGTGTCCCCTTAGAAGGCTGCACTGTATCTCCTCATCCTAACCTGCCCCTGTCTGGGACCCTAGCTGCTCACTCTCCCTCTCACCTACATACTCATACATGTGCCTCTTCCCTTGGCACCCAGGAGTCCTGGCCAGAAACGCAACACCCATTCCTAGCACCCCAAGGCACTCCCTGTCTCCTTCCCTCCTCTCCTAGGCTGCCAGGGAGACCTAGGTCCCTGAGCAGTGCTGGGCGTGCCCCTTAGCCTCCAGCACCTCTGAGTACTGCTTTCCTACACACAAACTTCCAGAGATCTCTCAGATACATAGGTGGTTGCTGGAATACTGTGTCTCCATTGTTCCCTTTTAGGAATCTCAGGGAGCTCCCCTCACACAGCAGTGCCCCCCTCAGAGGGTTAACAGGCAGCTGTGGCCCTGGTGGGCAAGGCTTGAACTTTTCTCTGTGTTCCCAACCGCCTGCCTGCCCGCCCAAGAAAAGAAGCAGAGGCGGCAGCCAAGGCTCAGAGCTGAAGCTTCAGTAAGCTGGACAAATGGGGTGTAGTGTGGGGGTTTGGGACCTCTGCCCTGACAGGGGATGTACCCCGGTCTTTCCTGGCATGAGGTTGGGGAAGGAAAGGAACCCCAAGCAGGAGTAACTGCCACTGGCGCCTTTGAGCGACAGCAGCAGCCGCTGCTGCGCAAGGCTAGCCGGAGGCACCTTCCAGCGCTTAAGCCGCTGGGCTGGGTGAGGGGGCCCGGGCGCCCCAGGAAGTCAGCAATGCCAGGCCATCCTCTCCAGCCTCAGTCCCGACACCAGCGGCGCTTCCCTGCTCCGCGCTGAGCTTGGTAAAATAAGGACTCCTTGGAGTCTTTTCCAACTGAGTCTTTCTCCAATACACGAGCCTCTGGGAGAAGGCGAATGAAAGTTACCCCACTGGATGTGGGCGAGAATGTAGCCCCTGCTTGCAAAATAAAGGACTCAGGACTCCGGAGATTTTTCCTTCTCCCCCTCAGGGGAGCGAGCGAGCAAGCAAGGGAACACACACACACACACACACACACACACACACACACACACACACACACACAGAGGCAAGGCGGAGTGGGTAACCCATTCGCCCTAGGATCTCTGGGGCTGGGAAGAATGACCTTCCTCCCAAGCCCAGGGCTATCTTTGCCACGGCTCCCGGAGTCCCGGAGGGCACCGGAAAGCCCCCTCACTCTGCCGGCATCAGGCGATCAGAATGCAGAACCCCCGCGGCGCAGGGCGCGCCTCCGCAGCCCCTCTTCCCTACCTGGGACAGAAGAATACACAAGATGAGCGGAGTTCTCGGCTGCATTTTGCCCGACTAGAAGAGCCCGGCGGCGTTTTCATTCATGCACGAGGCTGCACTGAGCATATTTTCCGTGGGAGCCAGGCTTTGAGGAGAGGCTCTGCCTCGCCAGCCAGCCAACTTCCCAAATAGATCAGCGGCAGCATCACGAAAGCATTGGGTAGAGGCTGATGACCAGGACCAATGGCTTTACAAGACGGATTCCTTCATAAAGCTCCCTCGTTTTGCATGGCAGATACGGGGAGAGCACCTCGCGCAAAGCGAGCCCCTCAAAGGAGGCAGCCCATTTGCTTTTTTGCACTGTTGGGGCCCAGCCTCACAAATCACGCTGGGCATCGCCAGCAGATTCCACTTATGCAGAGAATGGAATTGCACCCGGGACTGGCGGCCACTTACAGCCCACTGCAAAGAGATTCTCTTTATTAAAATGTTAATAAGATCCACTTTATTTCCAATAAATCAAATAAAATGACCCCAACAGTTCCAGCCCTTTCTACGCCTGGAAAGACTTGGCAATGGATTTTTTTTCTTTCTTTCTTTTCCCCCCCATGTGATCCAAGTCATGATGGTGTTTGGTGTTTCTCTGCCATCACACAAATCACAAAGAGGACAGATCAATTCTAGCTTGCAGAAAAAAAATCCATCAAGGGGCAATAGACTTTATTAACTGCTCAAATGAGTATCTGACTGGCCACCTACTCCACAGACATTCATCTGGCTCCAAAGTTGGGACCACTATATGAGGAAACTTTTTTTTTTTTCTATATGGATGTGATCTTTTGGAAGCTCCTACCTAGTCCCCCAAAACTCAGAACAGTAGTACCCATGTCTCAGGGGATTTTATAAATGGAATTTTATGGAAATGAGGATAAGAGGGATATCTAGGTTTGTCATTCCCAGTAGGAATCTAAGAATATGCAATAAAGACCATATGCTGTCATTTCCATGCAGCCTCCTAAAAGGGATTTAAAGTGTTCTATAATATAGGATATTTGTGCAATAGAATTTATGCAACCAATATAAAAAATATGTGCCAGAAGGCAATAAATCAGAAAACTGAAATGTTAAACACAAAGTCTAATAAATTTGCTCTGATTTAGATCTGAGCTTCCTGGTGGCTAAAGCAACAAGAGAAATACATAAGTTACATAGTTTTATCATGTGAATATCTTCTGACATAATTTCCCTTAATGCAAAATAATGGAATAAGTGTATTATGTGTTATCTAACCTAGTAGGACATTAACCCATGATCCAGGAGATGGGGCTGTTCTCCTAGCATCTGGCACAGGGCCTGGAACATGGAGACCATCATTAGTATGTGTTAAAGAGATGTCTAGACTTATTCAAGAAGTAATGAGGGTGGGATGGAACAATATTTTTAGTCACATTGCCTAAGCTTAACCTGCAGCTCTACCACTGATTAATAAGTGACTCATACTATCTCTGCCTCTGTCCAACGATTAAATAAATATATACATTATACTGCACTCCTAAGGATGTGGTGAGGATGAAGTAACTAAATAAGCACTCAATAAATGTAAACTGATGCACCTTAAAAATTATTTCATTGTCAGCTGTTCTATCACAAGGTCATCTCATGTGGGCCCAAGGTCATTAATGAAGATGCAATGCCATCTGACCACCTGGCTGCTTTAGCTGGTGCTGGCCCAACAGATGGCAATGTTGGCCAAACAGCTCCCAAAAGAGCCCAGGAGAGGTGAATGCTTATTTTCTTCCAGCTTTCCACTGTCCTCTTTTCAAGGTAGCATTGCTCCTGAGCCTCTAAGAAGTGCAGTCACAGTGTTTGATAGATGCTGTTCTTGTCTCAGATTGGAACCCATGTGTGTGGAGACCCATCCCCACATTGCTCACCAGAAAGAATAAAACAAGGTTCTTTGGAGCCAGACCTGCTTCAAATCAAGGCATCATAAAATATCCTGATTTTTCTCCATTCCAGGGCAGAGTCGGGGGCCAACTGAGCCAAGCCCATAGATTCAAGAGAGAGAGAGAGAGAGAGAGAGAGAGAGAGAGAGCGAGAGCGAGCAGAGGACAGCTTGGCAGATGATAAACCATGATAAAAGGTAATGATGACGGTAAGATGATGTTCCAGCTACATTTCCACAATCGACATGCAGGCAGGAAGCACTACTAAGAGTAGGTATCTCCAAGGACGCATGTGTACCAAGTATAATACAAAGCAGAATTATTGATTTTATAGTTTTGCTGGACCTTTCTATGGTCTCCCTATTCCATCATTTTTACTGCTGCTCACCAAGTAGGTCCAGTTTTCCCCCTTCCTGGCACATGGAAGGGCTGCACTTGCCGTCCCCTTGTGGTTAGCATGAAGAAGTGTGACTAGTTCTAGCCAATAAGCTGTGAGAAAAGCAACAGGGATCACTTCAAGGCTGAAGTATTTAATCACCAGTGTGAGATAGGCTAGTTTCCCTGGAATAGGTGCTGAGATGGAACTTTGTGCAGGTGGCTTACTGGGGAGTGTTCTCAGGAGCCATAGCTGCAAGAGGGAGGGAAACAAATTGGCAGAGGTAGAAGGTGAACACAGCTGTCCTTGCTGTAGAGGACTCTGCCAATCCCAAGGGAGCTCTGAGGCTAGAGCGGCCCTTCAGAGATGACCCTAATAGAGCCATTTTTGGAAAAATCTTTGTGTTCCCAGAGCTCCAGCTGCTCCCTAAAGGAGGACAATAATCTTGGGTGAGGTTGTTTCAGCTTCATCAATGTATTGAATTAAGGTGCTGACCCACAACATGTAACTGGAGACTGTGATTCCTAGACTGCAGATGAACTTGTGCCTCTGAGGGCACCAGTAAAGATAGCTACAGATTTGCCTGGCCAAAATTCTGCTGAGTCTGTCTCCATCCAGGTACTTGCAGACATTCCCCAAGGTTCTGGGCTTTTGTCCTTGAGCTAGTCTACTGGCAGGCAGAGTGGCTCCAGCCAACCTCACCTGATTCCAGGTGGATGTGCCCAAAGGGCCAGTCCCCATCCCTTCCTACTTCAGTGGGGGAGGTGTTGGGAGTTGTAATAAGTTACAAATGTAACTTTCAGAGTCTTCTTAGGCCTTGAGGCTCATTTCTAGAAATCATAGAGGCTAGGAAGTTGGAAAGAAAATTGTCTAAAAAATTATAGCTAGATTGGGATTTCTGGACTTCACTTATATTGGGCAAATAGCTTTTACTCTCTAACCTCAGTTTTTTCATCCATACAATAGAAATAACAACATAGCAACATTCCAAGAATTGTTGTAAAAAAAATGATGTTACTTTCTCCCTCTATCCTTTACTCCACTCTACTCTCACAGAATGTACATTTTACCAAAAATATCATGTTTTTTGTTTAACAAAAAATAGGAGAAAAGTCATTTTATTCCAGTGATAGCAGGTTTCTGAAGAAGAAATCTATTTGTTTTGTTTATTTGTTTTGCCTTATTCTCCCTTCAGCTTCCTAATGAGGGTTTTTGGCTGATTGATTGATGGTGGCAACTAAATACTGAAGCTAAAATCCACCTCCCAATTAGCCCTGCTTTACCTCCCCCACTACAGCCCTCTAAGAGCCCCAGCAGCTTTTGCAGCTGTGGATTCCCCAGAAGCCATGTCTGTGTTCAGACACATTCCAAATTCACATTCCTTTTTCAAGCACGTCAGCCTGGCTTTGGAGCTGGTGGAACCATCACCCAATAGTCTGCAGCTATTTCCTGAGGTTCCAGGGATTGAGACTTTCCTCTCATTGACTGATGTGGATAAAGACATGATTTCTGAGTGTGTGGAGGTGGCTGTGTGGGTATGTACAGTGCTTGTGTGTCATCTATGCAGGCACATGATTGTGTGTGAGTGTGGAGAGGAGCAACTGGAATATCATCCGGTAGAGATAATTTATTCAAATTGTGGTACCCTTTAAATTTGCTGCTGTCAACAGGCATTTGAATAGAATAGTGATAAACTGGATAGATGTCCTTATGAGACTCAATAGTTATCAGGTATGCAGGAGCACTTGATACTTGGAGAGTAGGGAGGGAAGTCCATCCCATCCAGCACTATAACATAACATAATGCTGAAGCTACAACCCCTCAATGTGTTTAGGCTGCACACCATCCCATAATACCTGGCTATCAAAAGTTGCATCCTTTATCTGCATGAGCCATGAACCTGCTTTATGTTTCTTCATTGTCCCTTCTGTTATTTGGCCTTATATCATAAGTGGTTACTTTCATTATTGTCTCAATTCTTCACTCCAACCCGCATCTACATCTTTTACCCCTTGACTTTGGGTTTGCCATACGAACTTGATGTGGCCAATGGAATGAGGGAAAAGTAATGGGGTGCCAGTTAAAAGCCAAGGCTCCAAGAGGCACTGTGCATTTCAGCTTCCTCTCCCTAGGTTCTCTATCAATGCCTCAAAGGAACGTTCATGGACTAGCTCACTGTTCGTAGGAGGATAGATGAGCACCTCCATGGACCCAGAGAAACTTGAGCAAAGCCAATAGAGCTTTGATACAAGAAAATCATCCAGATTAGCTGATTCACATGTATGTGAGCTAAAAATAAATGATTGCTTTAAATTTGGGGGGTGGTTTGTTATGTATCAATAATTACACTTTTGATTTGTTGTCTATCTCTCCTACATCTGTCATTTTGCTGCTGTGTGCTTAGCTTCTAGAACAGTGTCTGGCATACAGGAGGTACTCAAAGGATTTTTGTTGTAAAGATAAATGGCTTCTGTACTGAACAATGCATGATGCTGATATGAACCCCCCTACATGTACTTCCCTACAAGAAATATATCCTGATGGTGACAGTTCAGTCCTCCCATTTGGAAAGCATTCTGTACCTTGACACTCTGCACTCACGTGTAGCCATGTAGGTAAACTTTTGGCAAGGCAAGGCTAGTGTGAGAATGTAGGTGCCTGGGGATCTTTGTTGAAAGACCCTTGAGATGTGACATCCTTCTGAATTTCCTTAATTTATAAAAAGTCCAGATATCTAAGACTAAGACAGAAAGCACTCCTTTGACTTTTGAGATATTGCACTAATATAGGGTCCTCTGTGAATATGTTTAATATAATCGTGATTTTCACACTAGCATGTAAATAAAGCGTGGAGTGACTTTTAGGTGACCTAAATTCAACTTGCCTAATTGTCTTTAAAGGTTTCAGTCCTTCCTTAAGTAGCAAATTTGGGCATTCAGACACCAATTTTATCCTATAAACTGGAAGCCATTAAGAGCCCCCTCTAGGTGTCTCCCTTACCCAAAATTAGGTACTGGGGTTATTTCTCAGCATCAGTTTCTCAAAGTATGACTCCTAGACCACATCTGCATTACCTCTGAACTTGTTGGAAATAAAAATTCACCAAATACTCCTCTCCTTCCACCCACCTAATCCAGTATGGCTGTCTCCTAGAAAATCCTTAGGCTCCTTTGTGACTATTTACTGCAAAGTTACTGAATATGTCTCTGGTTGCTTTTCTCATGCCAGCATAATTATGAGGCCATAGCTTAGCAATTACTTGGGAAATTTATTTACAATGCAAGGCAGATCTATGAATGTTTGTTGTGGATAAATTTACTTACAATGTAATCCAAATCTGCCAATACCTCTGGTAGATAAAATTGTGCTGCTCCTATAAAAAGCAACCCACCCAGTTAATGATTTCTGTGGTCTTTTATGAATAGACCAAGGTCAGGTCCACCATAATGAGTTGGGGAAAGTTAATCTGTAAAGCAAGTTAAGCACAGAAAACTACATTTTAATGATTCGGAATGTATGACAGCTGTCTGGATTTAACCAAATGAGCACCAGAAAAGACAAATCCAAGTTTCTTTTATTCCTTAAGCTGAGCTTTTTATGGAGTTAAAGTGACTGGTGTGCAATTTCCATGAGGTCAGAGATGATGTCTTCTTTCTCTCCCTCAGATACTCCTTGCCCCCACATTGCCCAATTGTAGATATTTGGAAGACATGAGAAGGATGCGTCAATAAAAGAGTGCAGATGCATAGGAGAGGTCCTGCCTAGCGCTATAGGTCTTTTTGTCATACTTATACTGCAGCAAAACAAACTCAAATAATACACCTCTAGTATCAGCATCTCCTATAGAAGTGATTTTCAAACTGTTGTCATATGTGTCCCCATCCAGTGGCAATACTCCACATGCAAAGGTTAATTGTCTATACTACTCCTATTTTATTGTATAAAACTCAAAAGCAAATATGCATTGATTCAAAAAACTACCTTAGCAAATGAGAGAAAAGGAAAACTCACCACAGTCCAAGAAGCCTTAAAGAGCTGTCTCCTGCCTCTCTCTCCAAATCCATCCCATTTCTACTCTCTCCTCTGCTCATTGTGCCCTGTTCTACTCTCAGTCATCAGACATGCTAAGCTCTTCCCTACCCCAGTGCCTTTGCACATTCTAGGCACTCTATATGAAATACTCTTTCCTCCACTTCCAGGTCATTCTCAGACTCCCAACAATTGTTTATATGCCACTTCTTTAGAGAAGGAGCCATCTCTCACTAGCTCGTCCTTCATTCACTTGTTTCCTTATTTGTTTCCTCCATTGCATTTTCTATCATTTGTCACTATTTTGTTTATTGTTTGCTTCTCTCTGTGTTGGTTTTCCTTCCTAAAATATGAGTTTCATGATGGCAATTATATGTCTGTTTATTGATCATTGCACTCCAGGACCTAGAAGCATGTCTGGTCCATGACAGGCACTTGATAGCTTTTTTTAATTTTAATTTTAATAAATGAAGAAACAGATGACCTTATAGCCATGGATAATATATGGATGGGTGGTTCTCTAGATGCTTTCATCTCATCAGGAATACCAAGTAGTGGCTGATGGCTAATGATTACATGAATCTGAAAGGGAATCACTATACAAAAATATGGCCAAGACAAAATGTGTGCACACTTCAAGCCTTATGTTGCATAAAATATAAGATTAAGGGTACAGGGAATCTATTGATGACCTAAGTAGACTATACTCCATTCTCTTTGCCAAGACCAAGTTCATATGCGGTGTGAGTGAATGACAGAGATGAATTGAGGAACCAATTTCCCAAGGTGAATCAGGGGAAACTGAGGTGAGCTGGGGCACACCTAAAAAAGACATGGTAGAGTATTTTCAATACCATTTCACCATTTTCTCTTACTTAGCAGGTCTGGAATTCATCTAAAGCCTTTTCAAAGTGCCAGGTTCCTTTTCATGTAATGAATCTATTGATTTACTTTTTCTCCCCAGGAGACTCTGAAGACCACAGAATGTCAAGAAAGAAGACAAGAAATTCTCATTATTTGTCATGGAACCTGATGGGTGAAGAGACGTGTCTCGGCATTTTCCCAGAAGATGCTCATGGCCCAGTTATTATTCTTTGGTGTGGGGGGAGGTAAATAGTTCTTTATTTTAGGACTTACCTACTTTATTGCTCTCAGCTAACATGCCTTCCATGTCTATAAATCACTCCTCTCTTAACAAAGAAAGTTGAACAGGCCAACCATTCATTCATTCATTCATTCATTCAGCAATTGTTTTGATCCCAAGCAGAAAGATATAATAAAAAAGAAGTATTTTTCTGTAATCAAGCCAAGCACTCATAGGACTTCAAATTAACATCTATGCATCAATCTCTAGATTGCCAGCCTAATTTCTATATTGTTGCCAGAGCAATTTTTAATTCAAGCAATAAGTATCAAGTAACTATTATGATCTAGGTATTATTTTATGCAATAATAAATAAAAGCAACTTTGTTGCTGTAGCTGTTCTTGTTATATACATAAAAACATCAATTTCTCCCATTGCCTTGAAGTTAAAAGTCCAAATCGTTAACTTGGTATTCAGTGCCATACAGAAAGATTCTACACAGTTGTTCTGCTTCATCTTCCCCAACAAGGCTTAAGTACCAGCCATATAGAACATTCTATCATTTCATCCACCTCAAATAGGACTTCTAATTAACATCTAATTCATTGAACAGGATCTTTGCACATGATACTTTCTAGGATTTATCTTGTGCAGGTCAAAGTCAAGTTGGTGGGCCATAGTTCAGTATTAGGAACCAACTATTTCAAATGCCACTTTCTCCAGGAAGTCTCCCCTGATATATCCAAGGCTGGGTTGATTTCACATTAAACATATCAATATTCATTTATTGGAGTCCCTTGGCATCATTGGCTTAAGGTAAGGAACCAAGTCTTATTCTCATATACCTCCTCAGTGAGCCAAGTGCCAAACACACATAAGATTTCAAATTAACTTCTATGCATTGATACATGCACACATGATAAAAAATCATGAGGGCTACAATTTATTAAGTACCAAGCATTTTTCCAAGTACTTTACACTCATGTTTTTCTCGTCAAATTCTAGTCAGCAATACATAAAATATGAGTATTGCCTTATATTGGTGACCAATGAGAGGCAAACCTCTCTGGGTTAAATGGGGGAAAAGCATTGATCTGTAGTCCTATGTGAGTTTCCATAGCCTAATTGTGCCATAGTGGAGAACAAGTCAATATTCTCAAAGCCTTGGTTTCCTTTTCTGTTAATAAGCTCAGCCTTTGGAATAAGACAGCCTAGGTTTGAGTTTTACTTTGTCACTTACTAGAAAAGGAATAATACAAGTTTAAAGGATGGGTATGCCATAGAAAGCAATAATGTAACTAACAGGTAACATAATTGGGCACTTACCCTGTGTTCTTACAGCAGCTAGGTTCTTCAATCCTCTGAAAGTAGATATCACTATCTTACCTAATAAAAGAGTAATATGCAAATTAACCATCACTCCACTGCACCCACCAGCCATGCCCAGCAGCCACACCCATCAGCCAAAGAGAGTATGCAAATTAGTCCCAACCAAGATGGCTGCCACCACAGAGAGCAGGAGGGAGGCTTGGGTTTATCTGGCAATGGAGGAAGCTAAGCTTTCCACACACCCTGGCCAGCCCAGGCCTCCACTCAAGGATACAAAGTTTCAATTATAGAAGATAAATTCCAAAGAAAATGGCAGCAGCTATGGAGCTGGAGAGAGCAGGCTAGGAGGAAGCCAAGATTTTCACCTGCCCTAGCTGGCCTCCTAAGCCTCTACTCCACGTTACAAAGTTTCAATTATAGAAGGTAAATAAACCCCAACAGAAATGGCTGCCACCATGGAGTGAGCAGAAGGCTTGGCTTTGCTCTAGGCTACAAAATTCCAATTGTAGAAGATAAATATATCCCAGATACCAGGACCTCTGCTTGGATCACCGGGGGGCATACCCAGCCTGCAAACTACCACAGGTCCCTCGCCCAGGCCACCCCATGCCCCAAGGAAACCCCCACCCTGATTGGGACACTCTTTAGGGCAAACCAGTTGGTCCCCACCCATGCACCAGCCTCTACCCTATCTAATAAAAGAGTAATATGCAGATTGACCATCACTACAACACACAATATGGCTGCTCCCATGTAGTCAAAGATTCTGCCCCCATGTGGACACAAGATAGCCACCATAAAATGGCCAGCAGGCGAGGACAGTTGAGGGGGACCAGGCCTGCAAGGAAGGGCAGTTGGGGACAATCAAGCCTGCAGGAAAGGGCAGTTAGGGGTTACCAGACTGGCAGAGGAGGGAAGTTGAGGGCAAACAGGCTGGCAGAGGGGCAGTTATACTTCAATCAGGCTGGCAGGGCAGTGGTTAGGGGTTGATCAGGCTTGCAGGCAGAAGTAGTTAGGGGCAATCAGGAAGGCAGGCAGGTGAGCAGTTGGGAGCCAGCCAACCTAGATTATGAGATGGATCCCAGATTGGAGAGGGTTCAGGCTGGGCTGAGGGACACCCCCATATCCTGTGCATGAATTTCATGCACTGGGCCTCTAGTTATTATGATAAAATACCATCACTATTCTCACAATATCTACAAGGTTGGGTGGGCAGTGCATTATCACTCAGTGCTAATCAAGAACACAGAGTTCATAGGATAGTAACTCATTCATTTTTTCATTTTTTCCTTCAGTCACTCAATCATTAAGAAGCATTAATTGTGCCTGTTTCCTGTGTCAAGCACTATTCCAGAAAATAATGTTAAATATACAATAGTGAACAAAACAAATGAAAATCCCAGTCTTAAGAAACTCTAGTAGTCATGGATTTGGGGAGGGAATGAACAGCATTAAAAATGTAAGATAAGATTAAATGGTAGCAAATGATCTGGTGAAATACAGTCAGGAAAGGGGAGAGAGAGCATGGAAGACACTGAGAATTTCATAATTACTAATATTTACTTCATGATTACTCTGAGCTAGCCATCATTCTAGGCATTGTCCACATATACACTCATTGAACCCTTCCACCCACCCTCAAAGGTAAGTCCTGGTTAAGGATCTTGTTATAAATGAGACAATGAGATTAGATGCCTTGTACAGGGTCTCAGAGTGCCACAGTGAACAAGGAGCGGAGCCAGGACCTGAGCCCAACCAGTTTGGTTCCTGAAGTCATTCCCTTAGCCAACCAAGGTATGCAGTAGTCACGGTACAGGAGAGCTTAGCTGATCTAGACTCTTCAATGCATGCTTGGAAGCCCCCTTCTTTTGTGTCTATTCCCTTCTTCCTTTGCCTTCCCCTGTTTCTACCTCCCAAGTTTCCAGCTTCATTCAGCTATTCGAGGCCCATGAGTCCCATCTTCCTCACACTGCATGTCCTGCAAAGCTATCCTGGCCTGCAATCTTCATGTCCAGAGTGGGACACCTGCAAACCAATGCTGTCCACTGGCAGCTGTTAATCCTCGCCATGCCTTAACTGGATGGGGTGTTACACTAAAAATCCCTTCTCTATAGGACTGAGAATGAGGGTGAATGAAGTGAGTTAAGAGTGACAAAAAATTCTATTTTAACATCATCTCTATTTTTCAGATGAAAAAAAAAATCTTACTATAGAAATAACCAAAGGAGCTGAGCTGACTTTTGAATTCAGGGCTATTTGAACCCCAAGCTCTTAACCACAAGACCTTAATTTTAAAGAGCAGTTCTGTGCCAGGCAGAAAATAGGTATTTAATTAGAAACTGGTTTAAAGAATGAAAGGACAGATGGATTAGTGAATGAAATGCTCAAAGAAATGGGCAGATGTGCACAGGCACAAGAGCCAAATAAAATAATAAAGGCACCATGTGCATGAGAGTGCAACAAGGACCAGCACAATCTGTTTGATAAGGAGCTTTGGAAAAGCCCAGAACTAAACAGTCTTCACGAACATTGTTGCAAATACAAGTTTGCAATCTTGAAGTCGGACTTAGCCTTGCTTTTCAACTACAGTTTTGTAAGGTTTCTTGTAGGCTTTTTCCTTTTCTAGACAAGGACAAGTATGCTTAGGGAATAACTGGGGGAGAGGGGCACCTGGTCAAGCTGAGACCAGTGCCTGGGGAGGGAAGATTGCACTCTTGGGAGAGGCAGAAATGCAAAGGTGACAGAGAGGGAATTGTGTCGCTAATCCCTCACACCATGACTTTACCAGCTTCTAATCGCCTAATAGTAGGGCACATAATTGGCAGAAAAGATTGCCCTGCCCTTTTCACATGTGTCTGCAATTACTTTCCAAACCGGGGTGATAAGTGGTATGATTGCTTTCCTTCTTCGCCCCTGGGAGGCAGGGGGCCTTTCTCCTGCAGCTGTGATCAGCTCTGTGGGTCACAAGTGGAAGAGCCACCCCCAAAAACGTGCATCTTCCATCACTGAGGACTAAATCTCCAACTCCTTGCTAAGGTCTAACTTCATCTCCTCCCTTTGCATTCTGCTTCAAACCTGCTTCTTAGCTCTGCTCCATTATCCCAGACTTTTTCTTGTGCTAATTTTGTTTGCCACACCCTCTACCTATATCTTTTCATATCTTCTTGAGGTCTTGGCTCACATGACACTCCTCAGAAAAGCCTCCCATGCACACTCTTACTTAAAATAGCTCTCTTCTATTCCCTAGTCTTGAGTCACACCTCGTGTTCCTCTGTTTAACTCTTTATATCACATACCACAGTTTGATGCCATATCTTACTTGTGTCTGCTTACTGGGATGGAAACTCTATGAGGAAGACCTTTTTCTTGATCATCACTGTATCCTCAGTGCCCAAAAGAAAGTCTGCAATCTGATGAATATACAACAAATCTAGTAAAATGACTTGTTTGCCAACTGAACCACACATGGATGGACAGTGGGTCCAACACTGCAAATGCTCCATGTCCACGCAGTGGCTGTGTGCTTTCTGAGTGCAATGAAATGAGTTTGAGTGAAAGTTGAGAGCATGAACTCTGACCCATGCACTTTACACCCCATTTCTGTCAATTAGAAACTATGTCCCTGGGCCTTGCCTGTACCAACACGAGCTCAATTTCATCAGCAGCAAACTGGGGATGAGAACAGTAGCTCTCTCACTCAATTGCTGCTTGAATTAAATGAGACAATGCTTGCACAGAACATTATCCTGTTCCTGGAACATAAAGGGCTATAGCTATTCAATAAATTTAATAGGTACTGGGGTTTCTGTTCAGACTAAGAGGAGTAAAGGAAATGGGGACACATGTATGACTTGAGCACTGTTACATGGTTGGTATCCTGCTAGGTAATTTTAAACTTATTCTGCCTAAACTTATTCCCCACAGCAATCTTCTGAAAAAGGCATGAAAAGCCATGATTTCTAGATGAGGAAACAGAGTCACCTTGAAAGGAAATGACTTTCTCAGCATCTCCTGGTTTCTAAGTGACAGATTCTGATCTCAGAGCCAGGTTCTCTGCTTTTTCATCACGCCAGATTGCTCCTCTCAAAAATGAAAACAAATCACAGAAAACAGGCAGCACATGGACACAAGCAGCCTAGAGCTTGGAGAATTTAGTTTAAGACTCCATTTAAAGACCTCCCAAGACCTTTCCCATGGCAGCTCCAATGGAGAAGGACAACCTTGGTTAGGGCTGCCAGATAAAATATAGGATTCCCAATTAAATTTGCATTTCCTATAAACTATAAATAATTTCAGTATGCCACAATTATCGCATTGCATACTCATGATGCTTAATTTTCTTTCTCCTGACCGTCCCTCCCACCCTTCTTTTCTTCCTTCTTTATCTAGCAACTACAGCCTAGTATTTTTTCTTTTTTAAACAATCATTTTTAATTTTCAATTACAGTTAGCATGCGATATTATAGTAGTTTCAGGTGTACATCCAAGTGACTAGACATTACATAACTTACTAAGTGATCATCCCAATAAATCTTGTACCCATCTGACACCATACATAGTTATTAGAATAGTATTGACTATATCCCCTATGCTGTATTTTACATCCCCATGACTATTCTGTTAACTACCAATTTGTATTTCTTAACCCCTTCACCTTTTTCATCCATTTCCCCAACCACCCTCCCATCTGGCAACCATCAGAGTGTTCTCTGTATCTATGCATGGTTATAAGCTAAACAGTACTCCCCACCAGGGTGGAAGTGTGTGGAAGATAATCTGGTTTGTCTGTCCAGTGCATGGCCCTCCTATCTGATAATGACTCTACCCCATTCATAAAGATAGCCCCCAAACACAATGCTCTGCTACTCAGCCTGCCTTGGAATGGTACTGAAACAGTCTTGCCAATCCAATTCCCTCTCTTGGGAATTTGAACCATGGAAAAAAGAAGATGGAAGCTAAGTCAAGTCTAGCGGCAGAAGCAGAGAGATCGTCTCTCGCGCTCTCTCGAGCGCTCTTCTCGTTAGCGCATTCTCACTACTCTATCTACCTGACTACTACGTCCTCCTCCTATCCTACCTCCTCATCTCCTCTCCTCCTCCTACCTTCCTTCCTCCTCCTCCTCTTCTTCTTCTCTTTTCTTCTTCTTCTTCTTCTTCTTCTTCTTCTTCTTCTTCTTCTTCTCCCCTCCCTCCCTCACCTTTTTTTTTTTTTTAACTTTACATCTGCTTTGCTTTGATTGGCTTGTTTTGTTTCAAGTAGGATTTAAGCTCTTGCCAGCAAATCATTCTTGACTAGGCCATACCTCTCTTGTAGTCATTTTATTTACTCATGTAAATAAATGTAAAAATGACCAATATTTTTGAGTGCCTGGATGAAGGCATTACTACTGTCATTTAAAAATTCTCCAATGTTATTTATTGCTTAAATTGGTTGCACTTTATTTCAATTAAAAAAAAAAACATTGAGAGGCCCATCTTACAGTAAAGGTAACACAACTTAATATCTTGACACAATCATCATTCTAAGTTTCAGCAGCTTTGATGGGCACCCTCCACCCAGTCCTCAGATACCATCGGATGGTACAGGGGCAGACATGGGGAGAGGAGAACAGGGTTTTCTATGGAGGAAAGTGAAAATCACACACGAGGCTGCCCGGTGTGGCTCTCTCAGAACAGGAAAGAACAGAGTCATGTCACCCCAAACTTTTGGAAAATAAGTCCTGAGAATTCCAGGTGGAGCAGAGAATCACTTGCCCCAGTCATAGAGATTTATAGTCCCTCTAAAAATATCAATGCAGCACAGTTTGTAATAACTGTCAAGTACTTCTCACTTGGCCCCCAGCCCTGGCCCTGGCCACCCAGCTCCACCAGCTCCTGATCCTTACGGTCTGGCTTTTATTTTTGTCCTCATCCTGATGACAATCCACAGTCAACTGTACTTTATGCCACATATTCAGAACCTAAAAAATCTCAACTAATGAGAAAGCTAGAGTGCTTTACTTCACGCAGCCCGCACCACGACCTCTTTATACATCTTCAAAGCTTTACTCCCTTGGTAGAAGGCTAGAATCCATTAGAGACACTGCAGGTTTCACTGGACAAAAAAGAATAGTGATTTATTTCAAAGATAAATTACTTGTATGCTTTTCAAAAAGCTTTTTTGAAGTTTGCTAACTTATGTCAAGGATCACCTTCTTCCCATCTGCCAAGCCTCATAAGGCTTTCTCTTCTCACTATAAATGTTGTAAGATCTCTCCTCCATGGACAACCACAACGCAATGTCCACAGGAGCCTTCCACTGTATTTGTGGCTTTTTTAAGCCTGTAGTTTGATGTGTTAAGGATCTAGGGTGTGATAGTTCCCAGGTTTCTGAAAGGTTAGTTCAGTAGTCCCCCTTATCTGTAGTCTTATTTTCTGTGGTTTCAGTTACCTGTGATCAACTGCAGTCTGAAAATATTAAATGAAAAATTACAGATATAAACTATCCATAAGTTTTAAATTGCTGAAATCTCACCAATCCCCTCTGTCCCACCCAAGACATGAATCATCCCTTTTCCAGTATATCCATGCTATATATGCTACTCATAAGTTAGTCATTTAGTATACCAAATAGCTATTTTGGTGATCAAATCAGTTATCAGATATTTTCAGAGAGAGAGAGAGAAAGAAAGAGAGAGAGAGAGAGAGAGAGAGAGAGAGAGAGAGAGAGAGAACTATTCACATAAATTTTATTATAGTGTTTTGTTATAATTATTATATTTTATTGTAAGTTGTTATTGTTAATTTTTTACTATGCCAGATATATAAATTACACTTGGTCATAGGTATATAATGTGTAGGAAAACACATAGCATACTTAGGGACCAGTACTATTCACAATTTCAGGCATCCACTGGGGTCTTGGAGTAGTAGTGTAGAAAGGACTATTTTACTTTCTTCTTCTTTACTGCAATTTGATTCTCATAAACTATGAAGTTTTTTAATTTTTAAATCAGGTCCTTATTTTCTGTGAAAACTTTTAGATTAAAAGCAAAAATTGGCTTCTCTGGTTTTGACCTTCAGATCTCCCTGGCATCAAGCTTTTATTCCCTCTATTAGTTACCTACTATTGCCTCAAAACTCTGGCTTAGCCCTGACTGGTTTAGCTCAGTGGATAGAGCATCAGCCTGCATACTGAACAGTCCCAGGTTCGATTCAGGTCAAGGGCATGTACCTTGGTTTCAGACACATCTCCTGTAGGGAGTGTACAGGAGGCAGCTGATCGATGTTTTTTTCTCTTCAATGTTTTTAACTCTCTATCCCTCTCTAAAAAATCGATAAAAATATATTTTAAAAAATAACTCTGGCTTAAAGCAACAATAAACATTTATTACCTATGGGTTAGGAACTATGGGGCAGGTTAGCAAGACAATTCTGACTTGAGGATCTCTATTGGTGGCCAAAAGATTAACCAGATGAGGGTCATCTAAAGGCTTGTCTGAGATTGGAGAATCTACTTTTAAAGTGCCTTTTGGTAAGGGACAGTTTTTCTTCACCTGAATCTGTCCATGTGGCTGCTTGAGCTTCCTCTTGTTATGGTGACTGGCTTTCCTCAGAGGGAAAGATCCAAAAAGCCAGGATGGAAGCTGCATGCCCTTTATGACAAACTATAATAACCACCACATTTGATTGGCCCTCTGAGTCATAGTGGGAGGAGGTGTACCGGTTAATGATGCTCGTTTTGTAATCAAAGAAAACATGATAATTTCAAGAGAAACCTCAAATGTGCCTTATTCAAAATAATGTCCATCACTAGCTACACATCACATTTCCCCCACTTTCAGGTAATTTGTGGATACTGTCCCAATAGAACGTTTCTTGTTTTGAGGCAAACCATTCAGAGACCAAATTTTCCACTTCTTTGTACATTTTAAAGTGCTGCTCAGAAAGTGCTTGTGCCATTGATTGGAACAAGTGGTAATATGAGGCAAGGTCTAGTGAATACAGTGGGTGGGTTAATATTTCCCAGACAAAATCTTTTAATGTGTCTTTAACTGGTTTTGAAGTGTGTGATGGTGCGTCATCATGAAACAAAGTTCCTTTGCCGTGTCTTCTGGCCCATTCTGGTTGTTTCACAATCAAAGCTTGGTTCAAATTAATTATTTGTTGTCAGTACTGATCAGTATTAATGGTTTCACCTGGTTTTAAAAGCTTTTAATACAACATACCTTCCTAATCCCATCAAATGCAGAGCACTGTCTTCTTTCCGAAGAGATTTTGCCTTGCAGTCAATGTTGATGGTTGACCTGGATCAACCTATGATTTTGTGCATTTGGGATTCTCAAAATAAAACCACTATTCATCGCCAGTCACAATTCAATACAAAAAAAGACTTTCTTTCTTGCTGTTGAAGTAACATTTTACTGATGACTTTTCGGTTTTCCATTTGTCTTTCATTCAGTTGATGTGGCACCCATTTCCTTCCTTTCAAATCTTTCCATAGCTTCTAAACGATCAGAAATTGCTTGCTGAGCAACGTTTAATCTTTCTGCAAATTGTTTTTGAGTTTGACACACATCTTCATCCATTAATGCTTGTAATTGTTGGTCTTCAAACATTTTTGATTGACCTGGACATTCTTCATCTTTCACATTGAAATCATCACTTTTAAAGTATTTAAACCAGCATTCACAAGTATCTTGAGATGCAGCATGTTCACCATAAGCTTCCTGAAGTATATGATAACTTTCAGCAGCACTTTTCTTAAAAATAAAGTAATGAATTAAAACTTCCAGCAAAAGTTCTTTTTTTGCACAAAATTTGACATTTTTAAGTGTAAAAATATCTATGATATTAACACCTTCAGCAAATTTGACATAAGAAGTTTTGAAGCTTGATATCAATACAACAAAATAGCATACAAATTAACTTGTATATCAATATATGTGTAACTCCAGCTATTGAAAAAATCCGCATTATTAGCCAGTACACCTAGGTTACAAGGGTGTAAATACTGTGAGCCCAGGATCACTTGGGGGCCATCAAGGAGGCTGGCTCCTACATTTACCATCTGCCCCTCCACTCCCCTCTATGCTTCTGGTCACCACTTCACCAATTCCATTTAAGTCCCTAGACACACATACAAGGATTTGTCTACTTGGCTGGACCCTTACCCATCATGCTTATTTAAGCTGCCAACATTTAAAATTACTTAAAATGTCACTATTTATTAGAGCAAAGCTATTCTCTTAAAACTATGTATGTAATAGAGAATCAGGGAGAGCCAAGTTGATGCCAGCTTCTAAGAGAAAAGATAGGGCTGCATTGGTTGATCATAACCTCAAATAGTCTAAAATGAAACACAATTGACAAAAACAACCAGACAACAACAAAATGGCCATTGCAATTTTAGGCTAGCTATATTAATAGGTTAGAGCATATTTGTCAAAGAAACTGATAATCATGCTGACTAAAATAGGCCTGACTGAAAATTTGAGCATAAGTTTTATATCATACCAAGAGGGACTCTGATGACCCAGAGTGGGTTCAAAGTTGCAGGGGACACAAGTAAAGTTCATAAAAAGCATTTTACAATCATTGCTAGGAACAGAATGTTTGTGTCACCCCACCTCCAATCCCCCAACTGTTTTCTTAATTTTAATTACTAAGGTAATGGTTTCAGGAGATGGGGCCATGGCGATTAGGTAAAGTCCTCATAGACGGGATTAGTGCCCTTATAAAGGAGACCCCAGGAGCTCCCTCACCCATTCTGCCACGTGAAGATACAAGAAATCTGAAATCCAGGAGAGGGGCTCCCCAGACCATGCTGGCACCCTGATCTCAGAATCTCAGCCTCCAGAGCTATAATAAAGAAATCTCTGCTGTTTTCAAGCCACTGGATCTGTTATACTTGGTTACAGCAGCCTGAACAGACTAAGACAATCATATGTCCATTGAATTGTCTGGCATATTTTCCTACCATCTATCACTTCCCTTAGTCTTCCCTTCTCAAATTATCCTGCTTTTATTTCACTTTACATTAACAATATTGAACTTGGGCTCAGGACTTGACAGTTTACCAAGTGCTTGCACATCTGTCTATTATCCTGTCAAGTTAGGTTAGCCTTTTCTCTGAAGCCCTGCAGAAAAACAACCAACAGCAGGCAACCTTGGGGTACATATATACTTGTTTCTTAATCCAAGGAAGAATATCTTAACATATGAGGTAGTGCAACTTTAGGAAGCAGGAAGAACAAGTTTATAGGTTCACTCTACACTGAAGGAAACCAAAACCCAAAAAGCTTCTGTCAGGTGGCCTGTTTTCAGTGCATGTTGGTGGCAGGGCCAGAAACAAGTATTGGTGCTCTGAGTGCTTTCCCACTCTGCATCATCACAAAAGAGACCTTGGACTGAGTTGGAGGACATTGGAGAACAGCAAGGAAAGTGCTTTCTCCAGTTGCAGCAGGTCGGGAGCTCTGATGGTGGCACCCCTCGCCAACTCTTAAGAGCTGAGCATAATAATGACTTACAATTGGCAGCCCCCATTCATCTCCCAGTCTCCCTGTGACATTCATTATCGAAAACACAGGCATCAGGGAAGGGCAGGAGCTAGAATCAGGAGAATGCTCAGGCGTCCTTTGCTGTCGTTAGTGGCTTTCTTTTCCATTTCTAATAAACTCTGTTAAAAAGCCTTTGCCAGGGAGTGTAAAAAAGTGGAGCATGAGGAACAAAGCAAACATCTATTTTATTTGTGTGACAAAGGCTCATGGGAGAAGCCAGCTTTGGCATAATAACGCGGCTCTTCTCCTTGTTATGTGAGCAAGAGAATTCAAAAGAGCTTATGAGATTATTTAGAACATGGACAGTTTAGGAAGCAAACTCTGACAGTACTACCAGAGGAGGGGGCTGAGAGGGGTGGTAAGGGTTTTGAATTTAGGCAAAGCAAAATATGGTCTCAGAAAGAGGAAGAAAAGGCAAAGAGAGAGAGTCAGGGGAAGCTACTTACTAAAAAAGACCCTAAATTCTTGGCTCCTCCCACATCTCAATTAAAATTAGAAGTGGCTTTGTTCTTCCCCACTCTCACAATGCCAAGTAGTGACTTCCCACCACTTAACATACAATTGCAAAGGGCTGGAGACTGGGCCCAGCAGTAAAAAAAAAAAGGCCTCTTCTATCAACTTGGAGGAAGAGAAAGTGGGAAGGACACAGAGACTTGCCTTATGAGTCACTGGGACCTCAGACCCCAAGGGAACCTCTAGATTCTAGAGTCTAGAAGAAGCCTACTAAAAATAGGAGTATTTACTTCTGCCTCCCCATTCCCTATCCTCAAGCCTGCAAAGAAGACCTAGGTCAACAGAGTCAGAGGAAGCCTAGGCTCTAGCAAGTTCCCAGGTGATGCTGACTTTAATGGTCCACAGATCACACTTTGAATAGCAAACCCATAGCTTCAGTTTTCTCTGTTAAAAAAAATGGATTTAGTTTATAATGATTAATGATTAATAATGGTTAATGATTAATAATGGTTAATGTTTAAAATGGTTAATACAGTTATAATACCACCCTTACTCTTTCATTATCAGAAGTAACTAAAACACTGGTTGTAAAACTGAGTTGTAACCTGGGAAGTGTCTTACATAGCTAATTAATATTCCTGGATGTCCTTAGTACATCACCCAAATATACCTGATACCCAGAGAAATATTCTCTAAAGAATCAATGGCAGGGGGAGAGGATAGACCATCAGAATGCCCATGTGATATTTCTCTTCTGTAGTTAGGAGTGGCAGGGAGGAAATGCATTTCTACAATCTTATGTCTAAATCCATTTCTCATTTTGCCTCTTACTATAAATTCGATGGGACCAAAATATATTCATCTCTAGAAATTTACCAAGCCCCCCCTTTCCAACTCAGAGCTTTGAGATATCAAAGATGAAAGAACAAGAATGCTATAAGTGATAAAGGGAGTCCTGGGCTGGAAGAGTGAAAGGCTTCTGGCTGTATGAGTATTTCAGACACAACAAGAAGAAAAAAACAAAGTGTAACCACAGTGGATTATGTATGGGCATGGGTCCATGGTAGCCTTCAGAGCAGACTCTGTTGCCTCAACACACCATTCCAACCATGCTGACAAATTCTCTGGTGTGGAGAGCTCGTTTCCATGTTGCAAAGAGCAGTCCATGGAGCCAGGGAGTTGATGCCCCCAAGAGTAGCCACCAAATATTGACTAAAAGTTTTGGTGAATAAATACTCAAGTTCTTGTGCCCCTCAGGCGAAGCAGGTGGAAGGTGTGACCTCAGAGCTCCAAGAGGCCCCCAGTGGGATTAAGCTCCAGTTGCCCAGAGAAAATCAATTTATTAACACACCCTGAATAACAGTCTTCCTCCCCTGTTGTATGAGTTTCATAGGTCTGTTGTAACAAATTACCATAAACTTAGTGGCTTAAAACCATAAAAAAAGCCAGAAGTCCAAGATCAAGGTATCAATCAGCAGGGCCATGCTCCCTTCTAAGACTCTAGGGGAGAATCTTTCCAGCTTCTGGTGGCTACAGGGATTGCTTGATTTGTGATTCCATCACTCTAACCTCTGCCTCTGAGAACACATTGCCTTCTGCTCTGTGTGTGTAAAATCACCCTCTGACTCCTTCTTATAAGGATACTTGAATACAAGGGCTTTAATGCCCACCCAATAATCTAGTATCATCTGTCCATCTCATGAATATTAACAATTACATCTGCAATGACTTTGCCATGTAACTTATCATCCACAGGTTTTAGGGATTAGGACATGGGTGCCATTTTCCAGTCTACCACATCTGTTTCTCTTCCCTTTCCTTCTACAGGGTTCTTAGGATCCTTATACTCTGGGGAAATCCAAACAAGGCAACCCTCTTAGCTGTTTGAGAACATATAGAGAGACTGGAATTCCTGCCTGTACCAGATCTTTAAAAATACAAACTTGCCATTAGACTAAACTACATGGGACAGGGCTTTATAAGTGTTGTTGCAATGAAAGAGGGGTCCTTCCTCATAGCAATAGTCTGTCCCTCTGATTCCACTACAGATTCTGGTCCCTTTCAACCTTCTGGGGATCTAAGCCGAGTGGTTACCACTGCCTTGCTGGTCAACCTCTCCCTCTTTATTGCCTCTGCCTCATCTACAGTAACACTATGCAGCCTTTCCCATGATAGAAAGTAAGTGCCACCTCCAGATGGGAAGCAGATGGACACAGGCAACTGAGGTTAAATGGGGCAAGCTAATGGCTCATTCACTGGGAAAAACATATCAACCTCACTTATAGACCATTCAGCTCCAGACAGACTCTTACCACCTGAGAGAAATAAGGGTTAATCTTATTTCTGAACTCCAGCCACAAAATATGACCACAGGAACCCCAATGAACTTCTCTATAATTTTCTTCCCAGAACCTAATGTTTCCTGGAGAAATGTTGTTGATCAAACAAACTTTGCCTAAGAGGTAGTGGCTTAGATGGGACATCATAGAAGCTGTTACTCTGCTGAGCACTTTCTCTGCCTATTACACGAGCCCTCACTTTATAAGGTAGCATTATTTCTAAAAATCCCCATCATACACAAAAGAAAATTGAGTCTTTCGGAGACTAAGAAATTAATAGCCTCACAACTAAGACATGATAGAACAAACACTCCAAGCAAGGTTGATGGAATTCTGATCACTCCTCTACATACTGCCTCAATTGTAACTATAGGATCAGCTCCACACTCACACCATGAGTTTAGGCTCAGAAACCCTGCTCTATGCTCACTGCTATCCTACCCTCTCACCCCAAGCCATCTCCCAGGGATTTGCTAGTTTCCTGGAAACTGATATCAAGGTTGAATGACAGCATCAGGAGCTCAAACCTCTGCCAGAAAGCAAAAAAGGAGGCCTGCTTCCAGCAAGGAGTGTCTACGCCCCTCTTGGCGAGAGTCTGCTAGCTAGCACTTTATTATGCTGAGAGAGTACGCACAGGCCTCTCCAAGCCCATTCATCATTGTTCTGCAAAGTCTATGCTTTGATGAGGTAGCCTTGATGGTGTTTCCTCACTGCTCCCAAATCCAGCAATCTGGAAAGCAGAGCCATAAGTAATCAGTCTCTCTATCATTAGGGCGAATGGGAAAGATTCTCCTGTGGATTTGTCCCTTACACCCCCCCCGCCCCGGCTCCCCCAGTGTGAGTGAGCAAAAGGGCAAGCAGGGTTTTTATAATGAAAGGGCTGGCTCCTGGAGGCCTGTCTCCAAAGAGCAGCCCCATGAAGATGAATGGTGTTGCAGCATGGCGCACTGGGAGTATCCTTTTGCTTGGCTCTTGGGAGAGGGATGGGGTGGGACATGCATGGAGAGCTTAGTCACTCAGGAATCTCAAGAAAGCAACCCCTGGTTTCCAGAGATGGCCAGGAGAAGTGGGAGTCTGAGGCTGCCTGGAGAAAGGGCAGCCAGAAGGATTCATGATTGGCACACAAGTTCTAGCATTCCCTAACTTGGGCTTCATTCCTCACTTCCCCACTTGTCTAGCTGCAGTTTTGGGCACATTAATTAGCCTATCTGAGCCTAAATTTCCTCAACAGTCAAATGAATATGGTAAATGTCAGTGGATTTTTCAGGTTAAAATGCAATGAAGTATATATAGAACTCCTGGCAAAAAGTAAGTTTTCAATAAATGTTAGCTGTCAACACCAGTTTCATCATTGACAAATATGAGACTTGATAATGGGGACCTTCCTTTGGCCTTAAGGATGGGAAGGACATATTTGGGTCCTAAAATAGTCCACCATGTCTAACCAAGGTCTTAGAGACATGGGAAAGTGAGAGCTTTTCATTATGTGAATAAAAATTATAAATCATATTAATTAGTATAATACTAACTACTAACAATTAAACCCCAAAATATCAGTGGCTTAACAAAATGGACATTTTCATTTTTGTTTTTGTTTTTAACCTTTCATGTAATAGGCCACAGTAGGATTTACTGGTTGGAGGGCAAATCTGCCACCTTTAACCTGTGGTCCCAATGTTATCCTGTTATCCTTCTTGAGGACATATGGCTGATGGAACGGGAGAAAGTGTGGGGAGTTCATGTCAGAGGTTTACATCTAGTGGACTTAGGAGTTGTACCAATCATATCAGCCCATATTTCACTAGCTATAACTCAGTCATATGAACCCATTCAGCTGACAAGCATGTCAAACTCGTGGCCGGTGGGCCGCATGCAGCCTGCCGGCTATAATTTTGACATAATTGAACAAGGAAGGCTGGGAAATATCTGTGTACTCAGAAGAAAAAGAAATTGTTTTGGTGAATAATTAAAGTGCCTTTTCTCAAGTAGCCAGGCCATTCGCAGAGTCTGGTCTTTAGGGTTCTGGAAGGATTCTGTGTAGAAAGGTACTGTTGAGCCCTTGCGTCTTGGAATTCATCACAGTTATGTGACTGCCAGCCAATTTCTTCTTTTTTAGTCTGTTTTTCAAGTCCATGCACATGACAGGAAAAACAATGTGGGTCCTGTCCCTTCCTGAAAGAGTAGCACAGCCAAGGCATGACATCAAAGATAGGTGAAGAAGCTGTCACTGTATTTTCTTAAGGATGAAGGAAGAAAGGGATACAGAGTCAGTGACTGGGCTTTGAGAAAATCTAGTAGGTACAAAGAATCCTTAGTCTTCACTATGGGACCATAATGTTATTCACTGCTGAATTATTTTGGGCAAACTGACCAAACCAGACTGTCTTTGAGACCATACTGCTACCGGGCTCTCAGCTATCTTGACAGCTGGGAAAATTTGGATTGATCCTTGAACAATTAATTATGTTTGCCACATTGTCATAGCTTCAAGCCATTAAATGGTAATGGTCTGATCTCTTGGGGACAAGGGTTTTAACTAACAGCTCATTGATTTTGGAAAAAGAAAATATTCAAAACTGTGTCATGCAATCCAATTATAAGCAACCATCCAAATTATCTGAGGGTAATTCTGATCAACTTGTAACTACATGACCTGGGCACTACCTGGTCACTGCCATCTGGGCATTCCATGGATAGCAGGAGAGTCACTCTGGTACCTTCTAGAAAATAACTATATCTGTGACCAAGTAAATGGAGATGCAAAAAAATAGCCTAGTGAATAACAATTTCAGTAATCAATACAAAATGCTTTCTCTAAGTTCCAACTGAAAAATATTGCACAGGCATGACATTGATTTTACTGTGGTTCAGTTTTCCCATCTATAAAACTGAAATATGAGTATCCCTTTCTGTAAAGATTAGCTTATCATTTGGTAAATATTCATTCCTTTTCCCCAACCTTCTTGGAAACAGTATACTCCATGCTCCATGGATACTGGACTTGGTCTCATGATTCACTTTGGCCGTTGAATTGTGGATGAAAGCCACACTGCACCACTTCTGAACCGAGGCTTTAATTGTGTCATTCCACTCATCCCTCTGAACATTTCCAACCTCTACATGATATCTTATCCCAGATAGCTACTACTCCTTCATCCTGGACCCAACAATAAAAATATGTTGAGCAGAGCCCCTTATGTCAATCCTAGCTGTCCACAGATATATAGTGTGTCCCCAAAAATGTATACACACACTTAAAATAATTATAAAGGCACTGTTTATTATAGTACAGTGAGTGCATTTAGCTGGGTTAATGTTTTCCCTAGTGAGCCATTGTACTCTTGTTTGGGGTTTCCAGGCACACATTTTTATATATAATATTTCATATTCAAAATTGAACTATCAGCTGTTAAAGTGTGCATACATTTATTTTGGGACAACCAGAATGTACAAGAGATCTTAGAAGCCTCAATATTTGGCCCAGATCTTGAAATAGAGCTCTTGTTGGAACATGTCTATGGGTCAAAGTTCCAAAATATTTGCTCGCCTTTCTGCAAAAAGTTTTACACATAGCTCCATCATCATTTACCCAGCAAATGGAGAGAGAACTTTGGACTAATTCTGTTCTTCATTTGGAAAGTTTATCAATTAATACCTCTGAAGTCAGGTTGGTCACACAAATCCTGTTTTTGATAGTGCAAATTTGCTCCTTTCCAAGGAAGGCAGAGATAATGACTCTGGCACAGATGGAGGAGATTTCTTCAGGGAAGGAAAGCAGCATTTAGGTTGGTTAATGTCTTCCCTGGTGAGCCATTGTACTCTTGTTCAGGGTTTCTAGGCATACATTTTTGATACACTGAGACTCTTCAACTGAGATTTATAGTGCAGAGATAGTCAATAAGAGCAAATGAATCAATCTGACAGCTATCTTTCCCTCTATATAGTGCACTTCCTTCTGCTCCCCCCAAGTATTTACCCTTTTCTTACAATCATTATTTATACGATGAACCTATATTAAAGCACTTTCAGAGATATACTCAGCCATAGGGTATCATAGTATACATGTTGATATGATTGCTGCCTTTCTTAAATATGTGATTTTATTCATCTATTCAAGAAAGTACCACGGCTTTCCATTATGAATAAGTGTTGATTGAGGGAAATGGGTAACTAAGAACTCTCCTTAGTTATTTATTCCTCACACCAACATTCTAGCAGAACTCTCTTTTCCAGCCCGAGTTATAGACAAGAGGGAGTACTGATAACCCAGGTAACTACATGGAATGCCCCCACATGCCCTCCCCAATCTGTGCTCTCCTCAATCTGCATTTCTTTCCTAGGTAATTGCATCCATTCCCATTAGCTTAAAGATCATTGGTTTACACTGACAACTCTTACCTTTAGATCTCTAGCCCAGAACACTCCTGTGCTCTCCAAATTCATTTAAAAAGTCATCTACTTGACACTTCTACTTTGATGGTCTAGAAACACTTCAAACATATGTCCAAATGGAATTCTTGACCCACTTTCTTTCTCCACAGACACCACACCTCCAAAACTGATTTATCCCCCAATCATTCTCAATAAATAAAAGTCCTTTTTTCAGGGTCTTAATTCAAGATCTGGGACTCATCCTTACCTCTCAGTCTCTCCCAGCCCCTTCAACCAATCTTTTATATACTCAGTCATATGGAGTCCATTTTTATTTTTATTTTTTTTAATTTTTTTTAAAAATATATATTTTATTTATTTTTCACAGAGAGGAAGAGAGAGGGATAGAGAGTTAGAAACACAGATGAGAGAGAATCATCGATCAGCTGCCTCCTGCACACCCCCTACTGGGGATGCGCCCGCAACCAAGGTACACGCCCTTGACCGGAATCAAACCCGGGACCTTTCAGTCCCCAGGCCGACGCCCTATCCACTGAGCCAAACCGGTCCCGGCATGGAGTCCATTTTTAAAACACATAGTGATTCTTCACTTCTCTCCACCATTACCACCTACAGTCAAGCACCATTATCTCTTCTCTAAACTCTTGAAAACACTTATATTTGGCCTTCCTCATTATATTATCCACATAGGTGTCTAGTGAATTTTCTTTTAAATGTAAGTTAGTCCATATCACAGTTCTCTTGAAACCCTCTAGTGACTTTCACTGTAAAAAATTACCACAAAACTTAGTGGCTAAAAGCAACACAAACTGATTATATTTTATAATTCTGGAGGGCAGAAGTTTGAAATAGGTCTCACTAACTAAAATGAAGGTATAAGCGTAGATACGAGGCTCCAGAAGGGGATCTATTCTATAACTTTTCTAGCTTCTAAAGGCTGCCTTCATTCCCTGGTTCAAGGCCCTGCACCACCTCAGCTTCTGCTCCTGACCTTGCATCTCAATCTCTATCTCTGACCCTTCTTGTAAGGACACTGGTGATTACAATGGGCCCACCTCATGTCAAGATTCTTATTTTAATCAAATCTACAAAGTTTATTTTGCTATATAAAGAAACATACTCACAGTTTAGTTTCTAGAAATTAGGATGGGGCTATCTTTGGAGGCTGTTATCCTGTCTACCACATTTGTGTATTATTCTATGGGATACCACATAGAACAACATTAAAAGTTATTTCTTTAGCCTACAATGCTCCACACATTCAGAAGCCCTGCTATCTACCTGTTCTCATGTCCCACCACTCTTTCCCTGTTAAATCAAAACACACTGGCTTCCTTGCTGTTCAAAAAAGCCAAGCCTGATGCTCCATGTGCTATACCTTTTCCCTAGGAGGTATTCCCCTAAATGTCCATGTAGCTCACTCCTTCATGAAGTTTATGAAGTTTAGGTCTCTGCCCAACTTATAGAAAAGCCTTTCTTAATCAACTGTCTAATATGCCTCCCCTCCACATATACCATCATTGCCCCTTCACCAATCTTATTTTTTTCCTTAGCATCTGATATAGTACATATATATTTGATTATTTATTCATTATGGAATATCCCTTCCAGATATAAGCTCCATGAGAATGGATACATTGGTTTTGTTCAAAGGTCTTAATAGATCCAGAGACAAAGAAACACTGAACAGACCGGTCCAACCTCAGAGAAAAGGCAGGGGGAGTAGGGCTGGGTAAGAGATCAACCAAAGGATTTGTATGCATGCATATTAGCATATTAGCATATTCAATGGATATGGACACTGGGGCAATGGGGTCTTGTCCAAGGAGGGGCAGGAGTAGAAGTTGGGGGTCAACTGGGAGAAAAGGAGACATATGTAATACTTTAAACAATAAAAAAGAGTACCTGGCACAGAGAAAGAATTCAATATATATTTAGTGAACAAATAAATGAAAAAATAATTAAAAGTCTATATATAATACAAGTGCATTAGGTCATATAAATGGGGGTTGGCTAATTATAACTATTCAAGGAATATTTTAAAAAGAAGGGAACAATTAGGCACAATTTGGAGAAATAAATAGACATTGAGCAAGTAGACAAAACACCTAATAAGCCATCCTATATCCAATACATCCTATATCCAATGAATGAAGTACATTGAATTTGTGTACTAAGAAATCTGAAAATTCTTTCACCTCAAGAAAGGTAATCAAAGGGCTCCTTATTTTGAACCATGTCTACTGCTCTGATATTTGTCAACCAACACATTGGTTGACAATTCAAATTTTCACCAGTTCCTCAAAGATGGTTTGTCAGTGCCAAGCAAGGAAGGCAAAATAACTCAGGTGTGAATGAGGCAAGTATCCACATAAAGCGAGAAACAAGGGCCTTTCAGGTGAGAGATTTGGTCAATGATAAATCTGAGTTTAATTATGCTGTACCTTGGAAATACAGAATTTGATTTTTCCCATTGTTTCAGTTCCCAACATGTTCCAGGCATGGAAGATGCAATTTTGGCCTGTTACCCTGAAGTGCCCATGATCTCATGACTCTAAGCATGCCTGTTCCTCCCCACATAGCAACAAAGAGGCAACAAAGGGTAAAATATCATCCCTTCAGGAAGGGAGGAAAGATGAACAGAGCCATGTTGGTTACTCTGACTCAGGCCAGTCGAACCTCAGTTAGACTTGGTAACTGAATGTGATCCATGGACAGTCTATAGAATAATGAAGGGCCAGGTGGTCTAGTTGGTTAAAGTGTCCTCTTCATACATCAAAATTGTGAGGGAACCCAGTCAGGGCACATACAATAAGCAACAATGAAAGCATAAATAAGTAGGATAACTTATTTATGTTTGTCTCTCTCTCAAGTCAACAAATAAATCTTAAAAAAAAAAGAATAGGAGATTATGCCTAAACTGATTGCACTGATATACTAATTTTCCATGCCTCCTTAATAGAGGTTTTTGATAGAACCTCTAATTATCTGGTAACTTGCTGTGGCTAATGGGACCATAGGCCTGTTAAGGTAATTGAGCAATTCTGTATCCTCTCTGGAATCCATGCAATTGCCATGAGAATAGGTCCAGGCTCACCTTTAGGAGAGTTGGGAGAGATATTTGGGGGTGGGGAGAAACTGACTTATCTCAACAAAGGTCATTATAGACTAAGTAGTCTCAAAATAGACTTGCTAACAGACTATAGAGGTATTAGTATTAGTTTAAGCATTGGTGAACCCACTAGATATCAACCACATCTGAACCTGATCAGTACAATAACCTAATCACCAGTAACTCATGGAAAGTAGTGTATGGTCATTGTCTAATCCACTAAATTTGGGATGGTTTGTTACATGGCAATAGCTAACTGATACAGGATAAAGACAGATGGCTTGTCCTCTAATGGTGGTGAACACAAAGAGGTAGGGAACAATGTGGTTCAGAAGTTCCATTATTAAGTTGGCCATTACTAGGTCCACTGGACACAGAGTTCATTGGCCATAGAGTCATATCTAAGAATTTTGAAAAGTCTAAGTACAATCAGCTAGGATAGTTCTGCTGCCAATGTAATGTTTGGACTGATCAATAATTTTCTTTTAGTCATCTAAAAAAACAACAACAACAAATTTGGGCTAATGCTGATTGTCTATGAAAGTCTCAGGAAAAGAGAAGAAAAGAAGAAGTTCTCCCTCCACTCATGAAACATGAAAGTATGCTCCTAGGTAATGAAAAGCAAGATGTTATGCCCAGTAATTCAATTTCCCGTGTAGACTCAGTAGCCACCCAGAGATCTGGAAGAAGCAGCACCTGCTAAAAAAAAAAAAAAAAAAAAAAAAAAAGCACAATTTCAAACCATTCCCTTTAGTTTTACCAATGTTTGATGGACATGAATAGCTATTCCCAGATGGCAGAGATTGCTCTCTCAGATTCACCCTCTCCTTGGAATAAAATCAACTGGACAGAATTTTTCTTTCTAAATGTAAAATGTTGTTTCCAAACAAAGGAAGTGAGATGTTTTCTACAGCTACTTCACATCTATTATGCTTTGCAAAAGCACTGTTCATGAGGTTTTTATGATCCAAAAGCATAATTAAAAAGAGAGACACTTCTTGTCTCTGAATCTTTTTTGTTTAAACATGTTTTGCAAATGGCCAATAACTTCTGTCACTTAGGTTATCATCCAGAAAATGTTAGCACTTAATTATAAAATCAGCAGCTAATATGCTTAATGAGTTTTCATTATACCCAACAATAGCTGCAGTGTGCTTTCAAAAATGTATTTGCATTCATCTTCCTTTGACCTATCTACCAAAACCTTGAGGCAACCATGCTCTAATCACTTACTAGTGATTGCCCTGGTTCAGTTGGGGACCCTTGATATAGTATGGTGCATCCACAGAGAGAAGGGAATGCTTTCTGGAGGGAAAAGTAGAGTATTGACTTGCAACTAACTGTTTTCCAGGAGCTCAGCACCCATATGCTTAATACTCAATAGAATTCTAGGCTCCCAGGAACTAATGAACCTCATGGCTAAATCGGGAGAATCAAATGGGAAAAGGCCCAAAATTTGTGACTAAGAGAGCCCAGTGAAGATGAGTGGGAGGATTTAATGTTTAAGAGTACCTGGGAGCAGAGGGCAGTGGAATCAATTGTGCCCACCACCACTCCAAATATTGAAGCCCTAATTCCCAGTATCTCAAAATATGAGTATTTAGAGATAATACCTTAAAATAGCTAAGTTAGAATGAGGTTATTTGGTGGGCCCTAACCCAATATGACTGATGTCCTTGTAAAAAAAGATTAGGACACAAACACAGAGGGAAGACAATGTGAAAAAAAATAAATTTCTTCTGTTCACATCCCTCAGTCTGTGGTACTGTTATGGCAGCATAAGCAATTACTGGCAGACTCTAGCAGTGCTCATATCCTGAGTCCAGTAGACATACAACTAGACAAAGAGTGGTCTCTGATGGTCACAAATGCATATGTCCACCATTGTGTTTCCTTTAGAAAAGTCTCTATTCCCACCTCACATGCAAGTGAGATTCAAACCTTCCTTAGATCTCTGTTATTTGAGGAACCACTGGGCACCATCCCACTTTGCATATTACTATTCCTATTGCATTCCTCTGGACTTCAGTCTTCCTGGCTCCCCTGGGGATTCTTCCCCCACTTCCTCTCCTGCCTTGCCTTCTAGTCTTATCGCTCTGTGCTGAGTTTGTTTTAAGGTTTTTCTCCCTCTAGCCACACTCTCCCTGTGTGTTCAAACTTGGGGATTTCTAACTCTGAAGGACAGTCAACCAATCAGAAAATGTGTGGACACTTAAGCATGAACCAGGTACATTTTGCTCAGGCCTAGTGCTACTCAAGTGTTGATGTTTATAAAAGTTACCTGGGGATCTTGTTAAAAGGCTAATTATGACACCAGTAGTCTAGATGTTGCCTAAAATTCTGCATTTCCAACAAGATCCTCAGTGTTTCTAAAAGGATAGCCTTTGAGTGGCTGGGTCCAAAGCTAGAGTTTCCCAACTTCAGCAATATTGACATTTGGGGCCAAATAATTTTTGTGGTGGGGGATGGCCTGAGTATTAGAATGTTTAACAGCATCACTCACCTCAACTTACAAATGCCTGTAGTATCCTCCAGTTGTGTCAACTGTATTCAGATATTGCAAAGTATCTCCAAGGGTAGGGGGTATGCAAAAATCTCTGCAGTTGACAACCACTACTTGAGCCTATATGCTTGACTTTAGAGCATTGCTTCCCAAAGTCCTTCAGACACATCATAACAAAAGAAAAATAAACCAATAATGAACCCAAGGTGTGCCAGACAATGGAGAAGGTAGTTTGCTATAGAAGCTTTCGCAGGCCCATGCTAGCCACCAGGACCAGCTATACAATTTTAGGGTCTAATCCAAAATGAAAATGTGGCCCAAAACCAGTTTAGCTCAGTGGATAGACATCAGCGTGCAGACTAAAAGGACGCAAGTTCGATTCTGGTCAAGGGCAAGTACCTTGACTGAAAGGTCCCAGGTTCGATTCCAGTCAAGGGCACGTACATAGGTTGTAGGCACATTCCCATTGGGGGAGTGCAGGAGGCAGTTATTCAATGTTTCTAACTCTCTATCTCTCTCCCTTCCTCTGTAAAAAATCAATAAAATATATTTTTTAAATTAAAATGTGGGGTCCCCATTCAGAAATTATTAACAATTTTAAGACTAAACTAAGCACTATGTGAATAAACCAGTGATACATCCTTGAAGCTGGCACTCTGAGAATACTTACTAAAGGACTCCATGCTGGTTAGGAATATCTCTCCTAAAGAATTCTCTGCCTGTTATTTTTCTCTTAGTGTTAGGATCACCAACAGCCTGGTGCAGGTTTAATGAACTGAACATTGGAAGAACAACTTTTCCCAAAGATAAGTTTGCTCAATCTGTTGTTCAATAAATTTCTCATCAAGAAGGAGAATGACTAGATCCCTAAGAGCAATGAGCCAGTTAGAGAAATACAAGTACCATATGATTTCACTTATATGTGGAATCTAATGAACAAAATAAACTAAGAAACAATAGAAACAGACTCCTAGATACAGAGAGTAGACTGACAATAGAATGACAGCTGTCAGAGGAGAGGGAGTTTGTTGGCTAGGTGATAAAGGTGAAAGGAATGAGCAAAAAAACAAGAAACAAACAAAAAAACACTCATAGACACAGACAACAGTATGGTGATTACCAAAGGAAAGGGGGATAGAGGAAACAGAAGAGGGTAAAGGAGGAATAAATACTGATGGAAGGAGACTTAACTTGGAGTGGTGAACACACACTACAATATATAAATGATGTACTATGGAATTGTATACCTGAAATCTATATAATTTCATTAATCAATGTCACCCAATAAATTCAATTAAAAGGTGTTTTGTTTTGTTTTAAGTACAGATGGGTAACAAAGGACCAAAGAGGACCAAGATGCTAAAAAGTCTACTTTTAATAAATCTATCTGGTACAATGACAGACCATTGCTGGTGAACTGAAAACTGAGTTATTGGACATATAGTGGTAAGATTCCCTCATAATTTTTTTCTGAATAGAAGGAGCTTGTCTTGGAGGACTCAGGATTCCAGTGAAAGTAGAGAGCCTTTGTGATCTTCTTCTCACTTTGCTTTAACCAAGATGTATAGAGTTAAATCTGGGAGTAAGACTAATAGGCAACCAAAATGATGTTGCAGAAAAGTCAGATCCTCAAAAGGGCTGGTAAGCAGAAGAGAGCTGTGGTAAGCATGGCTTACAAAAGGCCTGCCTGCCTTCTGGCACAAGTGAAAACAATCCACCAGCAATGGCAGCCATGAATGAGCTTGGGTGAAAAAAAAAATCATAAATAGGATATAAATGGTGGGGGGAAGGGGAAGAGAAAAATCGCTCAAAATAGTGATAGAAAACAGCTGAGTTTTCTGGCCTTGTCTAAATATTCTCATATTTCTACCATAGACTAGAATACCACTTCCCATTTCATTCTTATGGTATATTTATGTTTCATATAGCTACTGTAACAAATGATAGACATTTATTTCCTCCTAGCTCTGGAGGCCAAAAATCTGAAATCAAGGTGTTAGCATGCCCATGCACTGTCTGATAGCACAAGGGGAGAATCCTTCCTCATCTCTTCCAGCTTTCATGGATCCTGCTATTCCTTAACTTGTGGCAGCTTCCCTCCAATCTCTGCCTCCAATTTCACCTGGCATTCTCCCCTTTGTCTTCTGTCTGTTACAAGTACACTTGTCATTGGATTTAGGACCATGTGGTTAATCCGGAGATATAAAGATCTTATTAGGATCTTTAACTTAACTATATCTGCAAAGACCTTTTCTCAAATAAGATAACATTCACACAAAAATGAGTATTATGATATGTTTTTATCTTTTGGGGGAGGAAAAATTCAACACCATAAAATTTTCCTATGACATTAAACAAATATATATATTATTGGCCTGGTGCATGAAATTCATGCATGGGGGATCCTTCAGCCTGGCCTGTGCCCTCTCACAATCCAGGACCCCTCAGGGGATGTCTGATTGATGGCTTAGGCCCGATACCAGGGATCAGGCCTAAACGGGCAATCGGACATCCCTCTTGCAATCTGGGAACCTGCATGAACCAGTGATCATACTTTTCATATAGGTGAAAGATATCTTGCTGTTATATGGGCAGCTACATTTTTTTTTTCCCCTGGTTACAAAAAGTAGTACATTATATGATCCTTCTGAGGCAGTAGTAGAAAGACTGAAGCAGAGAGAAGTTAAGTAATTGGTTTTGTCTCAGAGTTATAAGTGTCAGAATCAAGGCTGACCACAAAACTTGCAAGCCAGAGTCAATGTATGTCATTGCTGCATCATCCTGTTTTTGTTTTTGTTTTTTCAGTGTTAGAGTAGCCTTGCCAAGCTTGCATTTTTAAATCTAAGAGACTGTTCCCAATATATAGGAATGCAAATTCATTCCCATGTAGAATAAACAGGATGTGGACAGTTTGGAGATGCCTCTGATGAATTAGGATTAAGCAGCCACAGATCTCTTTTTCAAATACTGCAGAAGCCACCTTCCTTGTTTAACTGTGTATGGGATGTAGCAGTGTATAAGCTATGATAGTCACTCACAGTCCAGAACCCCTCAGAAGATGCCCAACTGCTGGTTTAGAGGTTAGGAAAAAAAAAAAAAAAAAAAAAAAACTTGTGAAAGAAAAAACAAAACAAAACAAAGAACAATCCAGTGAAGGTGGGTTCTGAGGAGCTAGGGTTAACTTCCTGCTTGAAGATTCGTCAGCCAGGAAGAAGGGAGACCCCCCCAAAGACTCCAGACTCTTTTATTCTACAGCAGAGGACTTTGCTTTCTCCACATTTATCCCATGTCTAAACACAAACCATCTTGTACTTCAAGCAGTATTAGGGAAGGAGAATGCAGCCTTAAAGCAAAGGGTGGAGGTGTCAGAAGTAACTCCTCCCTTCCCCCAGCCTGCCTCTTTGGGAATCCACATTTCTGTCTTGGAGCCTGAGAAGATAGGGAGCACAGCATCATCCTGGGAGGGGAAGGTTACCTGGACTCCACCCTTGATACTCGCCCCAAGTTTCATTTCTTTCCCCTCCCAGGAAAGAAATGGGCTTTCTTTTTGGCTTTCCACCCCACCAGCTGGATGCCCCCAGGAGGACAGAGCTCTGGGGCCAGGTGGTTCAGCTTTGAGATCCCTGCGACCACGCCTCCCCCCACCTCCCCAGCTTCCCACCTTCGGGGAAACCACAAGCCAGACTCCATAAGACTGGTTGCTGGAGAGATTGGCTAGCGTATTTTAATTGCTTGCCACTGGCGGGGAGCACGGGGGAGGGTGGAGAAAAACCTCCTCAGAAAGACATTTTTCAAAAGCCTTCAGGAAACCACCAACAGTTAAACAGGAGCAATTGGGCTCATTGAGAGCCAAACCATCTTCCCACTTGCTCCTGCCCTTCTGTGCCATGGCAGCGGGCAGCCCAGGGTCCCTCCCAGATCCACCCTCCCACCTCCTTTGGGGCACACCTCTGGACAGGATGCCACTGCACAGGGACTGCTTAAATGTACTCCTTTGCCCTCTGTACTATCCCACATTCCCAAACCCCAGGGCTCAACTTGGGACACCCTTGGAGTCTCTCCCTCAATCCCAATGCTTGCCCACTGCTCCAGGCAACCTCCCACATGCAGTCAACACTCAGACCCTCTAGGTGAGCAGCCCTAGGGTCTACCCTCCTTTCCCTCCACTCTCTATGCCCAGTTACTGGCACAGCTCTGTGGGCCACACAGTTTAGCAAACACATACCCAATCCAGTGCCATTCCCTGAAAGCAACAGGGGCACAGTCCCCCTCTGGGAACTCAGTCCTGGGCACAGCCTTCCACCTCTAAATTCAGATCTCACGCAATTCACACCAAAGAAACCCCGCTCCCCGTAGGAAGAGACCAAAGAGACCAACTGAAGAGACACTGAAGGCAGCGAGGGCCCACCTTCTCTGCACTTGTGCACAGAATGTCATGTTTGCAAACAGCATGCAAGCCCGCAGGGCTTAAGGGGGAGACATGTGCACCAACCAAAACAGTGGTTCCTATTTTTCTCCTTTGCTTATAGAAAAAGAGATTCCAATCCTTCCCCTAACCCCCATGTCTCCATGCGCCCAAAACTCCTTCCCATGCCCCTTTTCCGGGACACCAGCCCTCCAATGTCCTGGCTGCTTCTGCCGGCACCAAGAGGGGCTGTGCTCTAAGTTCAGATGTTTGAGTAGTTAAGAAAAAAATTGGCTGAAATTGGACTTACATGGAACCTATCCTATCCATGGTAACTGCTTGCTCTACAGGAGCACTCATAGCACCCAAATCCTTGAGACCCTCGCAATCCCAGACTCCTGGGGGGGTGTCCGACTGCTGGTTTAGGCCTGATCCCCATGTAGTACTGCTGTGGAGTTGGAGAGGTTCCTGCTGCTGCAGCTGCCTTCACCAGCCAGAAGCCCATTTTCTGGCTGAGTGGTGCTTCCCCTGTAAGAGAGCATTAACCAGCAGGGGGCAGCTCCTGCATTGACTGTCTGCCCCCTAGTGGTCAGTGTGTAATATAGCGACTGGTCCACTGTTCATTCCGGTCACTTCGGTCATTGCTGGATATATATATATATAATGTAATTTCAAAGTAAAATAACCTAGCAGGCCAGATTATGTACTATGTTGGAGAGACTAATTCTCCTCCTTACATGCTTCCTCGAGGGTACCTCTATTCCATTCCTAGGACAGAGTGAGTCTAGAATTCTTCTGCCTGCCCCCTTTGGTACTGTACATCTTCACTCACTCATTCCTGTGGAGGGTCACAGACTAATTTTTCAGTGGAGACTGGGGAAAGCTTGACATCATTTGGGCAACTTACCAATGATCAATAAGCAGACAGCATAACTCTATTCCCCCATAAATGAAACCCTCTTCTGGCTGGAAACTTGCTAGGAATAATTATTGAAAAACTAGCTTCACTTCAGATTTAAGAGTTATCTGCAGAAACATTCATTTTGACCTCAGGTCCTAGTTGTATTCTCTAGCACAACTAATCAAAGCCCCTGAATTTGAAAGGTTTGGTCCTGGCCTTCCTCATTAATACATCTGAGGTTTCACTTGATAATAACCTGTCTTTTATGCCTATTTCCAATTGGATAAGCGTCCACATGGAGGGAGTAGGCTGAATTACAGCCCTTTAATCTCCAACATGTCATTTTTCTATTTTTTCCAACTTATGCATTCCTAACCATTGCTGTAATATCCAAGGCAGGGTCATCACTACTGGTTACTGACTCTTAGCTTTGGAAACTAGAAATGTATTGTCTAGAAAAGACAATCAACATTTATGACTGTGGCCTTATAAACTGAAACTTAGAAAGTGATAATACATATTATATTATTCAAGAGATAAATTGCAAAATAAAAGTTCTGAACTTGACAGCAAAATGTCAACAAAAATCTTATTTACTTAGCCATATGTTGACTGTAAAACATCAAGCATTCCCTAGAAAGAAAAAATAAAAAATTACCCTCATAGTGCTGAAAAACTAGAAATCAACTAAACATCTAACAGTAGAGGATGGTTAAATGAATTTTGGTAACTCTGTACTAGGACAGTATGTAGATGCCAAGAAAAAGAAGGCACATAAAAGTAGAAGTTGCAAAATAATACATAGTACGGAACCCCATTTTGATATAAGAAAAAAAATCATATTTCTATATGTACTTATACATGAAAATGCTTGCAAAAAGCCTACAAAGATTCATACTGAGCTGATAATAGTAGTTACTTCTGGGAAGGGGAACAGCTTGAAGGCAGTGCCCAAGTGAATGGAGTTTCCATATTTGTTTTTTTAAAATTTTTGATGATTAACATGTATTTTGTTGCTACTTGAACAATTTAAATCACCATATCAATTAATCATTTTGTTTTTTTAAAAGGCAAGTGACAAATGCTGGATTTTTAGAGACTGTAAAGGGACAGTTAGGTTTTATAAAAAATAATAGACTGAAAAAATTTAATAACCAACCATTCACACACATATGTATATGTACAATATCTATACCTATAAAAGGCTAATATGCTAAGTGTCAAACTGTTCTACCAGATGCTGTGACTTACAATGACCACCAGGGGGCAGACACTCAATGTAGGAGCTGCCATGAGGCACATTGGCACCAATGACCTGGTGCCCACAAAGCAACACTCGCTTCCCCCAAGTGGAATATAGGCTCCGTCACCATCCTGGAGCAATAGCCCACCAAATCCCAGTCAATGCTGCCAAAATCCTGTAGCACAAAATGTTGCTCACAGCTAAGCTCAGTCCAGAAATGGTCCCTGTGGGCTCCAGGTAATGACATCACATAGCAACACCCGGCTTCCTCTCCCTAGTGATGACTAGTTTTCTTGCAGTTTCTTCAGTCCAGGAACATGTCTTGCTTTATAGCCAGGTGCAAACATTTCACACATTAACCTAATGTCTGTAAAGTGTTTTCCCATACCTCATCTCATTTGATCCTCACAGAAGTCCTGGAGTATACAGATAGGAGACTTGGTGGAATCCTATTTTCTTTTCATTAGCCTGAAAACAAAGATTTAGAAAGCTTAGAAACTTGACCCAACTAAAAAGAAGTAAGAAATGGTGGACCTTAAAAATGACTTCAGGCTTTCCCACTGTGCAGAATATAGTCAAACACTGATGTAGTTAAATAGTTTATCCTTTGTTCTCCCTGTGTGATCTACAATAATAATCTGCTTCATGTTGAAATTTACTGCTGTGTTGCTGACAATTACCTGAAAGAGAAGTTGGGGTGCTTCACTGGGCTGGAAAAAAACTTTAGCTACATCAGAAAGCAGGTACAATTAAGCAAGTTTATTCTCTATATATAAAAGACTAAGTTGACTCACATATGCGTGATACATATAAGGCACTCACTGGTGCCAATTGCATATGTGTGTTTTGATCTGTCATTGTCCATTGTGAATTTGGTTGACACTTCTATTATAGGGAAAAGGTTAATAGCAATATTAAAACATTCCTTCTAATTAATTTCCTTTCAATGTGCATGAATCTGTGCACCAGGCCACTAGTCTATAATAATCTATAATGATAAAAAAGTAATATGCTAATTAGACCTGAGGATCTTCCAGATGAAGCTGGGGCTGCGAGGGTTGAGCCAGCTGCGTTAGGGGGCAGGGACTGAGGCAAAAGTAGCCACCGTGGCAGCTGCGCCAGAGGTGGGGGCCATGCCCTTTGTAGGAATTTCATGCATTGAGCCTCTAGTCTATAATAATCTATAATAATAAAAGCATAATATGTTAATTAGACTAGGCATTTTTCCAGACCTCCTTCTGAATGACCTCCTGGAAGAAGCTAGGGCTGCAAAGGAAGCCTGGGTCCCAGGTGCCTGTCAGCAGCTGGAGGGAAGCCCGGGTCCCAGAGGGAAGCCCGGGTTCTGGGTGCCAGAGGGAAGCCAGTGCCAGCAACCAGGGTAAGGAAGGCCTACTCTTGCACGAATTTCAAGTATTGAGACTCTAATATAGATACAAAGCCATATATATGTGGTATGAATTTATTAACAACTAATTTTATTTACGGACAATATTGAGCAACTTGTGACTCTTTTCTGAACCTTCTTTTTCTTCCTTTTTTTTTTTTTTCTTCCTTTTTCCTTCCAAACAAGGTCAAGTGCATTTTTAAAAAGCACAATCTCCTACTCCCCCTTCCATCCTGACTCTACAGGGTTAGTCCTGGATGTGGACTGAAGTGAGCCAGCCCTGTACTCTGACAGGTGAAAGCAGCAAGACCTCTCTTGAGTAATTAGTGTAAGTAGAGAAATCTCTAGTCATGACCATGGGATTGAAAGGAAAGACCACAGGACATTGTGGAGACAGCAAGGCTTTGGGAGTCCAATCAACTCAGTTTAGAATTCTGCCTCTGCCAACTTGTAATTAAATTATTCTGCCTGGCAGAATCATTTTATCTCACCTGTAAAATGAGGGGTAAAAATAAATACTTCAGAGGGCTAGAGGAAGGGTTCTTAGGAGGTAACATATAGCAAATCTCCAGCCAGAACTGGGCAGGTGTGGAAAATAACTGAACCAATTCAGACCCTTTGAGGTTTGGGTGATTTTGCCTTGGTCTCTCATGGGTGAGAAAGGCTCTGTGCTTTGAGTTGAAGCAGAGAGCAGCAGAATGGTTGACCTACAGACTTTGTGTCTTATGTAACTGGATCAGGGCTAGGGGTCGGATATAAATTCTGTCCCAGAACTTTCCAATCCCCTAATAAACACACACTTCCTTCATATTTTTCTCCTTTTAAAACTTTTGTGTTAGTGCAAATGCCTCACAAGCTTGATTCTTTATTTAGTCCAATTAAAGTATACTTTCTTTTCTCTTATTTTTGGGATAAGGCCAATTGCATGAAATAAGTTTCTAGAATTCCTTTGAAGGAAAATACCACTCTTCCATTCCCATTGGTATTTGAATAGTTTAGAATTATGATCCTTATTAGTAAGGCTCCATCATCTTTCTTTTTTCCTTCCCCCACCCTTAATGACATCTTCAACAACTGGTCATACTTTCCTAAGTATTCACAGTTTCTAATTGCTTAGAATAGTGCTCCAAATTTCCTGAGTGAATCAGATGCTAAAAATAGAGCATCTACTTTCTCTTATGAAACTCAAACCCTTTCTATCCCTCATCTCTATCATGTGCTCAATTGCTGTCAGTCCCTACCAGCACCCTCATTTGCCTCCGAGCTTCCTACCCACCCAACAGACCATGGGGTAAGGTCTTTGAGTGGAATAGAGCATTCAACTGACAAGTAAACATTGCTGCACTTACACCAGCAAAAATTTGAGACTAAAATAGTTAGTAAATATTGGCCAGGCTTGCTGTGAGTGCTAAATTACAGAGTGTACTTAAACTGCCCAAGATAGCACCTGGCATCTAGGGAGGTGGTAAGGATGATATGACCCCACCTCTCTCCTTCCTGTTCCCACCTCCTTTTTCTCCTCTTCCTGGTCACCCCATTCCCCATTCTTCCTCCTCTTTCTCCTTTTTTTTGTTTTGTTTTGTTATTTTAAACAATAATTGCAATTATTGTTTCTTGGGTTTTTACTATATCAGGTCTCCTAAGCTAAGGTTCAGTCACAACACTGCATTTAATCCTTAAAACAATTTTCAGTAAGATAGTTATTATTAAGCACCTCTGACTGCAGCAAAGGCAATAATTAATAGTAAGACATTTGGCTTAACACCTGGGTTTAAATAACCTCCTGACACTTATTAACTGTTGAGCTATGAGTAAATAATCTCATCTGCAAAATGATAAAATAAATATAATAACTACTATCGGGCTGCCAGGAGATTTATGTCAGAGTATAGTATCTGGCACATAGTAGGGCTCTCCTTATAGTTGCCTTCTCTCCTCATCCTCTTATCCTCTTCCTAATTCTGTAGAATAAAGCTGTCCAATAGAACAACAGACACGTCAGATTTTATATGCAAACCACAGAAGCAACTAAATTTTCTAGTGACCACATTTTGAAAAAAACAAAAACACATGGGATATAAAGTACAACAAAGGAAATAATAAATAATGTAATAATGATATATGGTGCCAGGTGGGTACTGGAAATATCAGGAGCATCACTTTGTAAATTATATAATTGTCTAACCACTATGCTGTGCACCTGAAACTAAAACAAAATAATATTGAATGTAAACTATAATTGGAAAAATAAAGTGCTAGGGAAAAAACAGAAACTCATAAAGAAACCATGAAATTAACTCTAATAAGTTTTATCTAATCCAATATATACAAAATATTATCAGTTCAACATGTCAGCATGTAATCAATGTACAAATCATTAATTAATGAAATAGTTTGTTCTTTTTTTAATACTGTGTTTCTCATCCTGTGGAGACTTGACACTTGCAGCACATTGTCGGTCACACCAGCCACATGTCAGGGCTCAGGAGCAACATGTGCCTAGTGGCTGAAATACTGAACAGGGGACTGATAGACAAAGAAGATGGACATGGGTCAGCGAGGGTGAATCATCTGTCCCAGCCCACACAGCTCAGAAATGGTACAACCAGGATTCCAACCATATCTCTCTACTCCTAAGCTATGATGACTTTGTCATAGGAGTAATCAGATAGCAGTTCAAGGGCCTAGGTTTTTGTTGTTGTTTTTCTTTTTTTCTTTTAGGTCTCCATATGGAATGATTTTCATGCTGTGAGGGTGATTGGAAACCCATCCCTTTAGGGTAGCAGGTTGTCACACCTGTGTATGTGCTTTCCTGAAGAGAGAATTTTATTCTATTAAGAAATAGATATAGCTGAGCTCCTTATCTCCCTTCACTGCCAGAGGTAACCTTTTTTCCATAAGTTGGTGTGTCCTTTCTACTTAAGACCACACCTTGGTAAGTCTGAGACACACTCAGGGAGTAAGATGACTAATTGGTGCTGGTCTCTGGAAACTTGGTTATTCTCCAAAGTGAAGAACATATAAGTCTCAGTAATCTCTGCCAATCACTTTGAATTGCTTGGCTAAACTCCATGCATCTCTATCATGCCCCTAAGGCTCTCTAATCCTTGAGCCATTTTGGAAAGTGTTTCTGCCTGAGGTGACCTTTATTTATTTTTTTAATCCCTACTTCTCCAAATCACCAAATTTAAATCACCAAATTTCATTTTTTACAAATAATCTTAGAACAATTCAGGTAACTAAGATTTAGGGAGAAACAGTGCTTCCTTGAACATGAAGAATTATTACATGTTCCATTTTCAGAAAGTAACTCTATTGGCTTCTGTCACAGAAATGAAAAACACTGTCACAGAAATGAAAAAAAATTAAAGTTACTGCATTTATATTTTTTAAAAGGCCACAAACATGCATTACTTCTTTACTAGGTCTTAAATCAGTGTTTCAATTTTAGGGTTTCATTATGCTTTAGAGGTGACCTTTAAAGCAGTAGTACTGATGGTCTCTCTTTATCCTCCTATTCTACTCTCTTGGAGATGGTCACTGGGGAGACGCAAATTGTTCTGAAAGGTGAGTGCTCCCTGCTGTCCATATCAACAATTTCCACGAGCTAGTTGGAGATCAAATTTTCACCTGTTCTCCACAAATGAACAACATTTTAAGTTCTGCCATAGATTTAGTCAATATAGGTATTTAATTTTATTGTTCCTGCCAAACTCTATAACCATTGTGACCAATACTGGTTAGGGGTGGATACCCCAGATGGCACAGATTATATCCCTTGAGTAAAAATTCTAACTTCTACACACCAGAACTGGGGATACTGGAGTCACAGAAGTATGCATCAAACACTGGAACTAACCATCTAAGCTAAAGAGAAGTTAAAATTCACATTATATATAATTTTAATTTCCTCTGAAATATTGAAAGTAGATGGTGGTGTACATTTCCTTACTTGGCATGATAAGAAGTTGACAATCCTATTTGAGTTCCCTAGAGTTATTATATACACAGAGTGGCCAGATTATTATGATTTCTGAATGCATAATAATCTGCCCACTTAGTATAAAATATATATATATATATATTCTAATAAAAGAGTAATATGAGCATACCTTTGCTACACCCATAAATCACACCCATAAGCCACGCCCACTAGCCACACCCACTAGCCAATCAGAGCTAGTATGTAAATTAACCCCAACCAAGATGGCTGCAGCCACAAAGAGCAGGAGGAAGGCTTGGGTTTCCCAGGCAATGGATGAAGCAAAGCTTTCCTCCTGCTTTTGTGGGCCTAAGCCTCCACTCAAAGATACAAAGTTTCAATTATAGAAGGTAAACAAATCCAAACAAAATGGCGCAGCCACAGAGCAACAAGGCTTGGCTCTGCTCCAGGCTACAAAGTTTCAATTGTAGAAGGTAAATAAATTTTAGATACCAGAGCCTCCGCTTGGGTCACCAGGGGGCATGGCTGGCCTGCAAACCACCACAGGCCCCTTGCCTAAGCCACCCCAGGCCCCAAGAGAACCCTAACCTTGAACTGGGACACCCTTCAGGGCAAACCAGCCAGCCCCTACCCATGCATCAGGCCTCTATCCTATCTAATAAAAGAGTAATATGCAGATTGACCACCATTCCAACACACAAGATCAAAATAGCTGCCCCCATGTGTTCAAAGATCCTGCCCCCATGTGGACACAAGATGGCCACCAGCAGGAGAGGGTAGTTGGGAGAGACCAGGCCTGCAAGTGAGGGCAGTTGTGGGTGATTAGGCAAGCAAGGGAGGGTAGTTGGGAGGGACCAGGCCTGCAAGGAAGGGCAGTTGGGGGTAATCAACCCTGCAGGGGAGGGTAGTTAGGAGTGACCATGCCAGCAGAGGAGGGAAGTTGGGGACAAATAGGCTGCCAGGGGAGCAGTTAGATATCAATCAGGCAGGCATGGGAGTGGTTAGGGGATGATCAGGCTGGCAGGCAGAAGCAGTTAGGGGCAATCAAGAAGGCAGGCAGGCGAGCAATTGGGAGCCAGCAGTCCTGGATTATGAGAAGGATCCCAAATTGGAGAGGGTGCAGGCTGGACTGAGGGACACCACCACCTCCTCACTCCACCCTACCCCTGCACAAATTTCATATATATATATATATATATATATACATACATATATATATATATATATATATATATATATATATATATATATTTTAGAGGCCCAATGCATGAATTCGTGCATGGGTGGGTCTGGTCAGCCTGGCCAGGGGGAGAGGACATGGGCAGTTGGCCGGTTTGCCTGCTGGTTGAACTCCTGGTCGAGGGGACAATTTGCATATTAGCCTTTTATTATATAGGATATACACTGAGTGGCCAGATTATTGTGCATTCAGAGATCATAATAATCTGACCACTCAGTGTATATGTAAGTGCTTACACACAGTATTGTATTTAATCCTTAAAACTATTCCACAATATAAATATCATGTAGATCTATAAAATTTCTGTCTGGGAACTACAGAAATTATACTAGCCAACAACATGAGATCTGGAAACCCTTGAAGACTAACAAGAAGTATACAGATCAACAAACTGTGTGAGAGGCAGTAAGAGAGGAGAGTAACTCAGCTCTGCCATTTCCTTGGGTTCATCATTTGCTTTCTTTTTTTGAAATGGGTGGACCAGCTGCTTTCCATTATAACACCATCAGTGAAATAGCAGCTAGCATGAATTGTGTCAGTCATTCTACAAAGCATCTGTATTCAATACCAACTTTAATTCTGTTGGACATGAATAAGTATTCCTGAGTAAAAGTAAGAACATCAAGAGGCATCAAAGTTGCTGAGTTAGTAAATAGAATGGCTGGGATTCAAATCCAGATCAGTCTGATTCCAAAGCTTTTATTCATACTACTGTGATATAGTGTATTGTATAGCTATGTGGAAGCAAGTGGAACACTTGGATATAAAAAATATATACATTATTTTGGATTTTGCATTTCTCTTTTTAAAATATATATCTTTTTTTTTTTATTTCAGATAGGAAAAGAGAGAGATAGAAACATTAATGATGAGAGAGAATCATTGATCAGCTACCTCCTGCATGTGCCTCACTGGACATCAAGCCCTCAACTGGGGCATGTGTCCTGACTGGGAATTGAACTGTGACCTCCTAGTTCATAGTTCAACCCTCAACCACTGAGCACAACAGCTGCGCCACATTCTTTTTAACATGGATGATTGGCTTCAGTGTCCAGGATCTATGATCTGAGGATGCCAAGATCTCTGGTTCTGACATGTCAGAAGTTAGAATTTTTACCCTAGGGTCTCAGGCTGTGCCATTCTGACACAGGCCACAATGGAAGTACAGAGAGAGTGTGGTATACAGGGAAAATCCATCTGAAACTGTTGCCTCATTACTCAAAAACACACTCCATTGCAGAAAAATGCATTGGCTCACATTTCCCCAATATCTTTCTGTGTCTAGCCTGCAATCTATTAAGCATGAGGTACAAGAATTTTCTAGACATTTCATCACCAATCTCTTCCCATCTTATTTCTGTGAGAGAAGATACAATTACACTAAAAGTTCTAAGTGAGGTGAAGTTCAAATGGAGCTTAAATTTATTAGAAGGCCTTACTCTTATTTCCATTGTAGTTTCTCCACACCCCTGGACCACCACAAAGGACAGAGTGAGCAGTTTTAGAGCACCATCCTGTGGAAGTTATGACTTTACATGGCTGTAAAAAACGGGACTAAAGTGAACACAATGGATAAACAGAGCTAGCCATACTGCTCACAGTCAGATTTAGGTAATCACTCAGCCAGGTGTGGGCATGACTTCAGTTTGATGTTTAACAAAAGCAAATAGACTTGGATTCTGCCCCCCCACCCCCACCCCCAGAACAAATCTTGGCCTGCAGCCAATCAAAGGTGAGAAAATCGTATGTTCTCATCTGCACAACTTTTATGGGTATCTATCTATGGTTTGGTTCAGGTCCAAGAACAAACTTGCATTAAAGATTGAAATTGATGACTCAAAACTTAGCTGGAAATGCAGGCGATAAATGGAGCTGTGAACTGGAAGGAAAATGTGTATAAGGATGAGAGGGAGAAACTAAAGAGCCAGATGCTCAGACCCACATCCCACTGGCTGTCCCAGGAGCTCCATCACGCTGTCCTGCTGTGGGCAGTAGAGGGCACTATTAATACATTTGGAAATGAGCAGCACGCTTGAATAAATAGGTTTAGAGTAAGTTTAAGTGTGGCATTTGAGCAGGGGAAGGTTATAGGATTATTGCTATCATCTGTATTGCTTCCTATTCTCAATTTACAGATTAATTTTAAAGAGTGGCTATAGAGTGAAGCTGACTCCTGCATGGGACTTCAATTTTTAGGATCTGCAGTAGAAACACACACACACACACACACACACACACACACACACACAATCTATGTTAAATGGAATGATTACTATTATCCTGATTCCTGGTGCTAAATGCTTTACTTTAATCATCTTTTTTAATCTTCAACTCTGTGTGGGTAAATCCTGTTGCCATCTGCATTTTACAGATGAGGAAACTGAGGATAAGAGGTAAAGGGACTTGCTCTTGCTCTGAGGTATCAACTAGTAAGTGACAGAACTGGGATTTGAGCAAACTTCAGTTGCCAAAGCCTACATTTATAACCACTATGCTATATATCTAAAGGTAGATATCAGTTCCATAATGTGAGAAAAAAACATCAACTACTTAACCACCAGCAGGAATTAAAGATGTGAATTCGGTGTTGCTATATCCTCAGAAGTTGTGAAAAAAAAGTTGCCTAAACCTTGCTGTAGTCTTTCTTCCTCTACCAGTCAGCTCCTGACTTTGTTCCAATAAAAATCCTGGGTTAAAAAGCAGATGGCTCTGCTAGATTTAAATACTGAAAATCTTCATGCAACCTATGGATTTTAATCTCAACATCAACCCTCAAGTGAATCCAATATCTTGGGAACCCATAAAGTTAAGAATTGTTCATTCTTTGACCCACTTCTATCTAGAATATCAAGCACAGGGCATAACATAAAGTAAATGCTCAATTAGCGATGAATACATACATTAAGCATCCAGTATAAACCAGTGATTCTGTATAAACAAATGAAATCAAGAAAATCAACAGATTCTATCAGTAGTTGACTTCCTAGAGATAACACCATGTGTATATATTTTATCATCTCTAAAATAGTCCACTTGGGAAGTCCTAGGATACTTAATTTCTGGATCCTTCCTGAAGCACTGCCCTAGCTAATACATGTTCCTGTAAACTAATGTGACAGGAATACAGAGGTTGTTCTTGGAATTTTCAGTGTTTGAAGTATACTACAGATCTAATTCAATTTCTTTTCCAGCGACAAATACATGAAGTTGTGTGCCTCTACCCTTCCCACTCTCCTTGCCTAGAAGAGACCTTGTTAATGGATGATGACACTTTTCCTATTGAGCCCAGATGGCCAGTAAGCTATCCATCAGGCTGAGTGCACAAGGTAAAACCTACTTATTTTCCTGACTCAAGACATTTGGAATCACCATTTCAGCAGCACAGCCAAGTGATGACCCAGCTCATGTCCGAACATCTCCATAGACTGGAAACACATTCTCATAAAGACAGCATATTCCATCTTCAGAATCCTATTAGAAAACCTTGCTTAGGGACACTTCTGGGTGAACATAGGGACAGAACACCTGTGGTTGCTATATCTGCCTCTTTCCAAATTTTTATTAAAGTATGCTTGAAGATACAAACAATGGACTGCAGCTGGCCTTTCGGGGGGGGGGGGGGGAAATGACAAAAATCCAAGGGGAATTTTCTCTCATTGCATTGATAAGGATTGATGGAAAAGCATATTTTTGGAATAAACACCATATGTCCAATCCTTTAATTTATAACAGCAGAAATGCCCCCAAAGTAGGAAACACGTAAGCCCCTTACTCTCTTAATGCCCTTATTTCTACAGTGCCCATGAAAGAAATAGAAGGCATTCCCAATAACATCCTTCTTAGATACCCAGAACTAGGGTCATAGGTGGGTCCATTAATGGCTCCTCTTTATCTCCATTCATTAAAATACAGTAACATTGGCCTGTGCAATGAATTAGCTTTGTTTCAGAGATCAAAGGAAAAACCCTGTTGCTAGCAATGTGGTCTCCCATGCCCACATTATACAATGAAGAACAACAAACAGAGAAGCCAAGTTGGAATAAAAATGGCCCGCCCCCACTGCAGTAGGCCTGCACTAAATAGTTACCCACTTGCTGAGTCTGAAGCATGAGCTTGTGCAGGTGTGCAGCACTGAGATCTGGTCAGAGAGAAAAGTCAATACCCAAGAAGGCCTGAAGTGGGCCTAAGAGAATTCTGCCCAGCCTGCTGACAAGACATCTCTTACCCTCTAAGGAAGTGCTAATAAAATTGCAACGATACCATGACCAGAACAAAGAGGCCACTAATGAAATGATGTGTTGAACAAATGAATAAAAGAAAGACTAAATGAATGGATGACAAAATGAACAAACTTAAAGGAATAGTGGGCATAAGGGGAAAAGAAGAGCATGGATCTCTAAAAGTTATGTTCTTTACCAAATGGGCAGAGTATGGATTTTCGCAGAGCCAGGGCAGCCACCTGGAGGAACAGATGCTTAGGATGAGAGAGATGCCACACTGAGAGCTCTCTACTGAGGCTCACTGGAAATCCAGATAGTTAGTAGCAGAACCTAGGCCCTCATTGAAGACAAAGAAGAGCAGAAGAGACAATGTAGAAATTAAATCAGGTAGGCATCTTTGAGAGCTGAGAAACTCCCAGATGGACAAGGAAATTGGGATTATTTCTCCAGAGCCATCTCTCTCTCACCACTTCATTTAACTCACTGGAGATGCCTTCCCTGACAATATAAAATACAGCCTCCTCTGCTTCCACCCTTCACTCACTGTGTTGTATTTTTCTTCGTATTTACATGTGTGTGTGTGTGTGTGTGTGTGTGTGTGTGTGTGTGTGTGAGTGTGTGTCCTCCCTGATGGGAACCCCCTGGGGACAGAGTTCTTATTTGCCTACTGCTGAACTCTTACCCCCTAAAAAAGTGCTGGCATGTAGGAGAATTTACTAGATATTTATTATAAGAATGTATGAATAAGTCAAGGGAAGACAAATTTACTACAACCAAACCTAATTTAGTCTTTTAGAGCAAGGGTAGTTTAACAATAGGAAATCTACAATGTAATACATCATATCAATAGGTAAATTTTAAGGTACATTGAAAAATAAATCAATAAAATGTAATACCTAACCATAATAAAAAGCAAAACAAATTCTGGTATATTAGGGATAAAATTAAACTGACTTAATGTGACACAAAAACTAAGTAAAATCAACTGTCATACTTAATAATGAGACACTAGTAACATTCCTCCTAAAATTGGAAATTAGATAAAAGTACATAATATCCAAAATTATTTCAAAAATTTTATGGGTTCTAATTCATTTAATAAGTGCTATATAGAATAAACGGTTAAATGTAGCCTAGCTTGGTAGTTCAATCAACCCAAGAATGAAGAGGTCACTGGTTTGATTCCCGGTCAGGGCACATGTCCAGGCTGTGGGCTAGATCCCCAGTAGGGGGCTTGCAGGAGGCTGCCAATCAATGTTCCTCTCATGGATGTTTCTATCTCTCTAACCCTCCCCTTCCCCCTCTCTCTAAAAATCAATAAAAAATAAATTTAAATTTTTTTCAAAAACTCACTAAAGTTAAATGTATACACAGGACACTTTTAAGTTTCCCAAAAGTGAAAATTAGCTGATTTTGCTCAAAGCATCCAAGCATCAAAGCAATGAAAAACTCACAAGGTTTTTCATTTGTCTCAACAAAATTAAAGAATTTTTTAACTTTAAGAAGTAACAAAATACAGAGAAAATTACTTAAAAACCCCCACAAAGTATGCAAGTTCATGTGTTTATGTATCTATTAATTATACTTCCATACAAGTTTCAAAACTATAACAAATTAATAATGCCTCAATAAATTGACAGTGTTTATAAATCTGTATTAAAATTTCTTAAGCCACCCTTTTAAAATTTCAAGTCACAAAAAGCCAAACTACAAAAAAATGCAAATGTCCAAATAAACAATAAATATTCAATTTCTTCAATAAAAATTACAAAATCTCAAATTTTCTTTAGCCATGTAATCTACTGTTTCAGCAAATCTTACACAAAAGCCTGCAACACAGCTTAATTCAGAATAGATGTCTGCCTAAAACTACTTCAAAGTCACTATAGTACACTGGGCTAATTTTCACCAAAGAAGGCCTAAGTCAGAGGACTGGGAAACCCTAGAAACTTGTTAGACTCACCGTATATTAATCGATCACTTGTTCTAGAATATACTAGAATGTTCTCAAACATTTTAGAATACTCTAGGACAGTCTATAATACTGGTATTGCTTTATTATGTGCTACCCAATATGATAGTCACTTGCCATGTGTGCTATTGAACACTTTAAAAATGTAGCTAGTGTAACTAAATACTGAATTTTTAAATTAAATTAATTTACACTTACATGAAGTAGCCACACAAATTAAGTTGGCCTCATACTTCTTTACCATCTTCAAAATACTATAGTCATGAAAATACATGGGGGAAACTTAAGTGCATATTACTACTAAGTGAAAGAAGTCAATCTGAAAAGGCTATGTACTGTATGATTTCAACTACATGACATTCAGGAAAAGGGAACACCAAGAAGACAGTAAAAAGGTAACTGCTTGCCAGGGCTTACCGTGGGAGAGGGATGAATAGGCTGAGCACAGAGGATTTTTAGGGTACTGAAAATACTCAGTATGATGCCATAATGACAGATACATGTCATTACACAGTTATCCAAAGCCATAGAATATGGGCTATAACAAGAGAGTGAAGCATAATGTAAACTATGGACTTTGGGTGATTATTGTAATGTAAATTATTGACTTTAGGTTTATCAATTATAATAAATATACCACTCTGGTGTGAGATACTGATAATGTGGGAGGCAATGCATGAGTTGGGGCAGAGGTTACATGGGAAAGGTCTGTACATTCCTCTTAATTTTGCTGCAAACCTAAAATCTTAAAAACACACAATAGATTCAGAATAAAAATCCAATTTCTGGCAGAAAATGTTCCCCAAATTGCCATGGGATCCCTTATATTTTCCTAATTCTCCTACAGTTAAATTGAGGCTCTATGACTAGATCTAGCCAAAGACCTCAGAGTGGAAGAGACACATGGCTCTAAGGTTGAAGCAATTAAGAGTTAATGTATCTTAATATTCCTTTCTCCTCTGGGAGCCCCATGTGCCAGACAACATAACTAGAAAGATATGAGAAGGCATATCACAGGAGAAAAATAAGTTTTTATTATCGTAAGCCTCTGAGATTCCAGAGTTGTTATAACAGCATTGTGTTGCCTAAGCTGACTAATAAATAGTAACAAAGAGAACACTCAAAATTCTTGGCAAAATAAGAATAAGAAAGCAGCAGGAGAAGCAAGATTTAGAGAGGTGAAGAACCAGAAACAATAAATTCCAGTAACAGGAGCACTGATTTTTGCCCTTTACCCTGTTGGAGAGAGGAGGCATTTTTATAATAATTGTCATTCAAGTTCATAATAGCAGATAATTAGGAATGGTAATCTCCATTCTGTTATCCTACAGTTTGCTTGTGAATACGATAAAAGTTTCCCCATACTAAATACCACCTTGCTTCTTCCCTTCAAAAACAGTCTTAAACCAATTGCGTTTTATAAGTGGAGAGTGTAAAACCTGCATTAGCAATGATTCCTCTGGCAGCCTCATGGCCTGGTAGTTGTCACTTGGCAACTAATTAACAGGACAAATGTGTACCTTTGATATTGGTGGTAATACGGGAAAGAAACATTTATGGCCACAGCTTATCAGACTTCCTTTTGCTAAAGGTAATTCTTTATTGTGATGACTGCTAAATCCCACCAGTTCTCTGTTCTTCCCCAGCTTAAAAAAATAATAGTGGCTAGTTGAACACCATTAGCTAAGACGCACTGAGTCTTTTGCTAAAAAGGTGCATTTCTTGAAAAAAAAAATTACAGAATGCATATCCTTCCAGATATGTAAGCCATTCAGAGATTTCTTTGCAAGAACATCTCAAGTCTTGCCAAAACCGGTTTGGCTCAGTGGATAGAGCGTCGGCCTGCGGACTAAAAGGTCCCAGGTTCGATTCTGATCAAGGGCATGTACCTTGGCTGCGGGCACATCCCCAGTGGGGGGTGTGCAAGAGGCAGCTGATAGAAGATTCTCTCTCCTGGATGTTTCTAACTCTCTGTCCTTCTCCCTTCCTCTCTGGAAAAAATCAATAAAATATATATATATTTTTAAAAAGAACATCTCAGGTCTTTTGTCTAAGGATGTCAGGGCATTTTCTAGATGTCTACAGCTCTCTCCCTGGCCCTTAGGATACAGGAAAATGTAAATGTTATTTCCTAATATCATGGCCTGGTGAAAGTGCCTTCTTTATTCAGATTTACTTAGTTTTTACCTATTGTCTTTTATCTGTTTCAGGATCCCATCTAGAATCCACATTACACTTAGTCATCATGTCTCCTCAGGCTCCTATGGGGTGTGACAATGTCTCAGATTTTGTTTATGCATCTTCACCAGTTTTGAGGAGTGCTAGCTGGTGTTTTGTAGAATGTCCCTCAATTGATAGTTGTCTGATTTTTCCCCCCTCATGATTACACTGGGGTTATGGGTTTGCGGAGGAAAGTCACAGAAGTAAAGTCTTATTTCCATTTCATCATATCCAGAGAACATAATATCAACATGATTTGTCATTGTTGTTCACCTAGAGCACCTGGCTGAGGTAATGTGTGTCAGGTTACTCTCCCCTCCCCCATGCTATAGTCCTTGGAAAAAAGTCACTGCTTAGAGGTGGGGAATTATACTCCACTTCCTTGAGAGTCAAATATCTACATCACCCAGAGAATATACCATTCCACAGGGGCATTCCACAGTCAATAAAGGATGATATGACAACTTCTTGGTGGATTTTGTGCCCCAGAGGATCCCATGGACCATGCTAATACCAGTTTATCTAATGCTTTGTCCTTGGCTCAGCCTTTTCTCCATTCCTTATCCTACTGCTCTTTACGCCCTCTCAGGTTTTTCCTCAGAACAGCCCCTCAGTGTACCACATGTACATGAATCCATAATCACACTTGACCTCAGGAAACCAAACCTAAGGCACATAGGAGTGGTCCTGGGGGCAATGAGAGTCTGTGTTGAATCTTTTGCAGGCTGGTGGGCAATGGAGATTCCCCTCATGAGACCTCTATGGAGCAACGATCATCCCTGAGGTGTGGGCACGATGCAACTGCAAAGAGTTTTACCTGGGATGAACTGGAGCAGGTTATAGGTAGAAGGGGAGACACAACCTCATACAGAATCTCTAACATTTGAGATGTAAGTGGTTGAAGGGAGATATAATTTGAAGGACTCTGGAATCGAGTGGTTATTGTTAAAAAAGAAAAAGAAAAAAGAAACTTGATTGATGTTTTGAGGAAAGAGAATGACAGAAAGAAAATAAATTTTCAAATTCCAGGAAAAAATAACATGTGAGGTAAGAGCATGCATCCATGAAATTCCCATCTTGTCCCTTATTGCTCTATGAAGTTATGACATAACTTCCTCAAATGTTCATCTGGCCTATGTATGATATCAACATTTCTAGCTATTCAGCCAAACAGATTAAAACAGAAAATCAATCAAACTGGTTATTTAGCCTTAGGGACCTAAGCAAAGAAGAGACTGAAGAATCTTGGACTTTATAACGTGTAGCTTTTGTCAAAGAGAGAGTTTCTCTGTCACAGGCTTATAGCTTTTCCCAATTCAATTAATTGGAATTTTACAGAAAAGCAAATGCTGTAAAATAAAAGACTCAAACATCTGGGACCTCAAGCCCAGTCAGTAGAAACACTAATATGATGCAGTCACAGCTTGTGGATGGGTTTTTTAAGAGCCTTTATTTCTAAGAACCACTGCTCAGAGAGAATGGGGCTTCTTTTCCCAGTTGGTACAAAAGGCAAGTTTAGATGGTAGTTTTTCTTAGAATGCAGTTTAGTGAGGCAACTACAATGCATCCATTCAATTGAAATATATTAATTTAGTATCTCTTTGTGGCCAGCCATGGTGTTAAGGCATAAATGGTAAGAAAGATATTATGTCTATCCTCACACAGCTTAAGGTCTAACTCCACTTCAAAAATTCCTGGCCCAGCAGGAGACAGTCGTTGAAAGAAGGTGACCCTGATAGGACTTGTGACCTTCAGTCAAAGGGCCCAGCCTGAATGAGGCACCTTCACCCTCTGTCCTCCTTCCTAGAGCTCTCAATTGGCCAATCTAACCAGAAGCCAAAGGCAAGCAGCACTATTGCTGAGTCTATACAGATGAGCCACTGGGGGCACGGATAAGAAAGGGGAGCAGAGTGGACCTGGAGGGACAACAAAAGGTACTCAGTGCACAGTCATGACCCAGGGATGATCAATAACTATCATCTCAGCTTACCACTCCCCTCTGGTTGGCCCCACACAGCCTCTAGAATACTCTGATGGTGTCACCCATCATATTTTTTCTTCTATTTAATTCTAAATCAAATAACTTACTCTATATGACTGGTTCTTATCTTTCCATGTAGGAAGTCTTTGTCTTGCTATATGGCCTTTAAATGTAATGCTCACTTTCTTTCTCTTTTTATGTGACTTCCTTCTTTGAAGCAAATTGAGAACTCTGGAATTTCTAAAAGATCATATTTAGCCTTCTGGTATGAAAATATTGATGCAGATAAAACCTGTAAAATCCCAATTTAACTGCCAATTTCTGTTCAGAGCCACTTTCAAATGAGAGCTCTTGAGATTACTGGAGGCTATCTGAAAATGGTAAATATATGCCTAAAGGATATAATGTATAATCAGAATTGTTACTATTAGATACTTACTGGACACCACCAAAGAAAAGAGTTTTATAGCAAAAATGACTTTAAAAGCAATTCATCCTAATACTAACTGAGGAGGATATTGTGGGCAATATGATGCCAATATAAACAAAAATAGTAACACTGGTAAATAACATTTTTTAGGTGCCTACTATGTAATTCACCCTTAGTGTCTTAGTGACACTATACTCAGCCCTTATACATACTAATCTCATACAATATTCTATTGATCTGATAATCATTTTATAGACATCATTTAATAGTCAAATTGATATTATAGAATTTTTATTTTATAAATTTTAGCTCAGTCAATACTTAAGTTGATATTATTCAAGCATGTTTATACATATTACTATATACATTGTATACATTTATTCTGATTTAATACTCAGATATTTCAGCATTTTCATATGTTCATTATTTTATGCATATTTATATCTTTAATCTAATTTAATACAGGAATGGATATTATCATTCTAGCTTTACAGCACAGGGAGTGTGGGAATTATCACTTAGAACCACGAAGCTGGTAAGAGGTGGATCCAGGCTAAAATGCAGGCCCACCAGGCTCCACTGCAAGTAAAGTGCCTCCCGCAAAGGTGAGAGCTGATGTGTGGGAAGTCCTCCTCATAGGCTAGGCCACTGCGCTATTTTTGTGTGCACTTTTTGCATTTGATCTTCACAATAACCCTGTGAGATAGGTTCTATTTTCAACCTTTCTTATGCAGGACTCAAAAATGGCATCCAGACAAGTGGTAGTAATTAAAGGAGACTTGTACTACCCAGATATCTGCTCGGAATCCAGCTAAAAATAGAGGGTCTGGAGGTTTTCTACACTGGGGACTATTTTATTCTTTCAGTGCTGGTGAAGCAGTGAGCTGACCGTGTCTGAGGGTGTACCCTGGGTTAAGGAAGAAAGATGAGTTAATGATGATGAGGTGGCAGAGGTCACAGGAAAGTAAAATCTGTTTTCCTGAGGTTTTTAATCATACAGAAAGAGAAAAACCAGCACTGGCAGGGATAAACCCTGAATTCTTGGAAAAATGATTTTTGGAAACTTACTAATCAGAGTTCTGTGGTTGTGACAGAAGTGCCTCTGGCTACATGAGTAAACAACAATAACTGTAAAGAAGATAAAGGTATAGCTATCTGCTTTAACAGAGAAAATGTGGGCATGAGTTTTATATGCTAAATAGCTACATGACTTATAAAGCATGGAAGATTCAAATAAGACTGTAAAGAGAGCATCCCAAATTACTCCAGTAAGGAAAAAAAAAGGGGGATAAAGCTAGCAAAATGGCACTGTGGCCCTCAGAAAGCATTGAGTCTTAAAAGGCCCAGAAACAAAGGCAGAGCACGTAATCAGAGAGAGGCAAAGATGGTACAGCCACATTGACCTAGAGCAGTGTTTCCCAAAGTGTGGTACACGTACCCCCAGGGGTACGGGAAGAGTTTGGTGGGGGGTACGCATTGCACCATGCTTAGTTGCGCCTAATTCTATGTTCTCATGAGTGCGAGAGGTACTCAGCATTATGAAAATTATAGAAGGGGTACACATATGTCAAAAGTTTGGGAAACACTGATCCTAGAGGAACACTTTGGGGAAGTGGGTAAATCCCAGCCAAAGAGTGAAGGCCACGGATGCACATTTTCTGGTAGCACCAAGAGCAGAACTAGCTAGCATTCCTTAACCTTGGTAGTTATGAGTTTGGGTTCTGAAGTCTGATGGAGTTAAGTTGGAATCCTGATTCAGTAAACTAACCTAGTGACTTTAGGCATGCCCAAGATGTCCATGGAGCTAATGTTCTTCTTTCCTTCAAGTCTTGGTTTAAACTATAACCTTATCAATGAGGATACCCTTAACCACTCTATTTAAATCAATACCATTTCTCCACCAATCTCTTTTTCCCTGTTCTATTCTTTCCTTTTCTGTAGGACTTACCATCTTTTATCATACTAAACAAGTCTGTTATAATTATGTGTAATGTATTAGTTATTGTGCATCCCAACTCACATCCACTGGGACAAGAGTATTTGTTAATTTTATTCAAAGATGTATCCCACACTGTAGTGTTTAATAAGTACTTATTGAATAAACGACATTCTTTAATCTCTCTGTCTCATCTGTAAAATGGAGACAATGTTCACTGTGTTTTATGAAGATTAAAATGTGATGATGCAGGCAAAAAACACCCAGCATGATGCCTGGCAAAACTCTCCAATGTATGTAGGCAATCATAGTGTTTTTTATAGCCATTACTTTTTTCTCATTTGATCCTCACATTAACTCTGAAAAATACCTTGCAGATTTAAAAAATATGATTTATAGAGATAAAGCCAGTTGTTAGCTTAATCTAGAATCACAGAGGTATCATCTGTGGGAATTGTATAAAGAGAAGGCTAGGCAGGCAAAGGGATTCATTCAAGCCTTTTTCAGCCAAGGATGGTTAGCTCAGACTCACTACCTCAGGGATAGAATTCCAAAAACAGTGCTCAGATATATGTTCAGTCAACATTTTACTTCCTAATGCGTGACCATTAGAAATTATCTTGGTTCACGAACAGGTATTTGTACTACATAACTGCATTTCCTGCCTTGATGATGTTACTATGACAATAGAGAAAAGCTAGGCAAAGCAGAATGCGTCATGATTCCCCCAATAGGGAACATACAAGACATCCTTTTAGGCCTCATGCATAATATAGTGAAATGTAGGGTCACTTGTTGATTTATCACCTATACCAAAGATCAGCAAACTTTTCCTATAAATGGTCAGATAATAAATATTTTAAACTTTGAAAGCCAAATAGTCTCTGTTATAACTACTCATTTTCACCTTTGTAGTGTGAAAGCAGCCATAGACAACACATAGAAAAATGAGTGTTCCTGTGTTACAATAAAAGTTTATTGAGCCCTGGCCAGGTGGCTCAGTTGGTTGAAACATCATCTAGAGCACATACCTAATTTATGGGGCACATGTAGGAGGCAACTGATTGATGTTTCTCTCTGTCTCCCTCTCTCCCTCTCTTTCTAAATATCAATAAAAACATATCCTCAAAGATTTTTAAAATCTTTATTGTCTAGCCTGTGTTGCTCAGTGGTTGAGCCTCAACCTATGCATCAGGAGGTCACAGTCAGGGCACATACTTGGGTTGCAGGCTTGATCCACAGTAGGGGACATGCAGGAGGCAACTGACCAATGATTCTCCCTCATTATTGATGTTTACATCTTTCCCTCCCCCTTCTTCTCTGAAGTCAATAAAATATATATAAAAAAATAAAATATTTATTTATGCAAACACTCTGTAGGTTGGATTTGGCCCATAGGCTATAGTTTGCCAACCACTGACCTAGATGGTTGAGTGACTGTACCCCTAAGTGTGCCATGGACTGAACTGGCAAAAAGTCTCTATTGCAGTAATATAAGAATAGATTGACTACATTTATGAGTAATACAAAGGTAGGAGAAATCGCTAACATAATAAAGGACAAACTCAGAACATAAAATTAGTCCTCCTCACACTCCAGCCCCCCTCCCACCCACCTTCTCAACTCGACTCCTGTCTGTTCTCCCAGAGTTTATCCTGCCTACCCTCAATAGTTTTTTTAAAGACCTAAAATTAGGCTGAGAAGCTATGATAAGCCCTAATGTAATATAAGTTAATGCCTAAAAGGATATTGCTCTTTGATTAACAAAACATCATCAAGAATGAAACTAGCTACATTCTTCCAACACAATGAAAGGAAAACTGGCAGTCATTGCTCCAAAACAATCTGGGGTTGACCATATGCTTCACTCATCATTCATTTATTTATTGTGTGATTCCCTCACTTACTCACTTGTTTAGTTTTCAGCACCAAGCTCCAACTGTTTGCTAAGGTCTATGCATAGGGCTGAAGTGGGTTTGATGATAAATATAAGTCTCAGTCCTTAAAAACACATAATGTAATATATTGAACAAAAAATATTCTTTTATCTACTCATTCATTCTTTCATTTATTCCTTTGTTTTTCAACAACTAAATATTGCAGCCAACAATGTAGCAAGGCCAGGTCGGGGTATGACGATGACAAAGGCAAATGAGACTTAATCTTTGCCTTTGAGGAACTCTGAATAATTTTGGAGACATATTATGTAAACAGATTAATTTTAATACAACATTGTTTATGCCATTTCATAAATATAAACAGAGAGAATGAAACAGCTAATTCACCCTGTAGGATTCCATGAAACCTTAACACGTGAGCTGTTTCTAAAAAGTGGATAAGGAGTTTTCCATCAGATGTGAATATATATTCTTTAATGTTTGAGGGACTTTTGTGCCTGGTTACAAACAACCACAAATATGTGTACTGTAATTAATGTTCCATTTACTAACATCTATTAGATCATAAAGCAAAATTTTCAAAACAACTCTTTTGATAATGTAAATGTTGCTTACAAATTTGACTAACATCCTTTAAAGGAATTAAACTGCAATTACAATTGTAGACTCTTAGGTAAGTTTTCTGCAGACACATTCCATGATCAATGTTTGAGTATGCATATGTTTGAAAGCTGTAGAGATGTGGGGGGGTGGGGGTGGATTGAGAATAAGTCCAGGTAAGGAGAATCATGTTATCAACTAGCTACCACTGCAGGTAACTGAAACTTATTCTTGCAAGAAAGCTCAGGTTAATGATGTAAAACCATGCTTCAATATTATCCAGGCCAAGGGGAAAGGAACTGATGTATCTATATTCATTGGGTAGGGGCTATCACAGAGTAGTGATGGAGGTAGTTAATCCAAGGCACTTCCAGTCTACCTTGGATGTCTATACTGTGCACATGTGCAAGTGGTTTTCTGGAGGCCTGTGAACAGCCACTTGGCAAAGATGTAGTGCATGCTGTCTGGCAGTGAGCTGGAGCTCATGGAGAGGGGGTCTCAGAGCACATGGGTGAAACACCAGCAGCAGCTGCTACATACACAATGTATGAATCTTGAAAATTTGAGACACTTTCAAGAGCAGACAAAACACAGAGACAAAATGCTTACAAATGTACTAAAGACAGCAACATCAAACATCCCATTCATTGATTCATTACTTTTGTTCTTATACTTCTAACATTTTGGGGCTATTGCTGTGCCGCTTTTTATTATTCTAGGGTTTTCACTGTAACATTCAGATATCTTTCCTGGTTGTAGTTATTACACCATGCCCAAAGTAAAAGGTAAATTCTCAGACCAACTGAAGTTAAATATCTTAAGGTTACATGAGCCTGCTCATAGGCTGAGTAATGTGTATTCAATACATCATAAAGATATAGCTTTTCAGATTCACAATTTTGCATAGGTTTTATTTTTAACAACGTTAAAATCTTATTTAACCAACATTATACCTCTTTTCCTCATATGCTCTCATTTTTTTAAAAAATATATTTTATTGATTTTTTTTTTACAGAGAGGAAGGAAGAGGGATAGAAAGCTAGAATTGTCGATGAGAGAGAAACATTGGCCTGCTGCCTCTTGCACACCCCCTACTGGGGATTTGCCCATAGCCAAGGTACATGCCCTTGACAGGAATAGAACCTGGGACCCTTTAGTCTGCAGGCTGACACTCTATCCACTGAGCCAAACCGATTTTGGCTATGCTCTCATTTTAATTTACTGATCTTGTCTGTCAGAATTATTAAAAATGTACAAACTTCTGTTTCTATTTTAGTATAATCTCTCAGTTCCTTGAGGTTTTATCACATATGAGTTGAGCAACTGGATCTGTGTACTTAGCATGCCACACAGGGATTTTGGGCTAATGAATCATTTTGGAATATTGGGTTTGAACCCCCTTCTATTTGGCCATTATTCATGACCATCAGTGTTGATATGTCCTGCCTGAACTTTGAACATAATCTGCTTTGATATTTTTGGAATTACTGACTGATAAACACTTGTCTTGCTTCTTCTTTCTTAATTGCTTGGAAAGAAACAAGTACAGATTTCCATTTATTGTACAAATATTTGATTGAAGGATGTAAAAATGTTTGTGTATATGGGACATTTCATAGCTTTGTGATAAGGGCACAGATCTTGGGGACAGATGTCCTAGGTTTAAATTCAAGGTTACCCACTCACCAGCTGTGTGACCTTAGAGAGTTTATTTAATATCTCTGGGCCTCCATCACCTCTTTTGTAAAATGAGACTAATAAAATCTGCTTGGTTGTTGTGAATATAGCATGAGTAGACATACAGTACTTTGCATAATACCTGGTATATAGTAAGCCCTAAGTAAACACTTGCTATTATTACTATTACTATAAGGATTATGAGGCACCAATTCTTCCCTATTTTTAAAAATAAACTCAAACTTAGTTTGTTTGAACCTCAGTTTCCCTGACAGTGAAATAAGACTAATGTAAATTTGCTCTTGGGTGTTTTCTCTAGATCCACTCTCTATGCAAATGCACTCTGCTCTCTGCCTGGTAGACCCACCTATGTGGATTATACCAGTGGTTCTCATCAGGGATGATTTTGCCCCCACAAGAGACATTTGAAAATACGAAGACTACTGTATTTGGTATCATGGCTGAAGAAGCTGCTACTTAATAGCATTCCTGGACAGAAATGCTATTAAACATCCTACCGTGAATAGGAGGATTCCTAACAACAAAGAACTATACAACCCCAAGTATCAATAGTACAGAGGTTGTGAAACCCTGGACTATACTAACAGGCTCCCTGACCCTCTAGTTTCTGGTTGGTGTCTGCCAATGGGGAGTCCTAGCAGGAATCAGGAAAGGAAAGAGTTGAAGGTTAGGCTATTCATTACCTTTGCTTGACACCAAGGGGTTGCCTTAAGCTGGCTGTGTCTCTCCCCTGTAAGCCCCGGTTCTGCTCAAGGTAGGCTTTTCTCCCTCTGGGATTACACAACTGCTACCTAAGCTCAGCTCTTTGGCCTAAGGGAGATAACAACTCTGCTGCTACTTGTCCCAGGGTACCACGCTTCCTTTTGAGGCTCCTGTGTATCTTACTGCACCTTTTGTAAATAGTACCCTTTCAAATAAACCTTCTTCAAATTATCCTAATTTGATGATCTATTTTCTTTTGGGATTCTGAGTGATATCAGTAACAACTTCAGACTGTTACAAGGTTCCAAAAAGATAATAGAAACATTTAGCACAGTGCCAGGCATCTTGTGAATGTTCAATATATCACAGCTTTTTTACGTTCCACTTTGTGCATTGCTGTTACTCTGGGTACTATGAACAGATGACCCTTTCTTCACATGAGATCCCTGAAATTTTTCTCCCTTTTTAGTTTGCAGCATATTTGGATCTTAAGAGCAGATCAATTTTCTCACAGCTATCTTCCAGTGTCTAGAGATTGCTGTTTTGCTGCAGAGCTCAAATATGGTGTTAAAATATGTGTTGAGTTAAAATACACACACACACACACACACACACACACACACACACACACAAAACCTTTGTAGAAATTCCAGGCCTATCTCTACTCTCAGAATGTAAGACATATGTGTGTCCCTGTAACATAAATTTGAAAGCAATGTCCATGCTGGCCTTTGTCTCTCCAGGCTTCCTGACTCAGTAGTAAGAATGGATGAGCAAAATTTTTATTCCGAGTGGCAGGAGGAGAAAGGTTGAAGTACAGACTCTGCAGAAATGGTTGGATGAGATTCAGACAAGACAAGGGAAATACCATGCTCTTTCCCAAGACAGCAAGAGACCTTGGGCAGCTTCACTGTGGGTAAAACACAAGACCACAGTCCAGCCATAGAGTGAGTTTGAGGATCTATAGGATAATGCATTCATTGGGGCAATGAATACTGGGGTAATACATTCATTCATTCCAATATATATTGATATTTGAGAGAAATTGTGATTTTTTTCAGTAAGGCTCCTCCAGTACATAGGACGATAGTAATTATAAGTAATTAGAGGCCCAGTACACAAAATTCTTGCACAAAGGGGGGGCGGCACGCGGGAAGGGTGTTCTTCAGCCCAGCCTTCACCCTTTTCAATCTGGAACCCCCGGAGGGATGTCTGACTGCCCATTTAGGCCCGATCCCACCAGGATCTGGCAGTTGGACATCTCTCTCACAATCCAGGACAGCTGGTTCCCAACTGCTTGCCTGCCTGCCTTCCTGATTGCCCCTAACTGCTTCTGCCCGCCAGCCTGGTCACCCTCTAACCACTCCCCTGCCATCCTGATTGATGTCTAACTGCTCCCCTGCCAGCCTGTTTGCCCTCAACTTCCCTCCTCTGCTGGCCTGGCCACCCCTAACTGCCCTCCCCTGCAGGCTTGATCACCTCCAATTGCCCTCCCTTGCAGGCCTTGTCCCTCTGAACTGTCCTCCCCTGTTGGTCATCTTGTGTTCACATGGGGGAGGATATTTGACCACCTGGGGGCATCTATCTTGTGTTGGAGTGATGGTTAATCTGCATATTACTCTTTTATTAGATAGTATTGAGGCATGGTGCATGGGTGGGAACCAGCTGGTTTGCCCTGAAGGGTGTCCCAGATCAGGGTAGGGGTTTCCTTGGGGGTGGGGCAGCCTGGGCAAGGGGTCTGTGATGGTTTGTCCAGGCTGCCTCAGTGACCCAAGTGGAGGCCCTGGTATCAGTGATTTATTTATCTTCTACAATTGAAACTTTGTAGCCTTAAGCAGAGGCCAAAGCAGGCCAAGGCTACAGGAGCTTGGCTTCCTCCATTGCTGGGGGCAACCCTAGCCTCCTGTTTTCTCCAGCTCCATGGCTGCTGCCATTTTTGTTGGGATTTATTTATCTTCTATCATTGAAACTTTGTAGCCTGGAGTGGAGGCTTGGGCCAGCCAGAGTGTGCAGAAAGCTTGGGCCTATATCTACGTGGGCCTATCTTTAACCCAAGCCTCCCTCCTGCTCTCTATGGCCGCAGCCATCTTGGTTGGGTTAATTTACATAGTTGCTCCTGATTGGCTAGTGGGTGTGACTTTGTGGGCATGACTTATAGGTGTAGTGGAGTGATGATTAATTTGCATATTACTCTTTAGTTAGATAGGATGTTTACTTTTCATCAATTATCTAATCCAGATATTTCAAAAGCTCTATGAGGTGGATGTTCCTGCTGGCCCATTTTAAGATTGAGGAAACTGAGACTTGGAGAGAGAAAGTCTTGGGCCCAAGCTACATGGTGCTGAACTTGGATTGACATGCAGACAGATAGATTTTATAGTCAGATATAGAAGCCTAAGCATAGGGAAGTGACATTGCTTTGCTGACTGTTTCTCTGTCCTCTATAATATCATGGTTGTGATGCCCACCTCACTGCCTGATCCATGTCCAATACTAAGGACTAGGAACTAGTACTATTATTAAGGAGTAATGAATTCTGAGTCTAGCATTCTTAAGTTTCAATCTTGTCTGCCTATAAGTAGATAAGTCTCTCCAAATAAATAGTTTAACCTGCCTGGGCTCAGGTTTCTCATATGCAAAGTGGAGGATAATGATGCCTCCTGTATAGGATTGTGCTGAGAACTCAACAACAAATGCAGAGTTCTGCAAAATGGAGTGTGCACACTTCAAGATATGGAGGAAGAAAGTATCAGAATTTAATATCTAACTTATTTAATTCACCTCAAAATATAAAAGAAAATTAAGACTCACTCATATTTAATGTGTGTATAGATGGTTGGCACCATTTTAGATCTGTATGTAAAATCATTTCTCTCTTCTTCAATGCAGAATAGCTGGTAACACCCCCACATTTCATTCATTTCTTTTTGGCAAATTACCTTGTGTCTCAATTTATGTATGCCCAGGTAGATGGACTTTAGCATTACAATAGCTACTTTTTAAGCTGACAAGCTCACAGAATAAAGCAGTAAAAAAAAAAAAAGAACATTCCCTCTAAGAACCCATTTTAAAAATACTAACAAAGTAAATATAAGTGAACAACCAGAAAATGGCAGAATTTACCTTTCTTCCCCTTCTATTGGGTTCTTCATGAGCCACCCCACAAGGTAAAGAAAATAATGATATAATGTGAGCTGATCAAATGCTTCCCCAACTCATCCAAAGGAAACTATCATAAGATAGTTTTAAAAGGGGATTTATAACCACTAGTGCTTAAAATAATTTTTGTTTGAGGCATACAATTAAAAAATCATGCCTTGGCCAGGTGGCTTAGTTGGTTGTGTGTACAAAAGGTTGTGTGTTCAATTCCCAGTAAGGGCACATACTTATGCCATGAGTTCAATCCCTAGTTAGGCATGTATGGGAGGTCAATGTTTCTCTCATATCTCTCTCTCTTAAAAAATTGAAATTAAATAAAAATCTGGAGAGCCCTGAACTATTGTATATAATAAAGTAATTGACTCAAAGACTACCATGCAGTATATACTGCATTAAAAGCAACTGCTATTACTAACAATTTCCCATTTATTGAGAACTTACTGCATACAATTATTTTTTCACAAGTCTTAAAACTCCTTTATATTGAAAATTTTAAACACCCAAAATGTAAAGAAAATAGTTTTATGAACCCATATAATCCAGCTTCAACAATTATCATTTTGCCAAGCCTGTTTTATCTCTTTCCCCACCTTTCTGGACTATATTAGAGCAAATCTATTTCATTTCAATTTCAAATAGTTTTCTATAAACCTCTAACTGATAAGGACTTTTTGTTTAACCATCTTGCCATTATCACATCCAAAACAATTATCAGTAATTTATTTAATACATGAATCATGCTATTATTATTATTTTATTTTATTTTATTTTATTTTCATTATCATTACTTTGAAAATGAAAATATTATTGGATTTCTCCAGCATTATTTCCACCTCCTCATAGCCATGTCCAAACTCCTCATTGAGACCAAAATGACCTGCCCCTGCTGCCCCTCTCCTCCTTGCACACCACACTCTAAGCACAGGCATACCTCTCCCAGTTCCTTAAACAGCCTCCTCCATCCCTCTCTGCTCAAAGCCCTTGCATCTGCTCACTCCTCCCCTACTCTCCCCACATTGGCACCTTCTTAACCTTTGCGTCTCAGCCCTAAGGTCAACTCCTGCTTTACTCTCCTACTAAATAATGTTCATACATTTCATCACAAAGTTTAGATTTGTTCCTGGCTTATTGCCTGTATCCTTCATTTGACTGAGAGGTATCTGGTATGTATTAGTCACCAGCATTTTCTTGGATTTGAGCTAAGTGCTGAGAAAAAAAAAAGTATCATGGGAAGACTGAAAAAAGGACACCATAATCTCGCCCCCGCCTCCCATTTCATTGCTGTGTCTCAGCATTTGCTCCTTCTGCTCCAACTATCAATGTCTTCCATTTCCCTCTCAACACATCTTACCTAGCCTTCAAGTTTAGATTACCGAGACCTCCTCTGGGAAGCCCAGACTGCTTCTGTGCTTGTTTTCTGTAAGGCATCACTGAGTTTATCATATCATCCTTGTATCTCTCTCACCCTCACCATACCGTACTCTTTGAGAACTGTGATGGTTAAATTTATATGTCAACTTGACTGGACTAAGATGCTTATTTCTGGATGTGTCTGTATGGGTGTTTCCAGAAGAAATTAACATTTGAATCAGTAGACTGATGAAAATGATCTGCCCTCACCAATGCAAGGGGACATCATCCATTCTACTGAGGGCATCAGAACAAAGTCAGAGGAACGGCAAATTTACTCTCTCTTTTTACATGGGAACATCCATCTTCTCCTGTGTTGGACATAATCTCCCCTCGTTTGTACCAGCATTCCATAGCCTCCGATTCGCAGATGGCAGATAATGGGACTTCTCAGCCTCCATAACTGTCTAAGTCAATTACTCATAATAAATCTCTGTTGTGTATATCCATAGACATCCCATTGGTTCTGTTTCTCTGAAGAACCAAGACCCTGTCCTGCTCATGCCTGTAGCCCTGCACAATGCCTGGTATTCAGTGCCTCAATCATTTCCATAAAGTTTCAGGCCTGGATTAATGAATCAGCCAGGTTATGGGAAGCCTAATGGGTCAGGAAATGGAGAACAAGTAATGTAATGAAGATCAGTGAGGCCCAAGGATATAACAGGATGTCACACAGAAAAAGTCTGAATCAGTGGATGAGGTCTAAAACCCTGGACAAGTGAAAGAGACCCAACTTTCCATTTAAGGATATGCCAAGTGTGATTTCAAGGTGATGGGTGAATAAATGAAAGAATAAATGAATTCATGGCTGTTGAAGAAAAAAATAGAGATGTAAACTGAATGTGAGTCTCAAAGGCAGAAAAGTAGTTGTTTCCTCATTATCCCTCAGAAACACCTACAGGAAAAGCCCCAACCCCACCAGCCCTGTGACAAACAATACCAGGCCTGTCTCATTTTACTTGCCTTCCAATGCCCAGTAGAGCCTGGCTTCTAGTAGGGCTCAATAAATCCTTGTGGATTTTACTTAACTTGAATTCAGATTCTCAACACTCTTTATGTCTTCAGTGAAAATTCTATATTAGTTCAATCTCTAAGGGTTTTTTTACCCCTGTTTTTAAGAATGCTGAATCAATTCCAACTTATCAATCATGGTGAGATTTGTCATTAGAGCATCTGCTTACTAACATGAGTGTGTTTTCATTTTGTGGAACTGTTATTATTAGCTTGACATACTAATAAATGGTGGGCCATTTCCAGATGATGATATTATCATAAATGGGGCACAGTGTCTTGGGAGTTACTGCTTGATTGCCTGTGGGGAAAAGGTTCTGAATACACACAGATTTTGCAGATTCTGCATTAAACATAGAGTTCTTCAATGCAGAATTACTTAGAGCTTTTGTTTTGCTAATGTAAAGCTGTGATTCCCCTAAGATGGTACTCCCCAAATTCTTTATTGATTAAGATACATTTAGGTGTTTGATGGAACACCTTTTCACAATCAGAGGTTTCCTGTTCCAAGAATACAGTTATAGAAATGTTATTCTCAAGAATACCGAATTAAGATGCTTTTTGCGTTCTCTTAACCACTTAGTTGGCTGAAATAACTGGTCTACCATAACAGAGGAGGGTGCACACTCATTCACACACACCCCATCTGCTCCTCTTAAGACCAGCAGCGTCAGGCAAAATATATTGGTCTTGCTGTGAGCTTGACTTGGTACAAGTCTCAGCTCTGCTACTTACCAGCTGTGTAATATTTTTTAGGTTAATAAACTCTCACCCTCTGTTCTCACCCATGAAAGTAAGACCAATGACATTGAAGAGGAACTATGTAACCTTGATGGTGGCAGAGGTCTTTAAAATGGCATGGCAAGGTCTGATATGTAGGTGATATTTCATTCATGGAGTATCAGACACTAATAGAGAATGTATGGCTAACGCTATAAACAAAGACAAAAGACCCTGCCTTTCAGAGATGCTAACCCAGCAAAGGAAGATAGAAACTCCCCTAGAATCAGACATACACAGTTTCAAGTGGCAGTCAGGGTAGAGACCAGAACTCTAGGGTAATGGTCGGCAAACTCATTAGTCAACAGAGCCAAATATGAACAGTACAACGACTGAAATTTCTTTTGAGAGCCAAATTTTTTAAACTTAAACTTCTTCTAATGCCACTTCTTCAACATAGATTCGCCCAGGCCATAGTATTCTGTGGAAGAGCCACATTCAAGGGGCCAAAGAGCCACATGTGGCTCGGGAGCTGCAGTTTGCCAACCACGGCTCTAGGGCAACTGCAGGTGTCATTCATGGAAAGTCTGCTGCCATGTTCTTGATGAAAGGTGAAGAATCTGTGAGTTGTCCCATTACTGAGACCCAACCAAATACTGCTTCTGCACTGTGGGTGCAGCATACCCAACAGGAAAGGGTGCCTAACCTCTCCTCCTCCCCACTATGATAAAAGCGCATAGCAGCAGAATATCTGTGCAGCCTCACTTTAAAGTGCCTTTGGACCCATGTGTCAGGCAGCCTCATGTCATATCAAACCCATATCTTCACCTGTATTATAAGATGAGGTTTCATGCTGGAGACTGATATTATGGACACTTGTGAGTGACACAGCCAGGCAGGGCTCCTTGTTCATTCTAAAGTGACTCATACAATTTTTTGAAACCACCTCAGTGAGCAGTTGGTTAGTTTTTTGCTTCTGTTTTCCAATGATGGGGCCAAATGGTCCACCGAGCTTTCTGTATCTTACCTATCACATGCCTTGCTGAGAGATGCAGATAATCTCTAATTGTGCTTGCTTTTCTTCCCCTGCTTGTATTCCTCTCACTGCATATCTCTCATAGGCATTAGGCATTTAATTGTTCATGTCACAATTTATTGAGCCTGGGGCTTAAGCAGGGGCTGCCAGCTCTAGCTTCTCCACTCTGCTAACTGTACGGGCACTTATTCCTGTCCTGCCCACTTCATGAACCATAGTTCATGTTCTTGTAATTATGTCATGTTTTGGACTTGAGAGGAAGATACTAGCGAGCTCTAGAAGATGGTGAAATATTTAGTTTGTACCAAATGAAGAATACAACTGTGTGCACTTCCTTTGTACATCAATTAGCGACATACGGTGAGAGCCAAATGCACTAATAGAGTTATAAAGAAATATAAGGGTTAAGGAAGAGTGCTACTTCCTCATAGGCTGAGGCAGGAACACATGCTGCTAACATTGCAATTCCCTAAACAGATTGTCTGAACACCTGCCGATGTTCAAGAACCCTTCTACTTTTAAGTACTCTCCTTCATATCTCTTTCAACAAGATTGTCTTAGTGCAGGAGAGGTTTTGCGCTTAGGTTGGAGAGGCTATGTGACAAACAAGCTTCATCTCACATGCCAACCCCAAAGGGGCTTCCTCGAATGCTGTGTTGAGAAGGATTCTGAAGCTGAACTAGGGTTCAATGGGAATGAAGACTGATTAATTAGCATGTTTACCTTGAGTAGGACACAAATGTTTGTGTGCATGCATTTGCCATTTCTGCTAGTGAAAAGGGCCTTACTGAGGAACTGAAGACCCTGTGGTCTTGGGGAAGTCATTCACTGCCCTCAGTCTTGGCTTTTTTATCTATAAAATCAAGATGGTGATGATATTTCCCTCGCAGGGTCATGGTGAAGATCAAATCCAGTGAAGTATGTAAAACTGCTTTGGGAACCATAATGCATTATACAAACATGAGGTAATATAATTGCAAGAATATTTACATTCAAATAACAGTGTGTGTGTGTGTGTGTGTGTGTGTGTGTGTGTGTGTGTGTGTGTGTGTTTGCTTTTCTAATGCTCTAAGGAAGGGTTTTCTACCTTGATACTGTTAATATTTTACAAGGGATTATTCTTTGTGATGCAGGCTGCCCTGTGCATTATAGGATGTTTACAGCATTCCTGGCCTCAACCCACTAGATACCAGTAGCAGTTCCACCCCCCTAAATCAAAATGCCCATCAAAATGCCCCAGACATTGCCAAATGTCTCCTGGGGACAAAACTGCTTCTGGTTGAGAATCACTGGTCTAGGTCAGTAGTCTTCCCCTCTGGTGGCACATCAGACTCACTGGGGAGCTTTTAAAACTGTCTCAGTGCTGTGCTCTCTTCAGCAGCACATATACTAAACTTCAAATGCAAGAAATGAACAAATAAACTTGGCTTTGGTTTCTTAAAAAAAAGGAAAAGAAATAAAACCCACTATCAATACCAGGTTCCAAGCCCAAACTAAGAGCTTTTTATTTAAATGGTCAGGAATGGGTGGTGCACCAGAGTCTAAACCCCATCCCTCTCTGCTCCTCCCCACTTTGTGAGTGACTCTAATATACATTCCAGAATTGAGAGCTTTCACAAAGCTGTATGGAATCCTTTCTGAGAGAACAGAGTTCTCCTCTCCCACAAGTTACAGCTCCCACAAGCTCCTTGGGCCTTGACTATGTGCTCTTTCAGGGAAAGGCCAAGGGTCCTCCAAGAGGGACCTTAGGCAGAAGGTTCCCCTCACCCCAATCCAATATGCAATTTTCAATCACAAAAGAAGTATTTAAATGAGTATATGAACAATTTATCCTTTAACAAGTGATTGAGGGAAGGTGACAAAGGAGATAATTAAACATGATGGCTATGCATGCATGTCCAACTAAAAGCAACTTTTCAAAGACATGAAAACACTTTTGATGAAATGGAGGTAGACAGAAACATAGAAAGTAACATACGACTAGGTATAAGCGGTAAAATTAAAGGCAAACATTGTTGATGAGCTCACTAGAGCCTGAATTATTGAAGCACAATATTAGCCTTGGTGGAAAATAACTTCATTGTAATATGTCCTTCCTGCTACACAGCTTTCCTGAAGCTCTGAAAGCATCTCCTCTCTCAGCATCTTGCTCTCTGTCACAAGGCATTTTCAATAGAATGAACAGAGAAGAGAGTTTGGGAATGAAATTGAAGGATAATTGAAGTCTTGCCTTGATCTATTGTTACAACTGAATAGGCAGAGAGACAAATACTCTGTCCCTGCCTAGACCCTCACAGAAGGCTGCAGCTCTGTGGCTGGCATAACAGCCAGTTAATCAGCATATACTGAGGGAACACTCACCATAAATAAGTCGCACTGCTGAGCTCTCCAAGGGAAACAAAGATGGATAAGACACAGATCCTGCCCTCTAGGTGTTTGTACTCTAGTTAGGGACCTATAAAACCATAATAAAAAATGCTGAATGGTTTGAGTTTAACTCCAAATAAATGACTTAGCTGAGAAATACTAAGCTGGGGGGTTTCAGGTGAAGCTCAGTGAAGATTGGACATGGAGGCCAAGTAATCCAGTCTGTCCCCAGGCATTACTTTTTGTGAACTGATGTGCAGGAGGGTTGGTGGTCTCCTGAGTGAAGGAGGGACACACCTGTGGAGTCAGGTGACTGAGAAAGGCATGGCCCATGTCCTCTTGGGACTCTGAAATCAGCTATGCCCCTGCATAAGAGCTGGGTGTGCAGGCAGAAGTAAAATGGGTGAGACAGAGACACCCCATCTCTGTGTGGAGAACAGCATCCAGACCAGCAGGGAGGTTGGTGTGGAGAAGAGAAAGTTCTTGCCCTTCACCCTGAGACAGAAACAGCCTCCGGGACACAGCTCTGTTTTGCAGCAGAGGAAAATAGGATCTCTGAATGGGGCAAAGATGAGACAAAGATGCTGAGCTCCCAGCAGGACATCATGACACCTGATGAGCTTTTAAAACTATATTAATGCCAGATTCCAATCCCAAACAAGAGATTTAATTTAATTGGCCAAGAGTGGTGGGGCTATGCCCCAGGTGACTCCAATATACATTCAGAATTAAGAATCTTTACAAAGCTGTATGGAATCCTTTCTGAGAAAAACACAGATTCTTCTCTCCTACAAGTTACAGCTCCCACAAGCTTTCTTGTGCCCTAGAAGCTTCAAGGAGCCTGATTCAGTATCTTGGGTCTCCAGTGAGGGCTTACCTGGGTACTAGAGACACAGGGTGGGACTTCAGAGTTGCTGCTGTCAATCCACCATCTAATCCAACTCTCTCTCCACTACCTCCTAATAACTAGTCTCCTTGCCCCTAGAAATATATGTTCTACATGGCAGCAGAGTGAGCCATTTAAGTTCCGATTAGACCATCACAATGCCATGTTTAAACATTTTCCAATCCCTTTCCATCTCGATTATTAAAAAAATCCAAACTTTTGCCCCTGCCCATTGGCTTCACAGGATTCACTTTGTCTTCTCCTCAGATTCATGCCCCACTTTCTTTGTCATGCTCACTTCACATCAGTGACAAAAGCTTTGTCTTAGACTTAGAACAACCCTAACTCATTTCATGCCTCAGGGCCTTTGCACTTACTGCCAAGATATCATTCTCCATATATTGTCATGATTATTCTATCTTCTCATTCACGTCTCTTCTCAACCATGGTCCCCAGAGAGCTCTCCCCTGTTCATGCTCCCTAACGGAGGCCCCATCACCTTCTATCTCCTATCTAATTCTTCTTCATAGTACTTATCCCCAAATGTCACACGTAAATTTACTTGAGCACTTGTTTATTGTCTCTATCTTGCATTAGAACATAAAGAGGGCAATCTATCACCACTGCCTAGAACAGTACCTGCCAATTAGTGTACAATAAATAGGTATCAAATGAAAGAATGAACAACTCCTCCCCAAACTACTAGGGAAAATTCTGAGCTCTCTATGGCCCCTATTGAAGATTAGGTTTTGAAGCCACTAACATGCACTGAGTTTTCTGATTACAATAGTCCCCAGAACTAAATAAATATCCTCTTCTGTTTGTCACCATCTCATCGCCTGAACATCTATGCCCATCCCATCCCAGCATTCATCAACCCTACTGACTTACTATTGTTGTGTACTTAGTTCTGCTTCTGTCCATACCCATGAATATCAACCTGAGAAGACAAAAGTTGTGCCTGGTTTGTTTATTACTATGTCAAAGAGTAAGTGCTCAGTAAATTTTGTTGTCTATCTATCCAGCAAGCCAGGATTTTCTTATACCTATATTTTGACAGCTAATATTTTGCACCCCATGGCCAAAGCTTACATTTACTAAATTTATTAAATATCATTATGTTAGGTTCAGCCTCTCATTCCAGTCCACCGAGATGTTCATGGTCCTGATTCTGTCACTCAGCACAATGCTTTGCCTGCCTATCTGCAGAAACTTCATAAAGCTGCCACCCACATCATTCCCCAGCAGAGTTGGCGGTGGAAACAAGTAGGCAAGCCTCTCACTCTTCTGACCTTGCTCACATTGTGGACCAAACTTGGAAAGTCAGAGTAGAGTCTACCCTCCACTTCTCACTCCCCAAAAGGAGGAGGTAACAAACCCAGGGCTAGGGAACAGCCTAGACCTCAGTTTGAACCCACTTTCTCCATTGCTTTTATTGTAAATTTTGGCAGTGGCAATTCTCTTCATCTCCATGCATCTGAGCTTCCTTTATCTGATATTAAGAGACAATAATTCTCAAGTCGAGCTGTTATGCAAACTGAACACAGTGACAAAGTACCCAGTACCACGCCAGATATTTGGTAAATACATCATCTATGTACATTTAGAACAAAACAAATAAATTCTGGCAGGCCAAACTTGGAAGTGAGAGAGGAAAGTGAAACCCATCTATTTCATTGAGGTTTTTTGTTTTTTTTTTAAGCTACAAATAGGAAGGAGATTTGGGAAGGGGAGATCTGTACATTTACAAATTAGTGCCCCCTCAGAGGTCATATGGGGAGTTGTCATTGGTTTGATGTTCCCAGTTTAGTCCCAATGCAACATGAACTTGAAGACACAGAGCTGCAGAGTTGGTACAGGAGGCAACAAGAAGCTGTGTAGGAACACAGGTCCTTATGGCAGACCGGCAGGCCTGTGGTCCCCCAGGCTCTGCACATTACCTTCCTTCCAACTGCACCAATACAGCATGCTCCTCCAGCTGGCATTTTTGTATCTACCTCACGCTTATTTAAATAATGAGTCAAACTGTAAAGATAATCACAAAAAGCTCAGAGAAGAATGCAAATAGAAAACTCTACAAACTCAGAGAAGGCTGGGAGAACAGATAATCAAGAGCATTATCAACAAGCCCCAGGTGTGCAAGCACTGGAAACCTGAAGGGGAGCATGTGCCAGGAGGGGGAGGGCTGGGAGAGCTCCTGGTCTGATATGCATTTTTATTTATGAACTTGCTCTCTCGAGCTTCAGAGAATTCTGACAAATGGAGCTCGAACACACATGATAGTGGAGGAAAGAAGAAATGAGGTGTTTCCCACATCTATCCCCTACCCTGTTCCTTTAACATGTTCATCCTGATATGGCAGTTATAGATGTGAGTAAAAATGATGCCAGGACCATCACCCCTCTGTTCAAAATCTTCAGTGTAAAAGCCAAAGCCCACCCAAGGCCTCCAAAGGTGTCCTCCACCCTCAGATGTCAGCCTGCTCTTTGCTTCACCAGCCAAACTCCGCAGCTTGTAGATTCTTGTACACACCTGTAGACTCTCATTTCTGGCCTTTTCTCACCCCTTCTTCCTCCCCTTCAACCTTGGCTCAAAGCCTCGGTCTCTTGGAGTCTATACTAACTGCAAATCCTTCTCTTTGACTCGCTTTTCCAGCTTTACCTTCACTAGCACTTTTCACCATCTGATGCAGCTTATATCTGGCCTCTTTCTTGGGTTTATAGTCTCTCTCCTCACTAAAATTCAAACTCAACAACAACAGGACTTCTTCTCTGTCTTTCCATTCACATCTCCCCAGTGTTGTCAACTTTACTTGGCACATGGTAGGAGGGGTCAAGATATAGTATTTGTTGAGTGATTTTTGTTATCAACTAAAGCTACACATGTTTATTTTGACTCACCCTTTCTTTTCTCTTCCCCTTTTTCCATCTCTTAGTGTTGCTGGGGAGACTAGAGGAACTAATTCTGGATGAAAAGCTTACTGCATTGCACCTGGTACATGATAAATATTTAATGAAAGTTGGATGCCTTTATTATCGGGCAGGTTCACTTTAGTGTAAAGTGATCATTGGTAGCAGAGGCTTCCTCATTGTGGCACTCAAGGAGAAATGGTGTAAACATGGTGGTACAATTTGGCTCTACTGGCATCCAAAAAAAAAAAAAAAAAAAAGGAACTTGGAACTGCTTTGAGGTCAGGTAGGAAGAGCTGAGAAAACAGAGGAGGAGGAGTCACAGTGAGGCTGGCTCACTCTACCCTATGGTCTTTTAAAGTACCAACAGCGATGCTGACAGATGTGTGCACATGGTTACAGCTAACGATGGATGATTCTGCTTCTTCCCCCAAGAAAAACCATTTCCACACACTCAAGTAATCAAGGTCCAGAGCCCAGTCTGCCTCCTAAAGAGATTCCCACTCTAGCCTGACTGTGAGTACTGGCCCCTGTCAGCCTCATCAGCTTCATCTTGCATGGTGCTCAACCACTCCATTCTCAGGGCTCCAGCCAGCCAGTGTCTCTAGTTCTATGAGGACTTCTGCCTGGATACTAGTTCCCATTTGCATGGTCTGGCGACCTCAGGCTCTTAGATCACAGGGCCATTATTCCCTTCTGGTGGAGGCTCTTTCTTCTCCTAAAGTTGGCTCCCAGTTGCACTGCTTCTCTCCTTACCAACATCACAATAATAGTTTCACATTAACTGCTAATCTGCTAGTCCCATGAGGGAAGGACTGAGTCTGGTTTCACTCAGTATTGTATTCTTTGGTGTAGACACATGGTAGGCAATGTGTGTGTTTGCATGCATGCGTGTGTGTTTGTGTGTGTGAAATACCTTTACATCTGAGTCTGACTGAGACACAACTTTCCATTCCTTGTCCTTCTCTGTCTGGTGAGCATTACCTCTCAGTTTAACATCCAAGAAGCTCCACTTGTATATTCCACTGTCCCCACCACATCACTTCCCAGAAACAAGCCCATCTCTTCTCAACATCACTACCCATGAGATTAAACATGGTCTTTTCTCTCTATTTTCATCCCTCTGTCAATAACATCAGCAGGTTCCACTGGTCCCAACACACTCTAGGAGTCTGCAGTGTTGATTTCTGGCCTGGCCTGAGTGCCCAACAATTATCTCAAAACTCAGCTACAAGCATTTCTGCAGAGAGACTCACCCTGTCTGCAATGCATCCCGGTCCCCTACACTCACTATGTCCTCACTATTTTGTCAATCTTCAGTGTGGTCCATGCATTAGGAGCAGCAGCACCACATGGGAATTTGTTAGGAATGTAGAATTTTGGAACCTCACCTCAGATTTGCTAAATTAGAATTTGCATTTTAACAGGATTCCCAGGTCACTTACATGCATGAAAAAAGTTGAGAAGTACTGCTTTCCAGCCTGTAATTGTTACTTTAAAGGCAAGTTGCCTGCCCCTTTTCTCCAAGAGGACTTCTCTTCACAGTTCAAGATTCAATTCATAGTACTAGAAAGTTTATTCCCATGAGTAATTACATCAACAATAAAAGGGAAAAAACTATGATCATATTAACATAGGCTGAAAGGCATTTAATAAATTTTTGTAGCCATACCTAATATATACTCTAAATAAAATAGGAATCAATAGAAATGTTTGAATCTGGTATCTTTAAAAAAAGTTCATATACTTTGGAATAATTTTTTTTAAATATATTTTATTGATTTTTTACAGAGAGGAAGAGAGAGGGATAGAGAGTTAGAAACATCAATGAGAGAGAATCATCGATCAGCTGCCTCTTGCACACCCCCTACTGGGGATGTGCCCACAACCAAGGTACATGCCCTTGACCAGAATCGAACCCGGGACCCTTCAGTCCACAGGCCGATGCTCTATCCACTGAGCCAAACCGGCTTCGGCTGGAATAATTTTTTTAAATCAGAAACTGAATAGAGATGCCATAATCACTAATAAATTGGTCAGGATGGTCTAAATGGTCTGGCCAATGCCATAAGATAAGAATATTAAAAAACAGACCTAAAAAGAAACAAAACAACAGTAAAACTCTCTTTTATGGATGCTTATTTGACTGCATATCTAGAGTGATATCATAAGCTATTTTTTAATTCTATAAATAAAAAGAGTATTTTAAAAGTTTCAAGAATATAAGAGGAATTTGAGGGGAAATACATTCTCTATACTAGCAATAGGTACCTAAAAATGGAAATAGTGGGAAAAAAATTACAATAGTGAAAAAGATTTAACAAAAAAGCTATAGAACCTCTAGAAATAAAATTTTATTGGATAATATAAAACAGATTCTGAACAAGTAAAACTAGGTTTTCATTAAGGAGAGTTATATCATAAAAGTGTCAAATTATACATATAAATATATAAAATTTAATGATATTCCTATTAAAACAAGAGTAGGCCGAAACCGGTTTGGCTCAGTGGATAGAGCGTCGGTCTGTGGACGGAAAGATCTTAGGTTCAATTCCTGTCAAGAGCATGTACATTGGTTGCCGGCACATCCCCAGTGGGGGCGGGGGGCGGTGTATGCAGGAGGCAGCTAGTCGATGATTCTTTCTCATCGACATTTCTGACTCTCTATCCCTCTCCCTTCCTCTCTGTAAAAAATCAATAAAACATTTATTTTTATTTAAAAAAAATAAAACAAGAGTAGCATTTTTCTTTCCTTTTCCTTAAAGGTAAAATAATCTTCTGTTCATATAGATGAAAAATGCTCAAGAATACCAAAATTTATATACACATATATAAAGACTAAAGATGAGGGTTTTTTACCAGACATCAAAACACACTACAAAGCCACTCTAAACAAAACAATATAGAATTAGCATAAGAATAGAAAAATGATGAGTGGGAAAAAATTAGAGAATCCAAATTAAAAAACAGTCTAAATATAAAATGTTATACAAAAAAATATAACAAGAACATGTATATCTATTTTTAGTCTTGGGATAGAAAATCTTCATACCCAAAAGAGGAACCCTATTGTTTTAAAGGAAAAACAGAGTATATGTGTTTATTCTACATAAACATTAATCAAAAACCAAATACTAAATAACTATAAACTCCCTAAACATATCTACAGGTAACGTTTTACTAGTTAACAAAGAAACCAAAGACTTGGAAATATATTTTGCAATGCAGTTGACAGATAATAGGTTAATAACTATGCTATAAAAACACCTCGTACAAATTGTCAAGGAAACAATTCCATGGAAAAATGAACAAAAGATGTGAATAGGCAATTCACATAAGAGTAACTCTATTCATGTCCCAGGCAAAAATTAAAAGAGAGTTAAGACCTATTGCTGGTGGGAATGATAGAAAAGTTCTCTCACTTATTGCTGGTAGAAATGTGAAGTGTTTCTGGAAAGCCATCTGGATATATTGATTAAAATTAAAAATATACATACCTTTCAACTCAGAAACCACATTCCTGTAATTCTGCCCTACAGAAACAAAAGCTTAAGTACCTAAAGGCGGAAGGATTTTCAAGGACATTTTTTACAGCATTCTTCAAAGAGAAGAAAAATGCTAAAAATAATAAAGTTTTATCAGTAGGGGGATATGTACTAAATTATAGTAGATTCACACCATAAAATATTATATTACTAGAGGCCTGGTGCATGAAAATTCATGCACAGGAAAAGGGATCCCTCAGTCCGGCCTGCCCTCTCTCACAGTCCAGGGGTCCTCAGGGGTGGGAGACAACCTGGTGATCAGGGGAAAACAACGCCCCCATCACACCTTTGCTGTTTCCACAGCTGGCAGCGCAAGCCTTGGCCAGCCGGCCATGTTCACCTTGGACCTGCCCTGGGAGGCTAGGCAGCTGACATCCAAGGCTTGCCAATGCCTTGGCCTGGTCATCTCTAATTGCCCTCCCTTGCCAGCCTGGTTCCCCCCAATTGTCCTCCCCTGCAGGCCTGTTCTCCCTGAACTGCCCTCCCCTGCTGGCCTGATCACCCACAACTGCCCTCCCCTGCTGGCCATCTTGTGGAAGCCATCTTGGTCCACATGGGGGCAGCCATCTTTGACCACATGGGGGTGGCCATCTTGTGTGTTGGAGTGATGGTCGATACGCATATTACCTCTTTATTGTATAGGATACTGTGCAACCAAATAAATGAAGAATGATATTTAGAACAATTATTTAGATTAGAACTAGTGTTGCGTAAAGGATGCAAGGAAACATATATATTATGATGCTATATATAATAAATCAAACATTTTTAAACAAATCCTATGTATATGTGTGCATAGTTATAGTTATGTAAGGATGAAGAAACATTTGAATATTATGCAACAGAGGGTTTTTAGGGTAGAGTGATGCAATTGACTAAAGTGGAGCTGGAGAGAGAGATGGCAGAGTGAAACAAGCTATTCCTTAAAAAAAAAAAAGAATACAATTATAACGTCAACGAATCTGTGTTTATGACATGACTCCATTTTCCTAAGTGTGTGTGTGTGTGTGTGTGTGTGTGTGTATGTTTGAGATGGAAAATAAAAAGATAGTGTAAAGGCAGCTTGGGCTGGCAGCTTTGTTCTGTGCCTTCCCCTCAACCTGTATTCCAATGTATATGCTTGCTAGCCTGTAATTAAGCCCAACCCCCTTTCCACTTGTGTCCTAGATAACCTTGCAAAACCTGTTTTCTGAATGCTTATCTTACAGGAACCATAAAACCATACACAGCCCATAAGGGGGTCTGACTGCAGGCACCAGACAGGGTCTTGGCTGCTATCTCACCTCCCCCCTTGCAAGTGTCACAGGGGTGTAAAACCCATGAAAAGTCCAGAAGCCTATTCCATATTTGAGAGACAAAGAAACTAAGGGGATAAAAGGGAAAGCCCTGCCCACATTCAGTGCTCAGATTTGGGTAGTGATTCCCTTGAGCCAGCACTGGTGCTTCCTGTAATAAAAAATGTGTTTTCTGAATCTTCCCAGTGCCTGGTTGTCTGTCTTCCTGCCATTTGGAAATTTGCTGTAACAGTAGCATTTAATCTCATTTACTTCTTGGTGCTCCATCTCTAACATAGTAACATTTATGGTATAGGATAATATTACTCAGACAATGTAGACACACCAACCCATTATAATCATATAGATGTTATGCATGTTCTTGCATTTGTTTGCAGGTATAAAAAGAAGGATGTGGAAACCAGTACAAACTGCAAGTGAAATAGAATGGGAGGACAAAGGTTGAGGAAATGTTCACCCTATATAGATATATCTAGTAATATATTCCAACTGACTCTCAATTGTTAATATTCAGGAGTTTTGAAAGATGATAGTTAAAATGAGCCATTATTTAAAAAATAAATTATGTAAATGCATAGCTAAATTATATTTTAAAAAGTAATAAATTGAGAATATTCACTTCTTAATTATTTAACTATTTTTACTAATACCTTAGCTTGGAGGCTATTTATATCTATATTTGTAGGATACAGATTCTATATAATTGGATGCAACTGCACATCTCTCCCCAACTCCATGTTCAGTGACATAATGTGGGTAGCTTGAAATCAGCCAATGTGGGAGTATTTACACCACAGAAATTGGCAAGCACTGCAACCCTGGGGTTTATTTATGGCTTTGATGATGGTCTAAATTTAAGAAAGTGGTGGAGGAAATGTTAATAATGCAGACGATACTATCAAAATTTAGTATCTAATTCAGTAAACACGTGCCTCACATTATTGACAAATAAGTGACATGTTTCTATTGTTTCAGTTTTGTCTTACATAACATTAAAACATTACTTTATTTCTCTGTTACATAAATAAAAATACTAACCAGCTGACATGTCAGAAGTATACTTATTTAACTACAATCATAGTTTGGCTAAGGATATAACAGTTTGGCAAATACCAGTTAAAGTATTCTGTAAAAATCAATTGGCCATATACATAGAATTTACAGTAAAGGATATTATATATTTTACTGTTAGTTGTAAATTATATGCTACACATCCTTTATATCAGTAATATTTATAGTAAGTGCATGTATATATGTATGTATGTAAATATGTACATTTCCCCCCAAAGAACTGTTTGTCAAACATTTACCCCCATAGCAATGCTTGCATTACTTATCATAATAAGTGATGTGCATATGTGCATATTGAAAACAAAAGAAAAATATTAAATAAGGTACCTCCTCTGGGAAACCCTCCCTAATTCTTTCAGTTTCTCTCTGCTCAGTGTTACCATAGTATCTTTCAGGTATACCTTGATCAGTAGCAATTGTCACACTGCCCTGAAAAGCATCTGGTTCCTATCCAATCTTCCCCCACTAGCCTGTAAGTTCCTTAGTGCAGGACTGTGTGGAGGCTTTTCTCTCACACTGCCATCTTACACAGAGTAGTAGCTGCCCAGCACAGAAATGAATCAACCATGGGAGAATAAAAATAAAGAAGGAGCACAGGGAAAAGACTCAGATTAGATTCATAAGGGGAAATGTGGGCAGAAAAGACTTCCTCATAATGCTTGCTTGGGACCCTAGAAAATCAGCAGCAACTGAACTCCCAAGACTTTTGATTGTGATTCTTTAGTTGAACACTCTTTATGGATTCATTTCATCCACAAAATTCTCAGCTCTTGCATTTTGAATTTGTATAAGGATGATTGCACTTTCTTTGTTTCCTCTATCTGTTTTTTTGTTTTTTTGGTTTTTTTTGTTTTTACTTTCATTTTCAGGGTCTAAAAGTTACTCCATAAATGAAGATATAATCTCATATTCTTGACAGGAAAAGATCCTGGCCTCTGTTAAGGTTTTATCTCTTGTTGGTGGGTAAACTAAAATACTCAGTGGGAATGCTCATCTTGCTCTCTCAGAGTCTGGGTGCAGCGGCCAATCTGGATAAACATGACAGGGAGTAAAGACAGTCTTAGAAATACATTCTTAGAGTGAAAAAGTAAATGTCTTCATTTTTCCAAGTGAAGGCATTCCTCTCAACATGGGGATGCAGTGGCACAAAGGGACTTTGAGCATGAGGTTGTCAGATAGATCTGGCCTCAAATGCTAGCCCTGTTGCCAATCAGCCACAGGCCTGGGGCAGGGTAGTTGATTGTGGGGACCTCAGATTCCTGCTGTATAAAATGTGGATTATAATAATACTACACCATTCATTTGTTCTGAGGATTAAATAGGGGCTATTAAATAAAAGCATTTGTGCATACAAAGAATTGAACAAAGATGTTCATAACAGCTTTATGTGTAACAGTCAGACATTGGAAACAACCTCAAAATCCACCACAATGTAAATGAATAACCAAGTGCATTATATTTACATAGTGGAATACTACTGAGCAACAGAAAGAGAATAAACTGTTGCTATACATCACAACAGGGATGTCACACTAATGGAGTTCCCTCCAAATGACAAGAAACATCAGGAGTGGGGAATAAATATCCCCCCTTTAAAATACTATTTCATCCATCATTTCATACATGAACAGAAGTACCAGTTTCCTAACAAAGTCATTTAATAATGGCTGAGCATATAGAAAAATTCAGTAAATACTTCTGGTCATAAGGACTGATGTCATTTCCTAAGTCTACATAGGGAAAAGGAACTCCTCAGGGCAGAACCCCTCTCTAAGGCACCTCTGTCTGCACTCCTCCGGTTCATGGAGCTTCCACTCTCAAATCAATTCACCACCCAAATTGCAAGTACTGACATGCAAATCATGTAATTGTTTATCCTGACTTCTGGATCACTATTAAATAAGACTGTGTCATCTTCCATATGGAATCCCTTAAAATGGTTGAAGAAAGTTACCTATATTACCCTAAGTCTTCTTGGTTGTAGGTTACACATATTCTATGCTTAATCCTTTCCTAAATATCATGATTTCACAAAACTCTTACCCTCCTAATTCTCTTTCATTGGACACACTCCAATTTGGCAATGACCTTATTGAAATGTATCATCTTTCAAGACAAGGGCTACAGGTACAGTTTACAATTAATTAATCTAATAATCACTAACTGAATGAAATCAGGAACCGTTAATGGAATAGTCTGTTGACGAAACCACATACCTCCTTACAAAGGAATTGAAGCTTACTTACAAGTTCTTGGCAGCACCCTAACTCTGCTGAATTTGTGGTCAACAAAAACTTTAAGTTATTTATTCATGTAAATTGTGGCAAGCCAAGGTTTCCTGATCTTCTACCTGCACTACTAATATTTTGGGATAGGACTTCACTTCTTTTCACCCTATTACAACTCATTTTTCAAGAGGTAGCCAATGTGAGGGCATAGGTAGTCATTAGGTGGGCCTTGGTACAAACTTCGGGTATGATTCTTTGAGCTTCTGTTTTCTCATCTATAACATGGTAATAATGATACCATGTTATGAGATTGCTTGAGAATAAAATGCGACCACATATGTGAATGCCTTAGCACAATGTGTGACACAGAGAGGCAAATAAACAAACATTAACTTCCACAATACATAATATTATGAGAGGACATAAGAAAAAAGTGTGACACCAGGTAAAGTCATGAAATGAGAGAGTTTAATTTTAATTACTTTAGGAATTACTTTAGATAAAACCATTGATATGCATTTTAAATTATTCTAACTACATTTCAGGGGAGATAATGTTACTCCAGTGTTCTCATGACTTAAGCAATTTGCAGATGTCTTTGGGAGATATTTCTTCCAAATGTCAAGGGTCAATCATCTACAACCAACCTATCTTTTTTGGAAGCCTCTATCATTTATCTATGATGCCTCATAACACTATCAGCATTTCTATGGTCAAGTATTTCAATGGCTTAGGATGTAATCCCCATGGGACTACAAATATGAACTCAATAGGGAGCTAACTACTTTCACACTGAATTATTTCTTATTCATATTTGTGCTATCCTTTCCTTTCCAGTGTGAAGACATTCTTCCTAGAAAAAATAGAACCCAAACAGCTGGGTGGCTAAACAATCCTGGAATCATCAATCCTTCTCTTCCCCCTTCATCTTTCTCTGAACATTTCTATAAGGATTTTCTTGTTCATATTTATTTTTATTTTTAAGCCCCAACACTTCCTGGAATTTAGACTTTATAGTATATTGATGTATTAATCCTATATAAAAAAAATCCTAATGTGCTAAGTGTCTGTTCAACCAATCAAAGCATAATATGCTAATGATATGCTAAGGCTACTCAACAGCTCACTGTGATGTGCACTGACCACCAAGGGGCAGACGCTCTGACTGGTAGGTTAGTTTGCTGCTGGGGTCCTGCCGATTGGGACTGAGTGATGGGCCAGACACCATGTCCTGGAGCCCTCCTGTAGTCCTTCCCTGGCTGGTCAACCTCCTGTGACCCTCCACAGCTCCAATCTTGCACCGGTGGGGTCCCACAGCCTGGCCTGCACCCTTTTATAATCCAGGACACTTTGGGGGATATCAGAGGGCCAGTTTTGGCCCAATCCTGCAGGCCAGGCTGAGGGAACCCACTGGTGCATAAATTTGTGCACTGGGCCTCTAGTCAATTATAATTTAATCACACCTCTTGATACCCATGTCTTTGACCATGTAACTTTGCAGGGTACTCTTACTCTGGACAGAGCATTCTGTCTAACTTCTTAATTTGGGGCTCCACCGCATGATGTACTTTGGCTAATGGGAGATTAACAAGCATAATGCAAGCCCTTGTACCTGTGCCACTACCATAAGCACAATTCATTCCCTAGAGAATGAAAGTATTACCAGTAATGCTTTTTAGACCCTACTAGATCAACAATAGCCATCTATAGCCCATATAGTGAACAAGTCTGGCCAAGATCAAGAGAACTAATTATCCAAACTTCATACGCACATCACATAACCCCCAAAATCAGCTAAGTTTCTAGACTAAACAAGTGTCATTGCCATGCTATGACAATTCTTTACGGTTATCTGTTACTCAGCATTATTGTGGCAACAGATAACTGATACAGCCTCCCCCACATGAGCCTACCAGAATTAAGTCTGGAAGACTTGAGAATGAAAGAGGTAAGTGAGCCTTTCTTCGTTACTATCAGCTATGCCTCATTTAAGCATTAGGAAGTAAAGAAAGTTTGGTGAGTGAAACTCAAGGCTCCCTCTATAGTCAAGGGTCTCATAACCTAAGTCCCACAGGAGTATAAGCTTGATTATTTCCTTGCATACAAAAAAAAGTATCAATTTCCACCAGATGACATGATCACTGGCCACAGAATCAACACTCTGTTTGATACTAATACACTCAAAATGGATGGTTTGTCTATTCTGTCACCTAGAACAATTTTACCATTGCAAGCTTGTTTTTGAAATATAAAATCTTGGAAGAGTTGCAACTTTTTCTGTAACTTGGATTTTTTTTCTTTCAAAGAGAGCTATTTTTAATGTTCTCAAACTTGTGTGGGAGTGCCAATCGGTCACATTTAATTGGCCAGACTGTGAGCTGATGCAACATTCTTCAGAAAATGAAACATAGACATGATTGTTACTTTGCTCTGTTATTGTGGCTACAGGATGGCAAACCAATCTGTTAAAACTGAAAAATCCAACCGCTCAATTATCTGTCAGGCCCACACAGTTAAACACCCAAAAGCATTTTTTCCTATTTACCTAAGGCATATTTTGATTGAATGAATATATTGCTTGCTTGGCATTGTGTATGGCCAAAACTCAACGTCCTTCTATCAGCCTGTCAATCCTCAGGAAAAGGTTGGTCTTACAAATACAGACATTCATTCATTAATTCATTCACTCACTCACATAACCTGCAAGTATTTACCATATACTCACTCTGTGGCGGAAAAATGTGTTAGTTTTTGGGAATAAGGCACAATTAAATAGCAATCCTATCTAATAAAGAGGGAATATGCTAATTGACCCTCATGCTTTCACAAAGATGTAGTGCTTACAGTTAATAAGGAGGGAATATGCTAATTGACTGCCACACCCTTAAAGATGGCAGCACCCAGTCCCCTCAGCCCTGCCAGGGTAGCATGCATGTGGCAGGCGCAGCCAATCTATGCACCTGCCTTCAGAGTCACCCAGTTCCCTCAGCCCCCAACCACCCAGGGCTTGCCTGAGGCCCAGGCAAGCCTTGGATGGTGGCTGCACAGCCACCCAGGGCTGACTGAGGCTCAGGTAACTAGGACCAGCCAAGGCTTGTGCTGCCAGCAGTGGCAGCAGCAGAGGTGTGATGAGGCATTGCCTTCACCTGATTGCCAGGTCGCCTCCCACCCATGAGGGTTCCTAGACTGTGAGAGGGGGGCAGGCCGGGCTGAAGGCCCCCCACTCCAGTGTATGAATGTTCATGCACCAGGCCTCTAGCATATATATATATATATATATATATATATATATATATATATATATATATATGCATAAGCAACTGTTCAACCAGTGACAATGATGCGAACTGACCACCAGTCACTCAATGCACAGGTATGGAAATATGGAACAGACTAATGAATCTCAGAGGTAAGGGGGGATGAAGAGGGCAGGAAGAGATTACCACAGATCTTGTATGCATACTAGAGACCCAGGGCACAGATTTGTGACCTGCAGGGATTAAGTTGAAACTGACCTGGTGCACTGATTCTTGCACCAGTGGGGTCCCTCGACCTGGCCTGAGGGGATCGGGCCAAAACCAGCAGTCTAACATACTCTGAGAGGTTCCGAATTGCAAGAGGGTACAAGCTAGTCTGAGGGACCCCACCAGTGCACAAATCCATGCACTAGGCTGCTAGTTAGTTAAATAAACAACTAATAAGAAGGTACATTGAGAATAAAGGCTATGATATGACTTTAAAATAAAGGTTCTCAACTTGGGACAATTCTGCTCTCCCTAATCAGGGGACATTTGCCAAGATCTGAAGACAGTTTAGATAATCATGATTGGAGGGGAAAGTGCTATTAGAATCTATTGGTAGAGGCCACACATACTGCTAAGCATTTTATAATTTACCCAATACCCCCTACAACAAAGAATTACCTAGCTCAAAATATTAAATGTGGAGACTGAAAAAAAATTATAAAGCCATGCACTGGGCTAATTTTTTTGAGATCAACATTTCTGTCTAATTCATCACTGTATCATCTGCCCCTGCACAGGCAGAAAATCCATAAATGCTGGCTAGCTGGCTGGCTAGCTGGCTGGACAGATGAATGGATTTCACAGTTATAGATGGTATCAGAAAATATATATCGGGCATTGAGCTATTTGGCCATCATAAACTTAGTAGATGGTTTAACTTTACAGCCTAGAGCTTAGATGGTTCCAAGAAGGAAAACAATCGAGAAATTTTGCCATGGATTTCACAGGATATAAAATCCTGTGCTTAATGATGGATTTGGTGCTCCAGAAATCCCTACAGTTCTGACCTTAACCTCTTATCTAGATCCTCATTCACCTCAGATAAAATAAGCTGGGCTGTTCCTTCAAACCTTCCTGGCCTAAAATAAAGATGATCTGTCTTCTTTTATATTATAACCACTGGAAATGAGAGTTAATTTGTCTTACTCAACATTATGTAGAGTCATTTGGCCAATTATTCTACTTTGGTTCTCAACTCATCCCTAGCAATGTACAATCTGTTTGGGATGTTAATTTTTAATGGTGTGATTTTGACTTGTCCTTCAAATGAGTTGAATAGAAATATGGAGTTATTTTTATGCCTTTCATTAATAGAAGGGAACAGAATAAATTACTCAAGAACATGTTCTCTTGCCTTTGCTTCCTCCCCCACCTCTCCCTATAAGAGATTATGAAGATAAATGCAGAAGCGTTGGCCTCTTTTACAACAGACTGGGAATGTGCCCCACTTATGAATGAGGTACTGTACTGGTGCTATGGAATGAGACATGCCGAGGCCAGCAGAACCATTTCCCTGCCTTTCGAGAGGCCACAGTAAGAAAAGGCTCCAAAGTGAGGGTAAGATGCTGGCAACTGCATCTGGTGTCCAGGATGCAAGGTCAGGTAGGATCCTAAAATCTATTGATATCTACATGTCTTCCACTGGATCATATGATCATTGGGACAGAGACCAAGACTTTATAAGCAAATGTCTCCTACTCACTTTAAATTTGGTTCCTTATTTGAAATCCTCTGGAGAGAATTACACACTAGAATAAGTGTTTGGATAACCCTTCCTCCTAAAGATTCAGATTAAATATGTTTGTGTGGTGGTGGGGGTGTGTGTGTGGCATAAAATATAGATAAATAAATGTATAAGTTTTACTAACACTGGTCTAGCCAGTCAGATTCTGATGTTTAATTATCTGGCTGGCTCCCTAAGGCTGTGTGCTGTATTTAAATAGTATAGTGTTCAGAAGCAGACCAAACCACTGTCATCCCAACTGCTCTGATGAGCCAGATAGTCTTGGCCAAAGTTTAAAAAGGTGAAAAGGAAGTTTCCTTTATTTGTTCAACAAACACTTACTATGCCAGGTACAATGCAGATGACATACACATTCACTGCTTTCCAATTGCTTCCAATCCACCATGGGAGATAGAGGTTTGTTTTCATTTTGAGCCCCCCTCTTTCTTTCTATCATTATTTAAAATACAAAGAGAAATACAGGCTTATTTGACTATTCTTTCCTTTCTTCTCTTTTTGGCTGCCTTTACATTTCCCATCGCCTTCTCCAAATTTCTGGTATTATTCATGAAATAAACAGTCTGAGCCCTAGTTGGTTTGGTTCAGTGGATAGAACATCAGCCTGCGGACTGAATGGCCCCAGGTTCAGTTCTGGTTAAGGGCATGTAGCGGGTTGTGGGTTCAATCCCCTGTAGGGGGCATGCAGGAGGCAGCTGATCAATGATTATCTCTCATCATTGATGTTTCTGTCTATCTCTCCCTTCCTCTCTGAAATAAAAAGAAAAACAAATAAAAAAAATTTAAAAACATCTGAAAGCAGGAAACTGCTAATGTTGATTCAAGGGTCACTATCAATTAACATCAGGATTTGGTAAGATTTTCTTGTTCTTTTTCTTATGCTAATTTCCTCATGTTACAAAATTTCTACAGGAATTCAAGCATCATATCTACAAGACATACACACACACAAAATGAGAGAAACAAAGTCTGGTTATCCATTTCTACTGAATATGACTCTTTCAATAAAGAATGGGAAAGCTTTCTGGAAAGTCCTATACTATAGGTTTTGAGTTATATGTAGGTGAATAGATCCTGACACATGGCTATTTCTAACTGGAAGATGATATAAAGGAATGTGTTGTAGATGGAGGTCATTCAGCCATGCAAAAGGGTCTCTTGAGCAATTCATTTGGAAAATTCAGTGCAAAAAAATATGCATATATATATATATATATATATATATATATATATATATATATAACCCTAATATGCAAATAGATCAGACAACAGAACAATCAAACAACTGAACACCTGGTCACAATAATGTGCACTAACCACCATGTGTGAAACATGGCAGGCGTCGGCAGCAAGTAGCAGAGTATGGAACATGGCAGGCATTAGCTGCAGTGGGATGGTGGAGCAGGTAAGCAGGGGCACCAGACCAAGGCAGGGTACCAGTTGCTGTCATCAGGGTGAGTCTCTGGTTGTTACGGAAAATTCTTTGCTCCCATGTGCTACAGTCCCACCTGGCACTCGCACCCCCAAGGCTTCTCCACCTCCCCCTGCTCCTGAGGGGTGATCAAGGCTGGCATCCACTTCTCGCACCCACTGCCGGCAGCTGCTGTTTACACCCAATGCCAGCACCAGCCCCACTCGCACCTGCAGCCAGCACCAGGTGCCAGTCCTGATTGCTTGGTGCCATCACCAGATGCAAGCAGGAGCCGCTGGCCCCAATCACCCCTGAGGGCTTCTCCACTGACCTCTGCTCCTGTGGCATGATTGGGGCAGCAGCAGCCACTCGCACCTACTGATGGTGTCAGCCCTGCTCATACCCACTGCTGGGACTGGCCCTAATTGCTCCGTGCCTTCAGCCAGTGTGAGCAGGGCCAGTGCTATCAGCATGTGGGAGCAGTGGCAGTGGGAACTGGGCTGCAGGCAGAGTGGGGACAGGGGGCCCAGGCAGGAGGGACCGAGCAGGGATGTGGAAGATGGACCTGAGACCCATGTCTGTGCCCATTGCAGCCTTGCAGCCCACAGTTCCTTTCAAGATGCATACATTTGTGCACTGTGCCCCTAGTCCTATCTAATAAAGAGGCAATATGCAAATTGGCATCGCTCCAATACACAAGATGGCTATCCTCATGTGGTCAAAGATAGCTGCCCCCATGTGGACACAGGATGGCCAGCAGGGGAAGGCAGTTAGGAGGTACCAGGCCTGCAGGGGAGGACAGTTGTGGGGACCAGACCAGCAGGGAAGAGCAGTTGGAGGGGACCAGGCCTGCAGGGGAGGGCAGTTGGGGGTGACTGGACCTGTAGGGGAGGACAGTTAGGGGCAATCGGGCAAGCAAGGGAGCAGTTAGGTGTTGATCAGTCTGGCAGAGCAGTGGTTAGGGGGTGATCAGGCTGGCAGACAGAAGCAGTTAGGGTAAGATAACCAGATCTTCCTGATTTTGGTGGGACAGTACTGATTTTTAACAATTTTTCCCGTGTCCTGCGGCATTTTGAAAAAGTCCCTTAGAACTTGGACTTTTTTAAATGCCTTTGGGACACAGGAAAAATTGTTAAAAATTGGGACTGTCCCACCAAAAGTGGGATGATCTGGTCACCTTAAGTTAGGGGCAATCAGGCAGGCAGGCAGACAGACAAACAGTTGGGAGCCAGCAGTCTTAGATTGTAAGAGGGATATCCGACTGCCCATTTTAGGCCCAATCCCTAAACAGGCAGTCAGAAATCCCTCGATGGGTCCCAGATTGGAGAGGCTACAGAATGGGCTGAGGGGCACCACCACCACCACCACCCCCATACATGAATTTCGTGCACTGGGCCTCTAGTGAATATAAAAAGTACATGAAGTCAGAAACTTGGAAACTACAAATGGATTATATTGTTTTTGAATACATTTTTCATGTCACCAGATTTCATTGTTGCATCAACTATATAGGGTAAATATAATTATTAGTACCATTTCATAAACAAAGAAACTGGGCTATACAGACTAGGTAAAATTATTAGTCCAAGGTCATATAGCCAGGAAGGGAAGAGTCAGGGCCTGATCCTATATTTTTAAAAGCATTTATTCTTCTAGATAACTTTTTTAATTCTTCCCTTGAGTACAAATGTGTACAATAAAATTGAAGCATGAAATTTGTATACACACACCAAGCATTGGTGTGAAACTGTAGTAAATAATTTTTCAGAACAAGTAAAGCTTTGAACCAAGAATTCCAGGATAGTTGAAAAGCGAATTCATCCACTCACTCATTCAAGCATCTGTGGAGCATGTTCTAGATTCTAAGGATATAGATGAGAAAGGATACCACTACTTTGTACATGTGACTCATTGTTCAGAGGAGAAACTCACAAGGCCTTATGTGAACTCACTGAGGTTTCCTCCACCTTAGTTCTTCCAGAGCTTGAAGGCAAAGATCAAAGTGAAATATTCTTTGGTATGTGTAAGCCCAGGGTATCAGTGTGAGGCAGTAAAGTGAGGCAAGAAAACACATAATATGCAATGCAGGCTTAAGCTGCCCAGGGCTTCACAGAAAGCCTCAAAAAGTCTTCACAGGCTATTGTTGGCTAAATAATGGCAAAAAACAAAACAAACAAAACAAAAAAAAAACACCCCACCACCACCCACAACCTAAACCCGAGTATCTGTGAATATGTTATCTGACAATGAAAAAGTGATTTTGCAAATGTGATTAAATTTAGGATCTTGTGCCATGGATTATGCAGTGGAATTGTGGAATCTCAAGAGTCTTCATATGAGAGACACTGGAGGGCCTGAGTCAGAAAAGGAGATGGGGCAACAAATGCAGAGCACAGAGTAATGTGGAGCCAGGAGCAAAAGAATGCAGGCAGCCTCTAGAAGTTGAAAAATGCAAGGAAATGAATTATTCTCAGAGGGGATGCAGTCCTGCAACTCATTTTATACTTCCAACCTCAAGATCTGAAAGAGAATAAATTTAAGCCACCTAATTGTGAAAATGTGTAACAGCAATAAGAATCTAATATACAGGTCTCTCAGGTGTGTTCTCTTGGAACACAAAATTTTTCTAGAAGAATTTTTTGGAAGGCAGTTTACAGATGGTGGAAGGAACAAGAATATATCTGCCCAGTTGCTTCCAAGTATCTCCCACTTCCTATCCATCAAAGTTTACCTAACTGCCCACCTTTCCAGTTGTCACCTTTCAATTCCTTGGCAACTGCTAGGAATCTATATTCATTGCTTCAGAGTGATTCGTGCTCACCAATGTTGGCAAAGTGATGACTAAGAGAGAGAATAAAAGAAGATATGTAGTTTAGGTAAACTGGAAAGTTTAAAATGATATCCAATGCTGAGGGTGACTAACTGATTGTGAAGAAAATCATCCAAATACTTATCTAGCTCCTTTGGTAGACTGAAATCATTTCTAGGGATGAATTTTTGCCTTTGCCTATCTAATATACAATCCCAGTTCTCAAAGTAACTGCATCTTATTTATTTTGGAAACAACCCTTCTTAACTCTATGTGTGTCCCAAAGTGAATGGACTCCCTCATTTGTTCCACAAAGAGGTATTGTCAAGACTTAGCCAGTCACAGTACAGTATTACCTTGCCACAACAATTGCTTCAAGAACAGGCCTGGCCAATACTGCACCCTCTGGGCAACATGACCCTGTTGGTTTAGTCGCAGGCGTCTTCAAACTACGGCCCGCGGGCCACATGCGGCCCGCAGAGGAGTCTGATCCGGCCCGCCAGGTTTTTTGGGCAGTGAGCGCAGCCGAGGTGTTACAGTAGGAATTAGTAGTTCATATAGTCTGGCCCTCCAGCTCTCTGAGGGACCGTGATCTGGCCCCCACTTTAAAAAGTTTGAGGACCCCTGGGGGCTCTGAGCTCTGAAACATATTTTAAGTATTGGGACACCATCTCTTTTATCATTCATTTTGGAATTGAGAGTATATAAACCTAGAATTTCCCAGGGTGTGAAGTCAGCATGAGGAGAGGAAAGGGGACACCCTGAAATATCAGTTGGCCTTCTGAATCCCATCATACCTATGCTTAGATGAACTTCACATGTATGTGGTTCAATACATTTAACTTGTTAGCTTGAGGGGGGTTGTTTTTTGAAAGATTCCCAGTACTTCTTCGAGGTCACATTTTCACTTGCTGCCAATAAGGAGTTCTCTTGCAAATTTTGATACTTCCAGAGACAGGAGTAGTTATGAAATTCAGAAACAGGCCAGAGAGAGGGAGCAACCCAAAACTTCTTGAGGAACTATATACCCTCCAGGAAAATCCCAACTGTACCTTAACACTGTCTTCACTATTCCCAGACCCTTTCCCTAATGGCACTAGTCATGGCTACCTCAAAAGACATCCTTATAAAGTTGTTCCTTGTTCACTCACACCACTTTCTACAAAACAGAAAGGCAACATAAAATCTATTTCTTGGAGTGTGAGCAACTATGCTATAGACTGGCATGATGGCTGGCCTGTTTGCCTGGCCCAGCCCTAGTACAGTGATTCTAGTGATTACATGTGGCCAATTCCAGCCTCTGTGAAATAGAAAATTGCTGCAATTGTCAACAATGGGTCTGGCCCTGACTGGACCTAACCTGCCTACAGTCCAAGCAAGAAGGTACCTACCAACTCCTACAGTCCCTGTTCTGAAACCAGGACACTCCTCTCAGGAATGAAGGAAAGGCCATTTTCAAGGCGGTAATTGCATAATATGTGGAATGTAACAAAAGGGAGACTCTTGAGCTCCATTACTTTGAAGAGTTTGTCAGTGTTTTCATTATAGTCCATTTTCTGCAGTGATTTATCTTCAGCCATGAAGCTGCACTGACAACTAGGGCTTAGCACCCACAGGCCCAGCCCAGGAGAACTGTGTGGAACTTAATTTAGTTGGAATTGTTTGGCCAGCTCGATGCTGAGGACCTACATACTATAAATTAAATACAAGTTTGGGTCCTCCGGCACTTTTGTGGCAGTTTTTGTTTGGAGCATCCTCAGTAGCTCACCTGCAAACTGTGATTTCCTGACAGGCTAACACATCTGAGGCCAAGAAAGAAAGCAGGACAGTCACTCTTTAGACTTTTCAAAGGGCTATATTTTGGGAGGAAGGGGGAGGAATTCTATAACTGAAATCCATAAATGTAATTTATGCTTCAAGTAAAAGAAAAATGTCACTTGAACTCAGGTGATCACTTAAAAGTTATCTCCTGCCACCTCTCTTTATATGGTCCTCACATGACCTCTGTTTCTAGTCTTAGATGGTGAGACATAATTTGCAATACCCCTAGACCCAACACAGGTCCTCTGTCTCCTTGGATTGACAGACAGTCCCAGAGTCTGGGCCTTGGGACAGTAAAGCCAATTTCTAGAAATTAAGGCCATTATGAACCCCAGGAAGAGTTCTCAGGCAGGCCAATGCCCAGTTTGGAACATGATGTTCAACGTGTGTATCTGGATTCCAGGATGGAGGGTAGAATTCACCCAGAATCCATCAGTCTCTCTTTAGAGTTAGACAAAGAAGGGGGGCTGTGGAAAATCAGTCTGACCCTCCTGGGCATGAATAGGTGAACAATCCATGGCCTTCTGCAAATATTGTCTTCTATAAGCCAGGGGCCTGTCCCACAAAGCTCTAGAATTCTCAGGATATTGTCCTCACCTTCACCATCATTTATATCACCACCAATATCCACCAGTGTTAATTCCACCATCGTCAGTACCATCATCACTCTCACCAAGAATATTATTGAGAATTACGTCAAGGCAGGCCCTGTACCACATAGTACATGTGTGGTTTAAATCAATCCCCACAATAAGCCTTAGTGTAGGAGTTTTTAATCCTCATTTTACAATGTGGGAAACTGAGTCTCCAAGAGGCAAGGCCACACAGTGAAGGTTACCAAATCGGAAAGTCAGAACAGACTGACCCAATGCTCAGATTCTGAATCACTATGGGACACCAGCTGATATCAACAGAGCATACACTCCCTGGGAAGCCAACTCAGAATAGGGTTGGAATTCATTGTGTATATGAGAGGGTGTCCCTGGGATCAACACCTGTTGGACAGAGTGGAAGGAAGCAGAAGTGAGCCAAAAGAAGTAGATCTCTGAGACAGGACTAATCCAAGCCCTGGCAGGGCGCTCTGGAGCTAGAATGCTCTGCCTGTGACAGTGCCCTGTCCTGGGCTAGCATGGCTGGGCCTTTAAACCTTGTATGAATTCCCTATAATTACAGGAAAAAAGTTACCATAATTCTGGCTTACAAGAAGCTGAAACCAAGTTACATGCCCTTGATCAGAATAAAAAAATAACACAAATTTATTCACAGTTTTGAAAGTCACAAGGCTGAAATGGATTTTATGGGGATAAAGTCAAGGTTTTGACACAGTTGCGTTTTTTTGGAGGTCAGTCTGTTTCCTTGCCTTTTTTAGCATCTAGAGACTGCCTGCACCTCTTCCTCCATCTTCAAAATTCATTACTCAAACCTGTGTTCCTGTCATCACATCTCCCCTCTCTGCTTCTATCATCACAATTTCTTCTGATTCTCACCCTCCTGCCTCACTCTTTCAAGGACCCTTGAGATTGTTATATTTAGGGCCCACCAGGATAATCTCCCCAACTAAGTCCTGAGGAAAGAGTGAAGAAACAAAATGATGTCATCTTAGCCAAGCTAACATAATTACCTAAGTCAGAATGAGCTAAAGCATGAAGAGTAGATTTTATTTTACTTTAACTAGACTGAGGACTTAAACTTTGGAACTGTTCTTATGTACATAAATGCCTAGAGAGATATATATCTAACACTCTCTGAAGAACTTAGGAAAGAATATTAGGTATTCAGAACACCTGACATCCATTATCCAGACCACTTGACATCTGGAAGATTACCATCATGGGCCATCCAGAGGCAAAGAATGCAGGACTGATTCTCTTCAAGAATGTACTTTTTACTGTAAGAATTGTCAGCTTGTCTCTTTTATATAGAATACTCTGGTAGTGTTTGCTAATTTACAAATCTTAAGGCTCTAAAATAAACAGCCTTTTAATTCTAGTGAAGCATTCAGATTCATTTAGGCTAGGTTGACAACTCCTTAACTTAATCACATCTGTAAAGTCCCTTTTGCCATGTCAGGTAACCAATTCACAGGTTCTGAATATGTACAACTTTGGGGGAGGGTCATTACTCAGCCTGCCGCATGCCCCCCAATCACTTATTGTCTGTAGGTCTTCTAGCCAAGGCAACCCCAGAAATAGGCTGACGGCTGAAGACCGTCTGCTGACCACACAGCTAGGGCCAAAGTCCTTCCTGAGGAAAGACCTGGAGGCATCTCCATGTTCATCACACAGTTCCAGAAAATTCAGGTTCCACCCAGCCCAGAACACCCCTTCTCTTGCTTTAAAGATCTGCATTTGGCCTTGACAACTTTGGCTCAAAGGATAGAGCATGGATTACAGACTGAAGGGTCACATGTTTGATTCTGATCAAGGGCATGTAACTTGGTTGCAGGCTCTATCCCAGGCCCTTCAGGAGGCAACCAGTCAATGTGAGAGTAAATTTGTATCTCTCACATCAATGTTTCTCTCTCTCCCTCTAAAAATCAATGAAAAAATATCCTCAAGTGAGGACTAACAACAACAAAACAAGACCTGCATTCACCCAGCTTGAATCCTAGCTCTAAGCTCCATCTCAGACTTTGTTACCAGAATCTGCTTTCATCTTCCTCTCCTGTGAATCATAATATTCCGATTTTATATTTATGATCAACTGTTTAAAGTACCTCTTGAGCATCTGACCACAGCTCAATTGCCAATTACTGCAATAATCATCTGTCTCTTTGTATTCAGAAAGCAACAAAGATTAGGAAATGCAAAGACAGCTTTTGGCATTGAGCAGTTGTGTTCTGGGGGGTGTTTTTCCCCTGCTGTAAATGTGTTACACTGCAGCATATTTCTATTCATCTGCAGCTCTGCCATATTGCAGGTAACTGAACAAACAAGAAATAAAACTACAAAGGGGCTGCTGCCTTTTCCTACACATACATAGACTTTCCGTTACCTGTGCTAACAGCATAGGCTCCTTGTCTTAAAGTGTTTTTTTTTTAATGTATTTTTATTTATTTCAAAGAGGAAGGGAGAGGGAGAGAATTAAAAACATCAGTGATGAGAGAGAATCATTGATCAGCTGCCTCCTGCATCTATCTCCCCCACTGGGGATCAAGCCCAGGCATGTGCCCCTAAATCTAATTTGGGACCCTTCAGTCCACAGGCCAATGCTCTATCACTAAACCAAACTGGCTAGGGCAGCTCCTCTTTGTAAGTGCACTCCTTACTCTGTCACCTGGAGGCCCACAGTAAAAGACTTTAAAAAAAGGCGGGAAGTGTTTTTTAAAAAGTGATCAAGACAGAGCATGTTCTCCAATTCTGCCATCTGAATGGTCCTCTTTCTGAAATGTGCTTATTGCAGAATAAATGATAAACACCAATCTACTCATTAGAATGAACACTGGAGTACATCATTCTATGTCAGTGATTTCCAACTGGTGTGCCACAAGAATTTTTAAAACATGCAATACACGATTATTTAATCAGGAGCACTGACCTTTTTTCCCTTAGATTGTAACAAAATAAAATAAAAAAATGACAACAGCCAACACAATAGCCATCCAGTGTCAGATGGCTTTTTTGTGTGTCAGATTGGCAAAAAAATATTTTTTTGGTGTGCCACAGAATTTTAGTAATTAGTTTATGTGTGCCATGAGGAGTCATGAGAAGAAAAAGGTTGAAAATCACTGTATTATGTGATTCTGGAGGGGTTGTCAATAGAGAAAACCTTATCTTCCCTATAGCAGTGGGGGATATTGACTGCCAGAGGCCTGGAAGTCTGGAAGCCTGGAAGTCTCTCTCCCTCTCTCTCTCTCTCTCTCTCTCTCTCTCTCTCTCTCTCTCTCTCTCTCTCTCTTTCTCTCCTCTTTCTCCTCTCTCCTCTCTTTCTCCCTTTCTCCTTACCTCCTCCTACCTCCAAGTTGCTAAGGTGCTATGACTGGAGTTTGGGGCCTCTGGTAGCCATGACTCAGTTATACAAGACAATATGTGCTTCTTTAAACATGTTATTTTTAATGGACTTTTACCACGAGACATTGAAAGTGGCATTACCTTTTTTGCATTTCCCTCTAGATGTTCCTTGGTAGCCTCAAACTCAACATGCTCTAAAATAAATTCATCTTGCTATCTCTATGTCCCTACATCCACATCTCTTAATTCTGATGTGTATTTTATCCCCAAAATACTTTCATTTTCGGTATCCCCTAGCCCTCAGACCCCTGCATATCCTTGAAACCTCTTTTTCCTTCAAGCCAGCCACACATCCCTCTCCTTGCCTTCCCTTTGTTATTGTTTGGATAATTTCCCCATGGTACTGTCACTCCTGCTCCCTGATGCCTCTTCCCAAATGCTGACTTCACCAGGCCCATTTCTTATGCAGAAAATCCTACAATCCCATGGTGTACAAAATAGGCCCCAAAAGTCCTTGCTTGACATCCAAGTGAGGATGTCGAACACACAAGCTTAGTTTTTAGTGCCAGGCTAAGATTCAAGTCTTGGCTTTGCAACTCCTGACAGCTATGTGAAGTCTATCAAGTTATTAAACCTCTCTGACCCTTGAATCTCCAGTAATAAAATGTAGAAAATCATCCCCACCTTTTGTGGTTGCGGTGAGAATTAAATGAACTACTATATATTAAATGACTAGCACAGAGCCTGAGGCAACAGGAGCACCCAACAATTAATTTAACAAATATTTATTGAAGACCTATTATGTGCTGGATAATGTTATTGTGACTTACACACACACACACACACACACACACACACACACACACACAAACACACACACAGAGAGAGAGAGAGAGAGAGAGAGAGAGAGAGAGAGAGAGAGAGAGAGAGAGAGAGAGAGATGGAGTTGGGGAGAGAGAAAGAGAGAAGCAAGCAGAGTTTGGGCTTCAACCCCCATCTAATTAATGCCTTCATTCATTAATTCCACAAATGTGGGCTGGTGCTACCTGCACAGTATAGTGCTGGATACTGAGATAGAGTAGAAACCAAGTCATGGATCCTGTCTTCAGTTAACTCCTCTCCAGTGAGGGAGACAGATGATAGACATGTAAACAGACCCCTTCAAATATCATTCAATTTCTGTCTTGTCACAGTCCATAACTGGAGCTTCCATAAACCTTTGTTTCTAAAATTCTGTGATGATGTAATTTTTATTTTGTAGAAACAGAAACAAGAAACCCTGTGGAATAGAGTTAGGATAGATAACTAAATTCCCCCTCCATTACCCAACTCCCACTTTAGATGCTCTCCTTGCAGCATTATGCCCAATGAGAGAAATTCTAAACCCACCCCTCAGGGGTGAATGCATATTACCACTTAGGCAATGATTCCACAACAGGAGAGAAGCTACAGACAACTTTCATCCTTATACTCTCCTCAGTGTTCTCTTTACCAGAACCTGTTCCTTCAAGGGTCTACAACTTTAGTGATACTCTCCAGAGAGACATGGCCAAGACACTATAAAACCACAACCTTCTCAGCCATTTTCAGCATGGGTCCCCAGCTTCAGGTGCACATGGGCGAGGCATTTTTGTGAGAAGGTTTCCAGAGAGGAAGCTTTACCAAGCAGGACTCTTGGGGACAGAGAAATGAAAAAATAAGGTAACACTCAGGAAGCTTCTATAAGCATGGGGAACAAGGACATTAACTTTAAAGCAAAGTGTCTTAACTTTGGCAATTGATATTTGAGGTCACACCATTCTTTGCTATGAGAACTGTCTTTAACACCATAGGATGTTAAGCAGCATCCCTGGCCTCAACTCACTAGATGCCACAGCACATCCTTCCTAGTTGTGACTATCAAAAAACGGGGACCATTATTGCCTTGAGGCAAATGTCCCCTAGGTATCAAATTACCCCTGATTGAGAATCACTGATCTGGAGCCAATGCCTTTGGGAATGAGTTGCCTGAACTATAGAAAATATTCAATAAAGAGAAATCTGGAAGCAAAGAATAATCTAACTGTACAAGTAACAGTGTGAGAAAAATGAAAGAGGATGTAAATCCCAGCTCTAGGCCAAGAGACCTTGAAAACATGGGATTTATGAATGTTCTCTTCTGAGATTCACTGTGAATCTATGGACCAAATGGAAGATCACACATATAGAAACCAAGCTTGAAACATCACCCAACTCATCTGATTCTAAAGATTGGCCTGGAGGTCAATTCCTCCCAATGATACCAACAAAAATCAAGGCTTAACTACAACTAAGCTTAACCACAAAAGTATGTACCAAGAGTGTCCACCCCTGGTAACTGGTAAGGCTGAGCCCTGGGCTGTAAAGGACACCTAACAGCCATTCTATCAACACAGGGAAGCAGCCAAAATGAGGAGACAAAGAAACAGGTCACAAATGAAAGAAATGGGGGAAAGCAAACAACAGGATATAGAATTCAAAACCACTGTTATAAGATTTTTCAAGAATTTTCTAGAAACCACTGACAAATTTAGTGAGATCCTTGAGGATATGAAAAAGGACCAACTAGAAATTAAGCATACACTGACTGAAATAAAGAATAATATACAGAGATCCAACAGCAGACTAGAGGAACACAAGAATCAAGTCAAAGATTTGAAATACAAAGGAGTAAAAAACACCCAACCAGAAAAGCAAAAGGAAAAAATAATCCAAAAATATGAATATAGTGTAAGAAGCCTCTGGGACAACTTTAAGTGTACCAACATCTGAATTACGGGGGTGCCAGAAGAAGAGAGAGCAATATACTGAAAACCTATTTGAAGAAATAATGACAAAAAACTTTAGACTTACAAGTCCAGGAAGCGCACAGAACCCCAAACAAAAGGAATCCAAAGAGGGCCACACCAAGACACATCATAATTAAGATGCCAAGAGCAAAAGACAAAGAGAGAATATTAAAAGCAGCAAGAGAAAAACAGTTAATTGAGCTGTTTTACAAGGGAGTACCCATACAATTGTCAGCTGATCTCTCAAGAGAAACTATGCAGGCCAGAAAAGAATGGCAAGAAATATTCAAAATGATGAATAGCAAGAACCTACAACCAAGATGACTCTACCCAGCAAAGCTATCATTCAGAATTAAAGGTCAGATAGAGTTTCACAGATAAAAAAAAAAAAAAGCTAAAGGAGTTCATCACTGCCAAATCAGTATTATATTAAATGCTGAACAATATTTTTTAAGAAAAAGAAGAAGAAAAAGGTAAAGATAAAAATTATGAACAATAAATACATATCTATCAACAAGTGAATCTAAAAATCAAGTGTATACAATGGAATATTATGCTGCCATAAAAAAGAAGAAATTCTCATCATTTGTAACAACCTGGATGGAATTGGAGAACATCATGCTGAGTGAAATAAGCCAGTCAATGAAAGAGAAATACCACATGACCTCACTCATTTATGGATAATAAAGAACATTATAAACTGATGAACCAAAAGTTAGATACAGAGACAGTAAAGCAACAAGCAGACTGTCAAATTACAGCAGGGAGGGTAGGGAGATCTGGGGTAGATAAGAGATCAGCCGAAGGATTTGTATACATGCATATAAGTACAACCAATGGACACGAAACTCTGGGGAGGGAGGGCACGTATGGGGGGGGGGGGGCAATGGTATATGTACACATAATAATTTAATAAAAAATAAAAAAATAAAAATAAAAAAATAAAAAATAAAGATTTAAGGAGCAAATGTGGGGGATGCTTTCCCCTCCCCCCCAAAATAAATAAAATAAAAAATAAAAATCAAGTGTATAAAAAAAAATCTGATGAACGGAATAAATTGGTGAATATAATAGAACCAGAGGTATAGAAAGGGAGTAGACTGACAATCCTTCAGGTAATAGGTTGTGGGGGGTACAGGAAGAGACTGGACAAAAATCATACACCTATGGATGAGGACAGTATGGGAGGAGATGCAGGGGATAATGGCAGAGGGGAGCTATGGGAGAGAAAAGAGGAACAACTGTAATAATCTGAACAATAAAGATTAACTTTTTTTAAAAAAAAGTTATGTGGCTTTGAGCTAGTCACTTCATCTCTCTAGTCTGCAGGCCTTGTTCTCTACCAAATCAGGGAGCTGGACTGCTCCAGGGATAGAAAATAGCTATTACAACCCTTCCACCACCCCACCCAGCCAACTATCATGCCTATGGCAGACATAACTAATTAATCACTGCATACTTTCCTCTTAAGCTTCAGCAAAGTCCCTGAATCCTGATCTACACACAGAAGCTGTTGCACCTCCATTACTTGGTTGTTTCTGGCAAGCTATGTTAAGATTGTTTACAATTCCTAGAGGAGTCAATGATTTTAAAACTGTATTCTCAGGGCTTCTAGAAAGTTACTTGGGGACTTGCAACCAGGGGAGCAGCAGGCAGCCCAGTTCATCCCAGGCTTACCTCCTCCCTGATTCTGTCCCCTGTTTCTCTGACTTTCCAGTGAGCTTAAAGCAGCCCACCTAGGCTCACTTCTTTCCTATAACATTTCTAGGGAACTAAAGTAGAGTACCACTTAGGCTCTCTCCTGCTCCTTCTTTCACCCTATGTCCTCCTGTGTTTCACTGTCCCAACTTAAAAAAACATGCTCTCAGAATCACCTGATCTCATATTGTGAAATCTTTCCTATATGAGGCAGACCTTTTGGGAACCAGTCCCTGTCCAATAACAGTCTGAGATATTAGGGGTTATAATTTCAACATGTAAATTTTGGTGGGACACAATCTAACCTATAATGCTCTGCCTTCTGATCCTCCAAATAAATGTTCTTCTCACATTCAAAATACATTTTGCTGAAACCGGTTTGGCTCAGTGGATAGAATGTCGGCCTGCGGACTGAGGGGTCCCAGGTTCGATTCTGATCAGGGGCATGTACCTTGGTTGTGGGCACATCCCCAGTTTGGGGGGTGTTTGTGTGAAGGAGGCAGCTAATCGATGTTTCTCTCTCATCAATGTTTCTGACTCTCTATCCCTCTCTATTCCTCTCTGTAAAAAGTCAATAAAATATATATATATTTTTAAATACACTTTACCCTACCCCAGCATCTTCAAAATTATTGACCAATTCCAGCAACAATTCTAAGTCCAAAATATCATCTAAATTTCATTTAAGTCATGTATGGGTGAGACTCAGGGTATAATTTATCCTGGAGCAAAATTTCTCTCCAACTGTGAACCTGTGAAACCAACAATAAGTTTCTTGAAGCTTATAAAACGTAATGGTGGGGCAGGCATAGGAAAGACATAGCATCCTTTATCGGGCTTTCCTGTGAGTGTAATGGAACTATGCTCCTGCCTGGGACACCACCAACAAAACACCACTCTTCTAGGAAGCTCATGTTCATAGGTTTGTTTTTCACAGGCCATACTAGAAGTAAAAGTTTCCCTAATGTCCTAATGGCATTAGAAATCTTGTTAAGCAAACATATGGCATTCTATGAAGCATAGAACATTGTTCTTGATACCCTAGTAACTATCATGTCAGTCCTTCCTTGCTTTTAGCTTTCTATCTGGGTAAAAAGTAGAAAAAGACAATTCTGGTTGTTTTTCTTCTTTGTGGCTCTATTAGGATTAATATATACTAGTAATGAAATATACCCATTCTATATGAATTGACATGGACATGTTTGTGTTCATGCTGATCTCCCATAGATCAAATAGGCCTGGTATTTACTGTCTTGAGTTTGGTGAAAAGAAAAATGTCCTTGAAGATCAATGACTTTCAATGATCAGAGAATCAAGAGCCTTTTGCTCTAGCTGGATAATGCACTTAGGATTTTAATCAACCTGAATGTGTGGATTTTATACATTATTCAAGACTTCCATGAGCCCCACATGTATCCTCCTGTTGACAAACACTCTGTTAGAAGCCTGAGTTGTCTCAGGAGCAGTGCAGAGACCCTGTCGGTATTCAAGGCAGCGGTTCCCAGAAGGACTGAAGTCAACACTTATTTGCACTTGAGCCAGAGCTTTGAAAATTGGGCATTTTCTGTTCTAAAGAAAACTCCCCCAATTGCTTCCTGCACTTCAGCAATAATATCAGTCTCAATTTAATGTGGACATTTATGATGTTGGAGACTGATGTATATGAGGAAATAGCTCTGGACAGAAGTAAGGAAATGCCCCAAGGAGCTCATTGGTCCCATTGTTCTGTAGACAGGAGCCCGGTGAGATAGAGACTGAGTCAGAAGTACCTGATTTCTGTCTGAGACAGTGGCATCCTAATGAGCTCTAATTGACAGCTAGCTCTCAGCCTCTTAGGGCTCTTTCAGGCCTCCAGGTTGCAGAGTGCATTTGCCATCAAAGCTGGGCAAGAACAGCATAGCTTATTATGTCTACGAGGGGACCCACTCAGCAATGCACAGAGAGCATAGGATTAGATGTCCAGCTCTGGTGGACTCAGGAGGGATTAATTTCACCCATTGACATCAGCATTATGATGGGCAAATCACTTCACTCCCCCCGGACCCATATGTATGTAAAAATGGAATCATAGTTGTACCTATCTCCAGGATCCAAGACATCTCAGGGAATCACCTCTGTTCGTGCCCTCAGCCTGTAGTATTAATAGCAGCAATATGAATAGTTATTACTATGGCAACTTCCAGCAAGCATGAAAAATGCATTTCTCAGAAATAATGATAATTCTGATGGTAAAAATAATTATGATGAAACAGCTAACATACATTGATCTAGAGACTCTATGCTAAGTGGTTTGCAAACCTAACTTCATTTAATGTTCACAACTAAAAAGGGGTACTTACCAATGGAGAAACTGAGACTAGCAAGGTACAGATACATGCACAAAGTTGGATCTGGATTCGAATCCAGGCCCAACGGACACCAGAATTTATTCACCATATTACACAAGAGATAGGAGGCATAACTTCTCTTCACCTCAGTTTTGATTGATGGTAATATTTCCCATTTCAGAGGTAATTATGGGGATCAAATTGAGTATGGCACTTAAGGAAGATGCTTTGGGCACTCAAAGATCTGGCTGTCAAACCTACCACCTTATGCCCTCCATGCACCCTTTAGAGACAATGTGATCCTGTAGCTGAGAAACTCCTCCTGTAGCTATTAGGAGGAGTCCACCTGCAGCGAGGAGAAAAGAAGCCAAGGATCCACATCATAAACAGGCATGCAGGTCTCAGTCCCAAGCAATCTGGTTTTCTTAATAACCCAGAAATATAGTGTAGAATGTACAATGTTCACCCAAAGATATTCAGGTCCCAACCTCCTATGATCATGTTATCTTAAATGGCAAAAGGGACTTTGCAGATGGGGTTAAATTAAGAATCATGAGATGGGGGAGGAATCATACTGGATTATCTGCATGGGCCAATATAATCACAAGGTCCTTATAAGAGGGAGGCAGGAGTCAGAGAAGGAGATTAGATAATAGAAAAGCTGAAGTTAGAGAGAGCTGAAAATGTGAAGATGCTACTGTGTTGGCTTTGAGGAAAGGGGCCATGAGCCAAAGAATACAGGTGGCCCTTAGAAGCTGAAAAGATAAGAGGATTTCCCCCTAGAATTTCCACAAGGAATACAGTTCAGTTTATCCATTTTAGATTTCTGACTTCCAGAACTATAGGAGAATAATTTTTTATTTTTCTAAGCCACCAGGTCTAGAGTAATTTGTTATAGCAGCAATAGGAAACTAATACAGTCTCTATCACCTACAGAGTTGAACATACTTCAAACAAAGCCCCAACCGGTATAGCAAAGAACAAATCCCTTTCTACACTGTGCTATTGTGAGAAATTATTGTACAGCTGGGCTTTAAAACAGATTCGGTTTTGTTCAAATCTTGTTGTTAAATATTCAGAAGGAAAAGAGACATGGCCCCATTCAGAACAGAATGTCAGCATTTTGCATTTGCAGAAAGCAAGACTGTAAAACAGGATGATATGAAATCTCTTTGTAAAATGTGAAGTGATAGACACATGCACTGAATTATTATTATCAATATGAATTTTAAAAACGAAGAAGAAAGTTCCCAAAGTGGCACTTTGCAGGCTGTTCCACCACCCACCCATCTTTGCAAATAGAAAAAGAAAGATAAAGCTGGCTGCCAGAGCAGAGAGGAGATCCATCCTTTCCAAGAACTGGGAATATTTGGGATTGTCTCAAAACTGGTCACATCAAACAATAAAGTGTGACTCACTGAATAAATGTGCAATAGAGAAAAACAGTAAAATAAGCCAAGAGACAGAATGCTAATAACCAGGCAAATAAGGGGAGACAAGTATTTGAATATTCATGAGATTCTAATCAAGAGCTTTAAATGAATACAGAAATGGTCCCATTGGTGACAATGTGCTCCACAGGAAAGAGAATCCTGCCTGAGCAAGTTCTAACATGAAGTACAAACTAGACCTGTCTCACTGCTCAGAACATTCTAGGACATCGACATGGCTCTTCACATCCTGGTCCCACAATCAATTTTCTTTCTTCATCTGTCACTCACAGTATACTGCATTTAGTATTTTCTTGTAGTAAGTTTCCACTTTTAAAACTGGAAAGAGGAAGTTGGGAAGAGATCTATATGCTTGGAACATCTTCCAAGTACCAGGCCTGAACCACATGCTCTGTTCATATTCATATCACTGTCACAACCACCCTTCTGTGGAGATATAATTATCCCATTTCACCAACAAGGAAACTGAGGTTCAGGGAAATGACTTACTGCTGATGTTAGAAAGCTAGTCAACACCAGAGCTTACATTTAAACTGCTTTTCTGTATCACAGCAAAGCTTATATCCATTCCTCGCCATCCCCCAGAGTCCCCGGGATACATTCTAGATTCATATGAGATATACATAAGATATACTCATGAGATGTACCTATGCACCTACTCTATTTAGATTAAACATGATATTTCAGGAGAGGATTGATGGAAGTCTGGGGAACAGGACTCAGAGAAAGAAGTGGCTTAAAGGAGAACTGGGAGGAAGAATCTCCTCTGCAATGAGCATAAGGAATGTCATCTGCCTGGATATGGGGCAATTCTGTAAGAAATTCCCCTCAGGATGAGCTGATTTGCTCAGAAAAATGAATACAGAGGGATTTCAGGCAATCTGAGAAGGGCTGGAGTCAGCATGGGCTGTGTGTGGTAGTGCTCCTCACACAGCCATGCATGCACACATATGTACTGCACACATGTGTGGACTGAACTGCTCATGCTTCTCACTATGTTAGCACTGTGATCAACAGTAAACAAAACCAACATGGTATCTGGTTTCCTGGACCTGGGAGGCTGCTGGGAGAAATTGGACAAACTAAACAATCAAACAGAAATTTACAGTACTGTGAAGGGAATGAGCACAGACTCTTAGAGTGGTAAGGGTGGATAAAGAGCTCATATAAGTAGTCAGCAGAGGCTTCTTGGATGTGGTGACAGTTGAGACCTGACAGATGAGCTAGTCTTGTAAGAATGGATGGAAAAAATGCTTCTAGCAAAAACATAGGGTGAAAGAGGTAATCTAGACAGTGGTCAATATTCAGGCCTTACATTGGCAGCAGTGGACATCAAGACCCAGACATGGCAAGACATAAGCTAACCCCCAAGAAAAGAATGAGTAGGAGCTCAGAAAGATCCCAGCTAGCAGGCTAGAGGTTTGAGGCAAAGACATCTTCCTGATGAGAAGAAAAAGCTGGATGACTTAGCTGTTACCATTAGATACCTACTATGCAACTTCTTTGCATGCTCCATACAAATATCACACTTATCCTATCTAATAAAGAGGTAATATGCATATTGACCTTCATGCCCTCACAAGATGGCTGCCTATGACCAAGCTGGCAGATGAGTCAATGAGGGGTGACCAAACGACCAAACAGCAGGTAGTGTGGGGCAACTGGGCTGGCAGCAGAGTCAGTGAAGGGCTACCAAACTACTGAGAAGCAGGCTGCATGGGGCGACCAGCAGGGGTGGGAGGGACAATTAGGGGAGACCAGGCTGGCAGGGGGGGACAGTGAGGGGCAATCAGGCAGGCAGATGAGAGATTAGGAGCCAATGGTCCAAGATTGTGAGACGGATAACCAGCAGTCAGACATCCCCCAAGGGGTCCCGAATTAGAGAGGGTGCAGACTGGGCTGAGGGGACACCCCCCATGCACAAATTTCATGCAATGGGCCTCTAGTTTTCCATAATCTTTCTCTGAAGTAGATGTTATTATCTCTGTATCTAATTTTCTTTTTTCTTTTTTAAATATATTTTATTGATTTGTTACAGAGAGGAAAGGAGAGGGATAGAGAGTTAGAAACATTGATGAGAGAGAATCATCGATCAGGTGCCTCTTGCACACCTCCTACTGGGGATGTGCCCACAACCTAGGTACATGCCCTTGACCGGAATCGAACCTGGGACCTTTCAGTCCAAAGGCTGATGCTCTAGCCACTGAGCTAAACCGATTTTGGCAAGTACCTAATTTTCTACTGCTATTTTTATGACCACAAATTTTATTACTACACATTTCCTATCTCATAGTTTCCATGGGTTAGGAGTTGGAAATTTTTAACTGGATTTTCTTTTCAGTCACAAAACTGAAATCAAGATGTCAGATAGACTGTGTTCTCATCTGGTGGCTTGACTGGGGACAGACTGCTTTCAGGATCCCTCAGATTATGAGCAGAATTCATTTCCTGTGGGTGTAGAACTGACGTCCCTGTTATTTTGCTGGCTATTAGCTGTGGACCACTCTTGGAAATTAGAGGTTGCTTTCAGGTCCTTGCCATATGGCTCCCTCCACTGACCCTCTGACATTCCTAACCACTTTAGTTTCAGGAAGGGTTCAGTCTCATTTAATGATTCCCACAATTAAGTCAAGCCCGTCTGGATAATCTATTTCTGGATTAACTCAAAGTCATAACCCATCATATTTACTGATTCTGCCCTCCCTCAAAAGGAGATTATACTAGGTGTGTATACTAGATGGGAGTGGGGGAAGGGGAAAGGGTAGTCATTGTGAGACAGCTTAGAATTCATAACTTATAATAGTAACAGCCATCATTCTTCCAGCACTTTCTATTTGTCAGGCACTGATCAGCTGACTTGACATGCAACTGGATAACTATTATATTGATTGTAAAATGTCTCCATTTTAAAGATGATTATATAAAACTCAAGGAGGTTGATAATAACTTGGCAAAGGATACATGACCAGGGGGGGGAGAAATAAGGTTTGAGCCCAAATCTTTGCCACTTTAAAGCCCAAACTGTCTCCATTGTCCCCTGTGGCAAAATTTTCTGAACTTTCCCCAAGATCTTGTTCATCCAAATAGCTGGATACCAGAGGCCCCTGAAGCGAAACCCTCTTATTCCCTTTGAACCTTGAAGGGAGAGCCCAGAATTGTGCCAGAAGATCTGCTAGGAAGGACCAGAATGTATCCATTGTACTAGGCCCACACCGACAGCACAGGTATCCTGGACAAGGCAGTCCAACAACCAATCTCCTATTCATGGAGGAGAAGGCACTGGTTCCAGGCCATAGAGAACCCCATTTGTCCAAGAGGGAGGGTCTCAGAGACCTTCAGGGTGTGAAAAGTTGTGTCGAGAAGGCTTGACAGAGACACCAGAGACGTGGGCACCTACTCACAGCTCCATGGAGCCACCACTGCACTTCCCAGGCCTCTTGCTTGAGTGGCTTGAGCTCCACTCTCACCCTGCAACAGAGCCTGAGCAGATGGTTTCAAGTCACTAGAGTAGAAATTAATGGAGTCAGACTATCAACATACTTCTTTTCAATCATAGAGAAGTATTTTCCATGAGTCAAACACCAGATGTATTTTGTTTATGGGGTAATTTAATACTCGTACAGGGTAAGATACTAAAATCAGAAGAGTTGTTCTTGCATTTCAGGCAGAGCCCAAGCATATTCCAGGTTGCCTGCAGTGAAACTTTGGGGCATCAGTTCTGAGATGGAGCCTAGACCTTGCTTCAGTACTTCCCAGAGAGAAAACATATTACTTCTGCAAGAAACTATATGTCTTCCCTTGTGGTTCAATTTATGACTATGCTAGCTAATTGGCCAGAACCTTAGAGATATGGAGGGGTGAAGGAGAAGGAGGGGCAGCATCATTAAAGGGTTAAAACACAGCCAGAAATTAATTAAATTGCCCTTCAGTGGGACCACCTTTTTTCCCCTTAAAAGTCACAAAATTCTCTAAACCAATGGTTTTCCAAGTGTGGCTCCAGGGCCATCAATATCCTCAAACAAGAATTTGTTAGAAATACAGATTCTTAGGTCTTTCACCAGCCTCACTGAATCAAAACCTCCAGGGGCAGAGCCAGCAATCTGCGTTTTAATATACCTTCAGGGGAGTCTGATATTAGAGTTTGAGAACCACTGCTTCAAATACCAGAGACTTTTACTTTACATCTAGCTGTGTAGTTTTACTTATAGCAATTGTAAGTTAGTTAACCTCTTTGTGACTTGGTTTTCTCATCTATAAAATGGAATAATGGTAGTACTTATCTCCTACTTAATTTACTCTGAAAATTAAATGAGGAAATTCACTTAAAGTATTAAAACTGGAACTTGCATAGTATACATTATTAATAAACATTTGTCAAAATCATTGTTGTTATTTGCATTTGCAATTCACTGTGATAATAATTGATAACATTAATAGCCACCATACTTTGTGCACTTATTCTGTGCCAGGCACTATTTACACAACTTGATATATAAATGGAAAATTGCCACATTGACTGTAAAGAGCCATTTTTTCAGTATTATTTCCATTCACTCATTCATCCAACTAACATTACCTGAGCCCGCTATTATGTTCTAGACACTTTGGAGGCACAGGGTACAACAGGGAACAAAGCAAATGAATGCTATGCTTTGTCCAAGTATGCTCACCGCCCTGGTGCTGCTACAAAGTGCCTCCCTTGGCCCAATTTCCCTTCTTGAGAAAGACCACAAATAGTTTTATTTGACTCCTTAAGTAGCAGCAGCATTACTCTTTTATACTGTTCTAGCCATGAGGATGGCCAGTTAATGTTAAGGAAATATACTAAAATTTAAGAGGGCAAACTATGCAAGAAAGTGAGAAAACTTGAGAACATCAAGCCTCATTCACTCTCCAAGGTAACATGATCCTAAGGCCTAACATCTTGAATGTCCAAATAATGGCATAGACTTGTATTTATCCATTTCTTCAGCTACCTGCATTAACTGAAAGGTTTCAGATACATAAGACTTAGGTCATTTGGAATCTGCAAATTGAGGTAGTTGATCTTGTCTCTAGACACCCACTCACACTAAGTATAAACACAGTTTATGTTTTGAAAACAGAACTCACAGGACAAACACAGCCTACAACTTTTTTGTAAATAAAGTTGTACTGGAACACAGCCATGCCCATACATTTATGTATTGTGCAGGGACAGAGTTGAATAGTTCTGAAAGAGACCATCTGGACCATAAAACCTAAAATAATTACTGTCTGGACCTTTACGAAGCATATTTACCAACTCCTGGCCTAAAAGCAAAGCTTATATCGGTTGTCCTATAGAAGACTAGTTTAACCTTTTTAACTATACTGGTTGATTGATTAAGTTATAAGAAAGCTATCAACCACCCATATCCTATCTACCTCCCCCTTTAGGTTATCTGGGTTGAGACTCCACACAAGCATTTCGACTGATTATACAAATATAATTGTAATCAATTAATGTAACAATTTAATAATTAATAAGTTGTTTAATAAAAGTGCAACACAACCTCACTCAATGTTAAAGAAATGCAAATCAAAACAACACTGAGATTCCATTTTTCATTTGTTTGATTAATGGATAACAACAAATTAGTTAATATCAAGAAAGTGAAGAAAAAAAGAAAAGAAAAGAAAAACAAAAGAAGAGAAGATGAATGCAAGGCAGTGGAGATCAGCTTTCCACACTCTGGATGAGAGCATAATTGGTGCCATTTCTGAGGCAGTCACTTTACTAATATCTATGAGAGTCTGCTAATATCAACGTTCTAAGTCGGGGATTTCACTTCTAGGGCATTGTCTTACAGATATGTTCTCAAATGTATATAATGCTATTTTTCTAAATATAAGTATGTTAGTTGCAGTATTGTCTATCATAGCAAAAACTGGGGTTGAGAGTAAATGTTATCCACCAATAAATAATAAAAAGTTTTGTATATTCATATGAAAAGATACTATAAATCATGAAAAAAAAGAATAAACTAGACCTACTTCAACTAATGAGGTGAATAAAGAATGAGCTAGCTCTAATAAAAGCAATACAGATTATTTATTGAAAGGCACAAAAGTGTATGGTGTGTGTGGGTATATTTAGTAATCACCCACTGGTATTAATGTAAACATATACATATGCACATACAAACACACAAATACTTGCAAGTGGGTAGAAAATTTTGGAAATTTGAAAAACAGGAAACTGTTACAAAAATGGTTACCCCTGGAAAAGAAACCCATGAGTGTGAACTAGAAGAGATACTCATTTTTGCCTTTGTACCCTCTTGTTCCATTTGACTATTGTTTATCATATGCAGATTTTGTTAGTATAATTTTAAAACATGTTTTCATGAAACAAAAGTACCATTCTATGTCTGGCATTGGTGTTCCTCAAGCCCAGGGACCTGGTGGGAAGAGGGCATTACTATTAGTCTGAAAGACCTTCCCCCAACCTAAGGAAATAAAGGCTCTTCCTAGGAGCAGTCCAGCTGCTGCTACTGACTCCCTAACTTGCAAACTCTCTGGCTACTGTGTATGAGAAGTCAGTGTTATTAAAGACGAAGGAAAATCAATAACCCATCACGGAGAGGGCTTTGGAGTCAGATGAAAAGGCTCTGAATTCTGGTGGTCCCCAGAAGCTATGAGACCCCCCAGAAAAGTAGTAAATATCAAAGCCTCTGAGCCTGTTTCCTCTCCTATGAAAGGGGGGATCACACTGCCACCACACACAATGGGCGTGGGCAGGGCCAGCCCTCATGTAGCACATGTCCTGTGCCAGGCTCTGTGCTAAGCAAATCATGGGCTCTACTGCATTTAGTTTTAATGGCAGCCAAACCACTATCCTCATTTTTCGGAAGGGGACATCAGGACAGTTATTAAGTAGCAGTCAGGGTACAAACCCCAGTCTGTCTGCTTGAGCTTGCAACAACTATTAAATTTTGCCTTTTGATTAAATGAGGTAAGATGAGCTCATCTTCTTAGTAATTGCCTCTTAGTAGTGACTCAACCCATGTCATTCATTTCAATGCCCTGCAGAACCTCGGGGTGCCAAGCTAAAAGTGTCCAATGGTCAGTACCCAGGCCCAGTTTCCACACAGCCTGTGTACTACCCCCTGCTGGTTGGTTGGCTTCAGCAGCTTCATGGCCTGTCATTTTGGCAAGAAAGGCCTTCCTCAGCCAAGCTGAGCGCCCTCTGCTGAGGAACCTGGGCACTGCAGTGCTGTCCTGGAGCTCCTTCCTGACCTAGCCTTTGTTCACAGCTCCTTTTGCAAGAGAAGCCTCAGCCTTAGTAACCAGGCACAGCCCAGAAGGTTCTTCTTCAGGGACCCATATCACTGCAGAGCTCTGAATTCATTATCTCTCTCTCTCTCTCTCTCTCTCTCTCTCTCTCTCTCTCTCTCTCTCTCTCTCTCTCTCTCTCTCTCTCTCTTTCTCTTATACACACACACACACACACACACACACACACACACACACCACTCACCATAGAACCAGAAGAGATCTCTGTCACCTCATTGAACCATACCTAGCCTCTCCCCTCAGTCCAGGAAGTTCAGGCCTGATCTAATTTATAGGATAGCCCCCTCCCAGAGTCCAGATTCTCTCCACAGACAGAAATCCTGGCTGTATCTTACCTGGGTCCATTCTGTTTTATTCCTTCTTATGTCCAGAGTTCATATTGTCCTGAGTCTCAACTACCTTTCTGTAAAGCAGGATAACACTTATTTTGTTGTGTCTGGAGTGAGAGGAGAGGGCATGACACCCAGAAAGGCTTAGGAGTTCTTCTAGGAATTCCTTGTAGAATTCAACTAAAAACCCTTCTATGTATCCACAGACCTCACCACTCCTTTCTGAACCTCCAGCTCAGCCTTCAGTCTGATAAATTGATGCTGTGGTTATACTAGAAAGCCTGTTGTTTCTTCTGCCCTTTACACTCCTTGAACCCACATGTGCTGAGAGACTCTTTCCCTATGTTCCTGCTGAGCATGAACAGGCCATGTGATGATGATCCTCTGACCACAGCTGCCAGGACCAGGGTGGGTACCTCATGAAGGACTGGCACACATCATGACCAACTCAGCTCTGAGTTGGCATTTGCTGTTAAAATGCTTAGGCTAGCCGCTTTGGCTCAGTGGATAGAGTGTTGGCCTGCAGAATGAAGGGTCCACTCAAGAGCACATGCCAAGGTTGCAGGCTCAGTCCCCAGTAGGCAGTGTGCAGGAGGCAGCTTATCAATGATTCTCTCTCATTATTGATGTTTCTATCGCTCTCTTCTGTTTCCTCCCCCTCTGAAGTAAATACAAAAATATATTTTTAAAAATGCTTAGGCTGAAACATAAGCCCAACTCAAACTTATTTTTTTTTATTTTCTTGGTAATATTTGAACAACAACAAAAAACCTTCCCAGCCAGTTTTCTCTAGTGGGCACTTGACAGAAGGAATGCCCATAAGGAGGGACTTGCACCCTAAAGGAAACTGTTCTCAACCACCTGCTCCAAGGAGTGCTTGCCTTTCCATCATGTAAATTCAAGATGGGAAAGGTTGAGATTTAGGACAGAGGCCCCTAATCTGTTGAACTTATTAATAAGAAAACTCTGGAGAAAAGAGAGGAATGCTTTAGCTCATGCAGCTAAGAAATCCAGAGGCTAGTTCTTCTGGTAAGGCTGGATTCAACAAGCTCAATTTTATTAGGACTTGGTTTCTTTCTACCTTGATGTGTGCTTTCCTCTGAGTTGACTTAATTCTTACAAGCATAATAGATGCTGGAAGCCCTGGAAACATAGCCTCAAAGCTTAGCTACCCTTTCCTAATAGTTTCAATAAAAGTTAAGAATTAGGCCTCACTGGATGAATTTGGGTCCCAAGCCCAATTCTAAACTGGTTACTGTGGCTAGGGAATGGTATATGACAATTATTCCAAGGATCCAAAGAAAAATAAAGAATCATTGCTAGAAAAAGGCAATAGGAAGATGGGCTGGGTAAAAACAAGAGATGGTCACAAGAGTCATGTAGAGGACAGATCTGAGGCTGATGTTCATCCATTCACTCACTTTGTCAATAATTATTTAGCAACTCCTGTGTGCCAGGCACCATGGGAGGCTCTGAGGCTGAGTAAAGTCATGAGATATAGCACTTGCTCTTATGAAGCCTGGGTCCAGATGAATAAACACACCAGAAAGCACTCAAGTAAATGAGTTGGGTATGAAGAGTGTAACAGCTAAGATGACAGAAAACAGGAATGAAAACAGAAAATAATGGTGTCAGAGAAGGCCAAACCGAGTGACCATATGGATGCCCACTTGCAATAACAAAGCAGAAAGAACCAGTGAATTCTATGATGAGGGCTGTGTGTGTGTGTGTGTGTGTGTGTGTGTGTGTGTGAGTGTGTGTGTGTGTTGGAAAGTTGGAGCAGATGTGCAAAGCTAACAGACCATATTTCCCCAGAGAGGAGAAGTAAGGAGAGAGGAGAAAGACAGACAGACAGAGATGTAAAGGGCTTACAGCTGTTTTTCTCCTCTTAGTCTCACTCTCAATTTCTTATCATGAATTCCCTTTACTCAGGTTTGGTCTTTGTCTTGAGTAAACCACCCTTGACTATGAAACTAATTAAAAATTGAAGACTCCCAACCTCATTACCACATTGGTTGCTCATAAGACACCATTTTGTGAGTTCATCCATTTTTAAACGATGTTAAGATACCCAAAATTTTACTGGGTATGAATGTGTGCCAGCCACTGTTGTAAATATTTTATATATTACTGTGTGTTTATATGTTTATACTTTATATACATATAAACACAGGAGCTGAGGCAGCCAGTTCAGTTGTTCATTTAAAAACCAAAGCACCAGGTCCATTTCATGGGCTCTCGTCAGTGGAGGTACAAGCCTATCAGAGCATAAAGGATGACTCATTGCTAATTTCAGTAGGCACCTCATTCCTTGAAGATGCCCAAATCAAAGTGTACACACTGACATACATCACACTCACATACATGCATAATGCATACACAGAGTACACACACAGAACACACACCGACATGAATTCTATCCATGCTCATACATATACATACATAAAGAACCCATGCAAAGTGCATACATACACAAAGTATACAAAGTATATACTCATTACACACACTCAAAATGTGTGTGTATTTATATATATATATATATATATATATATATATATATATATAATATCCTATATAATAAAAGGCTAATATGCAAATCAACTGAACAGTGGGATGACTGGTAGCTATTACACGGATTGACCACCAAAGGACTCAATGCAGAAGCTGCCCCCTGGTGATCAGTGTGCTCCCACAGGGGCAGCACCGCTCAACCAGAAGCCCTGAGCAAGGCTAATGGCTGAGGAGCACAGGGGTGGTGGCAGGAGCCTCTCCCGTCTTCACTAAGGATGTCCATCTGTCTGCAGGAAGTGGGCCTAAACCATCAGTTAGACATCCCCCAAGGGAGGGTTCCCAGACTGCAAGAGGGTGCAGGCTGGGCTGAGAGACTCCCCCCAAGTGCATGAATTTCATGCACCAGGCCTCTAATATCTATCTATCTATCTATCTATCTATCTATCTATCTATCTATGTATATATATATGTGTGTGTGTGTATATATATATATGTGTATATATATATCTGTATATATATATATATACAGATATATATATATATAAAATCGCATGAGACCCAGACCCACAGAGCCAACAGCACCCCAGACCTGTCCTGTGTGAGCCATAGGCTCCGCCTCTTGCTGTATGAGCTATCAGCCCCGCACTAGTCCCACCACAACATGTGAGCCACAAGCCCTGCCTGCCTTGCAGCCCTGAGCAGCTCATGGGTCTGGGGGAGGAACTGAAAGGTGCTCTAGCACCTCCTGGTGACTGGTGTTAGGGTGTGATGGCCATAGGCCCTTAATTTTATATATATATATATATATATATATATATATATATATATATATATATTGGTATATATCCTATCTAATAAAAAGGTAATATGCAAATTAACCATCACTCTGTCACAAATATGGTGGCACCCACAGCCATAAGATGGTGGTGTCCAGTCCCCTCAGCTTCCTTGGGGGTCTGCCACTGAGAGAGGGCAGCATGAGCATCCTGGAGGAATGCTTATTTTGTCACCACAGTGATGGAGAGCTGCTGGGACGGGACGGGACGCTTGCTTCCGTGGCTGAGCCCAGGCCTGGAGAGGAGATGCCAGGCCTGCCTCACACTGAAGCAGCATGGCTCCCTGCTCCTGTAGAAGCAGCGTGGCTTCCATGGAAGCAGTGCAGCTCCCAGCAGCGCATTGTGGTTCCTGGCCTACTGCGCACAATACTGTGCCATGGGCTACTAGTGTGTGAGTATGTGTGTGAGTGTGTGTGTGTATTTTGTGTGTATACTTTGTGTGTATACTTATATACAAAATTGCATGTATATAAGTATACACACAAATTATACACCTATACACAAAACACATAGTAAATACTCACAGATTATGAAAAGTATTCAGATTGATTGAACTACCATTTGTTGAAGCCCTACTCATTGTCAGACACTGGGGTTGAAGGTGTTTCATACCTTGCATAATACCAACACCTCTAGAAGGCACAGTCTCACCAACATTTCCCTTTTTTAAAGGAAATGACTTCTCCTGGGCCACACCTCTAGGATATGATAGAGCCAGACATGATCTGTTATTGGACATCTCCCCACTTTGGTCAACTCTATGCTGCTCTCTAAATGTGCATGTGTGTGCATCCAGGTCCTGTCACAGCCACTGTGTCTACACATAGTGTCTCCCTGAGATGTAAATCTCAGCATATCACATATCTCAGGGTATAAATGGTGTCCTCTATACTCTAGACTGCTGACGCCATTCCATATTTATTGAATTTATTTAAAAACAACAAACATTCTCAATTATTTCCACACTGCTCGGGACCATAATTTATTCAGAGGTATGAGCTATCAAGTTTCTCAGGGATTGCTTCAAAATGTCAGATCTAAAAGATGACTCCCATGTTAGTGAATATGAAACACCCATTTATATTTTTCATTTTTACTTTGATTTAATTTTCAGACAATTCAACTTTCTCCCTATGCCTGAGTGCCTAAATTCATTTCACTTGTCAAAAGAGACAAATTTTCATAATTACAAAATAAAACATGGTGGTCCTTCTTTGGTGACCGCATATTTCACATCACTTTTTTTTTCCGGATGAAAATGCCTTTCCTAGTCTAGTTGGCTTGCGTCTGACATATTTTTATTCAATCACTGCTTAGAACAGACAAGGGTACAGACTTAACATTCACTAATGTTTTGTTATGTTAATGAACATCTGTAAAAAGGGTGATGAAATTCCCCAACCCAGGCTGCAAAGCTCACATCTTTCCTGTAACTTGAACTGGAAGAAAGTCAGTGTTCTGAGATTCTGGGCTGAAGCATAAAATATGCCCTGTCCTCTAAGGGTAATTTCTGCCTTAACCAAAAAGCCCTCAAGTCCTACCATCAGGCTCAATCAGGACGTTCATTTTACAGAGATCAGAAGCATTTAGGGTTTTCTTACCATAGCTGTCAGGAACGTGCACTCAATGTAGTGAGGGGAGTTTCTTAGTAAGACATTTTTATTTACAAAATTAATACATGTTCTTTATTTAGAAATTAGGGGGGAAACATAAGCATAAAAAGGTAATCTATTACTTCACCATTCAAAGCAAAACACAACCAACATTTTTTAAAATTGATTTGAGAGACAGAGAGAGAGAGGAAGGGATTGAAACATCCATTTGTTGTCCCACTTATGTATGCGTTCATTGGTCACTTCTTGTATATGCCCTGACTAGGGATGGAACCCACAACTTTGATATATCAGGACAACTTTATAATCAACTGAGCTATTTGGCTAGTGCAACACAGCCAACATTTTGATGCAACATCAGATCATTCTTTTAAAAGTAAAATTCAGCTCTAGCTAACTTGGCTCAGTGGCTAGAGCATAGGCCCTCAAACTGAAGGCTCCTGGGTTTAATTCCAGTAAAGGACACATACTTTGGTTGCAGGCTCAATCCCTGGCCCATCCCCGGAAGCGGGTGCAGAAGACAACCAATCCATGTGTTTCTCTCACATCAATGTTTCTCTCTGTCTTTCCCCACCCCTTCCACGGTCTCTAAAAATAATATTTTAGGGTAAAGATTAATAAAAAAAATAAAAATAAAATTCACTTTTGACTTGGTTGAGCTATTGAATACTTGAAAATAAATTTTTATCATTAAAAATTCACTCTAGCTTGGTTGGCATGGCTCAGTGTTTGAGTGTTGACCTATGAACTAGGAGATCATGAGTCGATTCTCAATCAGAGCACATGCCCAGGTTGTGGGCTCTATCCCTAGTGTGGGGTGGGCAGAAGGGAGCCAATCTGATTCTCTCTCATCACTGATGTTTCTAACCCTCTCTTCATCTCCCTTCCTCTATGAAATCAATAAAAATAGATTTTTTAGAAATCCACTTTATTGGTTGTCAAGTGTTTGAAGATAAAAATGGGGAAAAAATGTTTGGTTATTTGAAACTTTATCTGAATTGCAAAGTTCTGACTCAAAGACTATTGAGATGCCCAGTCTGGTCACCAGCCTCACTCCCCCTCTCCCACCCCTCTCTCTCATATCTGGACACACCAACCACTCACAAAATAAAGTGACAGAATTTAAAATGTAGTGGCTAGTAAATGCTGACAAGGGTAGAGGATAATGAGAAACTGTGGAATGTAGAGAATGATGGGAAATTGGAATGAAGAGACTACAAGGCACAATGGACTATCAGAGGGAGTAGTTATTTTCAAGAGCTGACTTAAAAAGACAGAAAAATGATAACATGCTTGATACACATCCATATATACACAACTTCATATAAATAGCATCATTGTTATGGATTGGTGTCTCTGACTAGCAGACTCTGTGATGGAGACGAGTATGCAATAGGTTCCTTACAAAGTTCTTAATGGAATTGTAAGGATTGTACATGATGGAAAAAGAATTTAGCATAGAGGGAAGCCAATTTGAGATGTTTAACGAAGACCTAGGCTGACCTCATGAAGAGTTGTGAAGCCAAGATGCTCTTCAGAGTTCTCCAAAGATGGTATGAGCGTCCAGGCTTCATCAGCCAGTCATTGGATGTGGCTGCCCTGAGCAAGGTAATGCTCTTCAGAGAGACAATTCCTGAAGCATCCTGATGTCTAAGGACCGAGTGTCAGCAATGCTCCCAGCAGTCCTCCAGGGAAATAAAGGCTCGTCTCAGCATCCACTACACTAGTGTCTCACTCAGCAATGCCTTCTCCCCCAAATGAAAAGGCATACAGGTAGCCAGACTCCTTAAGATATTGCTATGGGGATACACTCAGAAGTCAGAGGAAGTCAGCAAAAGGCCACCATGATGGAGAAACCCAAATGTTTGCACTCACGAGCTGATAACCCATCTAAAATGAAAAGAAGGAGAAAGGAAGATGGGGAAGGAAAGAAAAGCACAGGTCACTTTAAACACTGCCTAATAAAATAATCAACAGGAAGTATGGACAATGAGGACAGCCTCGTTTTGAAAGACCACAAAACTAAATTTATCTGGAATGCCCATTTTTTGTTGCCACCAGAGCTTAGTTCCCAGATCTATAGTGGGTAAAACTTGATATTTCTAAAAACCAAGGACTGGTAAAGCTAACCTTCCCATCACTCATTTCTGATGATGTGTTGGTTTCCAGAGCAGGGATCTCAGCTCCCACACTGAGCTCACTGCCTTGTTTATGAGAAGTTTTTGAGATGTCAGGCCAAGGAAGCACTTCCCATAGCAGGCACAACATTTGCCACTGGGTGTCACACATCACTAACTCCTCTCTCTCTCTCTTCCTTTCTCTCTCTCTCTCTCTCTCTCTCTCTCTCTCTCTCTCTCTCTCTCTCTCTCATCCTGCACCTAAGTGCATAATCACCTGGTAAGGTGTGCACTATCATTCTCATTTTATAAATAAGGAAATAAGAAGCTCAACATGGTGTCCAAAATCACCTAGAGGGTACATAGCACCAGAATTTGTACCCCATATGGGGGCCCAAATTTTTAGTTCAATTCATTATGCATGGCTCAGTCTGTTGGCATGTCCATTGACTTGGTCATGTTTACACCCCATTGCCAAGGGTGATATTTCTCTGTAGTCTGAGCTGCAGCTTAATTTTATTACTGCCATTACTGTCTATTACAGAGGGGTGTGACTATCCCCACTAGATGTGAATTGTAAGTCTGTGGTTCCGTAGCAGGAAGGACCACTCAGTCTCCACAAAATGACAATGCACAGCAAGACACAGCATCTCACTTCAGCTTTTGGAAGACAAAGCTGAGCATTTTCTCTTTGAGAGAATAATTTCCCTCATCATTTGTCTAGCATCCTAACTGTGGAGGGAAGGTTGACTTAAACCCTTTCTGTTTTGCCTTTTTCAAGATGAAGATGTCCCATCAAACCTGAAAAAAAAAAATGGTCTTTTGACAGAATATGATAGCAAAGATAAAATAATAATAAATAACGAATTCATAATAATACCTCACAAGAATTCTGCCAAACTAGGTGCAACTTACTGTATATGGTCAGATTCCGACCATCAGAAAATGTGATATAATCCATGCTTTAATGAATCAGAAAAACACAATACAAGTACTGTACTTAATCAGCCTAAGCCTTGGTTTCTCTAAATATAAGGCTTGGGCTAGGTCATCTTTAAGATTCCTTCCGGTTCTAGCATTTCACAACAAGGGCCCATAGACCTTTATCTTGTGCTGTCTGCCATAGAAAAAAGTGGGGGAAAATGTAAAACTGCCCCCACAACATCACTCCCCAGAACAAAAACAAGCATCCTATAGTGTTCGGTGGCCCGCAATAGCACACAGTTAGAAAATGCTTATGTCAGAGTATTTTTTTAATATTCTTGTTTTACTATGGATGTGGTAATAGAAACATTAGCAGACTAAGACCCAAAGCAAGCTGCAATACCCCCCTAAGCTCATTAGAATACTTAGGCTATAAATTGAAATTAGCATTACAAAAAGAACACTAAAAATTATTTTTTAAGCTAAAAACATCTTTTAAAAAAATTTAAATGGCATTCCAACTCAGTGGTTCTGCAGGCACCCCACCCCCAAGTTAGAATGTCTCAATTATAGCAACATCGCTGTTACTCTCTCAACTGAAATTGCATGTGAGAGCTGTATGATATATATTTGCAGTTTATAAAATAAATTGGGCAGAAAAGAATCTCATAATCTCAAACACATTTAGTTTTCCAGATTCCACAAAGGTAAATGGATGAAGCATGTGATCCTTAAAGCAACAAACAATGATACTAATGATTCATTAATATCTTCATTAGAAGAAATTTGATAAATGCATAGATATTCTCTTCCAGATAACTCTCAAACTCTCAACAGCAAGTTCCTCACAGTTAATTGCATGGCCTTTGATTGGAGTGCTAAGGAGAGGACTGGGTTTTCTGGCCTGCTGTTTTTCAATGCTATACATAACAATTTCACTATGAATTCTAGGATCACACAAAACAGGTAGATGTGGGCCAGTGCTCCACCATGGCCCAGTAACTATCATCTCTTTTGAGATGTAATCCAACAATGCTTCCATTACAGAGGCTTCCCAACTAGTCTCCCTGCTGCCAGCCTTGCCCTCCAGACAAATGCCTTAAAAGTGTAAGTCATTTCATACACAGTCTCAGCTCAACTCCACTTAGATGGAAGGGCATAGCTCTCAAGACCTGACTTGATGGGGTCCCATCTCATAAACTTACCTAATCTTTTATATTTTCCCCTTTACTTATTTTACTTCAGCTATATAGACCTCTTTTGTATTCCTGGAAATTTGTACCTCAAAGCTTTTGTGGTTGTGGCTCTCTCTGCTCTTCATAGATCCATACAATGACCTTCCTTTTCTTGAAGTCTTGGCTCACAGTTTACCTGCGCTGACCATTCTTCTCAATGCCCATCCCATAAGGCATTTTCATACCCATTACCCTGATTGACTTTTCTTTTATCCAGTAAAATTAAAAGCTTCTAACATACTATTTAATTTATTTTTATACCTGTGTTTAATATCTGTAAACTCCAGGAGGGCATTTTTGTTTTGTGATACTGTATCTCCAGAGCCTAAAGGAGTACCTGAGAAGAGCAGACACAGAATAAACACGAATGGATGGAAGGAAGAAAGGAAGGGAGGAAGAAAGAAAGGAAGGAAGGAATGGAGGGAGGTAGGGAGGGAAATATGTAAAAATTAAAAAGCTATTATATTAGGGTGGTTGAATTATACTTTTTATTTCTGATTTTTTATACTATTATTATCATAAAATCATATTGTAATTTAATTTCAAAATATCTATATAGCAAATTACTAGCATTCTCAGGTTGTAGGTAGTAAAAGTTTATTTTGCTTTCAGAATAGTGACTCAATTTGAGTGTGTTACTAAGAATTGTAAATAAGAATATCAAAATATAGTAAAACTTTGCAATATTCAATTTTATAAAAGAATAAGTGATGAAACCCTACGAATAGTGTGCAGTTCCAGAGACAAGAAAGGGACATTCTGGGAAGTGCGTAAAACCCTTCACTTATTGCTTCCACTATCTTTTCTCTCCTCACCATTGCTCAATCGGTTTGGGACTGTAGATGAGTACACTTGAGGGCCAGTGACCACACATGTTACAAAGAGCTCCACCTGGTCCTACCATCCGTCTATGTTCTGCCATATCAAGTCAAAAACCCAATCTCCCTAACAGTATTTTCAGGCCTGCTGCACATGAATTGTTTCCCACACTTTTCTAACTATTTTTGGACTTTATAGTCCAGTTCCCGGGGTCCAGCATCATAGTCAATCTATGCGCTTAACCAAGAAGGAGAGAGAGAAAAGAAGGTAGAAAGGGATGGGGAGTTGGGAGAAAGAGAGAGAGAGAGAGAGAGAGAGAGAGAGAGAGAGAGAGAGAGAGAGACAGAGAGAGAGACAGAGAGAGAGACAGAGAAAGAGAGAGAGAGAGAGAGAGATTTATCTAAAGGAACACAGGCCAGGGGTAGCTTGTTGAGAAACATCAGTTTGGTACCCATTGCGTTAAAAGAAAGTGGCATATGCAGAACTTTATGAGCCATTTGAAGGATTGCAAAGGGTCATTTAAACTCCATGTGATGTATGTTTCATGTTCTGATTTTAGACCTTAAACCTGGAATTGGATTTGACTCCATTATCTGCTTTGTTTCCTAATGTCACCTTGCCTTGGATTTGCATTTTGGCTTTTACACAAAACCCACTACCTCACATCAGTGTCCCACACTCAGTCATTATTGGAGGACCCAGTCCACTCTACACACACACACACACACACACACACACACACACACACACAGCTCGCCAGGAGTCTGAAATGAATGAGGTACCATACACATTTCATGAACAAAAAAAGAATGAGTGGTGAAACACCAGCAGGTCAGCAACTTAGTGCCAAAGCTGTTGAATGAGTAGAAATAGTAAATGGAGAATAAATAAATGAACAATCAGCAAATATTGAACAGTGTGCTAGACAATATGAACTCTACAACTTTCAAAAACAGTTCTAATTCATTCAAATGAGTTCTCCAGCCAACTACAGTAACTTTGGAGACCAACAGCATCCACCTGGTTCCTTTAAAAAGCTGCCAAGTAAGTGTCAATATCCCTATTCCCTGACATCCCAGAAGAATGGCTCATACACGCCTTCATCTATTTATTTATGTATGTATTCTATTCAGTACAAAATTATATTTAATTCCAACCCATTCAACCTATTTTGATGAGATGATTTATCTAACAAATATCAATAGAACAGCAATTATATGTCAAAAACTTGTGCCAGGGCTTCTTTTCTGTGCACAAATCCAGGCAGTTTCCTCTACAGAGATTAACAGTCTAGTTGTGGCAAATCAAGAGACATGAGAGAAAATCCAAATTCTACTACACACTCTTGCATTTCTGTACTATGCCCATTTTTCCCTCATGCATTTCGTCCTCAAGCATTTTTGGCTTCTATTTATCAGAACCAAAATTAAAATTTCAAGGTCAAATGATATATAACAGAGACATGAAAATTCATAACTAGTATGAAGATAGTACTTATGAATACCCAAAGGACATGTTGTATATTTTTAACTTGCTCTTAAAACCTCTGAATTCAAATGTGAGGTACTGCATACAGAAGATGAAGACAAATTATGTTTTGTGAATGAAGAAAGGGGCTTTTTATTTATTTATTTATTTTGCAATAGATTAAGATACTTCCTTTCTCTAATGAGTCATCAATGACTCATCTACTTTTGGGAAAATCTGAAGTGGCCGGTGATTTGATTACTTCTTCTGCTGTAAACACATCTAAGAAGTGATATGTAAAAGATAAACAAAAAAGAATCCTGAAAATTTCAAATAATTGTGTGTTTTTTCCAAATTACACCAACCTAAAAGTGATTTTTAATGCAAAATATGAGCTTTCTTTCATATTGACAATATTTAAGTGTGGCCACTGAACCAACTGATTTTAGCTGAATGCATAAGGTTGGTGGTTACTTATTTTCCACCAGAGGTCCAATGCACAAAATTTGTGCAAAAGGCTGGACCTTAGCAGCCCTGGCTACCTCGTGGCCCTGCCCACTGATGGTTTCAGAAGATTGTCCAGATGTCATTCCAGAAGGTTGTTCTGCCTTCCAGTATAATTAGCATATTAGCTCTTTTTATATAGGATTAATGAGATTCACTATAATATCAATCCAATTCAATCATTTTACAACTGAAAGCCACAGAATGACTTTCATCTTTTTTTAATGTATTGTCAATACAACACCATTCTACCTTTACTTCTGTTTCTTTTTCTCTCTAGATCCTCTAAATATTTTGATAACTTATAAAGCTAAGAAATGTTTAATGTTGAAGAAAAGCACCAGAGAACTTTTTGAAATTCATTGTATCCCAAAGGCTGACAGCAAGTATATACTTTCTGGTACATAAGGGAGAAAAATGTATTTGGTATGACTGGCTGTTAATATGTCATCAGGATAAATCATAAGTCTTATTCTTGGAAATCCTAATAAAAGAAGTCACTTGAGACATGAAAAGTACAAAAATAATCACCAATAGGTTCTATCTTTGACTAGAACCTGGGGAAATTTTGAAAGTATTCATTCACTGAGACACTTAAAAAGACATTGCCCAAATTTATCACTGTCATAAATTCTTCCTGAACTAAAAAATTTCCTTAGAGTAATTTACAATGCCCATCATAAAATACTCCATCAAAAGGAAACACTTTAGATTTAATACAAAACTGTAAACTCCCAAGGACTCAGGGACAATGGTCTCAGCTCGTCTCCAGAGAAGATGGAGTGATCTATGACTCCTATATACCTCAAGACCTGGTCTCGCTTTAGTCTGATATCCTGCCTTCTGGATCACCCACAGCTCTGGTCAGTTTCTCCCCCTTCCAGGACTCCAGAATAAAGATGTGCTTTGAAATAATACACTGGTTCAACATCATCTATCTCAGGAGGATGGGGTGGCAGAAAGGATGCTATCATCTGGATACACTAATTGGATGGTCAGAAGTAATCTAATTAGTAAAGCAAATAAACTTGAGTTCCAGGTCTAGCCTCATGGTGGAAGGAGGCTAGTCCACATTAGATGTTTCTGGATGCCTCAATAACTCTATCAAGGTAATTAGTTTCATTGTGTCTTGAGGCCAGGAAAGGTTTTAATTAACTAATGGGTCCCTTGCAAGATAAAATAAATCTACACACTAAAGAACAGGATCATCAGCTTTCCATCTTTTTGCTCTTTTTCCCTTCAAACTCTTAACACAATAAATCCAAATTATGGCACCAACTCTGATGACACCCCTGTACTCTAACCCCACAATTCCCACTGCAGCTGGCCTCCTCCATCAGAGGTTCTCAACCTTTCTAATGCCGCGACCCTTTAAAACAGTTCCTCAAGTTGTGGTGACCCCCCAACCATAAAATTATTTTCATTGCTACTTCATAATTGTAATTTTGTTACTGTTAATGAATCATAATGTAAATATCTGTGTTTTCCAATGGTCTTAAACGACCCTGCTAGCAGTTCTCAACCTGTGGGTCGCAACAGAGCCTGGGCAGCAATAGCCTAAGGTCACCTAACAGGGTCGCCTAAGACCATAAAAAATCAGAGATATTTACATTATGATTCATAACAGTTTTAAAGGGTCACGGCATTAGAAAGGTTGAAAACCACTGATCTAGATGCTCTTGATGAGACTTTGAATCCCTTGCTCTAAAGTTAAACTCAACATCATTCTCCAAATGTGGCTGTTCTATTAAGGTCTTATATCTCCTCGTTTATTTGCATTCAAAACCTTCTTCAATCCCAGCATCTAAGTTGTGTGCATCTGGCTTCTTGCACACCCTCATACCTTTCTTTCCTAGGTAGCCCAGGGCCAGCAGGTTGATTCAACCAGACATCTCACTCTCCTAATACTTTTGTTCTTTCCCTGAAATAAGTTCTGCATAACACTGCCAAATAAATCTGTCCAATGTATAGCTCTACAAATGTCACTCTGATATCAGAACCTTTCCACATCTATTCAATTGATTTACCAAAGATAGTCTACACCTCTTACCTAGCTTTGCTTTTCATTATGATAAACAGCTACTTAGCCTCACTTCCCATGTGTTGACATTATACTGGTACCATTGCTCCCATCCCTTCCTTTGCTGGAAAAGATCCATCTCCACTGCTGCCTATTGAAATACTGCCATTCCTTCCAAGTAATGCTAAAATACCATGTGCTCAACCAAAAATTCCTTTCCCCCATTTCTCCTGTCAGAAAATTTGTTTTGTTTTTCCATAAAACCTTGATCATATAATACCAACTGACTTTTGCTTCATCTCTGATTTTTGTACATATACTTAATCTCCCATGTAGGGTTATAAAGTCATTGAAGGCAAGGATTCTCACCTTTGCTCTGATTCAGGTTTTATTACTAAGTTAACATTTTATTGACTGTATAAACAGAATTCACACACAAAACAATGGAGCGCAGAGGTTCTGTTATCAAACCTTTAGCCCAGAGTTTATAGTAATCCTTTACTTCTCACACCCATGAGTCCTGGATAACTACTATATAGGTTGTGATATTGAAGTAAATGCTGAAAAGCAGCAGGACGAAAAATAAAGAAACTAAATGAAGCATGAAGAGATATGACTATTTTTCCTAGAAATCTGAACACCTGAAATTTTAGAAGAAGGCATTAAGCAAAAGACCTGAACTGTCTGGTGTATTGTAGAAATAAGCCAAGAGAAGACAGAGGAATGAAAAGAAGATATTTACAGACAGGAAAACACCCTCCATATATGCTCAGAGATTTTGAGCATGAACTATTTAGGGAAATGCAATAGTTAAAGAATAGAGTTCAAGAAACTTGCTAATGGAAAACAAGACTAGAGATGTGCAGAGGGCCATTCATTAAATATTGGCAACTTTCTAGAAATTACTCCCTTAAAAACGTTCTCACCTTTTTCCAGAGTCTGTGTTGTGCCCCTCAAAGGTCTGTTATTTGGGGGCTCGGAAGGGCCACAGCTAATGAGTGTTGGCACCAGCAAGAAGTGAAAACAATCAAACTCCTGAACCAAGGAGAACTCAGCAAGCTCATCAGGGCACTGCAGTTTGTGCTGTAGGATTTTACTATATTATCACAATTAGAGGTGGGTGGAGAGGGATAGAGGGAAGGTGTCAAAAGAAAGTTTGTGAAAGAATAGGTGTGCATTAACCAATCAGAATCACTAATTGCAATCTGAACTTCATTTTTCTCATAGGAAAAAATAGAACAGCAATGACAACCACAGAACAGACACTGCTCTAGTGCTGGCACAGTGCTAAGCACATGATGTGAGATTTTCTCCTCACAATAACTGTATTAAGTATTATCCACATTTTATAGGTGAAGAAATTTAGGTGTACAGGGATTAAGAAACTTACCTATGTTAATACAGGCAGTTCATGTTTGAGCTGGGTTTTAAACCAAAGCGGTCATTGCTCAGGGTCCCATGGCATTAATTATCTTCCTCTCTCTGCTTATCAGGGATCCACTCTCAAATTTATACAAGGTTGGTGTAGCCAACCACAAGAATTGAAAAATCAGGCTCATTGGGAAAAGAGAAATTAAAAGGCTATTGCTGCCCAGACCCTAGTTATATACAATCAAGAAAAAGAGTCAGCTCAGGGACTAGCATGTTATACACAGTACCAGAGTGCTGTCTGAGGTTAGCAACCAGGAGGGATAGAGCCATAAATAAGTCCTTGAAATGATTAGTCTGTCCTTTAATAATAAAGAGGAATCAATAAATTACAGCAAGGCCAGCCACACACTTCTTTATAATCCTATAAACCAGAGACTCCAGAGAGAACCTTCTGCGGTTGCAGCTCCCAAGCAACAGGCCCAGTAGTGATGGGACAGAGTGGAAGAGACTGATCATCAGACATCAAGGACTCTTAAAAGAAAAATATTTTGTTATGTTTCCACAAGGAAGTGGGAAATATAGCATAGTACAAGGGCCTCGAGACATTGTACAGAAGGAATAATGACCACAAAACTATAGACAGCTCAAAGCCAGACAGCTGCAGTCCATCTCACACACATTCCCAAGCCTTCTGTACAGTGATGGACACAAGACCAGATGCCCAGGTCTCCCTGCAAGGCAGCTTTCATTGCTCCAGCTACTGGAAGAGCTGTCAGCAGGCAACCTTCAGCTGTCAGCCCTCCCAGGAATTGTCTAACCCACACTTACACATCAATGTCAGATGGAGGCAGCAGGATAAAGGCCAAGACAAAGCAGGGCAAGTCTGATAGGCTGTATTGGCTTCGGCCTCCTGTGTGGCAATGTGGCTTTCTCTCTGTCTATCTTGCTTCCTCCCTCTCCCTTCCAAATATGTTGATCCGAAGTATTCTCCCTAATAAACACACTGCATGTCAACTCTGCCTCAGAGATGAATCCCCTGGGCAACCAGCCTGCTTCCAGCCTGGGTTTTAAGCTTATCCCTAGTTCCTCTGATGTCCCTACCTTAATTTTATCTAAGCTCTACACTTTCCTTCATATTAGGCAACCAGATTCAGGGATCTTCTGTGATAAAAGAAAGACTAAAGGGATGATGGGGAATACAGGGGGAGAGGCTAAAAGACCTACATTATAAAGGGCTGAGAGAGAAAGGAGATGAATAAGAATAAACCCTGCACAGATGAAAAACTGGATGAAGTTTTTGAGGGTTGATGGATGAGAGTATCTGGACAAAAGAGGATTGTATTTGTGATGAAATAGGTTTTAAGAGGAGTCACTAAGATTATGAACTGAATCCACAGCGGTGTTTTCCAGGAGACACAAGTAAAACTGGAATCATGTTTTAATTACTCCTGAGTGCTAGACTGTGTGTTTAATATGTGACTCCACATAGAATTTAAGACCCTAACTTTTACTGGGTGTATTAATCAGGGTAATTAACAGTAGCTGCTTTAACAAACAATCCCAAATATCAGTGGCTTAATATAATAAAGCTTTATTTCTCACTCATATGATAGTTGACTTGGAATTGGGTGGCTCCCTTTGGCAGATTGCCTCCAAATAGTCTCATCTTGTGATGCTGCCATTTTAAACACTGTCATCCAATCTCTGAGTCCCTATGTCACCCAGATGGCTCCCCATTTATCTCTAACACCACTGAAACATTCTCAATATACTTTTCTCTGCCTTGTTTTCAGCCCTGGGAGGCTTATCTTGAATTGCAGATCACAGGGACCCTTTCACCTCTAGCCTCCAGTTGAGATTGGCCAACGGGGATCCAGGCAGGGAAAAGAAGGGGAAGGTTTATTTCTCTAGTTTCTCCCCTATTGATGTTTGTCAAGTGACTCACCTTGAGAAGGCTGAGTAACTTATCAAAGATCACAGCTCTCCTAGTGGTTCTCAATACATCACACCCCTCACTGTCTCCAGGCTCTTTAATCACAAGCACTTGTCCCTTCAGGCCACAGATTAGTAATAGCCCTACTATTACTAACCTTTTGTGACAGGGTTTCCCTAACCTCACCCATGCATTCATAAATAGCATTTTAATTAAATACATTGAATAATACTAATTTGAATGTGTCTTCTATTTCCTGCTGCAAGCAGGACTTGATACACAGAAAAGAGAGATGATAGGTAGAGTATTCTGTGTGCCCAAGAAAGAGGGATGTGGCCTAGGATTTGGCACACTGAGCTTTTTCTCTGTCACCCTCGTCTAATGGTTTTTGTTTTTCAGAGAAATGCATACTGTTTAGATGTAGGGACAACTTCCTAAGTCTTTCCCCCCACTATTTTACACTATATTTACACATGAAAATTTTATTCTGCTATATTTACTTATTAGAAGCTCCATGCACAAAAATTTGTGCACTGGGGGGACTGGAGGGGGAGAATCACTCAGCCCAGTCTGCCCCCTTTCAGTTTGAGAGCCCTCAGGGGATGTCCTACTGACAGCTTAGGCCCGCTCCCTGCAAGTCTGGCCTCCCTCTGCAGGAGGCGACTAGCCAATCAGGAGAAGGCGATGCCCCCATCATGCCTCTGCTGCTGTCACTGCTTGCAGCCATGGCTTCCTGAGCCTTGGCTCTCACAGTGGCAGCTGCCATCCGAGGTTTGCCTGAGCCTCAGGCAGCTGCTGCAGCTTTGTCTGGAAGGGCATCCAAAAGGACATCTGGAAGATGTCCTCTCTAATTAGCATATTACCTTTATATTAGTATAGACTAGTAGCCCTGCGCATGAATCCGCATGTTAGTAGCTCGCTGCCATCCTCCCGTAGCTCTCCACCTGCTGCCTTGCCCTCCTGTACCTCTCTCTCCCCACTCTCCCCCTTATAGCTTGCTGCCCTGCCCCTTCCAATAGCTCTCTGCCACTCACTTGTAGTTCACTGCCCCACCCTCCTGCAGATCAGTGATCCCGTCGTTACACAATTGGTCATTACACCTCATGGCATAATGGATAATTAGCATATTCCTCTATTATATAATTCATTTCAACAAATATATTTTAGTGCCCTGTAGACTTCCTTTTTCATCCATGGATTATTTAGGACTGCATTGTTTAGTTTTCATATGTTTGGAGATTTTCCCATTATCTTTTGTTACTGTTTTCTAGTTCATTGCATGTGGTCAAAGGATACCCTCTATATATGTTTTCCATCTTTTTAAATTTGTAGAGGCGTGTTTTATGGCCCAGGATATAGTCTACTTTAGTATGCAAGTATCTCCTGAGCACTTGAAAAGCATGCGTACTCTACTGTTGTTGGGCAGAGTGCTCTATCTATTGGATCCCTGTGACAGAGGGTACTGAGTTATTTCTCCTTGCTGATTTTCAAATTGCTCTATCAATTGTTGAAGAGCTCAACTGAAATTGTGGATTTGTTTATTTTTCTTTTCAGTTCCATCAGTTTTTGTTTTGCATGGTTTGCAGCTCTGCTGTTAGGTGCATAGACATTTAGAATTGCTGTCTTTTTGGTAGATTGACCCTTTTATCATGTAAGATCCCTTTCTATCCCTGGAAATTTTCTTTGTTCTAAAGTCTCTTTTTTTTCTGGTCTTAATATAGCCACTCCTGTCCTGCTTTCCTTTGATTATTGATATATAATTGGTTCCATCCTTATACTTTTATTCTGTACTTTTCTTACTATAATGTTACTGTTTGAAGTAAGTTTTTTTTTATAGATGGCATGCAGTTTTATCATATTTTTTATCTACTATCAATCTCTGTGTTTTAATTGGTGCATTAGATCGTTAAATTAAACGTATTAATTTATGTGTTAGGGCTTCAGTCTGCCTTTTTTTGTTTGTTTGTTTTTGTTTATTCCTTCTGTTTTTCATTTCTGTTTCCTTTTTCCTGCCCTCATCTGGGTTACCTGAACATTTCTTTTGAATTCCATTATGCTTGATCCAGGGTTTTTTGAGTGTATCCCTTCATATAAAGTGTTTACTAGTTGCTCTAAATATTACATTATATATATATAAAACTTAACACATCTACCTGTTCACATGACATGTAAAAAACTTTCCTACTTTTAAGGTATTTACCTCCCTCACTTTAGTATTAAATATTTCTTCTATATACCTTAAAAACCACAACAGCATTATAATTTTTGCATCAATCATTAGATATAATCTAAAAAACTCAATAGTAGAAGTCCATTTTATTTACTCACATTTTTACTTTTTTCACTTTTCTTTCTAAAGTTCCCCAATTCCTTCTTTTATCATTGCTTCCCTTTAGAGAATTTCCTGTAATTATTCTTTCAGGGTAGGTCTCCTGGTAACAAGATTTCTTAGTTTTCTTTCATCTTAAAATGGCTTGATTGCTCCTTATTTCCTGAAAAATATTTTCACTGGTTATAAATTTCCTGGGTTGACAGATCTTTCCTTTCAGCATTTGAAAAATAGTATGCCATTTCTTTTTGTCCTCCATGGTTCCTGAGAAGAAATATGCTGTCATCTAAATTGTTTCCCCCTGTGGGTAAGGTATGATTTCTCTCTGGCTTTCTTCAAGAATGTTTCTTTGTCTTTAGTTTTCAGAGTTTAGCTATCTTGTGTTTTAACATGGATTTCTTGGGATTATATTATTTGGGACTTTCTCAGCTTCTTAAGTCAGAGGTTTGTGTCTTTTGCCAAATTTGAGAGATTTTTAGCTATTATTTTTTCAAAGACTTTTCCAGTTCCACCCTTTTTCACCTGTCTTCTGTGGCTGTAACATGATATTCTATTATAGACCAACAGATCTCTGAGACTTTGTTTATTTTTTAAAGTCTCTTTTTTTTTTTCAGATAGAGTAATTTTTATTGTTCTGTCTTCAAGTTCACTGATTCTTGACCCTATTCTCTCCATTCTGCTGTTGAGTCTATCTATTGTGGGTTGTTTTTTAAGTTTGGTTATTGCATGTGTCAGTGCTTAAATTTCTACTTGGTTCTTCTTTATAATTTTTTTGCTGAGAATTTCCATTTTTCATTTATTTCAAGCATGTTCATAATTGCTCACTGCAGCATTTTCATGTTTGCTGCTTTAAAATCCTTGTTAGGATGATTCCAACATCTGTGCCATATAGATGTCGGCATCTGTCAATTGTCTGTTCTCATTCATGTTGAGATTTTCCCAATTTTTGGTAAAATAAGTGAATTTCACTTATATTCTGAACATTTTTCTATTATATTATAAAACTCTCTTTCTTATTTAAATCTTCTTGTTAGCAGGCCTTCTCTGAATCCATGCCATCTCATTATTGCCAGGTGGGGATGAAAGTCCAAGTTCCCTACTTAGCCTCATTTGGAGTGGAAGGATGCCTTATTCCTGCCGGAGGGTGAAGCTCCAGGCTCCTCATTAAGACTCGACTGGTCCCACTATGGCTGGTTAGTGAGGTACACCTTACCTCCTTCCTGCTCCCCCTGTGATGAGGATGGAAATCTAGGCTCATTGCTTGACCTTTAAGGGTTGGAGTGAGGTCATATATTTTGTGTGTGGTATCTGAATGACCTGTCTTTCTATACTGCCCCTTTCCTGGTCCTTTAACTAGAGAGAGCATGCTTTTATTAGAATTTTTTTTTTGTCTGAACCTACTAGCATTGCTAGGTTTGCTGGCTTCTCTAGAACCCAGTCCAGGATTTATGAGGCAAAAAAGAAAACCCAAGAAACACATCATTGAGTCTTCAGTCTCAAGATCCCTCGATAGTCTACTCCTTCTCTTCACCTTTCAGAATCTTATTATTATGTTTCTGTTATGGATGATGTTCTGAGGTTTGTGATAAACTTAGTGAGTGAGAGGAGTAGGTAGAAATGGTCCCCAAATATATATGAATATGCAGTGTACATGTGTGTGTGTATCCACTTTACTGCTAGGGCAATATACCATGCATGTTATAAAAAACACATACAACATTTTAAAAATGAAATTTTTAAAAAGTAATTTAAAATAAAATTATATTAATTACTTGTGCACCAGATTAGAAACTATTGCTTGGATTCCATTCAAGGAGTAGAGAAAAGGGCCTCCCTCCTACTATCTGCCATTATGTCCTGCTGTGTTCCACAGATACCCTTCAGGAACCTGTATCCTTTCTGTTCAGATGTATACCTTCTGTGTGGCTCCTGAGCATATGTGAGGAGAAGCTAAGTATGTGACCCTCTGCCTTACAGGGCACCTAGGTAGAAATGGATGGGCTGGCTCTGTTTAGGCTTAATGTACTCCCTAGGAGACAAGTAAGTTATGTTGATAAACAAGACTCTAAAAGGACACAAATCAATGACAGAAGTCTTTATGTGGTGAGTCTTTTTATGTAATACCACATGAGTAGCTATAGTTTTTGTTAGTTTTTAAAATATATATATTTTATTGATTTTTTTTTACAGTGAAGAAGGGAGAGCATTGGAAACATCAATAAGAGAGAAACATTGTTCAGCTGCCTCCTGCACAATCCCTTTTGGGGATGTGCCTGCAATCAAGGTACATATTCTTGACCAGAATCAAACCTGGGACCCTTTAGTCTGCAGACTGATGCTCTGTCCACTGAGACAAACCAGCTAGGGCTGGTAGCTATAGTTTTAAGCACTCAAAAAAAAAAAAAAATCCATTCCCAAGCTTGGTCTGCTGAGTCTCTGTGGCCTCCAGTAGCACAGCCTGTTCTTCAAGGTTGATGCTGGTGATACCTGCAACATTTTATATCCTTAAATGGCCTTAGGTTAGGTGAGAGAGGCTGCCTTGACCTAAGGCAGGATTTCAAATCAAATAGAAAGACTTTGTGGCCTTGGACTGCTGCCCCCACTCTACTTGAGAGGCATAAAAAACTTTTCTTCCCACCCTCCCTATCCCTGTACATTTACTGGTAAATCAGTATATACCTACATTTAGAAACTGTTCATTGAGCTTCTACTCTACACAAAGAAACATGCTAAGCACAACATTAAGAGAGATCACCAAACCAGACATCATTTGATTATGATCTAGTGTGAGAAGGATTACTATGCTGAGGCTCTACTGCTTTAACTTACACAAGCAAATACAATACATAGCATGTGTGCTATCTCCATCCTCACTTACAGCAGATGTCACTAATAAATCATGTCATGACACAAAGCTGAGCCTAAGCATACTTTCTGTATACTCACTACAAATAAATGAACCACCGATGGAACATTTTTACCATCTCTGAATGAAGGCTTTGTTCTCTGATCTTTGTTTTCTAATTTAGATCCTTTCAATGGTTTGTGAAAAACAAAGAGCATTCATGTTCCTGAGATGTGATGTTTATTATCCAGAATTGCTCTGATTGGTGAAAGACTTGGTGTAAACTTGATTATGCTTGGTGTAAATCATCCTTATAAACTGACTAGAGGCCCAGTGCATGAAAATTCATGCATTGGAGGGGAGGTCCCTAAGCCTGGCCTGCCCCCTCTCACAGTCCTGAAGTCTTCAGAGGTGGGAGGTGACCAGTGATCAGGGGAAGGCGATGCCCCATCACACCTCTGCTGCTGCCACTGCCTGCAGTGCAAGCCTTGGCTGGCCCTGGTTACCTGAGCCTTGAGCAGCTAGGGCGGCTGGGCAGCTGCCATCCAATGCTTGCCTGAGCCTAGGGCCAGCCCTGCAGGGCTGAAGGGGCTGGACATTGTCATCTTGTGGCTGTGGGTGCCACCATTTTTGAGGGTGTGGCAGTCAGATAACATATCCCCTCTTTATTGGCTGTGGGTGCCGTCATCTTTTGTGATGGTGTGAGGATCAATTAGCATATTCCATCTTTATTAGATAGGATCATTTTTTTTAATTATGGAAGCAGAACATCTATAATGCAATGCGGTCCCTTCTTCCTCCAAAACATTGTCATAAACTACATATTTGAAAACAAAGAAGACTTTTAATAAATGTTTTCTTTAAAAAGAATTATCTAAATGCACAGTTGCAGGTTTCCTCTGGAAAGCCTTACTTTGCCCAGTTCTAAGATCTTATAGATAATTCAGAAATGGAGAAAGAAACAATCACATGTCTCACACATGTCCTTCCCCTCCATCCTGGGCTGCCTTGCTATGTCTGACAGTCAGGCTGTATAATGACACCAATCTTTCCAATGGCAATTCCAGCCACAAAGGTGTGGCTGGAATTGCCACACAGAAAGTATGTCTTTGTGGTCTGCTAATATAGAATGGGACTTCAGGAAACATAAATTTGAAGCAAAAACATAACATGTATTTTTTAACTCTTGTTAGTATTTTTTAACTCTTCTTAGGAATTACAGTCAATTTTCATTATCCACAGTACTTATGTTCTATAACAAATACTAAATTACTTGAATACTGAACCACTGCTCCAGGGGAAATATAGAGTTAGGTTCCTGTAAGTCTCTGGTCATAACAATATAATCAACAGATCTATTCATAGCCTTGTTTTGTGTGTTTCTATTGAATGACACCTTATTTAGTATATGGTTGATTCATTGGCATTGAATGCATGGACAAGAGCCCTATAACTTAACCTGAAGGAAGGTAATCTAACACATATATTTTCTGTACAAGGCAGAAAAAGTGCCTTCCTGCACTTAGGAAGACTAGACCGCACTTTAGCACTGATGGGCCATTTAAAATAGCAAAATCACCAACAGAAAGCACAAAAATGCTAAAACCTAGTATTAAATAGATTGCAAAAAGCACAGTTGTTTGTACTATGAGAGCTGAAACAAGAAGGCAGAGAGTCCTCATGTTCCACCTCAGCTAGAAACATGTCAGTGACGTAAATTTTCCACTTCTTTGCCCATGCAGTAAATAACCACAAAGTGTCAAAAGTACTGATTTGAGGAATTACAAATAAATTTCACCAAGTAGGCAGATTAGCAATACGAATTCATGAATAATGAGGACTGACTCTACAGTATTATGTTACTTTCAGTTACGTTATTTAGTTTAAGCTCTGTACTGTCTGTCACATTAGGAGATCACAAGAATCCCCAAAGACCTTAGTATGAATGAACTGTTTTAAAATATTTGTTGCAAAACCAGAAAATAATGTAGAGTTCTATCACTGTAACCTGTTGTGAATTTTTTTACTCCATAAACCGTCCTACTCCCTGATCCCAATGAATTTCTAGGTTTATAGTATATTTGAAACAAATGCCTACTTAGGGATTCTTTGTGAATTATTTAAGCATCTTTATTTCCTTCTTTCCTTCCTTCCTTCCTTCCTTCCTTCCTTCCTTCCTTCCTTTCTTCCTTCCTTCCTTCCTTCCACCCTCCCTTCCTCCTTCTCTCCCTCTTTCTTCCTTCCTTTCTTTCTTCCTTCCTTTCTTTCTTTCTTTCTTCCTTCCTTCCTTCCTTCCTTCCTTCCTTCCTTCCTTCCTTCCTTTCTTTCTTTCTTTCTTTCTTTCTTTCTTTCTTTCTTTCTTTCTTTCTTTCTTTTTTCCTCATTCATTTTTATAGCTTTCATGTAAGCATTCTTATGATACCCTTCACCATTTTAATTTATTTAAAGAGTTTTGCTACGGTAGTTCAAAGTAGTTAAGCAGAGGTTAGTAAGGTTGAGAAAGCCTCTACTAATCAAAATATTGCATCCAGTGTGATCTCAGTTTTATCCACCTTTACAAGATTCTTTGTCCCATTTCGGTCCTTTCTCTGGAGGGACAGCTTAGAACACACTGACCAAGGCAGCCCATTGAGAAAGATAACCAAGCCAGGTGAGGTAACAGTCCCAAACATCAGGTATGGACCCCCCATCCTTGAACTTCTCAGTCACCTGTGCCTGAAGGGAAAGATTATGTTATATTGCTCTCTGAGGACCAATTCCCAGGATGGAGGCAGATGAGAAATTGCTAGGGAGAAGGCCTTTGACTGGTTAGATGCTGCAATAGTCCAGGCCAGAGCACTTTCCTCTTCATCTGTGGAGTCTGTTGGGCCAAGGGAAGTCAGTGTCTAGAAAATGAAGTGATGTCATGCCAGGGTATCTCCAAATTTACTCTTTAGGAAGGCATTTCAACTTTGAAGCTTTGTGCTAACTGCCATCCTGCAGGTAATATCCAAAAATGACCTTTCCATTGGGAGGTGGAGATGGCTATTCTGCCAATCACTGGAAATGTCCCTGGTTTGGCTTCATACTACCTCAGAATCCATTTCCTGGATTCTAAAGACTGTGGGAATGAGAAGGGGGGAGGAGGAGGAGGAGAAAGAGAAGGAGGAGGAGAAGAAGGAGGATAAGGAAGATGAGAAGGAAGAGGAGGAGGAGGAGGAGGAGGAGGAGGAGGAGGAGGAGGAAGACTGGGGGGGGGAGAAAAAGAAAGGGGAGGGGGAAGAGAAGATGCTCAAAAAGAACCCTATCCATTTGCTACAGATCTGTTTCCACTAGAAGCAAATTGACATCAGTGTTTTAAATTGTGCAGGTATCCTCAAGCAGATGTTTGGGAAGAAAGATAAATTGCAGATTATCTTCCTTTTTGTTCATCAGTCTCAATCCCATCCTTCTCCTTTTGCACACACTGGGCTTGATACCCAATACTGATGTGGTCCTCCAAGATGAGGCATTGAGGAGTGAGGTGCAGTGGGAGCTTTGTGTGAAGAGCCTTATGGAAATGCACTATGGGTTTTTTTCCTATATAGGAAACATCTTTGACAAGCTTTTCCCCATTTCCCATACTGACCTCATCTAGTTAGCTTCTCCTGCTTCCAGCTTTGTGTGATTCTGCACAAACAAGCTTTCTCCAAATTCTAATGAATAAGTTCACCTTGCTAAGCTGCCAGGTGCCTTGTTTTTACTTTCTTACATAAATCTTTTTGGTAAAGAAATACCACATTATAGTTTTGAAACTGAAAGAAATCTTAATACATCTTAAAAGTCCCTCCATGCATAAGATTTCTCTAGTAAATGGCTTAACAAATGTCCATTAATTAGATAATACATTCTGTATTCTATTTGCATGTATTTTTTTATCCTATTATTTTTTTATTTTTTATCCTATTATTTTATCCTAAATAAATACAAAGTGAGTCAGTAGTTTAGCATTTGTGTTGCTTTAAGGTTTCCTGTGTTGCTGCTATTACAGCTCACACTTGAAAAGGTTAAATGTTACAGGCTGGAAATTATGACAGAGCGACCTTGAAAACATCAACCATGCAAATAAATGTAAAATGTGAGCTGTCCAACAGTGTCAGGTGTGAGTTTATCAGTACAGACCCTATAGAGAGATGGGTTTATTTACATTGGTGTATAGTCTACTCATATATTCAGCATCTAAGATTTTTTTTACAAAAATAACAATTAATTTTTAAACACCACCAGAATATTTTCTGGTTGATTTATAATTTCTGAGAGTGTATTTTATTTCCATATTTTGTTGTGGCTCTTGTTTTTATTTCAGTACATAAAGTTGCAGTAGTTAAAGCTTTGCCTTGGCAAAAGAAAACAAGAACTAAATATGTGCATGACAACTAGGGTATATGAGAGGAGAAATATGAAGGAAAATGCTTTAGAGAGAGTGAGGGGTTAGTTGTCAGGATGTGAGAATTTTTTTCCCTATGGGGTACAGAATTTTGCATAAGAAAGTATTTCTCAGAAAACTGGGAGTAGGCCAAGTATGAGTAAGTTTAGCTTTGGGTTGTATGCTCCTTTAAAAAGGAAAGTACATAATACAATAAAAAAGAGGAATAAAAGCTTTTATGATCAGTTTTATAAATACATTTCTTACAAGTCGACTTGTTCCCTAGCTGCGATCTTACCATTTCAAATAGATGTAATTTGAATAAATTTTGTATGAAAAAGAATCAACAAAATAACTTTCTAAGAAAAAAAGTATAAAGTGAAGTAGTCCAGAGTTAACATGGAGACTCCCATGGTTATCAGAAAAGCAACCTCCTTTTTATCCTACTCCTCCACCAATCTGCAGCTTCACCTCATGATGTAATGATGGCTTTTCAAGCTCCAGCCATTATATCCACATCCCAGGCAATGTGAAGATCAAAGTGCCTCTTCTAGTGGTATCATATCCCATCAGAAACCCTCCCCATGTGTGCAAGACAATGCTTTATATCCAGAACTCCCTGGACCCATTTAACTGCAAGAGAGATTAAGAAATGTGGGCTTTCAACTGGGCACACTGCTGCTCTGAGAGAATCTGGGGTGCAGTTATCAATGTAGGAAGGACTCATGAATATTGAAAAGTAGATGAAAATCTAGGAGTTTTTGCTAAGAGAAAAAAAACAATGAGACAGGAGTTCCATGCGTTCACTGGGCCCATAGGAGAGATAGATATTAATGAAAGAACCACACCAATACTGGTGAAATCACAGCTGGGTGAGTTAGATGAATCTGTAATAAGGAGATTTGGCAATTGAGGTGAACTCTAACTGCAGAAGTGAGGAGTTGATATTGGGCTGAAAGAGAAAGAAAAAAGCAATTTTCAGTTGCTCAGAGAATTATAAAGTAGGCCAACCATAAGGCTCTGCAGCCTTCTGTTCACCTGCAGGTGAAAGATGCTGACCTCCTCTTCTAGGAACCTTGGGGAGCATTTGCCAGAGTAGAGACAGGGATTCCATGGGCAGACTTATACTTTGGAAACTTTCTGGCTACCTATAGGATATGGGAAGGAGCCCTTCAGATGGAAGTTATTGCAAAAATTCATGCTAGCAGGTGGTCTTGCTGATTGGGGAAATGACAGTGAAAATGAAGGAAAGTGGTGGTTTCCAAAAAGAGTCAGCCTGCCCCAAAACACTCCAGGTGCAAAGCAAGAGCTTTCTCCTGGGAGAAACACACTGTGGGATGCTGCCTTCAGGCAAGAGAAGCAATTATTTTCTGATCTGTAGTTCAACCTACCTAGTCCTGGTTTGCCAGCACACTTCTGAGGAAATTGGATAGCATTTAGAGATGTGGGCACCCTGTGATCCATAGCATTATATAATAATGAGTCTGAGGGGGGCCTTGGGAGTGAAACTGACCAGGGTCTATCTGCAGCTTGTGATTGTATTCCTTCTTGCATTTTCCTGGATCCCAGCTGGGTTTCTGATGTGGAACAAAAGGCTCATCCAGGTGAGCACACAGACTGGGAGAGTCTGAGAGCTCACTGTGACCAAGGCATCTGCAACCTGGGGGTGGGGGGTGGGGGGGAATGGGAGGGAAGATGGTATGGACTGAAATGGTGGAATGCTCAATTTTACCTGTGTCAACTGCCTGGCCCAAAACAGGCCCTCAAGATATTTAATATTTATTGAATAAATGGATTAATACATTGATTGCTCTATCATCACACTAGAGAATTAGTAGGTGGGGAAGGAAGGAAGAGAATAAGTCAAGAAGAAAGGTAAATATCCACAGAGGAGGTTCTGTGTAAAATCTGCCTGCCTGAGGGTCATTCCCATCATGATCCAGGGCTATTCATGCAATAGCTTCGTCTTCTGGTTCATTTGGGTGTCACTAGCAGTGCCTGCAATCTTCTCTCAGGCTTCTCATCTTCCTTGAAGGCCCCATTCACAATGCCCTCTCCAAGAAGACTGCCCACTCTCCTTTTATCCCAACTTCTCAAATCCTTCCTCCAGCTCAGTCCCCCAAAGTTGAGGAAATGTGTTTACTATGATAGATGCCTTTTGGTTCAGATTTTAGCAGCAATATCTCACCATGGGCTCTAAAGTCAGGGACACTTGCTGGGGTTTGGATTCAAGTTCATGTGTCTACAGAGTGGGAGGTAATCAAAGGGCTAGCATATCTAGCTGTGAACATTTAATAAGAGGATCCACGAAGAACATTTAGCATCATTCTTACTTCCTAGGGATCACTCTGTAAATTAACCTTTACATTTACTCCACATGACCTTTGTTGTCTTACCCTCTCTCCCCCTACATTCCTTCTGAACTTCAGAGCTGGTGGCTCTTTTAGCATAACCCACAACCTTTAAGAGAAAAGCTATAAAAACAGTATACTCAATTCATACAAACAACCTTGTGAGAAAAGTTTCATTATTATTATCATCCCCATTTTACCCATGAAGAAAACGAGGCACAGAAAGGTGAGGTAACTTGACCAAGAGCCAGAATTTAAACCCAGGCCATTTTCATAGAGCCACACAATTAACTCCTTTACTCAGGCCAGGAAAAACACACACACACACACACACACACACACACACACACACACACAATCATCCTTAATTCCTAAAGAGAGTGCCTTGTTTTGTTAATTATCCTCTGAAGAATCTGAAAAGATAAACTTCTCCCCTATCCCTCTTCACTTGAAAAATCTAAAGCCTTACTGTTGCCTCCCAAGATGAGCTTCGGATGTCAGGGTCCATGTCTCCACATCCAAGGGGCAATAGCAGGGAAAAGAACAGAGATGGAAGGAAAAAAATAGAGAAGGAAATCAAGAGAGAAGGAAGATGAAGACAGGATGCTTAGGTACCAACCAAAGTAAATCTGCTATCCTGAAAGGCAACCAGATGAGATAAGAAAAAAAAATGTTTGTACTTTCCATTCATACATTCAGTATTTGTTGTATTAGTATTTACTATAAGCACATGAACAAGACAGTGTTCATACTCACTGATCTTACCTTCTGGTGTAGGAAAATAGCCAGTGTTCAAGTCAGTAAAAGTAGAAAATGTATATATTAAAGGGTGTTAGATGCTTTGCAGAGAATTAAAATGGAGTGATGTGACAGATTAGGGAGTCTCTACCTTGTGCACTAGAATCACCTGGATTGGTCTTTCAAATTCAAATGCCCAGGCTGATTACCAGGTAAATTAAATAAAAATCCATGGTAGGTAGCATTTGTATTTTTAAACTCCCAGGATAATATAATATACAGCCAGAGCAGCAAACCTCCTTGATAGAGAGGACCAAGTGGCTGACTTGGGCAGGCTAGTTATGAAAGTCATGTCTGAGACAGCAGTTTTTAGTAATGACCTGAATGTCCAGGGGGAGCGACACACACAAAGATACAAAGGAAGACCCTTCCTGGCAAAGTATCCTAAGCCCAAAATTCCTGTGTATTTTAATCAGCAGCCACTATGCTTATTTCCTCCAGGCTAATAAGCAGTGCTATACACCAGGGTTCTGAGTTGTAGACAACAGGAACCATATTTTGCTACAGTAAGCAGAAAAGTAATTTAGAGAAGGCAATTAGGGTTCACACAATGGATAAGAAGATAGAAAACCCAACTTAGAAAAATGGGCATGAACCAAGCCAACCTCAGAGGACAGCATCTTTTGCCAAACCAGCTAGACAAGGATGCTACTGCCATGCTACAGAACCTGTGGTAGCTGCCCTCAATAAATTCTACCTATCCCTTTATCTGGCCCCACCTAATCCTGACTAACCAAGCCTAGGGCATATGTTCACTGTCCACTTCCAGAGAATTGCCTTTCTGTACTTTCCATAGTAAGAGTCAGGGTACTAGTCACCACCAGTATGATACAATCCAGAGGAGTTGGCTGCAGGGAATGATAATCATCTACCACAGACAACATCAGCATGCCCTGCCCAGTGTGCAGTACAGAGAGTATGATTATGTAAGTAGAGACCTGGTGCATGAATTCATACACAAGTAGGGTCCCTTGGCCTGGCCAGTGAACGGGCCAATCAGGGCCATCTCGCCCAGTCCCCATCATGGCTGATGGGGGCCGGCCGGGGAGGGACCCCAGGAAGGCTCTTGGGCATGTCCAGCCTGTCTTGCCCAGTTCTGATTGGCTGGAGCCCAGCAGTAAGCTAACCTAACGTCAGAGCATCTGTCCCCTGGTGGTCAGTGTGCATCATAGTGACCTATTGTTCAGACACTTAGCATATTAGGCTTTTATAGTATGTATTAGCTCCATGAAAGCAAGTATATTATTGCCTTTTGCTTCTTTGCCTTCAGACCCCATACTCATTGCATAATATTTCCATTATCAAACTGTACATACCAAGTAAAGATTTCTTAAATGAATTAAATTGTTTTCATCCTTCATCCTACAAATGTGTTCAAAGAAAAATAAATGTTTTAAAGTCTATATTGCTTTGCAACTCCTTTACTTCCTTTCTCTTCCTCCATTCACCCTCCAAGTTTATCCTTCTTATGGCCGTGATGACCTTCCCCTAAGCATCACCCATCAGCCTTTGCTCACAGACTGAAGTAAAGGTCACAGGATGGAAAGACTCTGCCACCAGCTTCTCCCTCCCAGTTTTCTTCCCAGCTCCAATGTCCAATTGTGCCACCCAGCCATTCATCTTCTTTGTCTACAATGCCTGAAAAACTTGCCTTTTGAATGCTTCTGATTAAAGAATGAAAGAACTGCATTCTTAAATTTTCAAATGCACAATATTCACAAAGAAAACAAACCTTGTGGAGTTAAAGTTCCATTAAAAATATACTCTGAAAGACCTATAAGTTACAAGACCAATTTTGACAGACAGCTTCTACTAACTTTGGCATTTCAGTAATGACCTCAGAACTGCCATTGACCTGCTGGCACACTTGGTAAAGTGACAGTCTGCTCATGTATTCCCCTGTTGAAATGTGGTGGGAGTAAATATGAGGCAAGGGAGGAAGAGAAGAAAAGCAGAAAGGCAGGAAGGGGAAAGAATAAAGTGGGGGGGGTGGGGGGGAAGGCCCGCGAAGGGAGGGCGCCAGGGGTAAAGAAAAGCAAAGTGTGATAGACAGAATAATTGCTCCCAACGATATCTATATCAAATCCTCAGAACCTGTGAGTATGTTATGTTACATGGCAAAGTAGAATTAAGGTTGCAAATAGAATAAAGACTGCTAATCAGGGTGACTTTAAAATAAGGATATTATTCTATATATTTCTAGTGGGCCCAGTGTAATTACAAGAGTCCTTAAAGGTAAAAGAGGGAGAGAGTCAGAGGAGATGGATTACAGGAATAGAGTCTGAGAAATGTTATGTTCAAAGATGGAAAAAGGAACTACCAGTCAAAAAATGGGAGGGGCCTCTGGGAGGTGGAAAAGGCAAATAAATGAATTCTTTCCCCTAGAGTCTCCACAATGCAGCACGGCTAGCACCTTGATTTAGCCCATGCAACCTGTATTTAATTTCTGACCTACATAATTCTAAGGTAAGAAGTCTGCATTTTTTAAGCCACCAAATTTGTGGTGATTTGTGACAGCAACAATAGGGAACTAGTACACAAGGCAAGAGGAAGGGATAAAAACTGTTTCTGTGGGCTGGAGAATTAACATGAGCTACTTTATTGGGCATTTATGGTACCCAGATTCCTTTCAAGGCAACTGAGCTTGCTTAGAGTTCAAGGGAGGACCATAAATGTAAAGCCAAAAATTAGGGTGGGTATTGAGATGGTAAAAGGAGTTCAGAGAGAGAAAATGAAAAATCTTATTTGTGGGGCAGGATGAGAGATGGAGCATCATTGGATAAAGCAATATGGAAAAGCACCCCTTCATCTAACTCATGTGGTGTGTGAGAATTTACTATGAGCAGGGCACTGGGAGAGATGTGCAGAGATGGTGCCAAAGGAGACATGGGCCCTCCCACCCACATTGAAAGTCAAACTTGGAGAAATACTAGACTCCAAGGAGGCCACAGAGAAATACCACTCCACACCCACTAAGATGCCTATAACCAAACAACAGACAACAAAAAGTGTTGACAAGGATGTGAAGAAACTGGAATTCTCCTACATTTCTGATTGGATTGTAAAATGGTGCAGCCACTTTGGAAAACGGCCTACCAGTTCTTCAGAAAGGTAAATATAAAGTTACCATATGACCCACCAATTGCACTCCTAGATATACACCCAAGAGAAATGAAAACATACCCATTTAAAAACTTATGCATGAATATTCATAGCATTATTATTCACAGTAAACAGCAGTAGAAAAAAAAACCCAAATGTCCATCAACCAATGAATCGATAACTCACGTTTGGGTATATCCATAAAATAGAGAAATACTCAGTCATAACAATGAATGAACCCTAGCCAGTTTTGCTCAGTGGATAGAGCATCAGCCTAGGGTCTGAAAGGTCCCAGGTTCAATTCCAGTCAAGGACACATGCCCGGGTTGCGGCTCAATACCCACTAGAGGGCATGCAGGAGGCAGCCAATCAATAATTCTCTCTCATCATTGATGTTTCTCTTTCTCTCTCCTCTCCCTCTCCTTTCCTCTCTGAAATCAATAAAAATATACATCTTTTTAAAAATGAATGAAGTACCGATAAATGCTACAACATGATGAACTTGAGAACCAAGGAAATTTTTATTATGCTAAGTAAAGAAGACAACATAAAAATCCATGTATCATATAATTCAATTTATATGAAATGTCCAAATAGGCAAATATATAGAGACAAAGTGGATTAGGCTGCTAGTGCAGGGGATGAGATAGAGGGGTGGGGATGAGCGTATTATGGAGAATGAGTAAGTGGTAAGGTGGGTGGGTGAAGAAAATATTCTAAAATTAATTGTGGGGATGGTTGAACAACTCTATAAATAATAAAAAAGAAACATTGAAGTGTATACTTTAAATGAGTAAATTATATGGTATGTGAATTAAATCTCAGTAAAGCTGCTACCAAAAATTAATAAATATAACCAGAACTAGCATAAGACGCCCCAGCCAGGCTCCAGGCTGTAAAAAGGCAAGCACTAGCTAATGGGGATGCCACAAAAATTTGTCTGGGACAACTCTTACTATTAAATATCAGCAGACTTAAAGATTCTTATCAAGGCTGGCAGCCACCCCTTGCTTCTTTTAATAGCAGGCATCTGGCATAACTGAAATCAATGGCTCAAAGATGCTCAGTTGCATGCTCTCCTTCTGAGACCAGAGGAGGTCAGTTCCTGTGGTGGCTAAATGGAACTGCCTAAATACACTCTGTTGCATGAGGTAAGGGAGGGAGAAACAACTTATTGTAGATGAGGTGTATACAGCTTTACACCTCATCTACAATAAGCTTCTCAATTTCTCTGCTATTCAAGAACTGGAGGCCTTGTTGAAATTGGGGTGGGCTTATAGTACTAATAGAAAAGGGAATTCTAGTGACCCCCTTTCTGGATACTTTTGAAAGTTCCATGCTTTTGGACCACAAAGGAAGAAAAGAGGAGGAATGGGAGAGAAAAGAAAGTAAAGGGAGCATTTATGATTACAACACATCTGAGGGAATGTTTTGTCCCTGTCTGAGGCCACACATAATTAAAAGTCACTGGAGGGCAAGGCCCTTTGCCCACATGCTCATTGCTCTGCCCTAGCTGCCCCAGGACCTTGCATATAGTATGCTCTCATAAATATTAATTAATTAAAGCACAAGAATATGGAGTAGCAGATAATGTAAAATTCTAGTCCTTATTATCTCTTGTTACCTCTAGAAATTTATTTTTTAAGCATATGAATTATGACATCACCTTCCCCCTTTTCCCCTATATACACACACATAAGGCAAAAGAGGCAACAAATAGTGGAGCTTCGAATTATATGTGTTATTTTTACTTTGGTGTCCTTATAAACACTCTGTCCCAGGAAGGGCAGCTGAGAATCAGGTGCACTGTGTCTTGGGTTAGAGTAGAACCCACTGAGCCCAGAGAGAGCAGGAAGGCCAGTGGGAGACCCCAGCTCTCTTAACGCCTAAGCTTTTGGAGGGGAAAAAGATCGGAAATGGGGATGTATATATGCTAGTACCAAGGTGTCTTAGTTGAGATTGCTCTTTTTGATCGTTTTAAAATATGACTTTAGTCCTTCCCTCAAAAAAAGGGACCTAATTCCCCTCCTTCAAATGTGTGTTGGACCTCCTTATTTCAAGATAATGTGGAGGAGATGACAGCATGTATGTGACCACTGATGGCAGGTTGTGGTTGGCTGAATAATGTCCATATTTTAATCCCTACAATCTGTGAATGTTTATTTTTTTTTTTAAGTAAGGGATGATTGTTGAATTTTATTAAATTTTATTCATCCTTATTTAATATTTTATTGATTTTTCACAGAGAATAAGAGAGAGGGATAGAGAGTCAGAAACATCGATGAGAGAGAATCATCGATCAGTTGCCTCTTGCACACCCCCTACTCAGGACGCGCCCGCAACCAAAGCACATGCCCTTGACCGAAATCAAACCCAGGACCTCTCAGTCCGAAGGCTGACGCTCCATCCACTGAGCCAAACTGGTCCCAGCTGTGAATGTTTTCTTAAAAGACAAAAGAGACTTTACAAATGGGATTTAAGGATCTGGAAATGGGTAGATTATCCTGGATTTTCCACTTGGGCTCTTATCAGAGAAAGGCAGAGAGGATTTGACCACTGAAGAATTCATGAGCCAAGGAATGAGGATGGCCTCTAGAAGCTGGAAACGTCAAGGAAACAGTCTTCTTTGGCGGGAACGTGGCTCTGCTGACCCCTTGATTTTAGCCCAGTGGAACTGATTTGGGACTTCTGACAGATAGAACCAAAACATAAATCTGTGTTTTTTTAAGCCACTAAGTGTTTGTTACAGCAGCCACAGAGAGCACATAGGTCATAGAAGACAATGTTCTCTTGGATTACAGAAATGCCAGCTGCTATGTAGTGAAGACACTTGAATACAAGAAAGAGTATGTTTTCATGCCAGCTACCACTTCAGGCTACTGAAGTTCTTTCTTTCCATTAGAAAACTGGCATTCAGTGCAGAATATGTACCTCAGCATCACTTCACCTGAGGGGCTGAGAGGGCTGGACTGTATACACCAATTCCTTTCAGTCACTGGCGGGTGAGGGGTAGGAGGAAGATGCTAATTTCTCAAAACTGCCAGTCTGACGGAGTGAGTTCTGTTGAAAAGGGAGGTCAGGGGAAGAGATGTAGGTCTGGCAGTTGGAAATCAGAATTTCCACTGAGATGATAAGGACAAGGGCTTGTGAGCAGGGTCTGGTAACTTGGACTACACCAAGCAATTACGAATGGGGGATATAGCAAAAGGGGAGTGCCCAGTTCAGAGTTTTCAGGAGGGTGAGTAGATGTTAAGAAACCAAAATGTGGATGTACTGCATCATTATTGCATTCCAACTGTGCCAACAGTTAACATGCAGAATCCCTAATTCTTCAACAGCATGGTCAATGGGAGGGAGAAAGGTCACATCACTCCCATTCTGAGGATGGAAAACATTGTGGCTTAGAGAGCTTGAGGCTTTTAAGAAGCTTTTTTTTTTTTTTTTCAAATATACTTTATTGATTTTTTTACAGAGAGGAAAAGAGAAAGATAAAGAGTTAGAAACATCGATGAGAGAGAATCATCGATCAGCTGCCTCTTGCACTCCCCCCTACTGGGGATGTGCCCGATACCAAGGTACATGCCCTTCACCGGAATCGAACCCGGGACCTATCAGTCCGCAGGCCAACGCTCTATCCACTGAGCCAAACCGGTTTCAGCTTAAGAAGCTTTTTGAGGAGGCTTGTCCAAGGCTCACCGTAGGCTGGAGAGCACAAACAGAGAGTAGCTCATTTCTTAACTCTCTCTCCTGCCATGTCTGCAGTTACAAGGGAAATGTCTTTAAAGCAATAACAGCTCATGTATGTCTCCCAACAGCCAATGCACTTTCAGACTTCACGCCCCATGCATGGCAATGTCATGCTGCTTTTATTTCCAGGTGTCATTCGCCTCTCTACATGCCTCTGAATGTGTGTGCATATGTGTGCTTGCACATGTACATAAGCACACACAGTCTCTTCTGTCACTGACATCACAGAATGGCTCTTCTAAATAGAAAGCCACACATGACGATTGTCTTTGGGAGTTTAACCAGCTTGTGTGGAAGCAAATATTTGAAGTTTACCAAACATAACCCGAGTAAAACCTAAGTCAATCAAAAGTGACTAAACACCACTTTAGTCCAAATACATGTTTCTAAAAGGTCACAGCTGGTGTAATTATCCATGCTAGACTTAGCACACATTCAGCTGTGTGCTTAAGACTGCCAAGAATTAGAATACATTCAGAATCTGTAAATAAGAGTCACCTTGTTTTCAGAAAATGCTAGCCAGAATTGAGTGTTGGAGGAGTTATTGGAAAAAGCCTATTAGAGCTTAATGACACTTTGAGAAAATGTATAGGGAAACTTCTCTGGAAAAGGAATAGAAATATATGTCAGAGCCAATTTCTCATAATATGTGGGTTGAGCTTTTTTGCTTCAAGAAAATAAGTCTTGACAAGCTTAACAACAACAACACTAACAACAAAAACACAGTGACAAAATGAGCAGCCCAGGAAGTCCGTCAATGGGAGGAAAACACAAATAACTAAATGCAGGCTCAGACAGCGGCCTCAGAAAACTGACCTGGGTCCAGGCAACTAGTGAGTGGCATTCACCAGTTTCCTCCCAGCCTTTGGATTTTAATAGGCAGACCCCAAACCCAAACTTTCCAATTCAGTGAGCATACAACTTGTGCTGGAGTCATTCTTTAACTATGTTCTATGGAACCCCAGGTTACTGTGCTAGAACCTTGAGAATCACCATAGATTACCCCTAACACCTTCTGCCTGCCAGAAATAGAAAATGATAGGCCAGGCTAGGGTGGGGGTTCCCAGCTTCCTACCTCACTTGTGCCTCAGCAGCTCCTCTCTTATCTGCTTCCCTCCTATTGCCTCTAAACAGATATCTAATTTGAAAACTTCAGGTTTATATAATGTCTGATGCTCATGCTCAGAGAGAAATAAATGGAGGCTGAGATCAGAGAACAAGGTCTAGATGTAGGTGGACAATAGGCTGTTGGTGAGACTATAAGAGCACAGGGGTTGGAAAAATCTGGAAGACAGCAGGAGAAAAGAACTAGGGGTGCAGGAGTATAAGTATATAAGGGCAGGGATTTTTATCTGTCTTATTTACTCAATGCTGCATCCCCAGGACCTAGGAGACTACCTGGCATATAGTAACTGCTCAATGAATGTTTATTAATAAACTAGAGGCCCAGTGCACAAAATTTGTGCACAGGGGTGAGGGGGCGACCCTCAGCTCAGTCTGCACCCTCTCCAATCTGGGACCCCTCAAGGGATGTCCAACTGCCCGGGCACAATCTTGGACTGCTCACAATCTAGGACTGCTGGCTCTCAATTGCTTGCCTGCCTGCCTTCCTGATTGCCCCTAACCTCTTCTGCCTGCCAGCCTGATCACCCCTAACCACTTCCATGCCAGCCTGATTGATGTCTCACTGCTCCCTGACAGCTTGTTTGCCCCCAAATTCCCTCCTCTGCCAGCCTGGTCACTCCTAATTGCCCTCCCCTGCAGGGTTGATCTCCTCCAACTGCTCTCCCTTGCAGGCCTGGTGCCTTCCAACTGCCCTCCCCTGCTGGTCATCTTGTGTCCACATAGGGGCAGGATCTTTCAACACATGGGGGCAGCCATCTTATGTGTTGGAGTGATGGTCAATCTGCATATTACTCTTTTATTAGACAGAATAGAGGCCTGGTACACTGGTGAGTGCCAGCTGGTTTGCCTTGAAGGGTGTCCCAGATCAGGGTGGGGATTTTCTTCGGGTGTGGGGCAGCCTGAGCTAGAGGCCTGTAGTGGTTTGCAGGCCAGCCACGCCCCCTAGTGACCCAAGCAGAGGCCCTGGTATCTGAAATTTATTTACCTTCTACAATTGAAACTTTGTAGCCTAGAGCAGAGCCAAGCCTTCTGCTTGGGTGGCAGCAGCCATTTCTTTTGGGACTTATGTATCTTTTATAATTGAAACTTTCTACAATAGTTTGAGTAGAGGCCTAGGCTGGCCAGAATGTGTGGAAAGCTTTGCTTCTTCCATCGACAGAGGCAACCCTATCCTCCCGCTCTTTCCAGCTCCATGGCTGCCGCCATTCTGTTTGTATTTGTTTACCTTCTATAATTGAAACTTTGTAGCCTTGAGTGGAGGATTAAGCTGGCAAGGGCAGGTGGAAAGCTTGGCTTCCTCCATTTGCCTAGGAAACCCAAGCCTCCCTCCTGCTCTCTGTGGCTATAGCCATCTTGGTTTGGTTTATTTGCATACTTGCTCTGATTGGTTGGTGGGCATGGCTGGTGGGTGTGGCTTTTGGGTGTCAAGGGGTGATGGTAATTTGCATATTACTCTTTTATTAGGTAGGATGAGTGAATAAATGAATGAATGAGGCACCCAGTGGAAGAAAGCAATAAAGAGGCCATATCCAAGGGTGAGCCAGAGGTCAGCACTTTGGGACTGGAATGATTAAATGGAACCAGCCAGTGAGAAGAAAAGGATGGGAATGATTGAAACTGAGAAACTGAAACAGAGACTTTGGAAAAGGACTACCACATTCTCTAGGAATGAGTACCTGGTGAGAAGGGAGCCTCAGTAGGTGAGAAGGGAGCTGTTAAGGCATGGACCTTTAAACCAAAGTCTGGCCATTTTTTGCCAAAACCGGTTTGGCACAGTGGTAGAGTGTTGGTCTGCGGACTGAAAGGTCCCGGGTTCGATTCCGGTCAAGGGCATGTACCTTGGTTGTGGGCACATCCCCAGTAGGGGGTGTGCAAGAGGCAGCTGGTGGATGTTTCTATCTCATTGACATTTCTAGCTATCTCTCTCCCTTCCTCTGTAAAAAATCAATAACATATATTTAAAAAAAATAAAAAATAAAAACAAAATCTGGCCATTTTTAAGCCATAGGGGAAAAAATGACCAAGCATGCAGGAAATCGTAAGGCAGTTCCACAATTAGAATACCCTAAAAATTTTCTGCCTAGAATTCAACCATCTCAATAATAAATAAAAATGAGGTCAGAGACAAGATACAAACAGGACTTTGACAGAATCTGTGATGTTTTACATGATTATTTCAATAGATGCAGAAAAAGCATTCAACAAAATCCAGCACCTACTTATGATAAAAACTCTCAGCAAAGTGGGAATAGAAGAAATATACCTCAAGAAAAAAAAAAAAAGACCATATATGACAAACCCACAGCCAACAAACTCAAAGGACAAAAATTAAGAGTTTATGAATAGGAACAAGACAGGGATACCATTCTTATTCAACAAAGTACTAGAAATCCTACTCACAGCAATCATACAAGAAGAAGAAATGAATGGCACCCAAATTGGAAAGGAAGAAGTAAAACGGTCAGAAGCTGCAGATGACTAGATACTATATATAGAAAACCCTAAAGACTCTAACAAAAAACTACTAAAACTGATAAATGAATTCAGTACCATAGCAGGATACAAAATAAACATCCAGAAATCAATTGCACTTACATACATCAATAATAAACTATCATAAAGGGAAACTAAGAAAACAATCCTACTTATATTAATAACTGCATTAAAAAAATACGTAGGAATAAAAAATTTAACCAAGAAGGTAAAATACTTCTACTTAAGAAAATTATAAGAACACCAAAAAAAAAAAATGAAAGAAAGAAAATTGAAGAAGATGCAAATAAATAGAAGTATGTACACAAAGCAAATCTATAGATTCAGTACAGTACCTATAAAAATATCAATGCTACTCCAGGTAGAATTGAATTGATTTTATGCACAAATAATGAACAAATAATGAACAAAATAAACTAACAAACAAAATAGAAATAAACTCATAGATACGGAGAACAGACTGATAACTGTCAGAGGGGAGGATTTGAGAAGCTAGGTGCAAAAGTAAAGGGATTAAGAAAAAAAATACAAATGCATAGACAAAGACAACAGTATATGGTGAATACCAGAGAAAAAGGGGGTAAGGATAGAGAGAAGAGGATAAGGGGGAGATAAAGAGTGATTGGAGAAGACTTGACTTTAGGTGGTGAACACACAATACAATATACAGATAATGCATTATAGAATTGTACACCTGAAATCTATATAATATTATTAACCAATGTCACCCCCATAAATTCAATAATTTTTAAAGAAGAAAAAAAGAGCTAAAATCTCAAGGAGCAGCTTAATATGGTAGTGAAGAATATAGGTTCCCTGAAGCCAGGCTTTCTGAGCTCAAATATGGAATCCCACTTGCTAGCTGAGAGCCCTTGGGAAAGTGACTTTAAATCAATCGGGGCCTCAGTCTTTTCTCCCATAATATAAAATAAAAGTACCACAATAAAAGTATCACTCTCATACAGTTGTTTAGAAGTAAATAAGCTATGCCATGTAATTCACTTACATAAACAATGGCTATTGACATGGATACAGCAAAATACTAACATTTGTTAAATATGGGAGGTGGCACAGAGGTTTTCATTATAAGGTTCTTAGGTGTGAAACAATAATATTTTTTTTAAAAAAAGCTTTCCCCAACCAAAGGCATATTCCTGTTGTTATATCAAGGAGGACAGAGTAAATAAATGTCCTAGGGCTAGCAGCACCTGGGAATTTAGGAATGCAAATCTCAGATTCTGCCCCAAAATCCATTGAATCAGGAACTCTGTATTTTGATGTTCCCCCCAGAGGATTCTGAAGTTATTAGATGCTAGAATGTTAGAGGACCAAATGAAGAACCAAGTGGCCTGAAATCCCAAAATAGCCTCTGCAGTTGAATGTCTCTGATAGTCAACTGCAATTGCCTAAGGAACTGGGGCTTCATGGGGAAATTCACTTCCCCTACTAACCTTATTATCATAGATACAACAGTGGGAGCTGGGAGAAATTGCAATCTCACCTTTTCCAACCCTGCCTGGACTGGAGTAGACTGGGCTTGAGTAAATGATAGGGATGCCTCTTAGTAGGGCAATATTTGACCACAATTCCAAAATATTTAATTGTTCATTCAAAGACATCTTAATCTTTCCACTTCTCTCAGTGCACCTGCACCCCACCACTACTCAACAACCAACACCAGGTTATGCTAAAAAGATGCCAGCAATAACCCTTGAGCCCTAAATGTAATTTAGGGTAGTAACACTTGTCTTCCCCATCCCCATCCTGGCATTCCCAGACAAGGGATTTCCAACAGTGGTTGTTAGAAATATGAGAGAACTATCAAAATGCTATAAAAGCATCTTTGTAAATTATAAAATAGATAAAATGAAAAGTATGGGGTTTCTTCCACAATGGTATATATACTGTAAATATATCATCAGGACAGAAGTTAGTACAGACAAATGTGAGCATATTCTCCAGGGAAATGTCATATAGGGTTAAAAGTAACAGGAAATGATAGTTTAGAATGATTTAGTACCTTTATCAGTGAACACTGGAGTGATACCCAATAAATATTTGTTGAATGAATCAATAAAATGGACCATTCCCAGCACAAATCTGTGTCTCATCTCACACACACATTCACTTTAACAAGCCTCTGCCAATCTATCTATGTCTGGGCATGAGGTCATGTCCTTTCTTATGAAGGTGCACATTTTTATATGTCATTCTTAGCCCTTCTAGCTGCTACAAACATTTTAGAAAGAAGAGTACAAAAAATGTATGCAATGATAGAAGAGCCAAACTCCAACACAAGTAGGGAGAAAGAGAGCATAAAAATAAAGTAGTGCTCATTGAGCAATGATCAAACTCAACCTCCTTCTAATAAAATTAATGATAATGAACTTCTGATCTAGAACTGGGCTGCTTGTGCCCAATGAAAGAACCCCAGGGTGAAATCTAAAAAAAAAAAAAAAAAAAAAAAAAAAAAAAAAAAAAAGGTCAGCAAAATTAACTACAAAGAAGAGTCTTAAATGGATCAATTAGGGTTAAACTAATAGAGAGAAGGAAGAAGTAGCTAATGAAAGGGATGTTCTACTGACCTCTAGCACAGGAGGGAGGAAATAATGAGATAAGTAAAGCTAGTGAGGATAATAAGACTATAATTATGGCCAAGTTCAAACTACTGAATGTACATTAGACAACCTTCTGTATAACACGGAGAGTAAGAGAAATTTGGCCTCTGGAAGCTAATGCTGCCTCCAGTGCTTGAGATGTTCCAGGCTACCTCTCCCTCTGACAAATGTGAAAATAAAACCATTACAATGGAAGTTTCAAAGACATTAAGGTGATGCTTGTGGTTCAATATACTATAAAGGAAAGGCAGAAAGAAGTGAAACCTCATCATCAGGACAAACCACATTGTGCTCAACAGTCATTCATAGTAATTATTTTAAACAATAACTATGTGGCCACCTCCACTGATAGTGAGCTTCTGCTATGTACATGGTAGTGAGGTTGCATTGTACATCCTGGAATGTTTAAGAAACACACACACACACACACACACACACACACACTCACACACTCACGCTTTGAGTTCCTCAACTAGAAGATAAAATGCAGCAAATTTACAATTTTATTTTTTATGAATGTGGGAATTCATGGTCTGATGATAATGCAGCAAAAATTAAATGTATTAAAGGATGAGAATTTGGTTAGAGATGAGCACACAGTCTCCCTTTGCATCTGGAGCATTTGTTTTTTTCTGCAGAATGATTTATATAATTGTTTGCTTAACCTCTTGGGTGAAATAAACGTACGGCTGCTTTACTACACTATTGATTCAAATTATTGCTGTAATGACAGAGCTATCCAGGGATTTGTCACTGGGATTCTGGGGATGTCCTGATGGCTATTGTGTGCATTATTAAGGAACACTAGGATCACTGATGGCACCTCAGAGCCTGACACTTGGGACCCTAGACTTTATCCTAGTTGTCATTTACTTTCAGTAAATCAGCCATTTGTTGAACACTCTTTAAATGAATTTTAATATACTGTCCTGCTGGGACAATACACTAGGCCAGGAAATGAATTTAAAGATCTTCAATAAATGAGACCTTCAATAAATAAAGATTTTCAATAAATGGAAAGCCTTGGTGATCCCTCGTTTCATGGGCCAAGTGTAGAACTCTGGAGACCTAGGACTGACCCAGCTGCCAGAGAACAAAGGTTCATGGGCAAGAGTATGTCACTGATTACTGGCAGTTAAAGGGATCCTGCTCTCCCCTTTAGAGCAGGACTTTCAGGATCATTGTCAACCATGTAAAAGCCCAAAGCTTCAACCCTGAGCCCCTGCCATTCTAGCTGATCATATGTCCCTCTCTGCTCTCCTTTCTGTCTAGAAAACATAGTCTTTTTTGAGTGATTAAATAAACCCAAAAGCCTGCTTTCAAGATTAGGAAGAGGTTATTCTTATTTAACTATTACAATGCATCAGAAATTGCTGAGGGCACCAGGTACAAAATACAATCCTATCTCCCCATTCTCTCTCCTTCCATTCTGAGATAACATCCCTGCTGTGACAAGTAGCATGAACTCCAGGTACTGGAGTTAAATATGCATATTCTTGATGACAAAACATATTTTTTCATGTAGCAGAGGTCATTTTTATAAAATTAAAAGCAAGCATCAAGTGGAATCATTATTCCTGAACAGGAGGCTGCTTACAGGATAAAAATGAAAAGTGGAGAAAATAATTAATTTACTAAGCCAGTCATTCTATTTTTCCCCCCTGGCTTGTTTACAGATCTGTGATTCCAACATAGGCTCCCACTCGCTAAACTCAATCTTCATCCAGCTGATCTGCAACAGCGTTATCAATGTGACCTTTGCCATGGAAACAATGGTACGGTCATATGCCCAGTACAGTGACTTTTTGGTGACTTTAAAATTAGATCTAGTTGAAAAATCTAATTCTGTCATGTGTGAGCTTGAGCAATTAGTGTACCTCTCTGAGTCTCAGTTTTCTCATCTAAAAAAATGAACTAATGATAACAGCTCTAAGCATTTTTATAAGAATGAAATGAGATTGTATTTTATGGTACTATATGTGGTCAAAAAATGTTAGGTACCTCTGTTGTTATAATATATTACAAAGTTAGACCATATTCACTCATTCATTCGTAATCTCATTCATTTATTTCAAAAATAATTATTGAGCTTCACTATGTTGCAGGCACTGGTCAGGATTCTAAAGATAAAATAGTGGAAAAAATTTTACAAAGTTCTGTCCTCATAGAACTTACATGGTAGGGAAGAAGATAGACAATTAACAAAAAACTGTATATATGTGAACTATTTTATCTGTTAGTACTATATGCTATGAAGACACTTATAGGAGGATAAGAGAAGAAATGGGGCAGATTATAGGAACAAGGTGAGCTTTTTCAGATAGCATCCTCTCTGAGGAGAAAAGACCAGGAAGGCACATGGCAGGACAAGCCTCGTGGATGTTTGGGGAAGAGCAAGGGCAGGAGGTGAGCAGAATGACAAGTAGGCTAGTGACCAGGGGCCACAGATAGAAAAAAGAGTGCTTGTGGGTCTTCATATTAGGAAGCAAGTACACATGGATATCCTGGACTTGTCAGATCTGTAACAGGAAACAGTAGCACATGGTGATGAAGAGGGAAAGCCCGGGAGTGTAAAAGAATTTCAGCTCTCAGTGCAGTTCCCCAACCAACAGCAGCAGCTGCTGCAAGCTGATTAGAAATACAATATCTCATTCCTTACCCTAGCCTTATCAGATCAGAAAATTCATCTCAACCAGGCCCCCCAAGTGATTCATAAACTCATTAAAATCAAAGAAGAAGCACTAGCCTATGACATGATACCTAACCACTCTGGATCTCAGAAATTTGATCTGCAAAATGGGTATCATAAAAGTAATTCCACCATAAGGTTATTGTAAATTTTTAATAAATTTGTGACAATAAAGTGTTCACCCTACTGCTTGGGACATTGTGATTGCTCAATACATCTTAGCTTTTAATACCTGGTGGGTTAAAATACAAGGGCCTAGATCTAGAAAGTCTGAGTTTGCCGAAACCGGTTTGGCTCAGTGGATAGAGCGTTGGCCTGCAGACTGAAAGGTCCCAGGTTCTATTCCGGTCAAGGGCATGTACCTTGGTTGTGGTCACATCCCCAGTAGGGGGTGTGCAAGAGGCAGCTGATTGATGATTCTCTCTCATCGATGTTTTTCTAACTCTATCTCTCGCTCTTCTTTTCTGTAAAAAATCAATTAAAAATATATATATTTAGAAAGTCTGAGTTAAAGAGAATGAAATCTCTAGATCTTTTATGAAACCCAGTAAGAACTGAAAATGCTAAGGGAATGTTCCCCTTGGACTCCAGGAACCTACTACTGTTGCTTACTGACTGCTTCGAGCCCCTCTTGGAACCTGTGGAAGAGGACTGGTGACACACCCCCTTGGCCATATAATGAAGGCTATCTTCACGTGTGAAGGGAGCATGAGAGCCCCATCAACAGCAGCACCTCCAGTAGGAGTCAGGTTTCTGCAAGTGGAAAAGGTTTTCAGGGACCCATCCACACTCCTTGACCTGGTTCCCTGTGATTCATAACTCTCACTAATTATTGTCTTCCATGAAAATCCAGCTGGCTCTGTGAGGCTGCAACCTGAATATTGGCACTGTATTCCCAAGTGCAAGAGTGACTACAAGGCCAGGAAAGCAGCTGTCAAATCCACCTCATTCCCAGCTGCATTACTATAAAATTCCAAGCCACAATTGTGTACAAAAGCAAAATTTACTAATTATGAGCTTGTAACTTTCAATTAAGCACCATTGGCAACTCTAATAGAGTGGTTATGTAGTCAGCTCTGCAGACAGACTCTGGTTTCCAACCACAGTTCAATCCAGTTGCACCTCAGTTATCTAACTTTCTTAAATAAACCTCCTTAAAATTAACTTTCCCCATCCAAAACTGGGGGGTGACAAGAGGACCCATTTCACAGGAGTGCTAAAAGACTTTACAAGTCTTGAAAGACACTAACCTTCTAAAAATATTAGCAGTCACCAAGATTGTTTTTATTGTCTGTGTTTCCAGTTAAGTTGTATGCTGAGCCAAAGAGGAAACTTTCTCAGATAGCTGGGGCCCATTCATCAGCTAAGAGAACATGAAGAGCAATGTTTTCCTGCTAGTAGAGACAAAAATAAAAATAAAACTGAACAGGGGTGATCACAATGAGAATGAAGAGAGATAAACAATTCAGGAGATATTTCTGAAATAGGGGAATAGGTCTTTGTGACCTTTTGTGTGCAGGAGATGAGGAGAGAGAGTCAAGGTTTCTAGTCTACATTGTTACATAAATGACAAGGGCATTCCATTCCACGAGGAACAGAGCGAAAGGCTCCTGAGAAAGAACATGGGTTTAAAGGCAAGTTATAAACCTTGGGGGAATACATGCTCTGGACATGAAAGGTACAGTGCTTCCTGGGTGGCTTCAGTTGCACTGCTTCCTTTCCTGAGCAGTGTTGGTTTCTTCTAACCTTATGAAGTTCAAGATTCCACAATGCTATCTGTTTATCTGATAAATATGTATTGAGTATCTACTGTGTATATTGGGGATACAATAGCAAAGAAGATAGAAATGGCTTCTTTCCATATAGAATTTTAGGATGATGTGAACAATGGCAAGAAAGAGGCCATCCAAATAGCCCTGGAGAAAGCCTAGTGCAGGGAAGAACAAGTGCCAAGACCAAAAGAGGTTTCCTGCCATTCCAGCATGTGGGGAAACCAAGGTTAGAAGCACCCAACCCATCTCTCTGCACCTTTTACTTGTTATCAAGAGGCAGCAGACCTCTCATATTTTCCATCTCTTTCATCCCGGGGAGGAAACAGCACATTTTCTACTAGCAAACATCAATATGTGGGGACTAAACAGCCCAGGAGTTAGAACTCAATTTTGGAGCAGGAAAACATATTGGATTTAGAATGCATGTGCTCAGAAAAGTTGTGTATAAACCTAGACACAGTTCTAATGGAACTAAACAATTAAATAGCATTTATGTGTTGGGTCACCAGGTGGTAAGTCCCCTTCTTCCCCAAGCTCCCTTAGCACCTGGGGTTTATACCGCCTCTTAGTAATTATCACATTGGATTGCTACTGTTTCCATGCCACTATCTCCTGACTAGTGTGTGAGCTGTGCGGGGCAGAGATCATGCCAAGCTTGTCCTGCTGACCATAGCTTCTAATTCACTAGCTGTTGCTCTGTATGACTTCAGGAAGTTGCCTAGAAACAGGAGATGGGGCAGACAGACAAAAACATCCCAAGGAGGCCAGGGTGGCTGTTGTGGAGTGAATGAGGGTGAGAGCAGCAGATGAGAAGGCCAGAGAAACATGGGGGAGGTGGAGAGGAGGCGATGCTTTTCATCTTTGAGGTATTATTGTCAAGCACTTCCACAGAACAAATGAACCAAATTTTTGCAAGTTAGTCATTCATCTCCTCCTTTATTCTGCTTTTATCGCTAACATCAAAGTCTCCAGAGTAACCCTGTCCCATCTGGAAGGCCTGTAATTTTTCAACCACTCTATAGACAGTCTTCTTCCTACCTATATAATTTTGTTCTTTCCTTTGGCTTATCTAATAACTGTGATTTTTATAATTCTTATAGAAAATACGATTACTCCTCCCTTTTGTCAAATTGCATTCGCCACTTAATACTCTACTTTAACTTTGCAGAAATTATTTCAGCCTGGCACTCTCTGGGCATTGCTTTTGTGCACACGGATGGCAATCTGGATGGAAGCATGGGGTGTTTTGGAAAATGGTAGTCCATGCCTCAACAATACAACAGAGAATAATAGACGGTGACTTTCCCGAGCTGTTCATCAGGAAAGCCTGATGGACATCAGGTTGGTAATGGGCAGTCACCTGTGATAAGTGACATTATGCAGTATGGCTAATGAAGGCTTATGTTTCTGTGTATTCTATAACCTAGATGCAGGCTAACAAAAGGCAGGTCAATTGATGGTGGACTTTTAATGGGACAACTACCTATCCAGCATCCAACTCCCCCACTGTCTCCTCTGCCCACCATGAAGAATTTCTTTGACATTTACGCCTACTTGTTTAAGAATAATTTTTAGAAAGTTCTTTCATATAATTAATCAAAATATACTTGTGGAAGACATTTTCATTTCCATTCATCTAGTAACCTTATATTATTTATTGAAGTAAATAGCAGAAATCTCTTCATCTAATGGAAGGCATTAAGCTGGTCTCTCTCTTCTCAGCTTCAGGTTGATCTAAATCATTGTGGTAATTACTTCCCTCTTTGCCAGCAATTGTCCCAGTATGGACATGTAATCAAGATCCAAATGAGATATGAGAAGTCTGCTGGGAAGTTTCTTTCTCTCTGCTGATAAAAATAAATAAATAAATAAATAAAAAATAGAGCCTGCCTGGCCAGGGTAGCTCAGTGGTTGAGTATCAACCCACGAATCAAGAGGTCACCAGCTCAATTCCTAGTCATCACACAAATATTGTAGTACTTTTAACTATCTCCCTCTCTTTTCCTCATCTTGATAATGTGGCAAGGTGTTTTGAACACAGCTTACTAAGTTGAAATACATAAAAAGTGCCCTAGCTGGTTTGGCTCAGTGAATAGATTATTGGCCTATGGACTAAAGGGTTCCAGGTTAGATTTTGGTCAAGGGAACATGCCTGGATTGTGGGCTCAATCCCCAGTAAGGGACGTGCAGGAGGCAGTCAATCAATGATCTCATCATTAATGTTTCTATCTCTTTCTACCTCTACTTCCTCTCTGAAATCAATAAAAATATATTTTTTAAAAAGAAAGAAATACACAAAAAGCAAGAAAAAAAAAATCGTAGAATTTCCTAATTGTGAAGTAAAAGAAAAGCCCAGGATGGAGCTGGTTTTAAAAGAAAGTGAGAGAAATAGAAGCAGGAACTATATTTCCCATGGACATTGCTAATTAAAAATGGCAGCTTCATCACAAAGTTTCCAATTTAGACTTTCTTTCTCTCTGCTGATAAAAAAAAATAAAAAATAAAAAAATAGAGCCTTGCCTGGCCAGGGTAGCTCAGTGGTTGAGTATCAATCCAATTTAGACTATAATTAATAGATGACTTTCTTTTTTTTACTGTGGACTTGCATTTGATAAAAAATTTTGAAATATAAATATAGCTTTGTCAAGGGCCAAGGGGAATCACTGAGTCAGATCATTGGGAAATAGTTGACCTAAAGCCTAAATATTTTATAGCTTTCCCAACTATAAAAGGCACATCTACAACAAGTGGTACTTAAATGCCTAAATACTGAAGACTAAAATCTAAAATGCTCAAATGAGCATCAGGTCACAAGCAAGAGAATCTGGTGGAACAGTAGTTGGAAATCAGATGTTCCAAACAGGGGAAACTTCTAGAAACACAGGCACAGGCTCCCAAATGCAGATGCAGATCAACCACCACGAAACAGGTATATCTCAAAAGGCCTCACAAGTGGAATTCATTCCTTTGGTGAGTTTACTGGCCTCCAAGGACTGACCTCTCTGTCTTAGTGTCTCAGGAAGCTGATTTTTCAAGCATAGTAAGATCAGTGAAGCTTTCCTTCTCTCATATATGGAATTACTAAAGCTCATGAGACTTGTTAAAAACTGGAATGTCAACATATTTATGCATAATAATAAACGACTGCCATAGGAACCTTAAAAAATTCTCCCAATTAATCCATTCTTTTTTTATAGAGGCCCACTTACAAGGGCAGGCAAATTATTTTGTCTGAAAGTTTAATAAAATCAAAAGGCATTAGATTTATAGGAATATCGGTGACATAGTCTGATACAGCCAATGCACTCTAAAGATGACCTTGCCAATGGGCTAAAGTTAACTGACTCTATGTCCCTCAACCATCTCCATGGGGGATGCCCCTGCCAGTGAAACCAAAATCCCCCAAAGATGATTGGCAATGCCCCCTTTGCCTGGGAAGGATATGGCTGTCTATTGCCAAAAACAATATTCTTTCTCTCTGCTTTGTGGCCAGATTAAAATCCCCTGTAACCATCATGTTTTTCAATTAAATATATTTACTAGTATTTACTCAACTAAATTGCAGAGATGTCTTGTAGCCTGGAAGCCATCTCTCTTTTCCTGTTTGCATCTCCCCCAACTGTGCATGAGGGTTGCCTTTTCTCCATATCTTTGCCAACATTTATTTATTGATTTATTGATGGTAGCCAACCTAGTGAGTGTGAGGCAATTATCTCATTGTAGTTTTAATTTGCATATCTCTGATGATTAGTGACATTGAACATTTTTTCATATGTCTATTAACTATATGTCCACTTTGGAGAAGTGTCTATTCAGGTATTTTGCCCATTTTAAAAAATTAAATTGTTTGTCTTACTAGTGTTGAGTTCTGTAAGTTCTATTTTTGAAGTTAATTCCTTATTAGATGCATCATTGGCAATTATGTTGTCCCATATAGTGGGTTTCCTTTTCATTTTGTTGGTGGTTTCTTTTGCTGTGAAGAGCTTTTTAGTTTGATATAGTCCATTTGTTTATTTGTTTCCCTTGTCCTAGGACAGTGGTCAGTCAACAGAGCCAAATATCAAGAATAAAACGATTGAAATTTCTTTTGAGAGCCAAATTTTTTAAACTTAAACTATATAGGCAGGTACATTGTTATTAACTTAATTAGGATACTCTTAAGCTGACCTTTGCTAAAAACTCAAGGGGCCAAAGAGCTGCATGTGGCTCACGAGCTGAAGTTTGTTGACCACTGCCTTAGGAGATATGTCAGCAAAAATATTGATAAGAGAGATGTCTGAGACTTTACTGCCTATTTTCTTCTAGAATTTTTTATTGTTTCATGATTTTTATTTAAGTCTTTTATCCATTTTAAGTTTATTAATGTAAGTTGGCAGTCTGGTTTCATTTTTTTGTATGTCAAATTTTCCCAATACCATTTATGGAAGAGACTATCTTTTATCTATTGTATTTTCTTGCACCCTTTGTCAAATATTAATTGACCATAAAAGTGTGGATTGATTGCTGAACTCTCTGTTCTGTTCCATTGATCTATATACCTGTCCTTTTTGATCTATCAACCTATACCAGGCTGTTTTGATTACTATGGCCTTGTAGTATAGTTTGATATCAGGTATTGTGATACTTCCAACTTTGTTCTTTCTCCAGATTGCTGAGTCTATTTGGGGTCTTTTTTGATTCCATACAGATTTTTTGAATATTTGTTCTAGATATGTGAAATATGTATTTTAATAAGTATTTTAATAAGAATTGCACTGAATTTATAGATTACTTGGAGTAGTATGGACATTTTAATGATGCTGATTTATCGATGAATACCATACATGCCCCCACTTGTTTGTATCCTCCTCAATTACTTTCTTTAATGTCCTATAATTTTTCAAGTATGAGTCTTTTACTTCCTTGGTTAAATTTATTTCTAGGTATCTTATTATTTTGTTGCAATAGTAAATGAGATTGTTTTTCTTAAATTTCTCTTTCTGATAGTTCATTATTGATAATTCAATTTTGACACACACTATCTACCTAGAATAGCATCAGATTTTTACAGGGTAAGAGCTCATTCCACAAAATTGTCCCTCCCCCAACACACACTTCAGATGGCAATTTCAAGTCCCAGATTGTCACCTGTCCCCTGATTGACTTGTTATATATCAAGATTCCCATAACCCCCTCCTTTGGTTCCATAATTTGCTAAGATGGCTCACAGAACTCAGGGAAACACTTGCATTTATTAACTTATTAAGAGGGTATGATAAAGAACACAGATGAGCATCCAAAAAGAAGAGATATATATGACATGTATTGGGAAGGGGTGTGGAGCTTCTTTGCCCTCTCTGGACCTACCAATCTCCCAACACCTCCATGTATTTATAAGCCTGGAAGCTCCTCAAACCCTGTATCTTTGGGATTTTCATGAAAGCTTCATCACACAGACATAATTGATCATTAACTCAATTTCTAATCCCTCTGCCCTTCCTGGAGAATAAAGGATAGGGCTGAAAGTTCTAATAATCTGATCATGGCTTGATGGGTGACCAGCCCCCATCTAGGAGTGCAGAGGCATTGCCTCATTAAGACAAAAGGCACTCACATCGTGCAGAAAATCCCAAGGTATTTAGGAGGTCTGTGTCAGAAACTGGTCAAAGAACAAACATTAGAACAAGAGATGCTCCTAGTGCTCTTATCATTTAGGAAATCTCATGGGTTTTAGGAGCTCTGTGCCATGAACCTGGGGCATAACCCAATATATAGTCATGTACTAAAGAACAAGTTGGGGTTAAAAAGTGTCCTCATATATAAGGTGATCCACGAGATTATAAGGAGATGAAAAATTCCTGTCATCTGATGATATCATAGCCATCACAACATTAAAGCCCAACACATTACTCATGTTTTTGTGGTGATGCAGGTGTAAACAAGCCTACTGCACTGCCAGTCATATAAAAGTGTAGCACATACAATGATGTACAGTACATAATACTTGATAATGATTATAAACAACTATTCTACTAATTTATATATTCAGGATATTATATTTTTGTCATCACAGTATACTCTGTTTACTTTTTTGAAAGTTTACTGGCCCTAGATGGTTTGGCTTAGTCGCAGTGTTTCCCAAACTTTTGACATATATGTACCCCTTCTATAATTTTTGTAACGCTGAGTACCCCTCGTACTCATGAGAACATAGAATTAGGCACAGCTAAGCTCGGTGCAGTGCATATCCCCACCAAACTCCGGTGCAACGCGTACCACCACCAAACTCTTCCCGTACCCCTGGGGGTACGTGTACCACACTTTGGGAAACACTGGCTTAGTGGATAGAGTGTCAGCCTGTGGACTGAAGGGTACCGGGTTTGATTCCAGACAAGGACACATGCCTGGGTTGCGGGTTCAATCCCCAGTAGGGGGCATGTAGGAGGCAGCTGATAGATGATTTTCTCATCATTAATGTTTCTATCTCACTCTTCCTCTCCCTTCCTCTCTGAAATAAATAAAAATGTATTTTTTTAAAAAAAAGTTTACTGTAAAACAGTATATTCTGTTAGGCTGACAGAAGCCTCTTACATCTTGTGTTTACTTACCACCTCTCTTGATTGTATCATTTTCTCTTGTGCTTAATTTAATCTTGTGTTAATTTAACCTCTTGTACAGTAACATGCTATACAGGTTTGCAACCTAGGCACAATAGGCTACACAATATAGCCGAAGTGTATAGAAGCTATCATATCTAGGTCTAAGATGTTTGCACAGCGACAAAATCACCTAATGACATGTTTCTCACAACAAAATGACATCTATCCCCATCATTAATTGCACATGATTATATATGTTCTATTATTTTTCACAAGGCAAAATCTGAGAAGCTTGCTTTTGGAAGTCAGCCCTCATGCTGTGAGAAAGCCACAGTTGGTAATGTAGAATGACCACATGGAGAGGGGCTGTAAAGTATCAGATACTGTTACTAACAGCTAATTATGCCAAGGAATGCCACCTTGATTTTGAACTTTTGGTCTCCAAAACTGTCGGAAAATGAAATTTTGTTCCTTTAAACCACCCAGTTTGTGAAAATTTGTTACAACACTCTCAATAAAACTAACATATTGCTAAAATGAGTGAATTGTACTTCCTCACAAGTTCCCATTTAGACTCACTTCATTCTTCCTGCTTTCTGGATAAAAATAATCTAAAAGATCACTTAGAATTAACCCCACTTCCTCACAGCATCCAATCAAGAACAAAGCCTGACTTCCTTAAACCCTCCCCAAAATCACCTAACCACCTAACAGAAACCCAAATATTATAAGAAGTCTTTGTAATACCTTTTTCCTGAAACACTCTACAATCGCACAGGTTGTGAATTCTCCCTTATTGCAACAAATCAATGACCCTAATTTTATTTGACTACAAGTATATTCCCAGTGGTCTTTTACTGCAGAGCATCAACAATATGAATTGGTACAACTACTTTGAAAACTGTTTGGCAATATCTACCGAAGCTGAAAATAAGCATGTCCAATGACCCCAAAATTTTAATTCTAGGCATAAACCCAAAATAAATATCTGTATGTATCAAGCAAAATACTACAACAACGTTTATAGTGGCATTATTCATAATAGTGCCTAGAAAAAGTGATTAGAAAAACCCCAAAGTCCATCAATAATAGAATAAATAAATAAATTGTGGTATGTTGTTACAATAGAACTCTACACACAATAAAAAGGAATTAATTACTACTACATTAAACTATACAGATAAAATTCCCAAAAACTAAGTTTAAAGAAAAATAGAGATCAGAAAATATACTTTATGATTTTAATTACATTAAAATAAAAATCAAACAAAATTAATTTAGAAGAGTCAGTATATTGGTTATCTGGAGGAGACACGTAAGATGGCCGCTGGAAACTGGAGTTGGTTTTGTTTTGTTTAATTTGAGTGATGGTTATATCAGTGTGTTTAATTCATAATAATCCATCAATCTGTATACCTATGAATTATGTTATTGTCAGAATGCATTATAACTTCAATTAATACAGTTAGTTTTAAAAATTACTTATTCAGCTGAAACCGGTTTGGCTCAGTGGTAGAGCGTCGGTCTGCGGACTGAAAGGTCCTGGGTTCGATTCTGGTCAAGGGCATGTACCTTGGTTGCGGGCACAACCCTGGTCGGGGGTGTGCAAGAGGCAGCTGGTCGATGTTTCTCTCTCGTCGACGTTTCTAGCTCTCTAACTCTCTCCCTTCCTCTCTGTAAAAAATCAATAAAATATATTTAAAATTACTTATTCACAACATGTTTGGTATTATTTATAATTTGAGATAAACTGAATTCTTACATAATGTTTTTACTTAACAGACTTTATTGAGCACCTACATGTGTGAGGTGCCACAAAGATACAGAGTTAATATGTAGCGCATGGATCTTTTCTTTATAGTCAAATGAGGGACAGTGTATAAGAATAAAAGTACAATAAATGAAGTAGAGGTGGGAAAAGGAAAATAAAGAATAGAAATTTTCAGAAGTTGCCTCAGTATTGTGTGAGTTTATATATATTGCATGTGAAAATATTCAAATGATATATTTGACTATCAAAAATAGATATGCTAAAACACATTGCATGATAACTAATAAATAGCAATGTGCTTCATAAAATGTTGATGTGGTTATATGTAATATATCCTCATTTCAAAATTTATGCTAAATTATTTAACAGTTTAAAACTATGTATATAGATCACAATGTTGTCAAAGTTGCAAAAAAACTGTTTCTATTAAAAATTAATTTCCTTGAATAATTTTCCTTCTTGGTATTTAGAATTTTAAATATAAATATCAGGGTATGGGTGATAATTGTTTTTCATGCTTCTATTTTAACCATATCACTCATCCTCTTAAAGATCTCCTCCATTTACCCTTCTCCTACAGTTCACTTCCTCATGCACTTGAATCCAGTGAACCTAAATTCACATTACAACTCCACCACAGCAATGTGCTAAGCTGGGCAGAGTTAGGAAAGAAAAATCACCCAGAGAATTTTACTTCAACCATTAAGAGCTCAAGCTCTGGGGACCAATAGCCTGAATTTAAATCTCAGCTCTGCCACCTATTCTGTGACCTCAGGCAAGTCTTTAATCTATCTGTTTCCCAGTTTTCTACTCTGCAACTGGGGATAATAAAAATAGCATCATCTTCATAAGGTAATAGGATTAAATGGCGGAAAACATATGAAAAGCAATAGTGGTTGGCACATTGTGGGTGTTTTCCTTCTTCCGTGCAACTTACTACCATCTAAAATTACACCTTCTTCTTTCACACCCAGGCCTCAATCCATGCCATCTGAAGTCAAGCAAATTCTTCTATCCAACATCTCAATGGAAACATTGAGTGGTTAGTCAAACATCATTCAGTTGCAATTAATAGGAATCAAACTCAAAGCAATTTAAGCAAAAAGGGTATTTAGTGGCTCTTATAACTGTTAAGTCTGGGGAAAAGGCAAGAACAAGGGACTCAACATGCCAGAGGACACTATTTAATTTTATGTCTGTCTGTCCGTCTCTATATTTGTGAGCATCTCATTTTTAAGCCTTATTTTCCTGCAGGCTTTCTCCATGTTATAACAAAGATGGCCATCACCACCTCTAGGCTTATCTGTTTACTAATGCCAGAGGAGAGAGAGAGTGTCTTTCTCTTTTCCAACAGTTTCATCAAAAGTCCCAGGAGTGTCTCTCATTGTCAAAGAGTCACATGCCTATGTCTAACAAATCACTGTGACTAGGGGGAAAGAATAACCCTTATAGCTGAGATGGTAATTTAACCCCACCTGATAACACAAATAAAAATTAGAGCAGAATTGATTCCCTAAGGGAAACTGAAATTACCACACTGCCTACCTCAACAGATGACTTCCCAAAAAACAGTTAATATTCTCTGGCCCATTCCCCCAAATCATTCTTGCAATAGGAAGGTTTCAAGGAAGGGTTTATGCTGATTATGGAACAGTATAGCTGAGAAGTCATCATGTACACCCTTCTCCTCTTGCAGATAAAAACACTGAGCCTCAAAAAGGGGTAGATTCTCACTTGAGACCACACAGTTGATAAGTAACAAAGGCAGGAGAAAACCAAAATCTCTGGGTACCTGGTCCAGTGTACTTTTTCCCCCTATCCAAGTGTATGTGTTTAATATTTGCATAAATTGCCTCTTTTAGAAAAGGCTATCTTGATGTGAGCAGAAACTGTAGGTGATGCTTTACAGCAACATAGTTCAATAATCCCTGTATACTCTCTGTCAAGGGTGAAGAACATCCCTTATAATACATACTCATTGATGCCCAGTAAAAAGGCACTCAGATCTCACTGAAGATTGTGACAAGGGAGATGTGAGACTTCAATGAAGTTCATTGGTTACTACTGTTCACGAAAAAAAACCATTGAAACCTGTAAAGAATTTTTGTGAGTTTATTTGAGCCAAACTGTTGACATATGCCAGGAAGCAGAACCTCAATGGATTAAGATAATGCTCCGAAGAATAGCGGGTTAAATTTCTATATTTATACATTGCAATCAAAGGAAAGAGACATAGGTGAGTTACATGAAATCCATTGGTGATAGATTAGGGAGGTGGGACAGAGTAGGTGAAATGATGGACATGAGCTTCTTTTACAGAGATGGATACAGGATACTTTAACGTAATTAACAGTTGACAATTAACTTGATATCAATAACAATGAGAGAATGTCTCGAGGCCATTTGTTATGTCCTAAGGGGTCCAAGGTAAAAAGGAAATTACAAGTTACCCAGACATCTCACAGATATGTTAGAGGCAGGAAGGCAAATGGGCTCAGTAAAGAGATCTAAGTTGAACTTTGTCAGGTGAAATATCAGTCTAGGACATGACTACCCATATATAATGTATTTTATAACCTGTTTGTAGTTAGATATTTAATTTTCAAACCATCTTTTGTGGTTATTTCAGGTCTCTGAGTTTGCCAGACTGCCACGCAAGCCTTCCCTGAGCTTGTCAGGTTAGCATGTGGCTCTTTTCTTTCACACTACCATATCCTAATTGAGGAACAAGATGATTTGTTTGTGAGCATTATGAGGGGGACTCTTCATTCTCTGACTTGTCTGGCCAATGGTATCACAAAGACCCCCTGAAATAGAAAGGGTCTTCAGTTTTCTTATCTGGTTATGCTTAGGATGGGATGGACTTCAGGCAACCTTGGTGTTAGACCTTATTTATATTTAATTAATATGAATTTGACCACATACATTCAACACACACAGAAAGAGGGGGGAAATAAGTAGTGTGGGTGACTCTTCAGTTTTTCACTAAATGAATACCTGGCTCCAGATTGTGTGAGGGGAGGTATAAATCTGTAATCAGTGCCTGTATCTGGAGCTCACTCATAGACAGCACAGTTGAATTTAATGCTGGCAGAAAGGTTGGCGGAGGGGGGTTTATCAAGAAATATGATGGCTAGTCTCCAGAGGAATTTGGAGGTAATTTTGGATATACAAGGTATTCACCTTAAGTGCTGACATTGAAAGCTCTAACTAAGATGTAACTGCACTGTATAAAACGGACAGCACTGAAAATGTCACCAGTTACTTAAGTAGCTATTGGTTAATAATAACAATAGCTAACACTTTACAACACTCTTCTAAGCATTTTACCTCTATTAACTCATTTAGTCCTTAAAAACAATCCTAATAAGTAGGAAGGAAGATGTTTTTATGATCCCCAGATTATAGAAGGTCACACAACTAATAAGTACAGGAACCAGGATGTTAAGATATAATGTATTTTATTCTTCCTGCATCAGGTTAGGTTTCTCTCGCAAGCTCAGAAAAGTAGCCATATCTTTGTGTGCTTTTGTGCCTTGGGTGTGCTTTTGTGATCCAGAACCAAAAGTAGGCTTGTCAGGCAGAGAAGATAATGTTCTTCCTAAGTATTTTTTCCAAAAGCCTTTTCTCTCTTTGGGATGTTATTGTAGGTTATATTGGACACAAAGAAGCAAAGAAAGTTGCTTGGACTTTTACAAGTAACTTGAATTGAGGATAAGTGAAGACTTATTCAACAAGATGAGAGGACAAAATCTTTTGGGGTTCCCACAAAGCCTGGTCCATGCCTGGTGGTTGTCAGTAGCTGGGTTAGTTATTGAACAGGAAGAGCTTAAGCAATAAAAACCACAGTTCCATGCCCAAGGTTGATGGAGAAGCCTCAGGGTTTTGCCTTTAAATGAACATCAGAGTTGGGACAACACTATCTAATAAAGAGGGAATATGCCTATTGACCCTCACACCATTGCAAAGATGGCGGCACCCACAGCCAATAAGGAGGGATATGCTAATTGACTGCAACGCCCTCAAAGATGGTGGCACCCAGTTCCCTCAGACTCCCAGCCATTCAGGGCCAGCCCAAGGCATAGGCGATCCTCAGGTGGTGACTGCCAGTTGCCCAGGGCTGCCTGAAGATCAGCACTGCAGGCAGTGGCAGCAGCAGAGGTATGATGGTGGCATCACCTTCCCCTGATTACCTCCTGCCCCTGAGGGTTCCCAGACTGTGAGAGTGGGCAGGCCAGGCTGAGGGACCCCCTCCAAAGCATGAATGTTCATGCACTGGGCCTCTAGTGAGCCTATAAGTGGCAACCTGTGTAGGCCAAAGAGAAGTGGGTCCTTCCCCCAAAATGCTGCCCTGCAAGGACATCCTGAGCCTCTGTGTGACCCTATGAGATAGGTCTAAAAGTAGAAATAGCTCAGGTAAGGACAAAGATTGGGTTTCCAGCTATAATAAATTAAGCTTGACTTAGAGAATTAAAAGAATGTGACACTCTGGCCCCTTGGTGTTATGTATCCTAACTACATAGATAAGGAGCAAACTCCTGAGATAAGGGACTACAGTTGACCTTAGTAAAAAAGCTGTGAAGGTCCTGGGGAGGTGAAGGAGGTGATGAAACAAATTAGGCCTCCACATAGATAACATTCCTGAACAAGGCAAGATAAGGAAACAAAGGCATATCCTTAGCTGACTAGAGATAGGGGAACAAAGAAGAGATCACTGTGGGTGGCCTCCAGAGAGGTAATGGGCAGGGAGGGAGGAGGGAGCAACATAGTGGGAGGGAGGAAGAGGGAACTTGTAGGAAAAGTGCTTAAGGGTATATAATCAGTGTACTACATTAAATGTGCCTGTCTGGTATAGCTTTTTCCCCATCACTGGTGGACTCATAGAAGACAGGACTGAGTACAGATGGGGAGGTTTGTTTCATGAGCCCATTTAACACCAAGGTGGCCTCATCTCTAGGGATTACCATAAGTATCAAGATTGTCTATGATATATTGTATAATTTGTTTCATTATGCATGATGCATGCTGGACTTGGAGGACAATGGAGGAATTGGTAGAGAGAGTAAAGTGAGGCAGAGCTGATTGGCAGGGGGGCCAATGGGCTCAGGGGGCCTAGCACCTCAAGAAGAGACTCACAACCCATTGGGCACATCACATGCTATGTCAAAAGGATTTATTAGGAGATTCCAGTTTTGAAATCAAAGAAGAGGGTTGTGGAGACTTTAGGCTAAGCCCCAATGCTTTGGTTAACTGGAAGGATAATTAGGCAAACTAGGGTGGATGAGAAGGGAAATGGAACAGAGCCCAGGATTTCCATGATAACAATTGAAAAGGAAACATGAAGGGAGCTGACCCTTAGAGGCCTCCCAGTGCTTGATTCAGGGTGTACTGGAAACTGGGTCTTGTGAACAACATTACCTAATTTTAAGCTCCCCAAATGAGACTGTATGATAAAGGAGAGGGTGGTGGTAATCGTGAGCAGTGCCAATAAGCCTGGGCTTAGCATCAGAGTTCCTAAATTCAAATCCCTGCTCCAGCATTCAAAGTTTTTCTGTAAAAAATCAGTTAACATCTACCTACTTCACTCATCTCAAATATGAATGAAGCTAATTAATACTGCTTACTTCATAGTTACTGTATAGACTAATTAAACTAGTTAATTCAGGTAAGGTCCTTAATATGCAGGGTAACATTACATTCTAGTTTGTCTGAGACAGTCTAATTTATGCACTTACCAGATATATTGGATAAATATTAGTTAAGTTTCCTTTTACTCTGAAAAGTATCCTGGTTTCATTTCTACTTCTGGCCAAGATGTAATAATATGGAACAAAGTTACTCTCCTGCCTGAAACAACTTTTTAAAATGCACAAAATATATTTAATAATCCTCAAACTATTGGCTATCAGAGAAAAAGACAATGGTCCCTGAGAGATGAGTCTACCAACTGCCCTAGCTTACTCCCTGGAGAAGGTTTCCAGGCCATAAGAAAGGGAGATAGAATTGGAAGTCCAGGAAAGCCAAGGCAGCTTGAATTCTCAAAGCCCATTGCCAGAGGAAAGGATGCACAGAGAGAGAACTCAGGAGGCATGCAGCCTACCTTGAGTACTGATCAATGATGAAATGTCCCCAAAGGCAGGGAAAGCAACAGTCTAAAAAATTAGAATATACTCTACTAGTGATTTTTCCCAACTACCAGAATAACAATCTCAAGATGTGGGGCATTGGTTATATTACTGAAAAGATTCTTACTTCAGTAGTAAGAAAAAATTAACTCTACTTTAAAGGCTATTCTGGTCCCACATAACAAAGTTTAAAAGTTAGACCTACATGGATTAAACTGTTTCCTAGTAACCTACTAAGTTCCAGAAAAACTAACAAAGGCCAAATAAAGACTTTCAAACACACAAAATCAGAATTTAGAACCAAGCTAGTTTTGCTCAGTGGATAGAGTGACAGCCTGCAGACTGAAGGGTCCCAGGTTTGATTCTGATCAAGGGCACATGCCGAGGTTGTGGGCTCAATCCCCAGTTGGGGGCATGCAGGAGGCAACCAATCAATGATTCTCATCATTGATGTTTCTATCTGTCTTCCTTCCTCTCTGAAATCAATAAAAAATTATATATATATATATATATATATATATATATATATATATATAACTTTATATATATATATAACTTTATATATATATAATTATATATATATAATTTTATATATATAATTTTTATATATAATTATATATATATATAATTTTATATATATATATATATATATATATATATTAATGAACAAAAGATTGTAATGGACACCACACCAAAGAATATATAGAAATTCCCAATAAGCATATAAAATGAGGTTACACATCATACCCTGTTTCCCCGAAAATAAGACAGTGTCTTATATTAATTTTTGCTCCCAAAGATGCGCTAGGTCTTATTTTCAGGGGATGTCTCATTTTTTCACGAAGAAGAATATGGTACACATGTATTGTTAAATGAAAATAAAGGAAATTTATTACCTGTATACGGTATGGTATACAGTAGTTGTCAACACAAACCAGACAAACTGTAAATCCTATCAAGAATTTACTCATTTATTCAATGACAATTATGTCATCATCTTCTGGAACATCATCATAACAATCTAATTCCTGAATTTCCTGGTGAATTTCTTGTGACTCCATTTCTCTAAGAATCAGTGGACCAAATCTCTCATGTTTAGCCTGGGGGGAGGGGGCTTATTTTCAGGGGGATGCCTTATATTTAATTCAGAAGGAAACCTGTAAGTAGTCTTATTTTCAGAGGATGTCTTATTTTCTGGGAAACACGGTATGTCATCAGACAAAAGCAAATTGAAACAACAATGAGATATTACTACACACCTCTTAGAATGGCCATAATCCAGAATACTGACAACACTAATTGCTGAGGTAAACTATATGACATTCTGGAAAAGACAAAACTATAAAGACAATAAAAACATAAATAAATAAAATCAGTAGTGGCCAGGAATGAGAGGAAAGAAGGTAATTAATAGACAGAACACAGGATTTTTAGGGCAGTAAAACTACTGTTTGATACCATAATGATGAATACATGCCATTATACATTTGTGAAAATTCCCAGAATGTATAACACCAAGACTGAATTCATAATTTAAACTATGGACTTTGGGTAATTATGATGTGTCAGTGTTGGTTCATCTGTTATAACAAAGGTATAACTCTGGTGGGGGAGAGATGGCTAATAGAAGAGGTTATATATGTATGGGGGCAGGAAGCATATGAAAATATATGTACTATTCCCTCAATTTTCCTGCCATAGTCACAAAGAAGCAGGAATGAAGCTAGGCCTGATCTGAACAGCATATCTAGGTGTGGAGAATTGAGAAGGCAGTAAAGTAAAGACTAAGAGCTTGAGTTTCAGTGGTGAAAGAACTAGGTTAAAAGTCTAGTTCTGCCATTTACTAGCTATGTGACCTTGAGTAAGTGCCTAACTGTCTCTGAGTTCTCAGATTCCTCCTCTTTAAATAGTAGTAGTACTCTAGTATCATAGGCTGGGAGATTGAATGAGATGATGCAGGGAAAGAGTAGAGAATCACACCCTACATACAGTAACCACATGGAAGCTTAAAGAAAGAAAAGAAAAAGGAAGTAAGAAAGGAAAAAAGGGAGGAGGAAAATAAGGAGGGAGGGAGGGAGAGAGGGAGGGAGGGAGGGAGGGAGGGAGGGAGGGAGGGAGGGAGGGAGGGAGGGAGGGAGGGAGGAAAATAAAGCAAATGTCATGGCCAGAAGTGGATACTGAGCACTTTCACTTTCACTGGAGGTAAAAGTGAACCCCTAAGACAGTGTGCACTGCAGCATGACCCTTGAGTACCAGGCTCTTTGCTAAATCCTGAGAGGATTAACAGGCTTGGTTCTATTTTCAGAATTAAATCACAAGAGAAAAAAAGTGTGAAGACTTTTTTTTTTTTTTTAATAATCTAGCTAAATATGTTACTCTTCTTGAGTTGTTAATGGAACTATTCCACTGGCCACAGCATGTACTTAGCACAACTGTCACACTGTTTGGAAACAGGGATATTCTTCTATTAAAAAGAATGTCCCTATGCTTGAAGAGTGCAGCTTTTTAGGGACAAAGGTGATGCTATGGGGACAGTAAGTAATCTGGACACAGCAAGGGAGAGACCAACAGAAAACTAAGACAGATCTGTTTGTAGAATGCAGCTGATAGAAGGTTGAACTTGTCTTTGAAGGTCATGCTCATTCCCAAGTTCTTTTCTTAAGTAGGATACATGCCATCAAAGTATAATTTTCAAAAAGTTAAATATATACTTTCCATATAAACAATGAGCACATGCCAAAGTTTTATTTAACTTATCAATGAGAAAACCAGCAAGATGTCAAAGTTGGCTATAGAAATCAATACATGTATGAGGGAGATTGCTGAATGAAGATTGCCAACTTAGATTCTAAACTAGTTAATGTCCTACAAGGCAATACAATTATAATCACTGCTGATATTTTTATATTTCACATAAATTATTTGAATCTCTACCACATAAAAACAATTGTATCTTATCAGTTATTAGCAAATAGTGAGTCTAAGTTGCATTCCTTTAGAGCAGGGGTTAGCAAACTAAGGCACCAGTGCCAAATCTACTTTGTCTCGTGTTTTTGGAAATAAAGTTTTATTGGAATATAGTTATACATTTGTTTATATACTGTCTGTGCTCCTTTCAAGCAATAACAGCAGTGTTGAGTAAGTGTGAAAGATACCATATGGTCTGTAGAGCCTAAAACATTTATTATATGGCTCGTTACAGAAAAAGTTTGCCACAAACGTTTTTCCCTGTCCTAAGACAACAAACTTAGTTGGGCTTCTTAATTAATACTCTAGTATGGCATTGAAAGGATACGCAGGTATCAGATCATCACAATGTACATTTAGAATATCTTACAATTTTATTTATCAATTATATCTTAATAAAGCTGACTAAAATAAAATTTTGCACTTGGAAAAACAAACAAACAAAAAAAGGATAGGTGGAAATCTTTTGACTTAATTTCCAAATTCCAGCTAGACAGACATACAAATCTATGGATAGATATCAATCTAGTAATAATTAATGTCGTTTTTATACATTCGTTTAAAATCTTGCTTGGCGTTGACTTGTACTATTGACATAACCTTCAAACACGTGGTATCTACAGAACGTGTGAAGTGCAATGAACAAGTTTTGCTTGAAAAAGTTTGTGTTTGGTTTGGTTTTTGTTGCAAAACTAGGGCTAAGAGCATATTCAGCACTGCATGCTTTACGAGTTCCAATTAGGAAGAAAAGCAAGTGAGGCTGCAAAAAACATCTGTAGTGCTCTTGGTCAAGGTGCAGTTAGCGCCAGAAAATGCCAGCGTTGGTTTGAGAAATTTCGCAAGGGAAATTTTTCGTTAGATGACAAGAGTGGTCGAGGCCGTGTGTCCAATTTTGATCAAGAAGCTCTTCAAGCTCTTTTGGTGCAAAATCCTCAAATTACCCAACAAGAGCTTGCGACAACTTTAAATTGTTCACAAAAAACAATTTCCAATCAATTGCGTGCACTTGGCAAAGTCCAAAAGTTTGGAAAATGGGTTCCTCATGAGTTGACCGACAACAACCGTAATCAAAGAGTCACAATTTGCAGTTCGCTCCTCTCTCGTCAAAACCCTTTGCCGTTTTTAGAGCAAATTGTTACTGGAGATGAACAATGGGTGCTGTATGTTAATTTGAAAAGGCGGCCTCAATGGTTGGACAAAAATGAGGCTTCGCAGCCCACGCCAAAACCTGACTTGCAGGCGAAAAAAGTGATGTTGTGTGTTTGGTGGAATTTTAAAGGAATTCTTCATTATGAACTTTTACCATCTAACCAAACCATTACAAGTGCAGTGTATAGTGCCCAATTGGAAAGGTTAGCCCAAGCTTTAAGAGAAAAAGAACCCGCGCTGATTAATCGGAAGGGCGTAATTCTTCACCACGATAACGCACGACCGCATACTGCAAGAATCACTGCTGAAAAACTGCGCCAGTTGGAATGGGAAGTTCTCCCTCAACCTGCATATTCTTCTGATATTGCCCCTTCCGATTACCATTTGTTTCGTTCTTTGCAAAACTTTCTTCTTGGAAAAAAATTTAATAATGAAGAATGCCTCAAAAATGCATTGACCGAATTTTTTGCATCAAAATCACAAGAATTTTACAACAGAGGGATTAAAATGCTTCCTGAGCATTGGGCACAAGTAGTAGAAAACAACGGCAACTATATTGTTGATTAAATTTTGTTGTATTGTTTAAATAAATTCGATTTAAAAAAGTATTAGAAAACGACATTAATTATTACTAGACCTAATACATAGATACATAGACAGGGAGAGAGGGAGAGAGGGAGAGAGGAAGAGAGGGAGAGGGAGGGAGAGAGAGAGAGAGAGAGAGAGAGAGAGAGAGAGAGAGAGAGAGAGAGAGAGAGAGAGAGAGAGAGAGAGAGAGAGAGAGGAGAGGGGAGAGGGGAGAGGGGAGAGAGACAATAGAGAGAAAATAGAGAGAAAATAGAGAGAGAGAGAGAATAGAGAGAGAGATTTAACAAGGCAAAGTGTCCTTTCTGGTAAAGGCAACTTCTTCAACAACTATGCCTAAAGAAACCCATGGCTTTCCATGAGGAAGGATTATGTAGGCTGCCACCATTACTAACGCAGAATTAACAGAAGGGGAAGATGCTGAGCAGAAAGGAAAAAAATGTCCTGTAGTCTCTCCTTTGCTCACAACTTCATCCTTTGGCTCACTTTTTTCCTTTGATCAGATATTGCCCACCCAGCACTAAAGATTGGATTTGACCCAGTCTCTAACTGGGAGGACACTTGGAGGCTCTGTTTGACCATGTCTTAAATAAATGCAAGGGTTGGCTGAGAAACTGCATGGATGTTCATCACAAATTCTTAAATTACAACAAATAAATTACCTAAATTTCCAATGATAGAGCATGCTTAAATAAAATGGCCTAAATTAAAAAGCCATTCCACAAAAGAAATACTCTGAAGACATTAGAAATGGAGATAATGCTGCATATTTGGCAATAAGGAAAGATATCCATCATATATTGTTGAGAGAAAAAAGCTACTACTAAATAGCATTTACAATATAATTTATTGGTTTAAAAGATATAAATGCATGAAAAAAAATTAGGACAAATATCAACTTAATAATAGTTACTATCACTGGACAGTGAATTTTTATTTTCTTTTTTGTGATTATCTGGTTTTCCTAATTGTTCCATGGTGGGTATGGACAACATGTATAATAAATAATATTATGGGGCATTTAAAAAGGCTTTCCTTGTAGGGATTTGTGTTATGTTAGCTGTTTGGAGAGGTTGATATGATTTTGTCTCATAATTTATATTACTATATCAATATAAGGCTTTTTACAAGAAGGATATAGTATAAACACTTCCCCCTAAATAACGCAATCATGTCTTTATAAAGCATTTTATATGAAGAGTAACTTTCTCAAAGAGGAGAGGAGCCAAAGAGAAAATGAAAGAAAGGACACCAGTATAAGTACATATTATAGTAAATACTGACAAATCAAATTAGCTCTCTTTTTCAGAACAATATCTATCCATTGTTTGACACAAATATAAACTGGTACTTCACATGATAGCAATGTAGACTAACCGATATAACCTTTTACATAAATAGTATGCCATATAAAATAGTGACTTTTGGGGGCCAACAAATATTAAGAAAACAATAACATTCTTTCTCCTTTTCTACCTTTTTTGTTTGTTTTATATTATTTTTATGTACTGTTAAATCTTTTTTATTCTTCAATTACAGTTGACATTCAATATTATTTTATATTAGTTTCAAGTGTACATCATAGTAAATGAATATAATTTACAAAGTGGTACCCCCACTTGAAACCATACATAGCAACTACAATAGTTTTCACTATATTATCTATGCTATACTTTCCATCCCCAAAACTATTTTACAACTATCAATGACATTGTTAGCCTGCTCCTATGTATTGCAATATGTCAGCCACTGTAAGGGTAGAAAGATCATGGACATCAATTCAAAATACCCATTCCAATCTGCTTGGATTTTCTGACCACATACTATCTTTTTCTGAAATCAAATCATTCCACTGAAATCTGAACAACTATTTTGCTAAGAGTTTTCTGTTTTCATAAAACAACAAAATATATAATGACACGACTACCACTAGATAAGTGTCTAGTGCATGAACTGTAAATTTTATTTTATTTTATTTTATTTTAATATATATTTTATTGATTCTTTACAGAGAGGAAGAGAGAGGGATAGAGAGCTAGAAACATCCATGAGAGAGGAACATCGACCAGCTGCCTCTTGCTCACCCCCTACTGGGGATGTGCCCGCAACCAATGTACATGCCCTTGACCAGAATCCAACCTTGGACCTTTCAGTCCAGAGACCGACACTCTATTCACTGAGCCAAACTGGTACCGGCTGAACTGTAAATTTTAAATGTAATAAATTAGTGTCTAAGGATATTTCAAATAAGAAAAAGTGCTATTTTCCCTCCACTCTCCTTATTTCTTGGAAGCAGCAGTGTTCATTTTTGTTATTTTATCTCCTTGGGGTAAAAGTACATGTGATGAAGACAAATTGCAGAGATAGGTATATGAAAAGTCATATGTTTTATGGAGATATGAATAATACCACCTTTCTTATTTTTTCATATAAGAATCAGCACAGGATAAAACATATAGAACAAATATAGGACAAAATAGGCTTGGGTTGGACAAAAGTTCACAGGGAAAAATTTTACTAGGTTTTGATATCTTAGGAAATTTGTAAGGAGATAGATCTAAATCAAGAGGCTGTAGTATTTAGATAGATGAAAGAGGAAGAGCTAAATGCATGCACAATTAAAAGGAGTTTAGACAACTTATATTTTTATATGCTAGTTGATTTATTCATGTTGTTATGTTAATGCATTAAAAATGAACTTTGACAAGGCAATTGGGAATGCGCCCTAAAGAATCATTCCACAGTGAAAATTTGTGACTAAAGAGGCCTTTTTTTTCAAACTGACATTACTTTTGCAATGAATTAATTGCAAATTTTAAGAATTATGAGATTTCCTAAGTTATTTGTATTACAAAATGAATAGGAAAATGTAATTATTTTTCCCCTCAAATAATATTTGAGTTCTGAAAAGAAGCTATGAGCTATGTCATATTTCTTATATCTTTCTGACAGTTTGTAATTACTTTTAATGCTGCTGTTCTCTAAATTATTAATGCTAATCTCTCATGACAGTGGCTGAAGAGAACCAGTGATTATATGCCCTTTTACTAGCAAGGCTGGTTTTAAATAAATGTCTTAATCACGAGAAAATAGAACAGTAGTTATTTTAAAAGAAATAGACTTGGACTTTCTTCAAGGTTCCTCCCATCCTTAAAATAAAATAAATTCACATTGACAGCAGTTTAGGCAGGATGACAATCTGTACAATAATTTCTGAAAGTGACATCATAAGATGACACCCAGTGATTCATAGACTCACAGAGTCTTAAAAGCTCATTGACTGCAACTTGCCTCCCACTGCCTGAACCATCTCTATCAATCATTGCCAATGGCCACCTGTTCTCTGCTTGAATGTTTCAGAATGACAGGGAACTCACTCCTTCTAAAGATATTTCTTTCTTATTTTGAGTTAAGAACTTGCTTCATATAAATTCTACCTATTTTCTTAACTCTATGTTTTGGTAGCAGATAGGACAGGGAGTTCTTACCTAATACATATTTGGGAAATCATCAGATATTTGGATATATCCTTGGTACTCTCTATAGGCTTTACTTCTGGGCAAAACATACCAACTGCATTGGAAAAGCTCCAAGAGATCAGGGGTCCTCTGTTTTATTCAGTCCTTTATCTCTAGCATCCAGCATATCATAAGTAATAAGTAATAGTTCAAAAATAAATGTAATACTCTATTCATCATCTCTAGTTTTCTACATTTTTTTTTCATTTCCAATGACAAACAAATTTTACTGCTCTCTTCTAATCCTTAGCCAATTAAATCCAAATTTCTCTGTTAAATAATCTCACCTCAACTCATCAAAGAACAGGAAATTGATTTAGTAATTTCTTCCGTCTCCATGTTTATACCATCCTTTACTTTTGTTTCAAAGAAAAAAGCCTTGTTAATGCCATCACTAATGTTCTCCCTTCCACTCCTCTATCAGTTATATTTTTAATCTAGCTGTAATGTCTTTACAGACAGCCTTCAATTTATCAATATATTTGAACTGTCTTCCTAAAACTAAACTTTCCCACCATCCTTCCTTCTCCTAAATACACTGCCACCTTTTCATCACTGCCAATATATGTAATAATTTTATGTCTCTTTTATAAAATGATAAACTATCTAATAAAAGAGTAATATGCAAATTGACCATCACTCCAAGACACAAGATGGCTGCCCACATGGTCAAAGATGGCTGCCCCATGTGGACACAAGATGGCTGGCAGGGGAGGGCAGTTGTGGGCAATTGGGAGTGAACAGGTTGGCAGAGAAGGGCAGTTGGAAGGGACTCAGGCCTACAGGGGAGGGCAGTTGGGGAGTACCAGGCCTGCAGGGGAGGACAGTTGAGGGGGGAGCAGGACTGCAGGGGAGGACAGTTGGGGGGACCAGGCCTGCAGGGGAGAGCAGTTGGGGGGGAGGGGAGATCAGACCTGCAGTGGAGGGCAGTTGTGGGGGGACCAGGCCTACAGTGGAAAGGAGTTGGGAGGGGAGACCAGGCCAGCAGTGGAGGAAATTGGGGGGACCCAACCCTGGAGGGGAGGGCAGTTGGAGGGTACCAGGTCTTCAGGGGAGGGCAGTTGTGGGGAAACCAGGACTACAATGGAAGGGAAACCCAGGCCTGCAGGGGAGGGCAGTTGTGGGCGATCAGGCAAGCAGGGAGGACACTTAGGGGTGACTGGGCCAGCAGAGAAGGATAAATGGGGGAGACCAGGCCTGCAGGAGAGGACAGTTGTGGGGAACCCAGGCCTGCAGGGGAGGGCAGTTGGAGGTGACCAGGCCAGCAGGGGAGGCAGTTAGGGGCAATCGTGCTGGCTGGGGAGCAGTTAGGCATCAATCAGGCTGGCAGTGGAGTGGCTAGGGGGTGATCAGGCTGGCAGGCAGAAGCAGTTAGGGCCAATCAGTCAGAGGCAGGTGAGCAGTTGGGAACCAGCCATCCTGGATTGTGAGAGGGATGTCCTCCAACTGCCCGGTCGAACATCCTTCAAGGGGTCCCAGATTGGAGAGGGTACAGGCTGAGCTGAGGGACCCCCCCACCCTACACACATACAGACACCTTCCTGTGCACAACTTTTGTGCACCGGGCCTCTACTTTCATTAATAATTAAAAAATACACACAGGTGAGAAATGGGAAGAGCTACCTGAAGATTTTATATCCTACATGTAATAAAAAAATGATTGAGAGTGGATTACTAATAATGAAGTATTGATCAACTGAATTCAGAGATAAACTGACAGGTAGGGACAAATTCTATTGACTAATCAGCAAATGTGAACTCATTTACTGACATCATCTCATATTTATGCAAACATTGAAATTAAGCTTATCTGTCCATGAATACATTTTTTACAAAAACACACAAGGAAATGGCATGACACTACATATAGGAAACCCTAAAGATTCCATCAAATAACTACTAGAACTTATAAATGAATTCAGTAAAGTAGCAGGATACAAAATAGATTTTCAGAAGTGGGTTGCATTTTTATACACCAATAATAAACTATCAGAAAGAAAACTATAAAAAATCCCATTTAAAATAACATCAAATAAAATGCCTAGAAATAAATTTAACTGAAGAGTTAAAAGGCCTATACTTAGAAAAGTCTAAGCCATTGAAGAAATGGAAGAAGATACAAATACAATAAATGGGAGTATGTGCTATGCTCATAGAAAAGAAGAATCATCATCATTAAAATGTTCATACTAGCCAAAACAATCTATAGATTCAATGCAATCCCTATCAAAATACCACTGCCATTTGTTTGTTCTTTAATAGAACTAGAATAAATAATCCAAAAATAATATGGAACCACAAAAGACCCTGAGTGGCCACAGAAATGTTGAGAAAGAAGAACAACTGGAGAAATCATGCTACCTGATATCAAACTATACCACAAGGATATAGTTATCAAAACAGCATGGTTCTGGCATGAAAACAAATGCATATATCAATGAACACAATAGAGAGCTTAGAAATAAACCCACACACATGCAGTCAATTAATATATGATGGAGAAAAGAACAAAAAAAGGTGGTAAAGTCAGTCTATTCAATAAATGGTGTTGGAAAATTAGACAAACACATGCAAAAAAATAAAACCAGACCACCCTCTTGCATCTGGGTCCCAGATTGGAGGGGGTGCATGCTGGGCTGAGGGACACCACCACCCTCTCCCCCGTGTACAAATTTCGTGCACCGGGCATCTAGTCTATACTAATTAGCATATATGCTAACAGGGACATGGTAACAGGTCGACTAGACAGGAAGGAGGCTGTGCACCCAGCATCGGGGGCACAGTGGCAGGGACCTCCATGTACCTGCACTTGGGGAGGGCCTGATCAGCAATGGCCACGGCTGCTTCAAGGGCTAGAGAGGGAGGCAGGGCCAGACCAGCAGCGACTGCAGCTGTTGTGGGGCCCAGGAAGGGAGGCAAGGCCCGACTGGCAACTTGAGGGTGGGTGGCATCCCAGGAGCTGGCCTCCTAGTAGTCAATAATATGATTATGTATAAGTGCCAGTTGGGTACTTGAAATATCAGGGATGTCACTATGTAGAGTATGACTGCCTAATCCTTATGCTGTACAACTAAGACTAAAACTAAATAATATTGAATGAAAACTGTACTTTATTTTTTTGAATTTTTTTAAAAATAAATCTTTATTGTTCATATTATTACAAGTGTTCCTCATTTTTTTCCCTCCATTGCTCCCCTCCACCAGGTTTCCACCCCAACCTCTGAAAACTGTACTTTAAAAATAAAATTAAGTTTGATGGTATAAAGTCTGTGGCAAAAATAATTTAGAAGCATGCCTTTTCTCCCCATTTTTAAATTTATTGTCAAAATTAAATAATACCACATCCATATTTAAATGCAATCTTCATCTTAGGTTAATACCACTTGAATTAACCAAAACTCAAATCTCTAGGACACACTCTTAAGTTTGCTTGTTATTAATTCCTCTTAACACCTCTTTATGTTTTACATTCTTTCATGGCTCACCATTTCTTCATGGTCTATAAAACAAGATCATGATGGGGAATTCTTTAGAGCAAGAGGTTGTATTAGGGAATCAGAACTATGCAGAACACTTGAAAATAATTAAAAATATAAGGCTTTTAGTAAGCACTAGTCTAATTACTTGTGCACATTGTTTCCTTTAGTTCTGAAAGATATAACATTGCCTCCTTTTACAAATGAGGAAACTAAGTTCACAGAGGTTAAGTAATGTGCCCAAGGCTACACAATCAATAAGGAGCAAAGCTATGATTCAAATAATACTAAACTCAAATTAATTATCTAAACCAGAGCAACATTTCACTCCTTTATGTATTTTTTTAAAAACTTTCCTTTGAGTTAAGAATAAGGACATGGTGGTACAGAGAGGTGAGTGGTTTATGCAATCTCACATTCACTGTTAATTGCAAGTACCTAGATCACCCACCAGGTGACATAGCATCTAGGGGAAAAAAGGACTTCTAATAATCTCTGCTTCTTTCTCCAGGTCCATTTTCCCCCTGGAAACCATTGGAGCTGGGGTTGGGTAGGAAGTAATTGCAAACTTGAGTATGAGGGATAGAGAGAGAAGGAATGAGAGCTTGAATCTCTAATTGTTTGCCTAGTTTCTTCAGCTCTGCCCTCCAGAGTATGACCCCACATTTAGGAAGCAGAGAAGAACTAAACAAAAACCTCTGTTGCTTCAGCATTTTTCTTATTAGTATAGGTAATTACATAGTAGAGCCACTGTACTTGGGGAACATGATAATGGAAGGAAGAATGCAAGACCCTCTTAATAATGGAGAGGAGTCATCTGGCAGTCCCTTGCCTAACAAACACTAAATCCTTTCTCTACCTACAGCAAAAAATAAAATGAAAACCTACAAAACCCACACCACCACCAAAGCCACAGAGAACTTTTGCTGAGTTGTACAAACAGAAGATATTTTGCAGAACACATTTGCATTTGAAAGTACCAACGCATCCTAAATGTGCAGCATATGCATAGATCTGTGCAATAGCAATTAGGAACAGAAATAACCAGTGCAACTGAATTAGAGTTGATGAGGTTTTAATGTTCAAGGCAGCGTTTCCTTTATATGACTAATCCCTATACATTCTTGGGGTTTCATATTAGATGTTGCTCTTTTGACAAAGTTTTCCCAGACCCAAAGTCTAGGCCATATCCTCAACTGATGAATTTCACCTTGTATAGCTCATTCTCATAGCATTTCCTTCCTGAAAACAGTATTATCAGCTTACTTTTCAGTCTTTCCATGGATTGTAGGCTTTGGGAGAGGTAGGAGCAAGTCTTATACATCAGATCATTAGTATGTCTCACAATTCCTAACAAAAGCAGTTGCTCAATAAATATTTTTTAGTATATTAAGAATTAATAAATATAGATTGAACATGAGATGATTGCTTATAAAAACAAAATCTATTTAATTCTGATATCTGCTCCAATTACAGAATGTCACAGGACCAGGATGTGATGCAATAAGGGTTAGATAACTGCATCCAAAATATAGAACTGTGAAAAAGGAAAATAATAGGTCCAGATCATGATGATGTCATTACACTCATACTGGATAAGAACGCTAATCAAGCTCTGTTTATGGAGGCATTGGTAATTGCATAACAACTGTGAACTGTATATACCTAATCTATTAATGCTATCTATCCACCTATCCATGTATCCATAAATCTATCTAGCTACCCATTATCTAGCCAGCTATTTATCTATTTTTATTTATTTATTTATTTATTTATTTATTTATTATTGATTATGCTATCACATAATTGTCCCCATCCCCCCATTCCCATCCCAAACCCCTCTCCACATATGCCTCTACCCCCCTGTTGTCCATGGCCACTGGTTAGGCTTATATGCATGCACACAAGCCCTTTGGTTGATCTCTCCCCCTTACCCCCATCCTCCCCTACTTTCCTTCTGAGGTTTGAGAGTCTGATAGCTGCTTCTCTTTCTCTGGGTCTGTTTTTGTTCATCAGTTTATGTTGTTCATTATTTCCTCTAGATGTGTGAGATCATGTGATCCACGAAATATCCTTGTAAGAACCGAAACTGAGACAAGCCATAATGGTTATGCTGAGAGGCAAATGAATCAGTCTGTATTTATCTATTTATTATCTATCAATAGTCTGCCTGTTTAGCAATCTATGTATCCAAACATATATCCAGCCAGTCAGCCAGCCTGGTAAGAAAAATCCTAAAGATATCTCTCAAGATTTCCATCCCCTGGTTATTTAATCAAACACAAATCTAGGTACTTCTGTGAGGGAATTTGCAGATGTAATTATGTTTCTAATCAGTTGCTCTTAAAATAGGGAAAGGGTTATTCTGGTGGGCCCAATGTAATCACAAGATCCCTAAAAAGGCAGAAGAGGAAGCAGAAGATATGAGTCATAAGAGGAAACAGGAGAGATTCCAAAAGTAAGAGAGACTTGACTGACCCTTGCTTGCAGGGAACATAGAGTCTTACAACCACAAAAAAACTTAATTCAGCCAAAACCTAAATGAGCTTGAAAGGGGATTCAGCTATAGAGCCTCCCACAAGGGACACAGCCTGACTTTGGACTCACGGAACTGGGAGCAGAAAAGCCAAACTAGCTGACCAACTTCTGACTATAGCACTATAAGATAAAAAGATGTGTTGTTTTATGGTAACTTATAACAACAACAATAGAAAACTAATAAATACACTATACATAAATTTATTAGCTACCTATTTAGCTATTACATATCTATTATCATTTATTATTTTTCTAACACTTACTATCAATCTAACACTTACACTTGCAGTTTTCTATCACTTATATATTACTAAAGGCCCAGTGCAAAATTTGTCCACAGGGGTCCCTCAGCCTGGCCTGCACCCTCGGGGGAATCTGACTTCTGGTTTGTGGGAGGCGACTGGTGCAGCCCTGCCCCCCATCACCACCGCCAATTGCCTCCTTCTGGGGACGGCTCCTGAATTGAATGTCTGCCTCCTGATGGTCAGTGAGTGTCATAGCAACCAGTTGTTCCACCAGTCCTTCTCCCATTCAGTCAATTTGCACATTATGGTTTTATTACATAGGATTTATTACTTACCTATTATCTATCTATTTATCTATCTACCTATCCACCCATCTGCTTTGTTACCTAAATTGGCTCAGTACCCTTAATAACAGCCTTCTCTCCCTGACCTCCTATCCCTGACCCAAACACACATACTTTCCTTCTAGGTAAGGCTGTAGCAATCACCAGAAAGCTCAGATAGTAACTCCTTAGGCTATGAGAATCTCTAATCTGCACTTGTCCTGGTAACCCTGTCTCTTCCCATAGAATCACACTTAGCTTCTGCCCTCTGTTTGACCTTCATTCAAATAGTCTAACGAACCCTTGGGTCCTGACCACTCCAGGATGCTCAAATCCACCCAAGAGGTAAGTACCCATAATCCTATCCATAACTAGTCTAGGCTCAATCACTCTAACCAGTGACCAGTATCCCAAGGTCAAGGCTGTCTGAGAAGGACTCCAGAAAGTCATCAAGAAACAGTTCATTTACCTCTATAAATAGGTTCAATTTTGTTCTCAATGAATCTTTTCTCTTTATAAAGACCTGATTTCAAACAACTTTTTCCACTATTAATAGGAGATACAAAAGCAGGAGACTGTCACTTATAGTCACCATTTTGGCAATAAGAAGCATGACATCCTAGGGAATGGTGCCAGCACAGGGTCAAGCAGTCTGTTGAGATATGTTACCTCTCAGAGCAACAATTAAGCAATATTTCCTTCTAAAAGATACTCTGCTGTCCTTCTAAAATCATATACCAGAACTTAAATCCAACATTAAAAAAGCAGAATAGATTTTTAACTATTGAAGCCCTAAGAAATATACCTTACAACATATTATTTAACACAATATTAGATATGAAGATTATACCTAAATATATACACATATGCATATTAAAATATATAAATGTTGAGTCCTTGCCTCATACTAGGCATCAGGCATACATACTTTTACCTGCATTTCCTTCTATAATCTGGACAGCTCTATAAATATGTCCTGCTATTATCTGCATATACATGAGAGGTAAGAAACTTTCTCAAGTTAACATAGCTAGAATATAACAAAGTTGAGATGTAAACCCAAGGATTGTTCTCTCAATTACTACATTGCATTTTGTTCTTATCATGTTGAGAATAACTGAGTTGCTCCTTGGATTAACTGTGTCACATCCCTGGCCCTCATTTGTGAAATGGGGAGATGGCCTTGGGCTCCCTCAGGCTCCATCAGGACCTAGTAGTCTGCAGTTTCTTGGAGCCACCCTCAGGTTGGGTCCCTCTTTAACCATGATATGGAAGACAGATGCTGGTTAGCATATGATCATTGTCTTTCTCTTTTCCATGCTAACCTCCTGCTTTAATGCATATCATTATCCCTCCTTTTTTTCTAATGATCTCCTGACACCCCATTTAATCCCCTTAATAATACCCTTCCTTCCAAAGGTACATAAAGAACAGCTTCCATGGTGATTTCTCTGTATCAGAGGGCATGTCAAGATCTAGAGAGAACCCAGCTAGCATCCTGTTCTGCAGCAGGTAGATGCATGAGGCCAACATCAACAGCAGAAATAATCTAGGTTAGTGAGAGGTAGACAGATTGACCAGTTCTTGTTCTTTATCAAAGAAGAGCTGGGGTGTAGCTGCAATACTTGCTTCTAGTAACTCTTTTCAGGAATGGTCCACCCTGACCCTGAACCACGAGGGGAGTAGCACAGCATGATGTTGAAAAGTAAATGCATTTCATCTAAGTCGCAAACTCCAATTAATTATGAGTGAGCTCCTGGCTTGCTAGATGAAATGTACTAGAAGATAGGTCTCAGTTCAGCAGGAAAGAACACTAATCAATTAATGATGTCTGCCAGGGTCAGAGGGTTTGAAATGAGGCACCAAGCTTGTTGCCTACTCACAGACCCTCCAAAAACCATGAAAGTCACAAGCTAAATATGCCTAGGTTCAAATCTCAACCCTTACTAGTTGTATAATACTGGGAAATTTTCTTAAGTTTTCTGAGTTTCAGCTAAAATGGAATAGTTGTGAGAATAAAGATAAGGGGAGTGCTTGGTAATGACCCACTAACTTGTTAGTAATTATCATAAGTTTCCCTAGTTAAAAGACAATCAAAAACACTGGTAAACATAGACAGGTGGAAATGTTTTCCTTCTCCCCATCCATTGGCTTAGGGCAGAGACCACAAACTGGCAATCATGGGCTCAATTTCACCTTTATTCCTATTTTATTTGGCTCATGTTGTTAGCTTGAAGAGTGTCTAAATAATTCAGAATTAATTATAAACTTAGTTCACATTTTTTTAAAAACCATGTATCTCAGTTCTTTGAAAAGCTTGATCTGACAGCATTGGCCCCACTCCCATAGGCAACAATCCAGTGGCACTCCCTTTGGAGGGTTCCTGAATCCTTTTTACTTCTCCCTCTTCATTATGATATATGTCAGATATATTGAAGAATACATAAAATATACATACAATTTAAAGAGTAATTATAAGGCTAACATCTATGTAACCAAGTCCTGGACAGCACCCCCAGAAAGACCATAGGTCCTTCCAATCACAGCCTCTACCTCCCTCTGGAGACACAACCATGCTAGCCTTTGTGATAATCGTTTTCTTGCTTTTGATCATATTTTACCATGCTGGTATGTATCCCCAAATTATATAGTTGGGATAACTGTGTGAACATAAATTTGTATCAAATATCTTCCTTCGGGCCTAGCTATTTTTATTCAACATCATAGTTAGGAAATTCATTAGGATTGGCAGATTCCATTTCTTTTCATTGCTGTGTGGGTTGTGCACTCTTCAATTTCACTCTTTGTCTCCTGTCTACTAGTACCTGATCCTATTATACACATTTGCATTTGTGCATTTATATCAGTACATAGGTTTCCCTGATATAGAGAAATAATTACCGCTATAATCATGTTCCAAGCTCTGACCTCTCCAGCCAAGATTCCCAGCTTGTTCCACAGCTGCACCATGAACTCATCCCCATGAAGATTCAACCTAAAAAGTCTCAATTTGTCCTATTCCTCCTCCATACCTTCCTTAATTCTTAGTGATTTTCCTAGCCTATCCAGTAAGTAATATGGCAGCCAAGGCTGACCACCTGCTTTTACAGGTCCCTTTTTCTCAATAAGGAATTAAGGGATCAGTGAAGCCATAGCCAGACCACCCCTCTAGTAGCACATCAGGCAGCTTATAGCAACTCTGTCCATGGCCTTTTGTCATTACCTTGGCTTTATGAGTCTTCAGCCAGCTCTCAATCTATGCTGGCAGCTCCTCTGCCAACACAATTTGAATTAATTTGTGAAGGAAAATTTGTGAGATAATATATCAGCTGCATTACTTAAATAAGATCTATGATCCTTTCATTTTTTTAGTTTAGCCATTCTATCAATAAAAGCAATCAAGTTTTTGTGGCAATTTTTTTTTTATAAGTCAGGTTTATGGGTCATGGATTCACATTCTTCTTGATGTTTATGGATTTTCCTAATATCAGTCCCATTGTTTTACTACAATGGAAGTGAGACATCTACAACAATGAGAAGTGTTTTCCAATATACTTTTGGCTATAAAAGTCAGGCTCTGAATTTCAGGAATGCAGAAGGGCTTTATTTGCCCAAGTCTTTGTGGTGAAGAGAGGACAAAGCTCCAACCTCTGAAGTTGACATGCAAGACCTGTTCTTTGAATACCTAATGCCAGCCAGTCTCCCTAGTTTCCTCCCTCTCATGCATGAATGACATACAACGCACTTGTGTATCATGACCATTAATCCTTTTTTCTCTCTCTGCAAAATGCTGGTATCAGTTAGAACTCCAGGTTGTAAGTAATAGAAAATTAAGGTAATGACATAAAGTGGTTTAACATAAAAAGAAAATCCCAGGGACAGCACCAACTACTGACTTCGGGTATTCAGGTTATACTTGATTAGGACTTCATCAAAAATATCTGCCCCATAACCCCTTTTTGCCTTACAATCTCATAAATGCTTGTAATTTCTCCAATATTTCCATCTTCTCACTTCCAGTTCTAAAATATAGTCTCTTTGATATATTAGATGGCTTTTCAAAATTCTTTACTCCTTATGTGTTATAAAATTATACATCTATAGCAGTTCTCAGCCAGACATTTGGCCATGTCTAAAAACACTTTTCATTGTCATAACTTAAGGGGTACATTACTGAGGCTGGGGTGCTAACATCTAATAATACACAGGATATCCCCCACTATAAAGAAGTATTTAGCTCTACATGTCAATAGTGCTAAGGTGAGCCCCTTGTTTTGTGAATTTACAGTGGACATATTTCTCTCCTCCATTAGATTCAACAAAATGCTCAGTTTGCTACCCAAGCCCAAATTGGCCTGGTCCCACCTGACTTGGAAACATAGTATACACAGGGATCCTATACACAACTGTGCATAAGATGTGTCCAGTCGAGGGGTGAGTGGGCTAACCTTGGTGACACTGATCAGGAGTGCCTACAGAACTGTGTCCAAACACAGAGGACATTGTTCTCTATTCTCATGGATTTTCAGCAGTGGCAGAAGAGGACACCAGACTCTTTCCTGCATCTGTGGCTAAGTTTATATTTATTTTTAAGGTTTCTAGCTAGTTCATGCTATCCTTTGAGGTCTTAAGAAGGGCATGATGACCTGTTGTATTAGTGTAGAGACCTGGTACTGTAGATGGCACCTGTGTCTGGATGAAAAGAGGTTATTTACAAGTTAATGACTGAAAGTAACCTCACAAAGTATTCTTTATTTTTAATATATTTTTTTAATTTTTTACAGAGAGGAAGAGAGAGGGATAGAGAGCTAGAAACATCGATGAGAGAGAAACATCGACCAGCTGCCTCCTGCACACCCCCTACTGGGGACGTGCCCACAACCAATGTACATGCCCTTGACCTGAATCGAACCTGGGACCTTTCAGTCTGCAGACCGGCGCTCTATCCACTGAGCCAAACCGGTTTCGGCCCTCACAAAGTATTCTGTTCATAAATTTCTAACCGGGTAGGTCATGGTGGGTAGTCATGCCTCAGAGCTAGAAAAGGTTTATCTTTGCCCTAAGCAAGCTCTACATCTATGCTAACACACCTTTAAAAATGCTGGAAGTAATTCTCTTTTCCAGAACCATCAGAGGTGTAACCACCCTCAAGGGAGCACATAATCCTAACTATTCTATACCTTTCTTTCTCTTACAGTTATGAATTCCTTACTTTCTCTCCTTAATTTCACATGAATAGTAGAAGCTCATTCTCCAGAGTATTCTAGCATGTCATCAGTTTGGCTCAAATAAAGTCATAAAAACTCTCTACAGGTTTGAACATGTGATCAGTGGGTAATTAGCGTCTAAGCATTGTTTCTCTGTCCTCCACCTTCCAACAGCCTCACCAGAAAGCTCAGGCCTTTCTAAGAGGCAATGTCTGTTGTTGCAGGGTGAGAACCTCGACAAACACCATGGTAGTAGGCAAAAGTTTGACTCCTCTCAGGCTTTCCATCCCCTGTGATGCATGCCCTGTACAATCCCTGGGACTGTAAGTATAACAGGAGATCACTCCCATGCTTATGTTACACTATAAATGTAATTTTGTCTTAAATCAGTGGGTGGGCCTGACCTAGTCACAGGAACCCTTTGAAACTTGGTCTAGACGTTAGTAACAGAGGAAAGCAGAGCTTAATAGCACAAGAAGGATTTGACATGCCACTGCTGATTTGAAGATGGAGGGGCCCATGTGGCAAGGAATTTAGGTGTTCCTTAAACAAAAGAAAGAAAATGGGAACCTCATTCCTATAACCACAAGGAGCTGAATTCTAACAACAAGAATGAGAATGGAAGCAAACTAATCCCTAGAGCCTCCAGAAGGGAACTAGTCCAGCCAACAACTTGATTTCAGCCCTGTAAGACCCTAAACAGGGAGCCCACTCATATGGACTGGATTTCTGACCTACAGAACACTAATCTAATAAATGGGTGTTGTTTAAGCTGCTAAAGTTGTAGTCATTTGTTACAAAGCCATAGGAAAGTAATACAACCATGAATAGGCCTCTAGTCACAATAAACACCTCAGGCCCTTTGATAATACCAAAATATTTACTTTCCACTTACACCCACTTTCTTTCCATCCATACTGCAAGTATGAATGATATACCTTATGTTGTGCAAGCTCAGTCATACCTGAATTAATTTATTTCAGCATAAAACCAAACAAATTTACTTTTTACTGAGTTAAACCACACTTTCCTTTAACATTCCATTAATACCCAAGGTTGTGCCTAACCTTAATCACCCAGTAATGCTCATTTTAAGAACTTAAAGCATACCTTTTCTGAAACAAGATGCAAATATAGTAAAAACAAAAAACAAAACCCCCCCAGTCACCCTAACACTGAACTTCACCTGGGTACAGCAGGATTCTACAGGTTGCTTAATATTCAGCTCATCTCCACCAGAGGCTGTGAGTCTGAATAGAGATGATGTCTCAGGATTGTTAAACATAACTTCAGAATGCCTGCCTGAAATACATTCTGGTTGCTAGAAGATGTAAGATATAAGAGGCAGGGTGGCTCTATGCTGATGTTACTCTTCCTACTGAATTACCAAGCTTAGCCAGAGGAAGAATTTTAAAGTATTTGGGCCAAATGTTCATTTACTTGCAATTTGAGGGATATTTAAAAAGTTATCCACTAGGTCCCAGTATGATTTGAAATATATATTGAAAAGAAGTATTGAGAATGGGGAGAAGATGTTTTGATCATAAATTAAAATTTCATAACACCAATACAGCCTTTTTTATGGTACTTTGTCTGCCTGTAAGGCATTTCCCTTGAGTTCAGCTGTACCATTTGCATTTTTAATATTCAGTTGTTTATAACTCATGCCCAGACTTTTGACCATGTTCATATTAGAATCTAAAGAGAACTGGCATTTTCCAATTGTTTGCTACAGAATGCTTCTGCAAATTGTTTTTAAATGGATCATTGCACAAAAATACTCCTTTTCTCTTGAAAATATTTTCTTAAAGGGGTAAATTCTGACCAATCATTAGCATCAGAAAAGTTATAACAGATATGTCAAAAAGAAAATATTGATAATAAACTCTCATTAAAAACTTAGAGAATCCAAAACTGGTTTGGCTCAGCGGTAGAGCGTAGGTCTGCGGACTGAAGGGTCCCGGGTTCGATTCCGGTCAAGGGCATGTACATTGGTTGCAGGCACATCCCCAGTGGAGGGTGTGCAAGAGGCAGCTGGTCAATGTATCTCTCTCATCGACATTTCTAGCTCTCTATCCCTCTCCCTTCCTCTCTGTAAAAATCAATAAAATATATTTTTTTTAAAAAGAAAGAAACTAAAAGTCTTGTGACATGCAAGAGAAAACAAACTATTTAAAAAAGAAAAAAAACTTAGAGAAATTATACTTGTTCCATAAAATGAACATAAACATACCGCATATACAGATTATGACTGCATTCATTGTAAGTCAAAATATGGGATATTTGTTAACAATTGGGCTTGTTTCTTTAGATTTAGAAAGACTTTTTTCAAAAGTTGTGATTGGTCTATTTTGTGTATAAGTATCTTAGGAACTGTTGACCAAATGCCATTCTCCGCCCCCAGCGCGCCCCCACCCTCTCCCCCCGTTGTAAGATTCCTGGAGCAAGGGCTAATGTTCAGAAACATATTACTGTCACAAAACTACCCTCAACTCCAGAACTTATTCCTTATAATAAAACATTGAATCAACTGAGTGTGCATATATATGTGCATGTGTGTGCACACACATAGAAGAACAAGAAATTCACTTTCTCCTCTTCAGATTTCTCTGCTTACTCTTCCATATCCCACCCACCCATCTCTTCACTCCTCTATGTCTCAGTGTCACAGTAGTGCAAGTCCTACATAGAGAAATGTGAAGAGGAAAGGGGTACTTGCTTTAACTTGGGGATAGCTTGCAGAGCAAAGAATAAAGAAAAGGTTAACTGGTATTGGCTTATTATATGGATATAAATATTTTTGTACCAGTTGACTACAGTATTTTTCTCTACCTCCTGATTCCTCTCTACTAGAGACAGACCCAATAAATAAATCAATATGATGGGCAATGAGGTAGTCACACTAATAAAATTGAATAAACTAAACAGTAAAATTCAAAACTTGAAAGTGGAAATGATCCCTATCTCTACTGCCTTTTCATCAATTTTTGGAGCTTTTAACGTAGAATTTTACTCATGTCACTGGGGGGTAGGAGAGAGTAATGAGTAAAGTAAGGTAGTTATTGTGGTTTGTTTGTTTGCTGCTTTACATATTCTTCTCTTTTTCCCTTCTCCTCTCACAGGTTTAGATGGATACCTAGCATGAGCTTACCTATTGGAATGTCTTATTTTTCTGAAAACAGTGACTTGAGAGCATGTGATTTAAGAAAAACCAATCAGGTTTTGGCCTTTGATTGGCATATAGATGATGGAATAAAGAAATTGCCTTTATGTTAGTATGAATAATCTGGAGCTGCTAATAGCCATTGTTACCAGACACATGGAAAGAATGTACCTGCTGAATGAAGAGAATCAGAAACAAGCAGAGAGAACAGAAATGGTATGGGTGGATGGACAAATGATGGACAGATGGGCAAATGAATGGATGAGAGGATGAATAGTTGGTAGATGAATGAGCTCTCCCTTATCTTTGCCAAAAACTGTCCCAAAGCATAAATGTGTCTCTAATCTGATATACACTTTATAGACCATGGGCTCTAATCAAAGTCATACTTTGACTTGGTTTCCTAGTAATAGCAACTTGAATTCTCAAAGACCCATGGAGATTTTAGTGAGCACCTTCAGCAAGAAAAAGAACATAATGTAGGCACTGTCCTCCACCAGCCTTCAAACCCAGTGCCATAACATTGCACACATCCAGATGTGAACTGGGTCATCCTGCATTCTTTCAGGAGGTAAATGGGGTCACCAGCATTGAACCAGGTAATAACCAGCTCCATCCTGTGACCCATTCTTTGGAGCAACTCTTTCACCTTTCATCTGAGTCTTTTCCAAAATAGATCCTTAGCTTCCCATCTAGCACACTCCATGGTGGCCTTTCCCCAGTAGTTCCTAAAGCATGTACAGATTTTAGGATGAACACAGCTTAGGCTCAAGTTGAAGTCCTGGCAATCTGTGCTCACTTTGTTTTTTGCCACTTGCCTCTCTGGCCTTTGCTTCCAAAATTTGGTATATGATGTACTTGCTGGGCCAATCACTGGGCTATGGAAGGATGACTTATAATTTGACCCATCAGCACTTATTTAGGACTTCTGAGCCCAAACAGAAGACAAAGTTTGCTAAGTATGGAGAATGATTTAAAGTCACCTTCTCAAAACATACCATCTAAGCATGGTGTGTAGAATTTGTTTGTATCTAGATTCAAGCAAACCAAAAATAAAAACAACATCTATGATCCAATCAGGGAACTGAAAAATGACTTGATATTTGATGTCAATAAGTATATATTATCATTTTTTGCCAAGACTGGTTTGGCTCAATGGATCGGCTTGGGGACTGAAGGGTCCCGGGTTCGATTCTGGTCAAGGGCATGTACCTTGGTTTCGGGCATATCCCCGGTAGGGGGTGTGCAAGAGGCAGCTGATCGATGACTCTCTCTCATCGATGTTTCTAACTCTCTATCTCTCTCCCTTCCTCTCTGTACAAAATCAATAAAATATATATTTTTAAAAAAGTATATATTATCATTTTTTTGTGTGTGATATTGGTATTATGCTTTTTAAAGAATTCTTATCTTTCAATAATACATACTAACATATGTGAGGATGAAATGATACAACAACTTCAAAATAAACCAGTCAAGCTGAGAAGTGGAGAGAAGTAGGTGGAAATAGAGATAAACACATCTGCTGAAAATTGTTGAAGCTAGCTAATGTTACATGGGGTTTTATTATACTACTAGAGGCCCCTTGCAGGAAGATTCCTGCAATAGGGCTTCCTGCTGTGGTCTCCGCTGTTCCGCCTGCTTCCCTCCCTTCTCCCCTGGGCCTGCCTTCTTCCCTTCCTTTTCCACAGCCCCACCAATTTCTCTCCCTTCTCCTCGCTTGCTTGCTTCTCCACAGCTACACTCCCCTTTGCAGCTCTTGGCTTCTTTCTATGCTATCTTCAGTCTTTTGCTCTGGCCTGGATATGCAAATTAACTGCCATCTTGGTTGGGTTAATTTGCATACCCGCCCTGATTGGCTCGTGGGCGTGGTTTGTGGGTATAGCAAAGGTATGGTCAATTTGCATGTTTCTCTTTTATTAAAGAGGATTATTTCTACTTCTATCTATACTTGAGCATTTTCATAATCTATATATATAAAAGCCAAGCAACCAGAATGACTGGAACGACTGGTCACTATGACGCCCACTGCAGCCCTGACCGCTCAACCTCCTGCAGCCCTGACCGCTCAACCTCCTACAGCCCCTCCCCTGGCCAACCCAGCCCCCGATCATCCACCTTCCCTAATCAGGGAAGGGCCAATTGGCCAACTACCCATGGCCCCTTCCCCCGGCCAGCCCCACCTCTAATCGCCCCTCCCCTCTCCGATCAGAGGTGGGGCTGGCTGGCCAACCTCCTGTGTTCACTCCCTCTTGCTGGCCCAGCTCTGATGACCCCCGTTGGGGCAAGCTGGCCGGACTCTACCCATGCACGAACTCGTGCACTAGGGTTCTAGTAAAAAGTAATTTCAGGCATTCAGGAGACTGGGTTCTGGAGTCTCCTCACTATAAGCAAGTGGATATATCTACATTAGCATTTCCCAGATGCAGAAAACTTAGTTGTGCAGTGGAAACTATTTTAAAATATCTAGTTCCATCAAAAATATACATGAAATTCAAGCTCTGAACACCATGCAAAGGCAAGTTAAACAAAGTGATGATCCATCAAAACACAAAGATCTAAAAAATGTTTGTTTATATTCAAACTAAACAAACGTTTTAGTAACTTCCCAGCTCAAGTCAAACCACCATATCTCCACCTTCTGGAGTCAAAAAAGGGTGTTGTTTCTAATTAGAGGCAGAAAGACAAGTACCTTAAATCCATCCAATGACCAGAGGGACCTTAGGAATTACTTAAATCCTTCTCAGGTGGTCAGTTTAAACTTGATATTCATAATGTGGGCTTTCAATGCCACCAACCACTTCTCAAACATTACTACTTCAAACATATTCATTATTGTATTAGTCAGGATTCTGTAGAGAAACTAAACCAATAGGATATAAGAGAGATAGAAAGGAGAGAGAGAGAGAGAGAGAGAGAGAGAGAGAGAGAGAGAGAGAGAGAGAGATTCATTATAAGAATTGGCTTACTCAGTTATGGAGGCCAAGAAGTCCCATGATCTGCCATCTGTAAGCTTGGAGGAGCAGGAGGAAAACTGGTGATGTAGTTCAGTCTAAGCCCAAAAGTCTGATAATGGAGATGATGTTGTAAATCCTGGTTTGAATCCAAATGCCCAAGAACCAGGAGTACTGATGTCCTAGGGCAAAAGAAGATAAATGACTCAGCTCAAACAGAAGGAATGAATTTGTCCTTTCTCTTCAAATCTGTTCTATTTAAGCCTTCAACAGATTAGATGATGCCCACCTACTTTCGTCAGGATGATCTTTACACAATCTACTGATTCAAAGATTTATCTCTTCTAGAAATACCCTCACAGACACACCCAACAATCTGGGCATCTCTTGGTCCAGACAAATTTATACATAAAATTAGCCATCAGAATCCCACTAGAATAATGCATTCAAGGATACTTTGTGTAATGTTGGAAAAATATCTGGTTTAAGCCCAGGTCTTTCTAAGCAGCAAAATAATCCACATGAAGGGAGGGCCTGGAGTCTGACATATATCTGCCTCTCCCTCATTTATTTCTAACAAATCACTGTGAGTGTATCATTACCACCCTCTCAGAAAAGGAGTCTCTTGTTGGTTTTATACACAGGCAATAAAAGAGATCTTTGAAAACTGTGTAGTAAATAACTCCACGGTCTGCTGTGCATCATTTTTATTGACCACACGGAAGAGGTTGTCTGTGTGACAGGACAATCATCTAAGCATGATTGGACACAGAACCTTTTGGAAATATTTGGTTTTATTCTTTACTTGGATCTAGCAGGACTCAGTGAGAAAGGCAGATGATGTAGTAGGTAGAGTTCAGTCCTGACTCCGCAGGAGGAGTTGTCACTTAAATATTCCTGGTTGAATCCCTGGATGTAGGCATTCCCTCCTCTGCCTCTTGTAGTCTCTGATACTCACAGCCCTGGTCTGCTGTGGCCTCTGGTGATCCTCACCTAGAGCAATGGAGGCCCATATCCAACAAGGGGATACAAATTTCCTCCTGTTTCTCAAATTCAATAATCCAGTAAGATGGGTTCATTAAACCATATGTTCCCCCAAGCTTCCCACCCCCCAGCCTCACTAGCTTTGTCTTTCCTCTTTATTTAAAATCTATACAATGGTTTCCAGCCTTCAGCTATGTCTGAATCACCCTGAGGACTTCTAATATCACAGATTGCCAGCCCTATCCTCAAAGGTTCTGATTGAGTAAAATTTGCTTTTCAACTGATGGCCAGGTAGTGCTAGCCTGAGGGCCATTCTTTGAGAAGCACAACTCTAGAGATCTCCTTAAGCCTTTTCTTGAATCCCAGTCTCCTTGGTTGGTACCTTCTTCCTCCTTGCACTTTGGTCTTAATCCCAGTTGGCCAAACCAGAAAGATCATGACACAGGGATTTGCCTAATTTTGCTTCAAGACTCCTGTTGGTTCACTGTGAGACCTCTACTTAAATATCACTTCATTATCAACTTTGAAAAAGACTAATTCTCCATACCTTATAGGACACGGTAACTTAATTATTGCTACTGCCTCAGTGTGTGCACTAGAATTGGGTTAAATTCCATTAGTCCTTATCCCACCCATCCCTGGCTCTCTTCTTGCCCTGCAGCTCCAATACTGAGGTCCTTTGTAGTAACCAAGCCAACAGGATAGTTTCCCAACCCTTTGCACCTCTCCCAACTCCTAGGAGCATAGATTCCTGGCTGCTGACCTGATTCTGGTGCCTGCACTGCTAATTTGTTTTTATTTTATTGCAATTATTGTTATTATTAACAAGTGCTCTTCCAGATAAGAGGTCTCAGTTCAAACCCAAATGTATAAATTATCTGGAAAGAATTTCATCAAATGCCTTACTCCTCTGGGCCTCAGGGCTAGAAGAGGGTAGATGCTCAGGTTCTGACTTCATGGGACTATAAAAGAACCCAGGCATTGCCATTTTCTCAAAGCCTCCTTGGTAATGTAACCATAGTGGACAACCACTTGCCCTCAATTTTCACAAATAAAGAAACCAAGATTAAGAGATTACTGTGACATGTCTAAGTTCCACTGACAGATATTGGGATTTGGCACTAGGATTCTGGCCTCCCAATTCCTAGATTAGAGATCCATGCAGAAATGGGAATAGATGACCCTTCCCACTCCAACGCAGGCCAAACCTGAGCAGTAGTCATCTCACTTGGCTGTGAACAGAATGACAGAATTGCCTGAGGAGCTTGCTGGGTACATAATGTGATATACAGATCATGGATTATAGTAATGTAAGCTTGAAATCTATATGATCCTATTAAACAGTGTCACCGAAATGAATTTAATCAAGATAAATAAAAGTAAAGATCTGAAATCTCACCCAGACCTCCAGGTGCATAGAAATCCTCAAGTGGGACAAGGAAGAGAGAATTACTGGAGTGACCCCTAGAGGTCCAAGTGTTCTATCAGCAAGCTCCCTCTTTTACCCGAGTTGAAAGGTGTCCTGCTAAAAAGAGGGATTTGCCCTCCATTCTCAGACCGTGAGGCTCTGAATAAACCTCATACCTCATCCTGACCGAGGCTCCATATCTGAGGCCCTAGCCTGGCATTATGAGCCTCACCTTACTTCCCTCTCTCTCCAGCTTCCCCAGCTGTGGAGGTTGTGTGCCTCTCTTACAAAGAGTCAGATTCCATCACTGCCAGCCAAACCTTCAGAGGCCTTCCCTGGCCACACTAAAGTAACCAGGCCTCTTTCTCATTATACACACTATTAACTATAAAGGCTTCAGGGGCTATTAGAGAGAAACAAAAGTTTCCCCAGTGGCTTCTCTGAATGGTCTGAAATGTTTGTCATTGGCCTCAAATAACAGGACTTCATTGGAACATATAATTTAGCCGAGTCTGAGCAGGCCCATGGCTCCTCACTGGTTTATTTATATCATTTACTGGGAGCTTTTTCTCGGTCAACCAAATACATGATGGAAGTACACTGTCAGCCTTCAAAAATCAGAATCACATTGTTGTCCAGTAAATATGTTTCTGTTTTTTCATAGAGTTTTAAAATTGTGCTCCATTGAGGAAAAGAAGAATAGTGAGCGTGAGAGTATGGACCAAATGCCCCAAGATTGGGATAGTGTCATCTGGGGTTCTGGTATCTCTCAACAAAATGTAGCAATTTATTTGTGGAAATCCCATTATAGCTAATAGGAGCTAAAAACCATTTAAGAAGATAAGGATGTCTACCCATTTTGAGATTATTTTGTAAAATGTGTCCTGCTAAAAAGAGGGTTGAATTTTGCAAAGAACATCACAAATCTACTTATACCAATTCAGCTCACATCAAACAATTAAAACTAAATAAATCTGATACCAGCACTGAATGCTTCTTTAAATCTCTCTTTAAATACACCAAACTTAGAAATTCTCAATTCTAGGAAAACATACACTGCACACTTAGACATCAATGACTATTCTCAGGCAGTCATCTCTAAGCAAGATAATTGGAGCCTGGCTGGCATGGATCAATGGTTGAGTGTCAACGTAGGAACCAAGAGGTCACTGGTTTGATTCCTAGTCAGGGCACATGCCTGGGTTGTGGACTTAGTCCCGATGTTTGTATCTCTGTCTTCCTCTTCTCTCTCATCATTGATGTTTGTATTCTCTCTCCCTCTTCCATCCTCTATGAAATCAATAACAATTTTTTAAAAATAAGCAAGATAATTGGGCCAAATTTTTAAATTAACATGAAGGAAGACAGTACTATATAGAAATGGAAATTTCAAACATAAAATACTTTCAAACAATAGTAAATCATATCCTTTAACCTGTCTGGATATGTTTAGTGGCATCTTGAATAAATAGACAAAAATAAAGTTTTTCCAATTTACAGAGGAAACAAAACTGGATGAAATAAGTGATCCAATAGAGAATAAAATAAAGATGAGTCACATTGATTTTGACAGTCTTGAAAAAAATTGTATCCTTTACTAAAGTAATTTTATTCCACCTCTAGAAATTGTCTCTAGGAAAATAATCCTAACAACATTTGTTGGAAGAGGAAATAGACAAAGAAAACTAAATGCATAAAAATGTTCAATACAGTCCTATTTATAATAGAAAAATTAATCATAGCATACAAATATTGGACAAATGTTTCAATACATTATAATGCACAAAAGGCCTAGTACATGAAATCCGTGCACTGGGGCAGTGGGGGTAGGGGGTCCCTCAGCCCACCCTGTGCCCGCTCACAGTCTGGGACCCCTTGCTCCTTCCCTAAGCCAGCAGTCAGACATCCTTAGTGCTGCCATAGAGATGGGAGAGCTGCTGCAGAGGCTGGAGAGGCTCTCACCACCTCTGCTGCACTCACCAGCCTTGAGCCTGGCTTTTGGCTGAGCAGCACTCCCCCTGTGGGAGCATACTGACCACCAGGGGGCAGCTCCTGTGTTAAGTGTCTGCCCCCTGGTAGTCAGTGCACATCATAACGACTGGTTCTTTCTGGTCATTCTTCTGTAAAGGTCACTTAGGCTTTTATTATATAAACTAGAGGCCCAGTGCATAAAATTCATGCATGGGGGTGTGTGTCCCTCAACCCACCCTGCACCCTCTCCAATCTAAAACATCCCTCTCACAATCCAGGACTTCTGGCTCCCAACTGCTCACCTATCTGCCTTCTTGATTGCCCCTAACCACTTCTGCCTGCCAGCCTGATCACCCCTAACCAGTCCCCTGCCAGCCTGGTTGATGCCTGACTGCTCCCCTGCCAGCCTATTTGCCCCTAACTTCCCTCTCATGCTGGGTTGATCACCTCCAACTGCCCTCCCTTGCAGGCCTGGTCCCTCCCAACTGCCCTCCCCTGCTGGCCATTTTGTGGTGGCCATCTTATGTCCACATGGAAGCAGCCATCTTGTGTATTGGAGTGATGGTCAATTTGCATATTACTCTTTTATTAGATAGGATTCACTCAATGAAATATAATGCTGCAATAGTTACAAAAATTTATATAATAACAAAAGAAGTTCTTATTTTATTAAGATTAAAAATAAGTATGTAAAATATGAAATCAAAAGTTTTCTAAACATATAACAGGGAAAAATAGATAGAAAAGATACTAGCATGTAGTAGTTTATGTTTGTTTCATGATCAGGATTTCCACTAAAGTATCATTTACTCTATCTACCATATAACACTTAGTAAATACTTACTTGGGCCTGCACCTAGGTCATGAATTTTCTTCTCTTTTACTTTCTACTTGTCTGTGGATTCACAACTTCTTTTAATACATATGCATGAGGTACAATTTCCCTGAGAGGATCCACTTATAATAGTATTTTCTCACTGAGCTTACAAACTAATACAGGCTCTCTTCTTTCTTTTAAATTGCACACCCTATTTGTTATAATCTCCTCAGGTCATGTGGGCCCTCTGCTCTTTCTGCTTCTCGGCCCAGAGAGATGCTATTTACCATATGATTACAGGCCCACGATAGAGGCCTACTGACCACTGCAGATTTTCTGGGCTGCTTCTGTTTCCTCTTTGAATCTACTCCTCAACAAACAAGAAGATCGTCTCCCCAAATCAACCTCCCAATCAGGTACATGGCCTATCAGTACCATCCTTGATACTATATGGGTTAACATATGTGGTAAAGAACGGTGTTTACACCGAAACTGGTTTGGCTCAGTGGATGGAGCATCGGCCTGCAGATTGAAAAGTCCTGGGTTCGATTCCGGTCATAGGCATGTACCTTGGTTGCAGGCACATCCCTACTGGGCATGTGCAAGAGGCGGCTGATCAATGATTCTCTCTCATCGATGTTTCTAACTCTCTCTTCCTCTCTCTTCCTCTCTATGAAAAATCAATAAAATACATTAAAAAGAAAGAATGGTGTTTATCACACATCTTCTAACCAACACTCTCTAGGCCACCTAAACCAGGGATTTATGGGTTATAAGTACCTGAAACTTTCTCAATCTAGACCCCAGGTCCTTAGCACATGCTCTTTTCTCTTTTCAAAACACTCTTCTCCCAGATGTGCACCTGTCTCAATTCATCATTTACATCCTGTCTTTTATTATATAAACTAGAGGCCCAGTGCATAAAATTCATGCTCAGATTTCTCCTTCTCAGGATGTCTTCCACAACCACACTACTTGACTACTCCCACTCACACCTCATCACACTCTAGTCCTTTCCTGTTTTTTATTTTTCCATTGCACTTATCTTTTTCTTGCCATATTTCACTTATTTGCTGTTTCTCACTCCCACATCTCTGTCCCAGTATCCTCCGGAAAACAAAGTCCCAGAAGGGCAGAGATAAGTTTGTTTTTCTTTTCTGTTTGCAACCCAGCCCTAATAACAGTGTCTGGCACATTGCACGTACTTAATAACATTTGAGGAATGAATGATAAATAAATAGTGCAATCCTGAGAAAAACAGTAAGTCACAGCAATCAGTAGACTTTTGCATACACTATTTCACTAGGTCCTCTAAAAAACTCTGTGAGATTAATAATGCTATATTCATTTTACAGATGAAGATATTAAGGTCCAGAGAGGTGAAATGGCTTGTCCAATGTCATTTAGTGGTTTTCTACAGTCACCATTACAAAGAATCACAAAGAAAAAGGCTTAAGCAACAGAAATTTACTTCTTCATAATTTTGGAGGTTAGAAGTACAAGACCAAGGTGTTGATGAGGTTGGTGCCTTCTGTGGCCCATGAGGGAAGAATCTTTTCCGGGCTTCTCCCTCTGGATTGCACATAATCTTTCTTCCATGTGTGTCTGTGTCCAATTCTTCTCCTTTATGGACACCAGCAAGATTGGATAAGGCTCCTCATTTTACCTTCATTATCTCCAAAAAGACCCCATGTCCAAATACAGTCACATTCTGAGGTACTGGGGGCTCTTCAACATATAAATTTTCAGCCCATAACAGATAGCAAGCATGTGGCAGAGCTATAATTTGAACGGGAGTTACCTACCTCCAAACAACATCCATCACACTTTACTGTGTTCCCATCTACCCCAGAAAAACCCCTGGCCTACAGACATGACAACCACCTCCTCACAATGAACCATCCATTCTGCCCCCTTTCCTTCCGAAAAGGGACTCCTCTCTCCTCTGCCCACGCATCATGGCCAAGCCAGACAGCTCAGTTCACACTTCCTGGAATAATAACATGTGACCCAATTTCTCTCCAGTCTTGAATCTCATTAATCCAATTCCTCCAGTGGTTCAGATTCCATTGTGAGTCGCATGGGGATCATCCTCTCTGCTATGTCATGTGCACAGAGCATCCTTCTTCCAAATGGCTCCTGAGGCAGTGCACAGGCTCTAGAAATCCACAGCCCAAATGATCCCCTCAGGAGCCCAAGATGCCTGGAACAGCCCCTATGCAAGGGCTGGTCAGGATTTGTAAGAGTCTCAGCCTGATATGACCAAGGCTCCCCTGCCACCCACTGCTCTATCACCCTGACTCCCTGAGGTCATCATGTTTCCTCTCCCAAATCTGTGATAAGTAAATGCCTTTTTTTTTTCTCACTTCCTCTTCAGGGATATCTATTCAGCTCTCCCATAACGTTTATTCAATCCTGAGCATTTGACAGTCTTCCCATTGACCAGACAGTATCATCTAAGGCTCAGACCAGGCCTAAGAAATGACTCTTTAATGTTTCATTGTCACTTAGCTCAGATCTGGCATCGCTATTAAGAAAGCCCAATTACTGAAGCACAAAGCCGTCTCTTTCCACCATCTAAATTTACAATCAAATTAGACCAGGAGAATTGATGTGACCAACTGGTTAATGATTGATTATTAAGAAAGCTTTAAAGAAAAATCTATTTGGTGGGCACAGTCAAGCTTTGGGGCATAGTAAATATGCTTTGGAAAAAACACATAAGAAAGACCTTCATTTATCTTGTAAATATTGAGTTTCTTCCAAGTCTTGGGCACTGGCTGAGCCCTGGGGTTACCAAAATTAACGAAGTATTGTTGAAATCCTCAAAAAGTCCACATGTCTTAGAAGTGGAACACTTCATGACAGTTCAAAATATTTTTAGGCCTATTTTATTTATTTATTTATTTATTTATTTATTCATTTATTTATTTATGAAACAAGAAACTTGCCATGGGACACAGTGCCAAGGGAGACCAGGAGAGAACCACCCAACTTCCCACCCTGGAAAGTTGGATAACTGACCTTGAAGCAGATGCTGTCAGGTAGAGGATGCTGGGATAGACCCAAAGCTTAAGCTAAATGGCATCATAATGTCCTGTATCTCAGTCCCCTCAAGGGCCCTCACTACTGTGGGCTTAGAATTACATGCCAGAATGATCCTGCCATGTGATCTGGCTGAGATAGTCCCAGGTAGTGAGTGAGGCTATACTCCTATTTTTCCTAAACACTCTCTCTCTCCTCTCTCCTTTTTCTCCTCTCTCTTCTTTTTCTCCTCACTCCCCTCTCTCTCCTCTCCCCTTTTCTCTCCCCTCTCTCTCTCTCTCAAACATGTACTCACACACATTCATGAACTCACACATGCATATGCTCACATGCTCGTTCACTCACACACTCACACGCACATTCATGAGCGTGCACTCAAATGTACATGCTTATGTTTTTATTTTTCCCCTCAACCTCATATTCAAGTTGAAGTGGATTCCAAAGATGATGAGGATACTGAAATCAAAGGAATCCGATATATGGGGATGTCTGACCCAAGACATCATTCTCAAAGTAAACATAATTTTTGCCAGGATTCTTTCTGCACCAACTTTAGCCTGTTCTACACATAGACAGACCTTGTGAAAATGTGTCACATTTTGTCTCTCTCCAGTTTCAAATCTCCACTGGCTTCACAACTCACTCAGGATTTATTGGCACATTGGGTCCTTCTGACCTGAACCTGTTACCTCTCTGACTTGTCTTCCCACTCTGCTCCCCACCCAATTGGGATTCAGTTCCCTTGCCCCCTTCCCCAAACATTCCTGGTGTTCTCTCCATTGCACCAGCAACTCCATTTGCTCTTTTCATAGCCTGGAACTACCATTCCCTCTTCAGGCAAATATCATCTTTCCAGTGAGGCCTTTTTTGGTCACCCTATTGAAAATCTTCTGCAGACCTTATTGCCCAGTTCTGTTGTGCTGTAGTTCATAGTGCTTATGCCATATACACTGAGTGCTTATGCATAATAACCTGGCCACTCAATGTATATCCTATATAATAAAAGGGTAATTTGCAAATTGGTTCCTTGACCAGGAGTTCAACCAGCAGGCAGGCCAGTCAACTGCCCATGTCCCTTCCCCCTGGCCAGGCTGGCCAGACCCAATCCATGCACAAATTCATGTACAAGGCCTCTAATATATATATATATTAGATCTCTGCATTCAGAGATCATAATAATCTGACCACTCTGTGTGTGTGTGTGTGTGTGTGTGTGTGTGTATCTCATACATTTACATTTTATATATTTCATATATATCATCACAAAAATTGTTAGGTGGACGAAGTTAAAGGTAAAGAATTTTTACATTTTACAGATGGGAAAACAGAGATTCAGGAAAGTTATATGAACTGACTGCTCTTACACAGTTAATGAGAAGAGCCAGAAAACAAATCCAGGTGTCCTTAATTTTTCACTCTAAGCTCTGCCATTTTCCAATAAGGCCAGCCTTCCCTCAAACACAAATGTATTATTTTTCCTACCTTTTTATTGTCATTAAAAAGTAGTTTTCCAGAGCCTGTTGAGCTGATGTATAAACAAGGATAAGAAAAAGTAAAAGTTTGTGTTGGATCAGGAATCTCCCAACTAGCAACAGCAAACAGGCTAACTTTCAAACCACTTACAAATTCCAGTCATCCAATCAATAAAAATATATTAAGCACTTGCAATAGGACAGACATTTCTCGAGTACAGTGGTCCGAAAATTCATTAGTCTCAACAGTACAATGATTGAAATTTCTTTTGAGATCAAAACTTTTTAAACTTAAACTCCTTCTAATGCCACTTCTTCAAAATAGACTTGCCCAGGCCCTGGTATTTTGTGGAAGAGCCATACTCAAGGGGCCAAAGAGCCGCATGTGGCTTGTGAGCCGCAATTTGCCGACAACAGCTCTAATGAAATGGATACAGAGAGATAATCACTCTCCCTACACTTAACGCTTTTGTAGCTTGTCCACCACATGCAGTTTGAATGCTTCCTCATTTAAGAGATGTGATGATTGAATTACTGACTCCAGTTTTTTGCTACCCTGGAGTAATATCATTCATCTATTTTTCCACCATAATCTCAGGATGGGACAAGTACACCTCTCTCCATTTGACCTTAGGCTTGGCCATGTGACTTCCTTTGGCCAAGGGTATGTAAACAGACATAATATAGGGAGAAGTTTAAAACATATGTCACAGGTGAGTTTGCCCTCTTGTGTGCCTGCCTTTTAAAAGAGAAAAACTTAATTTTGATAGACACAATACAATGAGAATGAGAAGCATGTGGAATAAACAACTCAACCCACAGGCCAAAGCCTAGTCCAACCTACAGCAGCTGAGCTCCAGCTAACCCACAGATATAGAGCAAGAAATACATGTCTATTTATATGTATGCCACTGAGATATTATGGTTCTTTGTAGTGTAGCATTACTGTGATGATAGCTAACTGATACAGGAGATATACATGTAGAGAATCATCCCTTTGAAACTGGTAGGAACTATTCACATGAGCCTGGATGTTGCTACACAAGAATAAAATCAGATTATATCTGTACTGTGTTTAAAACACTTCAGTTTTCTCCTAAATCAGAAACAAAGCAAAGATGTTTACTCTTTCTCTTCTATTCAATGTACCGGGAGTCTTAAACATAACAATAAGGGGGAATGGGAGGAACATACAGATTGTAAGGAAAGGAAGAAAATGGCAGTTATTTACAGATGCCATGATTGTCTATGTAGAACAATCACAAAGAAACTACAAAAAAGTTACTAGAATGTGAGTTTAGCAAGATTGCAGGGAATAGAGTCAATGTGCAAAACTCAATTGTGTTTCTATACACTAGCAATGAACAACTAAAAAACTGGATTTTTTAAAAAGCACCATTTACAATAAATGCACCAAAGTCATAAAATTCTTAGGGGTAAGTCTAACATAATAAGTATTATATTTGAATGCTGAACATTATAAAACATTGAGAAAAATAAAAAATAAATAAGAAAATAAATAGAAAGTTATATTAAATTTAATACAAAATGTTTTAATGTTTTAATTCTTCCCAAATTGATCTAAAGATTCAACACAATCCTAAGCAAAATTCCATCAGGCTTTTTAAAAATTGGCAAGCTGGTTCTCAAAGTTATATGAAAAAGCAAAAGTCCTAGAAAAGCCAAAACAATTTTGGAAAAGAACAAAGTTGGACAATTTATACTACCTTTATCTTCAGAATTTCCATGGAATTAGAGTAAGACATTATGGCAGGGGTCAATAAACATTTTCTGTAAAAGAGCAGATAAAAATACTACAAGCTTTACAGGCCATGATGTCTCTGTCACAACAACTATAGAGCAAAAGCAGCCATAGTTGACATGTAAATAAATGGGTGTATGTCCTAACAAAACTTTATAAAAATAGGTAGGTTTTTTCCCCCCACTTTTTTGCTCAATCCCCTCATCTACCCCCACCTCATTCCCTGACAGCTATCAGCTTGCTCTCTATCTATGAGCCTGTCTCTGTTTTGCTTGTTCATTATATTCCACATATGAGTGAAATCAAATGGTACTTGTCTTCTCTGACTGGCTTATTTAATTTAGCATAATGTTTTCTAGGTCTATCAATGCTTTTACAAAGGATAAGATTTCCTTCTTTTTACAGCCAAGTAATATACCGTTGTGTAAATGTACCACAGCTGTTTTATCCACTTATCTTTTATTTTTATTTTTTATTTTATTGATTATGGTCTCACATAATTGTCCTTATTCCCCCATTCCCAACCCAAACCCCTCCATAGATATGCGCCCCCCAACCAACATTGTCTATGGCCACTGGCTAGGCCCATATGTATGCACACAAGTCATTTGGTTGATGTCCTTCCCTTACCCCCAACACTTGCTTCCATATCTTGGCTTTTGTAAATAATGCTACAATGAACACAGGAGTGCATATATTCTTTTGAATTAGTGTTTTGGGTTTATTTTGAGAAATTCCCAGAAGTAGAATCACTGACTTGACTTGTTATGGTGAATACACAATGTTGTATAGATGTGTTGTAAATTGTGCACTTGAAACCTGTATAATTTTGTTAATTAGTGTCACCTCCAACAAATTCAATTAAAAAAACAAAACAAGTAGAAGGATAGATTTCTCAAGTAGGCCATAGTTCGCCAAACCCTGAAGTATGGTATTGGTGAAAATATAGACATATAAGTTAATGTAATAATAATATTCCTAAAATAAGCCCAAACATATGTGCTCAATTGATTTTTTATTAAAGATACAGTGTTAAGAACCTTGACCCATATCACATTTCAAGGCTAAGTCACAGATGTAAATGGATTACTAACATCAATTTAAAACCTAAAACTATAAAAATCCTAAGAAAAAATCTTCATGATCATAGGATAGGTAAAGATTTCTTAGATAAAACACAAAAACTATGAACTAAAGGAAAAGATAAATTGAACTTTGGAAAATTTAGAACTTCTGATCTTTTAAAGACACTTAGGAAATTAAAAAAATGAATCTTAGACTAGAGAAAATATTTGCAAACCAAATCATTGATTTAAAAAATTGTAGCTAGATTACATTAAAAAAAATCTCCATACTCAGTAAAAATAAAACAAACAATCCAAATTTTTAAAAAAAGATGGTTAAAATATATAAACAGACACCCTATTGAAGAACAGTTATGAATGCATGGTAAATAAACACGTGAAAAGATGTTCAACAATATTAGTAATTGGGAAATTTCAAATTCAAACCATAATAAGTGTCTAAAAAAATTTAAGTGACAAATATCAAGGGATGATAAATACACAAATTCACAGCATTTCTTACTCATTGCTAGTGGGAATACAAAGCAATGCAGCCTATTTGGAAAACAGTTTGGCAGTTTCTTAAAAATTTGACATGCACTTTCTATATGGTACAACAATTCTACTGTCAGGTATTTATGCAAGTGGAATAAAACATGTCTACACAAACACCTTTATGATAATTTTATATCAACCTCCAAAAACTGGAAATAACTTGAATATCCATCAATTTTTGAGTGGATGAACAAATTGTGCACACACTTTCAATTTATTATTATTCACAAATACTGACATATGTAATAACATGGATTGGTCACAATAGTATCATGCTAAGCAAAAGGCTATCCACTGTATGATTCCATTTATATGGCACTCAGAAAAGGGCAAAGTCTATGAAGAAAAACAGATCCGTGGTTGCAAGGGGCTGGGTGAGAAGGGCTTGACAAACAAAAAAATATCCTGACAGAATATAATAGGCTGGCAGTTATATAACCATATAGTTTGCTAAATCCTATAGAATATAAAAATATGAATCTAATGAAATGTAAATTATACCACAATTATATACAAATGACTTTTTGAGTGGTTCCCCAATTCCCTCCAGATTAAAATAAAAATATATTTTGAACCAGGCCTAGCTGCACTGTTAACACTATATTTTAAGGATTCACTACACAACCACCCCAAGATTCTTACAAAAATGAAGATATCCACCCCAAATCATACGAATCGGGACCCCTGGAGGCAGTTTCAGAAATCTGCATTTTTGAGCAGCCCCTCAGACAATTCTAAACTTCATTAAAGGGTGGAAATCCCCAAGGAAGAATTTCTGCCTGATAACCTATCTGCTTTCTCAGTTCTGTGCCTTTCCTGAGCCCCACCATCTGCACTCCAGCCATTGTGGTTTACTTCCACCCCTCGGGGCTCTCCCCCAGCCTTCCTGACCCAACATAAATATCACCTTCTAGGGGCATTGGTAGGACATGTTTTGAATGGGACAAATACATCTGAATTCACTCTCACTAGACCCTGCATGTCCCCTTCCCTATTCTTCTCACTGGGGTAATTAGGTATCAGACTGGTAAGAAGTGGTATATTTCATTCTGTCAGGGAAGGACCATTGCTAGTCTCCTTCCTTGCCCCTCCCTATGTTTGCTGCCCAGCAATGTGGCAGATCTATAAGTTTAATACTATACAAGAGCACATACTTAAACTTGGCCACTTGGTGCCAGAAATGAGTCTCAGTTAATATATGAAAATATTAATTCATTTAATCTTCAAAATAACACTATCAGATGGGTCTTTTTTTATTATCCCTGTTTTGTAAATGAGAAAACTGAGGCACAGGGAGGTAAAATAACTTATTGTAAGTCTCACAGCTGCTAAATGGCAAGCTAGGATGCAAACTCAGGAAGTGTGGCCCAGAGAACTTGCCAGGAACCCCTATGCTGCAAGTTTAATCTCTCTGTTGAATGAGCAAATGTTGAGTGAATAGGAAAAATCAAGTTGACAAACAACCCTGTTAGTAATAAACTGATATCACAGGAGAGCTCTGCTGATCCCCAATGCCAGTCATTTCCAATGTTTTTTTCAGACACCCTGGCTTCTACACAGTCCACTTCTTCATGGGTAACAGAGAGGAGAAACCTGCACCGGATTTTTTTACTCAGAGACTTGAAGATTTCCAGTTTCAAAAAACTTATCAATTGATGGAAAGAGAACAGCAACAAGAATGACTGCCAGCAGCCAGCAGATTTCCAACAACCCACAACTCCCTCTGATCAACCATGTGTTTCCTTGAGGAAGATAATCAAGTCCATTTATCAGACATTTGAAAGAGCAGGGATGCTTTCTCTAGACAAATAAGCAAGACAAAAACAAACTAATTTGTATTTTCTTAATACTTGGATTTCTCCAATAAAATCAGTCAGCAGCTCTTAGGGAGGCTTTGAGGACCTAAGAAGAGATAACTATGATTGCAGCTATGGTTATTGGTATCCAGTGGGACCACAGACTAACAGAGAGGGGGCAATGGACTCAGGCCAAAGACAACTGGCCCCAGGCAAAGAGGTGGAGGATGTGTAGACATAGAAAGCTACCTGATCTCTTAATGGGTAGTCTTCTACAGAGTTGCAATATTTCTCCTTAGCATGTAATTCCAGAACCCAGAGCTCCCAGGTGCCTTAAAAAGCTAATGCTGGGTCCCAAGCCTGGAGGGTCCAGCCAAGACCACAGTACTATAAAAGAGCACTTTCCATCTTTCCAGTGCAGAACAATCATGGGGCAGGTGCTAATGCAGGTTCTGACTCATAATTCAGTAAGCTTAGACTGGGATCTACAGGGTGTGCCCCTAAAATGTATAAATGTATTTTAATAAACACTGCCTTTATAATTTATCAAAATGCATATATACATTTGGGGGGACACCATATCTGATTCTGCTTTTCTAATGAACTCCCAGCTGCTGCTGATCCTGCCAGTCTGGGACCACAGTTTGATCATGAAGGCTATGGAGGTCCACTGTCTATAAAGGAGGAGAGTCAACTCCATCAAGATATATGAAGTGGTAAAAATAAATATATTTTTCTATACAACTAAAGATACAAAATCAAAACAAAACAAAAAAACATAGCATATCCCTTTTGCTTGTTTTCTAGACATGTGAATTTGTGATCGGGTCAAACAGTGTTTACTGGGTGTTTTCTGAGCAATGGAGAACCCATGGTTTAAAATCAATCAGCTGTTATAATTATAATAACCCAATGTAATATGTGTGGAAAAACTAAAGCTGAAAAGTAATCAGGATACAAATAAGAGAATGTATTTATAGCTCACCTCTTACAGTGGGATCTTTGCAGGGAATTGCAAAGATGAAGGGCAGTTTGGGGTGACCAGGCCAGGAGGGAAGGGCAGTTGGGGATGACC